>NC_090442.1:867442003-868067003 GCF_031143425.1 Pleurodeles waltl | reverse complement strand
ACACGTAGGGAAATCAAGATGGGGTGATTTGTGGGGCTCTCACCAGGTTCTGTTACCCATAATCCTTCGCAAACCTCAAAATTTGGCCAAAAAAACACCTTTTCCTCACATTTCGGTGACAAAAAGTTCTGGAATCTGAGAGGAGCCACAAATTTCCTTCCACCCAGTGTTCCCCTAAGTCTCGCTATAAAAATGGTACCTCACTTGTGTGGGTCGGCATGGTGCCTGTGACAGGAAATGCCCCAAAACACAATGTGGAAACATCACATTTTCCCAAAGAAACCAGAGCTGTTTTTTCTAAAGTGCCTTGCTGTGGATTTTGGCCTCTAGCTCAGCCGGCACCTAGGGAAACCTACAAACCCTGTGCATTTTTGAAAACTAGACACCTAGGGAAATCCAAGATGGGGTGACTTGTGGGGCTCTCACCAGGATCCATTACCCAGATTCCTTTGCAAACCTCAAAATTTGGCCAAAAAAACACTTTTTACTCACATTTCGATGACAGAAAGTTCTGGAATCTGAGAGGGACCACACATTTCCTTCCACTCAGCATTCCCCCAAGTCTCTTGATGAAAATGGTACCTCACTTGTGTGGGTAGGCCTAGTGCCCACAAAAGGAAATGCCCCAAAACACTATGTGGACACATCAAAGTTATCAAATTCAAAACTACCTGTTTTTGTGGGGGGAGCACCTGCGTTTTTGGTCCTGAGTTCAGCATCCATAAAGGCTTACCTACCAAACCCAAACATTTCTGAAAAATAGACACCAGAGGGAGCCCAGGGAGTTGTGACTTGCGTGGATCCCCCAGTGTTTTCTTTCCCAGAATCCTCAGCAAACCTCAAATTTAGCTAAAAATCAAATTTTTCCCATATTTCTGTGTGGAATCACCGTACCAGCACAAATTTCCTACCACCCAACATTTCACTCAGTCTCCCAGTAAAAATGATGTCTCAGTTGTGTAGGTGGGCCAAGTGCCTGTGACAGGGAAGATCCAAAAACATGTTGAAAATGAGGGGGAACCAAAGCGGGTCCAAAAGGGCGGTTTGAAAAAACATGTTTTTAGGCTGACAAGTGGGGCAGAATTTTTATCGGTACAGATGCAACAATGCTGGGTGGTAGGAATTTTGTGGATTCCTGCAGATTCCAGGAGGTTCGCTCTCAAAAATGTGGGAAAAATGTGTGATTTCCAGAAAAGG
The DNA here is from genome assembly GCF_031143425.1 of Pleurodeles waltl. Taxonomy (NCBI): domain Eukaryota; kingdom Metazoa; phylum Chordata; class Amphibia; order Caudata; family Salamandridae; genus Pleurodeles; species Pleurodeles waltl. The sequence goes on along the minus strand of NC_090442.1, from coordinate 868,065,806 downwards.
TGGAGGTTTGCAGGGCATTGTGGGTAAGAAAATGGTGTGGGGTGCATGTGAAGCACACCACTCTGGACTCACCCAGATGTTTCGTTTTCAGATGTGTCTAGGTCTCATAGATTTTTCTACATGGCACCGACCTAAAGTCCAAAAAGTACAGCCCTCACCATTCCAAGTGGGACACTTTTGAGAGTTAGGCAAGCTCTCATGGGCCAAATGTAAAACCAAAACCTAAAATCATCAAATGTCCTTGTGCTTGCTGTGGGATAAAATGTTTTAGTGTGCGGGGGGAGAGCTGAGAGTCTGTTTGCCCCTTCATTTGGGGAGGGGGCTTAACCATGCCCATACTGGTTGGTATCCACCACCCCAGTATTTTTTATTTTTTTTAAAATTCCCTGTCATCTAGTAGGCTTTCTCCGCCCCCAGGATTGGATCGGGGGTAATTGCCCCATCTGCTCACCGGTGGGCAGAACAACTTTGTCCCCATTTATTTAGGGTGTAGGTATGGTCGCTCCCCTTGCATGAAATTGGTGCAAAAAAACTTCCCTAGTGTCTAGTTGTTTCTACCCCCCCTTGGGGGTAGATTGGCCTAAGAAAAATAGGCCGATCTGCCCCCAAAGTGGGCAGAAATGGGCTAAAATAAATTTGCCCCCCAGGGGAATGACACTTGCCAAAGGGGTTGCTCCCCTTATGCCAATTTCAAAAGTAAAAAAAAATCCCTGGTGTCTAGTGGCTTCTGCCCCCCCCAGGGGCAGATAAGCCTAATCAATATAAGCTGATCTTCCCCCGGGGGGCAATAAAGGCCTAATAAAATTATTGCTCCCTGGGGAGTGACCCTTGCCAAAGGGGTCACTCCCCTTATGCTAATGTCATAATAAAAAAAATCCCTGGTGTCTAATGGCTCCTGCACCCCCCACCCCGGGGACAGATCAGCCTAATCAATTGCGGTGTGTGCTGATGTCAATGAGGGGGGTGAGGAAGCGATTCCCCTCCAGCCCTGCACTAGAGGGGTGGGGCGAAGCCCACAGAGGGAGCACTAGCACTCCCTCTAAGCACCAGTGCAGGAGTACTGTGCCGCTGGACGTAACCATTATGTCGTCGGCACATAACCGGTTAATGAAAATAACATTGAGAGCATTGTGTTTCTCCTCCAACTGCCAGCATGCAGTGGCGGCTCCTTCGTTTGGGTGCAAGTTGCAAACCTTTCAAGAAGAAGGGACAATCAACCATGTTTATTGTCCCTTCCTTGTAAAAAGGGTGGGCTATGGGGTGAGCAGCAGTGAGGGGAGTGCACTGTGCATTCCCCTCACTGCTCATGTATGTTTGGCCGCCTGTTGCGGGCCGGCCAAACATACATGCGTAGAAGGCTGTCTCCATCCCGGCAATTGTTGCCGGGCTGAAGAGAGCCTGCACAGGCTTCCAGTCTGCCTGGGAGCACCCTGCTCTGAGCAGCGTCAGGATTGGTGCAGAGGAGGATGGAAGCCTGTGCCTGCCTGCAGGACAGAAGAGGAGCGGTGCAGAGAGAAGCGGCGCGGAGATAGGTTTTTATATATTTTTTTTAATTAAAATTTCTTATCCCCCCCAAACCTTCTCCTTGTGTGTGCCATCCCACCCGGCCCCCTGTAGCCCCGGGGAGCCGCTGCTGCCAGCATGGATAGAAAAATCTCTGTATTCTGATGTCTTCTTCGTGTTGAGTGGTCTCGGGTGAATTCTGGAAGCTTCTTTATTTGTGAAACACATCTTTCCTCGAATTAGCCCGACATACTTATTTCACAATTTGTTTTAAGTGACATCTTAGATAGTTTGTCTTACTCTCATTATTTATAATGTCACTCGAAGTTCCTCCCTGGAAAACAAATATACTATTGGTATTTGCCCATATTTAATTTTACATGCTGGCGCCAATTTAATTAATGAATGATGCATACTGTGCACTTCGGGCATCTGCACAAAAAACAAGAATTGTGATTTCCAAGTTGTGATTCTTATTGAATTTCAATTAGAAAACCCCCACAATTCTAATGTAAGAAAACTTACATCTTTAGACAGGGATTCCTAATAGGTCACAAATCTAACTATCTTATGAATATGAATGAGGTAGGTCTCATTTTGCGACCCATTAGGGATAAGGGAAACCACCCCCGAGGCAACCACTACGGATCCCCACCAGTAGGAGAACCAGACAAAAACATGCCAGCACTTCCAACTGCCGGAGCCCATGTCCAGGAAAAGCCAGAGCAGAAAAACCTCTGTAGGGGACCCCAAATGATACAAAAAAGAGACTGATGGACCAAGGACTACGACCACACCAGAGCAAACAAGCAGGAGCCATAGCCCACCCGGACCATGGGCCAACCCAAGTGGATCCAGAAACTGACCCACATCAGAAGAAACCACTCCAGAAACCAGAAAACAGAGACACCCCCAGGACCTCAGAAAGACCCAGAAGGGTGTAGCCGGGACCAGGAAGAGGAACAAAAGTAATCGAAAATCCATCAATGGAAGAGATTCCCAACCATACTGACCTGAACCCCTTCCACTACACCCACAGGAAATGAGAGGGACAGGAGGCATGAAGAACCACAGCTCCAGAGGCAAAACACCCAGAGGAAACAAAAACTGCAGAAGAATCAAGGAAACTAAAAGGCCACAAACATAAGCAAATGACCCAATGAACAAGCAGAGGAGAAACCCCAAACCAGGTACTAAACCAAACCACCACAAAAGCAGGAGAACAACCCAGCCACAAACAAAGTGGGGGCGACATTGAGGACGCAGATCCTTTCCCTCGCCACCCTTCAGATGGCACCACGGCATCCAAGAAGGAGGCCCCCAGCAAAGACAAACCGCCCAAACCAACAAAATGGAAACCAGCACCTGAAAATCCAACTATCTTCTGAATATGTGTGAGGTAGTTCTCATTTTGCGACCAATTAGGGATGAGGTCCTTTTACTTACCTATAATCTTCATTACGCCTGGTATTGGTTTCCATACCCCATTCATTCTATCTCAAGGACAGTCAGAAAAAAAGAGAAAAGGAATGCTGGGAACCCTGCCCTCCCACCCCATCCCACTGAGAGTGCTGAAGGCAGACATACCCAGCAGTCCGCCTGAAATACCAAGCTCCACAATGAAGGCCCACTGTCCGGGGGGGGGAGGGGCATGGTGAATGGGATGAGGACAAAAGGACTAGGAGTAATGAAGATTACTGGTAAGTATTAACACTTTACTCCCTGGTCTTCCGCTCCACGTCCCCTTCTTTACATGTGAGAAAACCCAAGCTGAGAACCCAGCCTTCATAATTAAAAACCGCCCTAAGAAGAAGGCCACCCCAAAAACGAATGCAGCACTTAATGGGACAGCTCCAAACAGACCAGAACAACAGAGGCGGACACAGACCAGAAAACCCCTCAGTCAAAAACTGGGCTCAACCCACAACACAGTTGGGATAAGACCAGGGACAACGATAAGCTTAAGCAACAAACAAACATCTGAGAGGGAAACCATCCCCGATGCAACCACTGTGGATCCCCACCAGTAGGAGAACCAGACAAAAACATGCCAGCACTTCCAACTGCCGGAGCCCATGTCCTGGAAAAGCCAGAGCAGCAAAACCTCTGTAGGGGACCCCAAAAGAGACAAACAAGAGACCGATTGATCCAGGACTACGACCACACCAGAGCAAACAATCAGGAGTCATAGCCCACCTGGACCCTGGGCCAACCCAAGTGGAACCAGAAACTGACCCACACCAGAAGAAAGCACTCCAGAAACCAGACACCCAAGGACCTAAAAAAAAAACCAGAAGGGTGTAGCCAGGACTAAGAAGAGGAACAAAATTAACCGAAAACCCAGCAATGGAAGAGAGTCCCCACCATACAGACCTGAACCCCTTCCACTACACCCACAGGAAAAGAGAGGGACAGGAGGCATGAAGAACCACAGCTCCAGAGGCAAAACACCCAGAGGAAACCAAGGCTGCCAACGAATCAAGGAAACTACAGTAAAAGGTCACAAACATAAGCAAACAACCCAGTGGACAAGCAGAGGAGAAACCCCAAACCAGGTACTAAACCAAACCATCACAAAAGCAGGAGAACAACCCAGCCACAAACAAGTGGGGGCGACATCGAGGACGCAGATCCTTTCCTTAGCCACCCTTCAGATGCCACCACGGCAACCAAGAAGGAGGCCCCCAGCAAAGCCATACCACCCAAACCAACAAAATGGAAACCAGCACCTGAAAATAGAGAAACACCCCACTTCAAGAAACTTGTTGCAGAAATAAGGGGCAGAGGACAAGGATAGTGGAGCCAGCCAGCAATAGTGAAACTGCGACAACCCCATGTGAAGGGAGGGAGTGCAAGGCCCCAGCTCTCCTGATCAGCTGACTCCAAGGATCCAAACAGGTGGGAACCAGCCGTCTGCAGGAAGCAGACTACCTATGTGAACATGGGGACCAGACACCCAAAAACAGGGTCCGAACTGACTGGAACCCACTCTGGAAAAAACTGAAGACTCAAAGAAGGCGAAAGAGCGTGCAACCGCACGGAGCAGCAACTTCATGACAGATTAGGAGACCAAGAGCAAAGTTGGAAAGCCCAAAAAGGCAGGGAGGCGAAAATACCACGAAAAAAAGCAGCCCAAGTAAGTCCCTGCAGAGACACAAAGGACACCCAGGGTGACCCTCAAAATGGGGCACCGAAAAGAAACCCAAAGGACTGATGAAGATGACTCCAACCCACAGATCCACCAAGCTAGGCCACCTACAACCTGCTCCTAATCAGCCAGTCCCAGACAGAAGCCAAGACCAGGGGAGACCTGGCCACCCAGACGGGCACAACAAAAAGATCTCCCCTCAACCAGCAATGCTAGTACTCTGGAGGACAACAGAAAACAAAATAGAAGGCTACACCCCAAGCACAGAATCCAACCACAAGCCCAGGAGGACAGCCGCAAAGAAGAAGCCACAAAGAAAGGATGCACCATGGCTCAACAGTCCTCACAACAGGCCCTCAGACAGGACTACACTCAGGCAACAACAAAGGAGAAGAACGACTGGAAACAAACTGGACAGGCAGGGCAACTGACAGCAATAGTTATGGACAGAACAACACCTAGAAGCCTGAGACATAGCCCTTGCACCCAGCAAGGCTCCAGGCAGAAAAGAAACATGGAAAACAGGGCCTAAGTGGTCACAACCAAAACTGGAATGGGACAAATAGCGCACAGAGGACAAAGCAGGGGAGAACCAGAGCAGCATCCACATACACAAGGCACCCCCCCACAAGAGGAAAACCATAAAAACATAAAAACAAACCCCGGACCACCTGAGGGAGAAGTGCAACAGAATCCATAACCAACAAACCAAAAGGCATAGGCTAATGCAGGCAGGCCAACCCCCCAGAAATTCAGACATCCTAAGTCAAAGGCCAACCATCCCCTCAATTACAAAGCAGGGAGAAAAAATACCCCTGCAGCCATCCAGACTCCTACCAGACCACAGCGTCCTAAAGCAGTCCAATGAAATGCGTGGGAGGGACTACTCCAAAACAAGGAGGACCAAAGAAGGGGAAGCAGGGAGGACACCACAACCAACCTGCCTCCAGACATCCATCCCAACAAGGCAGAGATACAGCAACGTACCCTCCACAGGTGGCACAATCAACCAAGGATCCAGCAAACCTGTCACCAAAAACAGAAGGGGCAACATGGAAAAAGAGGCAAGGGATCCAGGTAACCATTTGAAGAATGGGAGCCCGATACCTGACCCCCAATTTGAGAAACACCCAGGCAGGCAGCACAGAAAGAGGCCAGGACCCTGACTGAAGATACCTATTCCCACCCGATCAAGCACAAATCACAGTCATAGAGTGAAGGCACATATGGCTACACCCTGATCACCAGCCACAGAAGCTAGGAGCGACCAACATGGAAACCATGGCCACTGGAAAGCAGAACTGGCAATGCCATGCAGCCCAGGCAGGCCTACTGAAGTCTCATAATAGCAAGGCCCACTACACAGGAACCTCCAAGAGGCCAACAGGACACAGGACCCACAAACATAGAACACTACTGCCCAAAAAAGCCAGAGACAAGGGTAAAAACATCAAAGCACCTGATGGAGAGGGAACCTAGTGACCACAAGGCCGCAGGCACCACCAGCAGTACAGGAAGCAGCACAATGACAGAGTATGACCCCAAAAAGCACTCATATGTGGAAGGAGTACACTGAAACCTCAGACTGTAGGCCCCTGTCACCCAACAACCAATGCATTGACCTGTGAGTCATTGCAGGTCCTGGAACCCTGATAACTGCAACCTCAGTCAAGAAAGAAGCCACAGGGATTTAAACTGGAAGAATCTGTCATATTCCTTTCCATGAATACAATCTCACCATACTCCGAGTGAAAAAAGACCCAGCTTGCACCACACCATAACCTTTCAGGAACATTACAAGCTGCACTCCAGGAGTGGCATAGAAGTGACCTCACACAGGTATCTGGAACCCCGTCCCGCAGCAAACCCATGTAGCCCGATATGTGTGAGCACCACCAGGCCATGATTTACAAGCAAAGCCCATATTCTCCACTGCTCCTGGAATCTCCACCTCCTAACCAGAAGACTGAGAGGATCTCCATGGCAGCATGCCCCCCCCCAACTTTGTCTGACCCCAAGGCCAACACACTATCTGTAACAAGCCTCTCATCATTGCAGCGAAGGGGGAGAGGAAGAAGCAGAGGAGAACCCCTTCAATCCTAAAAAAAGCACATGCAATTCAAACAAACTGCCTGGAACACCAAACAGAAATGCCCCAAAACGATGTTACTGCCACTTCACTGTCAAGGATTAAGGAAAATCGATATGCGGTACATAACCAATGTTCTGCAAATTAGGCATTTCCCTAACCCAGCCATGACACGGGACTTGAAGACCCACACCCCTCCTTTGATGTCCTGTCCTTACTGCAACACAGAGACAGGCCCCCGTGAAGAGACTACCATGCGGGAATCCCAACTGCAAAAAGAGAACCTTCCAGCAACTTCCTGTGAGCCTACACATCACCCTTCTAGCCCTGCAGTCCAGCAGGGAGGCAGACTAGCAAGCCAGCAAACATCCCCACCCTGCTGGAATGCTGGCTGTTGAAGTACCAAACAGAACAAAAATCCTGCATTCCACCTGTGACGCCGCTATCGGTACTCACCAAAACAGGGATATGCTGCACTCCCAACAAGGTTGTACCACACTGCGAGAGCAGGAATGGCTGTTGCATGTGCACACCCTGCATAGGTGCTAATGCAGAGATTGAAACCTGGAAGCCATACCCATGGTTGGATTTTATGCCTCCACTGAGCCATCACTGAAAGGAACACGACCTGCCTCATGAACACCACGCTGCTCCTCACAAGCCCCGCAGGCAGGGAGACACAGACCCAACCAGCCAGTACCCAGCCTAGCTGGAACACCAGATTACGCAACTGAACCAATGGATTGCCTACGCCCCATGGGAGCAACCCCATTCCTCATCCTCATTATCCTGTTGCAGCCAGAAAAAAAAACAGACAGCCTGCTGGGTAAGTACGTATTAAGTAGCTGATTATCAGACTTTTATAGTATTTTGAGTGATTGTTATTATGAATTACGATGAGTTATTGTGATTCCAATGGATTTATACAACCATGTAAAACTGTGTTTTTCTCTCAAATTTAATGGTCCAAATCTTTTGGACCGAATGTATTTAAATAAATATACTCCCAGTGGGAGAGCAGGGTTCCCAGCATTCCTTTGTTCTTTTTTCTGTCTGCAAGACATATATATCTCACATGGAATGAAGGGGACAAGGACAGGGAGGACCAGGAGGGTAATAGCCATCATAGGGATGGTGTTCTGCTGGAGTCAGCAGACAACCATGTCTTTGAATGTCTTTTAATAAAGTAACCACTTAAAAAAAAAAGAATAGGAAAATGTAATGTGTTTAAAAAATGGAAAATTAAAAATTTAAGTTTCATGTTTTAAGATTAAGCCTGCTCTTAAAAATATTTGTGTTTACATTCTCAAAGGGGAAGAGGTCACTTCCCATTTCCAAAGGGTTTTGCCACCTTTTACTATTCATGAGGTGGGTCGCAATTTGCAACCCCTTCGGGAATGGCGGCACTAACAGGGACGGCGGCCTGCTGGTGTCAGCAGACTACCATGTCTGTGACTGCGTTTAAATAAAGCAGTATTTTTTTTTTAATGCAGCCCGTTTCCTTAAGGAAAAGGGAATGCATTTCGAAAAAAAAAATGAAATGTTTTCTTTTCATTTTTTCAGAGCAGGCAGTGGTCTATGGGACTACTTCCTGCTCTGAAAAAATGTATTTGCATGCATTCACAAAGGAGAAGGGGCCCCATGTGAATGGATTACCACCAATTTGAAATTGGTGATAACTGCGATTGTTTTGCGACCGCATTCGCGGTCACAAAATAATGATACATACCATTTAGATTTGGTATTTAAAAGGGACGCCCTTGACACACCCCTTCCTAATGCCGAATCGCAAAACCCAAAATGGGATTCGGTAACAAGTTACTGAATCGCAGTTTGGGCTTTGTACATCCCAAAAAACATTTTTCTAGTCTGGGAATCAGCCCCTTTGAGACTAGAAAAATGCTTCATACATCTGGCTCCAAGGCTCTTCCAAATACTGAATCAAACCCAAATTACTATTCGGTAACAAGTTACTGAATTGTAATGTGCCATTTGTACATTCCATAACACTTTTAAGAGGTTGAAAATGGCTAATTCTGCGATTCGATCCGTTTGCGGCCTCAAAAACGTTTCGTACATATGCTTCTTCAATTTTATGGGCACTCAGCTTGCCTTTAATACTATTAATGATTCCAAAAAGTGGTTCGCACTAGTTTAGTAAAACTCAGATTTGATCTAATTAGTAGATTTGCTTCATATTAGTGCACTTTAAGGAATGTTACACTAAAGAAAATCAATTGAATTTATCAGCTTTTTCACATATTGTATAGATTGTTTTGCAAACTGATCCTTGACCAAACCAAATGAAAATAAAATGCAGTATCAAAGCGTCTGGATCTCAGTTCTTTCTGCAAACTGCAGTACAACGCCAGCCATGACCTTGGATTGTTCATGGTAAATTATAAAATACTCATGTACTATTTATAGCAAGAGAAGAATATACTGCAGTAGAACGATAGAACCAAAACTCTCTGTTTTATTCATATATTCCAGCAGGAATTTTTAACATAGCAATCACAGGAACAAAACTGACTGTGTAATCCTATTAAATGCTATGCTTTCAGTTTATAGGGATATAAAAACTCTCTAATCTCTATTGATAAATAATGCATGAACAATACTGAACCGAAACCTCAATAAAACAACCAATACAGTGTATTCCACACATCTAATAACCATACTACCCCATTAATGAGAGAATATAATAGGTTATTCGCGTGTAAAAAGTGCAATACAATAAAAATAACTATGTTAAGAGACTCAGTAAAACATTTCTGTGTTACCAAAGTAGCATAATGACTTCTTTGCAAGTCAAGAATACACAGACATGGATGGGAAAAAGGCTGGCCCATCTGTTTCAGAGGGAAGACTGTAGTTAATGACTCTTTTTGCTGTTATTTGTGAAAGCGGTGTTGTTAGTGTTCACTCATTTGACCCAAACCAGTATACATTTTGAGATGTGATGGAACATCTTTGCATCAAAAGCTAAAGTACAAACGAGAAGTGGGGATAGCAGCAGCGTTGTTACCTCCGGCTTGAAGGGGTCAAATAGCATCAATAGCAAAAGAAAGCACGGTACGCTCATTGAAACTAGTTTACTCCCAGTAGTTCCAACACTTTGGACCTCATTATGACCCTAGCAAGGTAGCAGTGCCATGAAACGGCTGGTGGAGACTGCATGCAGGTGGCCCCAGAGGGGCTTATTCACTACCCATGCACTTGGCATGGGCAGTGCAGGGTACCCCCTGACCAGCCCTGTCGCAATGTCCACTGCCTGCTTTGCGGACAGTGAACATTGCAACGGGTGCTGGTGCACCCTGCACACTACAGCATTGCTGCCGGCTCTATTACGAGCCGGCGACAATGCTGTAGGTCATTTCTCTCTGGGCCAGAAGGAGGAAACTGAGTTTCTGCCTGCTGACCCAGTGGGAAACTCGTAATGGGTCTGGCGGGGAGGCTGCCACACTGGTGGAAACCTACCAGTCGGGACTTCAGCAGACAGGCTTTTCCATCTGCTGAAGTCATAATAAGGCCCTTTGTCACTCCAGAGGCCCTCCACAGCAACTAGGAGGCTTTTGAGCAGAGGGAACGCCATTGAGGTCAAGAGGCATTTCTTGTCACTTTCACTACCCAGAACTTTGGTGAGTTGACTTCCATGGGTTTGAACCTATTCTATAAAAATGTTTCTAAGTTCTTCTCTTTGGACAACAAACATACTAATAAAGAAGAGGAGAATGTCGTTTAGTTATCAGCTTCATAATAAAAAATATTTATTGACAATTAATCAAACCCCTCAAGATCTGTTATTGGGGTAATTTCAACAAGATCTGTGTGAAAGTGAGGTACTCAAATCATTGATTAATTGTATGCATCTACATATCATACGTATTATATGTTTCCATTTCATATTCATATTAATTGGGAAACATATCCATGCATGTTTAAGTATTTATAGTTTTTATCAAAGCATGTTTCAGAGATATCAAACTCTTACTCAAAAAAGTGCAAACATGAAGCAAGGCAGTCAAATGGTTTAGAATGTGAGGAGATCAATGTCATAAACAAGAGTAAGACTGTTCTGACCTTGGGAAGATCTCAAGTGGTAGCTAATGTTGTTAATTATTTGGTGCTATCCACCAAGGTTGAGCACTCATTCAAAATTATGCAGGTCTTTGGCCAGATTTTGTCATCCAACTGTTGCTGTAAAAATGCACATGAACTGAGAATATCCTTGGCTTGAGCTGCAGAATCTCACAGTTCCTTCACTGTTCACTAGGTTCACACAAATTTATATGAGTGCACTATGTCCCAACTTATCATTATTTTTAAAGCGACAGGTATACTAAAGATGACAAGAAGGGCTTTCCATTGTTGACCTCTTACTCCTGTCTATTTTATTTTGTTTATTGAGTCTATGCCTGTACTTAAGAGCAGCCATGACATTCTAGGCAGTAGTGATATCCGCAGTGCTTCAAAATTTCATGTATATGTGATGATCTTGTCCTTTACCTTGCACCGACACATCTTAACTTGAACGTGTTTTGAATCCGATCATGTGATGGAGTATGGTCTCAGGGTACAAGATCAAAAAACTATAAAACATAGGTCTCATAGTCAATGCTGAGCAATGATAACCCTGTCACCTTTAGGCAACATGCCAGAGACTCTGGCTATCATTTAGAGGAGAAACAAAAGCAAACAACCTGCCATGTTTTTCTTTAAATATCCATCATCCAACTACACAAGTGACACTGGATTGCACATCATCCATCTGCACAGGAAGTGACATTACTTGATTTCTCATTCATCTGTACAGGAAATGACATCACTCATTTACCCTCCCAGGACCCACTGAAGAGCTGCCACAACATGGACCCGCAGCAGATGCATGAAATGGACATACTGCTTGCAGGCCAAAGGCAACTCTATCTGCGCCTGCCCACAACTGAACCATGCACAGTGTCAGGATCCATGGCCCTTCCCCCTCCCACTCGACCATGCTATCCTCCACACTCTCAACCACAGGTGCTGCTTCACACACTGCTGCCTTGTCACACAACACAACAGCGAGGGAGCATTCTCTTCAGCTTCCTGCAAGTTTTTATCAACTTACCCACACCAACAAATCACCAGACCAACAGCACCCAACGCCCCACTCTCTGATACTCACACAGTCCTGCAACTACTCACATACATGCTCCTCAACACCCACTCAGTCATCAAATACATCCCAGAGAGTTAGGACCTGCTGCACAGGAATTCCCTGACCACCCTTTTCTCATGGATACCTGACTGAACCCTGCTTCAGCACCTGACCTCGCCACAGCCACCCCTCTGGCTACAAGATTACCAGGCAAGAACGAGTACACAAGCTCAGAGAAGGAATCACCACCAGCCAACAGGGTCAGCTGCACCACATCCATGGACACATCATCTTCTAGCATGAAACCCCTGTCGTTCAAGCTCTACATCACAGCCAACTTCTCCCTAGGTGTCACTCTCATCTACAGACCACAGAGACCATGCATCACCTTCACCAACACCATCACAGACTTCATCGTACAACTTGCCCTTGATTCTAGCAAATATCTCCTGCTTGGAGACCTGAATTTCCACCTGCTGCCACTCAAGAGCAGTTACTGAAGACCTTGGAAATCAGGTCTCATCCAATGAGTAAAGGGACCTACCCACATCACCAGACTACCCTTGAACCCTATATTCGCCAACTTCAGTAACAACCGAATCAAAAAGCCACACCAGTTCTCTGAACAGATCACATCCTTGTCAAATTCAGCATTCCCAGTCCAGTCCAATTCACATACACCACCTCTAGAATAGCCTGCCAAAACAGGAACAGCATCACTGATAAGGACTGGAACACTGCTCTCAACACCCACTGACCCAAACATAGCAACAATCTCCCCAAAGTCATAAAAAAATTCAACAATTGGATTCCCTCTTGCGCCAACTCCCTGGTCCCCCTCAAACACAACAGAACCCTCTAAAACACAACAGAACAACAAGATACAGACCTCAGGCCAATTGGTTCACCAAGGTGCTCTGACTGATGGAACAATGCTACATATACCTGGAGAGCAAACAGAGAAGACTCCAAGACAGTGCAGACAGGAGTATGTTCAAATGCACCCTGAGATCCTACCATCAAATGATTCAGACTACCAAAGGTGTCTCTCGGATGGACTGCCTTGATGCCAGAAGCAAATAAATCTTAATCTTTGTGAAAGATTTCACCTCCCGATCGTCCACCTTTAGGTCATTCACTTCCTCGCAGGACCTCCGCAACAATCTCTCTCAATTCCTCAGCAACACAATTGCTGCCATTTATAGCAAATACAGTCTGCAACTGGACCTGACAGACGTCTCCAAATGCCTTCTAATGCACTTCTAACCACATTGCCCGTCATCACCCTTGAAAAAAGCATTGCCACCAAGAAGTCTATCAACTCAGGGACCTCATTGGATACCTGCTCCCATCATGGGTACTCCAGTGGACTACAACTCATCAGTGCAATGCTCAAACCCATTTTGAATACCTACACCCCTTCTGCAACCTTCCCAGATGCTTGGAAACATGCAACAGTCCTCCCATAGAAACTCTCTGTTGACCCTTCAATGTTCACAAACGAAAGACAGCTCTCTGTGCTACCATTCCTGGCCAAAGTCTTGGACAAAATCATCAACAGACACCTCACCGAATGCCTCAATGAAAACCAATGCCTCAAAACCACTCAATCTGGTTTCAGAACCAACCACAGCATGGAAACTGCCCTTGTCTGTTATGGGCATCACATCCCCCCACGCCCTTCGTACCACGGCATGGTTACAAACTCCTTGCCATGAGTATGTCTGTGACATGTTATTGTGCTATCTGTTGGTGCTTAGGAACACTACTTGTACCCTGGTGGCAATGGCAGGCACCAGGCTTTGTTTATTATTATTTGTTTATCTTGTTTACTGTTACACTGGCAGCAGTAGTAGGCATCACACTATACTTATTATTACTTGTATGCTCATTTATTGTAACCCTGGTGACAATGGTAGCCACCACTTTATGTTTAGTGCTGTACATCTGTCCAAATAACCCAGCCAAATTTGTGTATTGTAACCATGGTGCCAGTGATAGGTGCCAAACAGACATTTATATGCTAATTGTCATGAGGATTCGGCCATGGCACAATGTTTACATGTCTACACATTCAAACTTCCATTTGCATAATCACCCAATTTGCAAAATCAACAATGTACCTGACTCCATACCTGAACGGCAGACACGTGTCACATGTACCACCACCCTCAGCAGTGGGTATTTAAACCACGTTGTGAAGCAACTCACCACTTAGCCTCATTGGATCTTCAGCGTCACTTACCTGACTCTTGTCGGCACCCTCCTAGCCCCCAGTCCCGCAGCGGCATTCTTCCCATGTCTCTGAACCATTGGCTTCAGTTTGCTGCAGTGCTTCCTTTGTGCTGCAGTCTGCAGATTACCATGGTACCTGAAGCAGAAGACAAAATTGGACTCTGTGACCCAGGCTGCATTTCTCACATCACACAGCAAGCAATAGCAGGCAAACAACGCTACGAGGTAAAATTGAGTCACATTATTTACGCAAAATGGATCCTAGTACAAGCAGCGCCTTTATTGTCACTTATAGCATACTTTTGAACTATTGTTTGAACTCTGATCTGTTCAACTACAGATTCAAAAATTGAGTATAGGGACCTTAGCAGCTTAAGCCACTGACTATTGAAAAAGTCAGGTTAAATCTTTTATTTGGTGCAACAATTACTATTCTGATTCCTGCAGATTATATAATCTTTCTCTGCACAGTCAAAACTGGTGTAGGAGAATTTTCGTAGAAACTGAGTAGTTGTGCTTTTACGCACTGATTGGTATGCTGATTTTGAAACCTGACACATATTGTTCTGCATGTTTGAGTTGAATCATATCTAATAAGTGTATTTCATTGAGCATAATCATACTGGGAATACCCTTGAGCAGTCCTAGCATCTGGTGACCTATCCTGAGTAGTCTAGTATCTGGTGAACGTGTTTTCTGAACCCAGAATCCATGTCCTCCTGAACTCTTGAAGCAGTATCTTATATAGAGAAGTCTGAGTCATTGAAGACCTGGCATTTCTCTTTATCTCTCTATCCCAGCCCCGTTTGGCCTTGGGAACTTTCAGGGGTGCAATGTGTATTTCATTGCTACTTCATTAGTTCTCATCAAGAGTTGGGGACTGTTGTCTACCCATCAGAGCCACTTGGAGTTTCAGGTGAGTGGCTCGCAACAGAAGGCTAAGCCACAAAAAATAGTGTTCCCTTTGGGCGACAAAAACATTGATCTCTTGGTGTACGTTTTAGCTGCAAGCCCCTCTGACACAGCACAGTTAAATGCTATCATTCAGACCCTTCATGTGGAAATGCAAAACTCAAGGAAGAAATTCAGGAACTCAAGGGGGCATCAGCACGTCACTGTTCCCCCAAGTTTGGAGTAAATCACACGCAAACCAACACATCACCAAGTACAACCCACTCCGATCAAAATATACATGTTGCGGTTACAACCCCAACGTCTGTACTATTAGCCAATCCAGAAATATTTACTGGGGATAGTGCACACTATTCTGCTTTCATGAGTAAGCGTGGTGCACCAACATCACAAATGGGTGGGTGGTTGGTCACTGCACGTGGGGGGGGACGGAAACACTTGTGTGTCTCCCCAGGGGTTTAAAAAAAATCCTCTCTGGGTTTGGTCATGGTCTGCACCAGGGATGGGTGTGTGTGTGTCGGCCATTGGCTGATAGGTGCACCAATATGGTTAATGAAGTGCTTCACAATTTCATAGACATTTGTGTTGTCGTCTACATGGATGACATACTGATTTACTCAAAAACAAACAAGAACACATGCAGCGTTCCCAAGCTGTATTGTAGCAGTTAGGCCAATTCTCAATGTATGCTGAACTAGAGAAATGTACTTTCCACATAACGTCAGTGGAGTTTCTTGGTTACCAACTATCACCTACAAGGATTACCATGGACCCAAAAAGGTTGACACTATTCTCACGTAGCCAACTGCAACCACAGTAAAGGACATCCAAAGAATCCTTGGCCTTGCCAATTTTTACATAATTTTATACCACGATTTTTAGAGATAGTGGTTGCCATTACTATGGCCCTAATTTCGACCTCGCCAGTCTTTTTTAAAGACCGCCGAGGTACCACCGTGCTGAAGACCGCCAGTGCAGGCGGTTTTCTGTGCAGTAGCATAGTATTATGACATACTGGCGGTCGGCGGGGAAGTGGAGGCTGCTCCACCTCCACCGCCCCGTTATCAGAACACTGCCCACCGAATCAAGTCCCATGATTCGGTGTGGCGGTGTTCTGGTGACGGGGTGCTGGCGGCGGAGCAGCCCTCATGGATCCCGTCCCCTCCCGGAGGATCAACGGACAAGGTGATTCCGAAGGAATTCCCTGGCACTGATAGTGCCTACCGCCATGGATTTTGTGGTGGTTCCAAACCACCCGAAATCCATGGCGGTATGCAGGGTCCTAATACCGCAGGCGGTCTGGTGACAGATGCCGGGCTGGAGACCGAAGTCTCCAGCCCAGTGGTCGTCACCGCCCTGGCGGTCGGAATGGAGAAGTGGCAGATGACCATGGCGGTAACCGCCATGGTCATAATTCCATTTTGTTTTCTGCCGGCCTGTTGGCGGTATTACCGCCACTTCTCCCCCGTCCGCCAGGGTTGTAATGAAGGCCTATGTTTCTAAGGAAAGGGCAATCTTTTGTTTGGTCAATAGGTGCCATCCAGGCATTTCATACCTTGGAACAAAGCATCAGGTCCGTACCCATATTACAACTTCGAGACCCAGATCAACCATATTTTGTTGAGTTGGACGTCTCGCAATTCACCATGGAGAGAGTGTTGTCTTGGAAAGACCCACAAACAGGCCGCCTTCATCCCTTGGCTTATTACTCATGAAAACTACTCCCAGCAGAACAAAATTATGCAATAGCAGGAAGGGAGTTATTAGCTATTAAGTCTGTGTTCATGGAATAGCAACATAATTTGTTTGGAGCCAAGCATACCATCACAATATTCACAGACCACAGGAATTTACAGTTCTTCAGTTCAGTAAAGGCCCTCACACAACAGCGAATGTGCTGGCTTCACTTCTTCAGTGAGTTTGATATCCTTAATACATACCAACCTGGTTCCAAACAATTGCAATCAGACATCCTATCTAGATTAGGACATTCTAGAAACCCTGACAACAGCAATACCCCACCCAGTATAATTCCATCTAATAAGATTGCGGCCACAACAGACACAGATACCTTTATGAAAACTGTGAAACAGCACTCCAAGAATGCAATCCAAATGAATGGACCAAGAAACTGACCAACATGATAGTAGACAGTTACTACCTTCCTGCTGGCACATTATACATACCAGATCAAAACTTATAGCACCAAATTATCACTTGCAACCATGACACCTCCTTTGCTAGGCATTGAGTAATATAAAAAACCCTAGATAGTTGTCTATGAAATTTATACCATAATGTATACCATTATGTCACCACTTGTCGCATCTGTGCCTGTAATAAGATAAAATAAGTATAAATGTCTGGCCTTCTCCAACCCTTACCAATACTACCAATGCCTTGCAAGCAATTAGCCTTGATTTTATTACAGATCTGCCTGACTCAAATAAACACACAGCCATTTTAATAGTTGTAGACGTGCTTTTTAAGATGGGCCACTTCATACCACTAAAAGGCATTTCCATGGCATCAGAGCTCAGCAACATATTTCTCCAACATATGGTCAGAATCCATGGCAACTAAGATTATTTTCAATCGCGAAAGCCAATTTACATCCAAATTCTGGATGGGCTTTTGTTCCCTGCTAGAGATTGAAATCAATCTCTTGTCAGCCTATCAACCCCAAACAGATGGCCAAACAGAACTGGTCATCCAAACATTGGAACAAACCCTCAGATGTCTCATGTCCATGCTCACAAGTTCTTGGGATCAGGCTCTTCCATTGGCTGAATTTACTTATAATAACACTGGCCACACTGTACTAGGATGTTCACTGTTTTATTACCTCATGGGAATTCACCCTCACACCCTCCCCATAGGAACACCACACATATCAGCACCTGTCCCTTCAGTCTCAGAGTGACTAGCCAACTCCAAGACATTGAGCATAAAGCCAGAGGGTGTTTAGCCAAAAACAAGACATGAATAACGGTGCAGGCTGAAAGACATAGAAATCCTGAACCTAAGTAATAGGGGTATCTTGTTTGGCTCTCTACACGCAATATTACCTTGGCGGGACCAAGAAAATTACAACCATGCTTCATAGGGCCATCTGAGATCAAACAAGTGTTGGGCCCTGTCTTTGTTTGTCTTTAATTGCCTCCTGACTATGCCATACATCCAGTGTTTCATGTCTCCCTGATTAAGCCCTACCACCCTGAAACCAGGACAGATTCCCCACCTCATCCTATCATAGTCGGAGACCATCAGGAATATGAAGCACAATGCATACTAGATATCAAGCACAACCAAGGGAAACTATGCTATCTGATAGACTGGAAAGAGTATGATTGATCCGAACGGTCATGGGAACCAATGTCCTTTGTTCATGCCCCACATCCTGTACAGCATTTTCATGCTCTGAATCCAACTAAGCTCTATCTGGAAGACGACCTTTGGTGGAGATCTGTTGTGGTCATCACATCCTACAAATATTCATGCGATGCCTTGGTTACATACTCCTTGCCACTATTATATCTGTGCCTTGTTATTGTACTACCAGTTTATCTGCTGGTGCTTAAGAAAGCTACTTGTATCCTGGTGGCAATGGAAGACACCAAGCTATGTGTATTATTATTTGTTTACCTTGCTTTTTTTAAGCCTAATGGCAGTGGTAGGCATCACGATATACTTATTATTACTTGTTTGCTCATTTATTGTAACCCTGGTGGTAGTGGCAGGCACCACTACCGCCAGGTATTTACATTGGTTACATTTACATTTACATTTACAGGTATATACATTGGTTATTGCTGTACATCTGTTCTCATAACCCTGCCAAGTTTGTTTATTGCAACCCTGGTGGCAGTAGTAGGTGCTAAACAGAAAATGATGTGCTAATCGCTATAAAGATTTAGCCATGGGACAGTGGTTACACGTGCACACATGCAGACTGCGAATTGCATAACCACCCAATGTGAAAACGGCCAAAATCTACAATGTGCCTGACTCCACACCATGCCGGTAGAAACATGACACATGCACCTGCCCCTCGCAGCGTGGTTATTTAAACTACCTTGTGAAGGAACTCACCACTTAGCCTTGTTGGATCTTCAGCGTCACTTACCTGACTCTCGTAGGCACCCTCCTGACATGGATGACATCTGCATGATCCTGTACCTCTCTTCATCTCTGCAACATTTGACACAATCTCCCTCCTCATCCTCATCAAACACCTATGTGACATTAGAATCAAATGACATGGACTCCAGTGGATCTGCTCCTTCCTGATTGGTAGGACCCAGTCAGTCAACCTGGCACCCTACAACTCGGGCGCCAGTGACTTCTGCAGAGTTCAGCACATATATTGCCTGAGCCCAACCCTTTTCAGCACATACATGATCCCTCTAGCCAGCATCATCCTCTCTCACGTTATCAACATCCTCTCCCACTAACACCATGCAACTCATTTTCTACCTCATGGACAAGGCACCCAGTATCTGGATCAACTTCAATGCCCACATGACTAAAATGATCCACTGGATGAAAACTAACTGTCTACAGATAAACGCCAACAAGACCAAAATTGTTATTTTCACAAAGTACACATCAGCGAGGGACTCCACCTTGTGACCAACAAAGTTAGGACTGACACCTACCCCCACCTTCACCACCCATGCCAAGAACCCTTGGATCATCACTGACAGCAAACTCAACATCACTACCCAAGTCAATGCCTTTACTGACTCATGCTTCCACACCCTGAAGATGCTGAGGAGGATTTTCAAATCGCTCCCAATCAGTACCCAGAAAATTGTCATGCACACTCTGGTCACAAGCAAGCTGGACTATGGGAACACCCAGTATGCCACGATCAACAAAAAACTCACCAAAAGGCTGAAGACCATTCAGAACTCAGTGGCCAGAATCACTCTTATCCTCCCACATCACACTCAGACGTCTGAAATCAATGATGTCTAATATTTTATGGAAAATCAAAATTCCTAACATTGTAATAAGGAAAATATATAGCACAATGGGTGTAGGTAGTTGTGCTTTATGACACCTTGAGAGTTATTAGTATTAGTGGTGTGTCAAATATGTATACATTTCCTCTGTTTAAATGTGTTAAAAGTCTGTGGAATTATGCGTCATTAGGAAAGAAGTGTATTCTGGCATTTAGCACTAGTTTCTGAGTACAAAATGCACCCTTGTGTCCAGAATGGACGCAAGGGTGCATTTTGCACTGAGGAAATAGAACTAATTGCAACAGAATATGAACAGCTGTTCAGGCTCTCTGTTTTGCAGTAGGATGCTTTCCCCAAAATTACTCTGAATTACACGAGTGCTCCTAATTCCACAATTTTGGTAATTTTACGTAACAAGAGTGTTAGACCTGACAGCCTTAGGGTGGTCACCCCTAACTTTTTGCCTGCCTCCCTCCACTTTTTGGACACTGTTTTTGCTGGCTTTTAGACTCTGCGCACTTTACCACTGCTAACCAGTGCTAAAGTGCATATGCTCTCTCCCTTAAAACATGGTAACCTTGAATCATACCTGATTGGACTATTAATTTACTTATAAGTCCCTAGTAATGTGCACTCTATGTGCATAGGGCCAGTAGATAAAATGCTACTAGTGGGCCTGCAGCACTGGTTGTGCCACCCACTTAAGTAGCCCCTTTTCCTTGTCTCAGGCCTGCCATTGCAAGGCTTGTGTGTGCAGTTTCACTGTCACCTCGACTTGGCATTTAAAAGTACTTGCCAAGCCTAAACCTCCCCTTTCTCCACATATAAGTCACCTCTAATGTGTGCCCTAGGTAACCCCTAGAGCAGGGTGCTCTGTGGGTGAAAGGCAGGACATGTACCTGTGTAGTTTACATGTCCTGGTAGTGTAAAACTAAATTCGTTTTTGCACTACTGTGAGGCCTGCTCCCTTCATAGGCTAACATTGGGGCTGCCCTCATACAGTATTGAAGTGGTAGCTGCTGATCTGAAAGGAGTAGGAAGGTCATATTTAGTATGGCCAGAATGGTAATATAAAATCCTGCTGACTGGTGAAGTTGGATTTAATATTACTATTCTAGAAATGCCACTTTTAGAAAGTGAGCATTTCTTTGCACTTAAATCTTTCTGTGCCTTACAATCCACGTCTGGCTGGGCTTAGTTGACAGCTCCTTGTGCATTCACTCAGACACACCCCAAACACAGGGTACTCAGCCTCACTTGCATACATCTGCATTTTGAATGGGTCTTCCTGGGCTGGGAGGGTAGAGGGCCTGCTCTCACACAAAGGACTGCCACACCCCCTACTGGGACCCTGGCAGACAGGATTGAACTGAAAGGGGAGCTGGTGCACTTCTTAGCCACTCTTTGAAGTCTCCCCCACTTCAAAGGCACATTTGGGTATAAAACAGGGCCTCTGCCCTACCTCATCAGACACTTGCTGGAGAAGAAACCTGAACCAGAAACTACATCCTGCCAAGAAGAACTGCCTGGCTGCTCAAAGGACTCACCTGTCTGCTTTCTACAAAGGACTGCTGCCTTGCTGTTGGCCTGCTGCCTTGCTAAACTCCTGTCTGGCTGTGAAAGTGCTCTCCAAGGGCTTGGATAGAGCTTGCCTCCTGTTCCCTGAAGTCTCAGGACCAAAAAGACTTCTCTTTTTCACTTGGACGCTCCGTGCGCCGAAATTTTCGACGCACAACTTGTTCCGCAGCGAAAAAAACGCGCACACCGACGCTGATCGACGCGACGCCTTCGAGACGACCGGAACTTCAACGCACGGCTTCGCAAGGACAACGCCGCCCGACCTCCAGAGGAGAAATAGACGCGACTCCTGCCCTGAGATCGAAATTTTGTCGCGCAGCCCCGCAGAACGACGCGCAGCCGGAAAACAAGCAGGAAAATCCCCGCACAGACCCGGGACATCTGGTAATCCCCGCGATCCACAGAAAGAGACTGTCTGCGCGCCGGAAAACGACGCATGACTTCCCCGCGTGAAAAATAACGACGCAAGTCCGTGTGTGCTGGGGAGAAATCGACGCACACACCCTTTTTCCACGTATCTCTTCTTCTGTGGCCCTCTGAGGAGATTTTCCACTCCAAACCAGGTACTTTGTGCTTGAAAGAGACTTTGTTTGCTTTTTAAAGACTTAAGACACTTTATATCACTTTTCAGTGATATCTCTACAAATTCACATTGCAACTTTATTCGTTTTGACCTACAATTATCCTGATAAATATTATATATTTTTCTAAACACTGTGTGGTGTATTTTTGTGGTGCTATATGGTGGTATTGTATGATTTATTGCACAAATACTTTACACATTGCCTTCTAAGTTAAGCCTGACTGCTCGTGCCAAGCTACCAGAGGGTGGGCACAGGATAATCTTGGATTGTGTGTGACTTACCCTGACTAGAGTGAGGGCTTTTGCTTGGACAGGGGGCAACCTGACTGCCAACCAAAAACCCCATTTCTAACAAAGAGTAACAAAGTCAGCCAATTTGCAAAAAATTTCATTAGCGTAACGAAACTTTCATCCACCTCAAATTAATATGCGACACCAGCTTCCCGTTTTTAAAGGTTTTTCTAGCCTCACATTACCAGTATCTGACATAAAGCAACAAAGTCGCATATGACAATTCCCAGTGAGTTGAGGATATTTGTGCTCAAACCCAGCATCACAAGTATTTAAAAAATTGGATTTGAGATACTGTTTGACCTCTGCGAAACCTGGGTGATACTCTCTCCTCTTGGCAAAATACTCCATTGGCATTATTTGTGCCCTATTTAGGACAATCATTGCTAGCCCTTTGAAATCTCCAATGTTGCACTTGCACAGGAAAAAATGTCAAATTAGTAGACCTGAACAAACTGTTTATTCGTATCCAGTTTAAACATTATAAACTAGCACAAAAGCAGTTTCTCATTCCGAGATATGACCCTTCTTCAAATTGTGTGCCTTTGCAGTTTTTGTTCTTATACCTCATTTGAGTTTCATGGGTTTGTGAATTTTGGGGAGAAAAACTCGTCCCTTTGGGGGTTTAAATTCATGAGCTTAGGAATAATTGTTTGATAATATGTCAAAACGTGAAGACTTGGAAAATGAGGGGGGCTAATTATTACGACCATACTTGACAGTTTTCATTGGCCTTTGCCATATTCAATTCAGCACCATGCATGTGGAGGTAGAATTGTTCGCGTTGCGTTGACCTAGTATAGCTGAGTACTACAGCGGCAGCAGGGCTCCAGCAAAAACACAAAAGTGACTGAAACGGTTCATCTGCTCCCATCATACAGATACAAAGATGGAATGTATTTCTGTCAGCAAATGCTGACTATATCCTTCATTCTCATGCAAGAACAGGATTATAAAAGTATCACTCTTTATAGCAAGTTCAACAGTGTGTCACTTTAAAAAACCTGAACGTACATCAAAATAGAAATTATAAGGGATATTTCGGAACAAGCAGCTGGCTTTTTAAAGAAAGCCAGTTTTCAAAATGTACCTTGATTTGCTGGTGAAGTGATGTAATCTTACAGCTTTGGGCCGAAAAATAAAGACAGCAGCAGCATAGAATTACAGCTCTTTCTCGAACAGGAAAAATGGTTACTATGAAAGGATGTTTTGTGAGCAAATAATTACAGCTATGAAAAGTAATGATTAGAAACATGCTGGCAATAACTTTCAAGAGGCACTAAAAGCTTCCAGGCATTGATGAGCGTAAAAATCATTTAAAAAAATGTCTACCGTATTTTTATGAAACGCCGAAGAAAGATAGAAAGGAGGAGTTACATTTCTAACACAGTAGGTGTTGACATGATGCACGGCACCAGCAATGGCAGTATTCATGCGAAATGTCTACTAAGTATCAAGCCAGTACATACAACCACATAAACTGTTTCCAGTAACAAACCATTCCATTCCACACCAGGCAGAGATTACAGTTCATAGAGGGCAAGGTCACACCGGGATGTGTCATTTTGCAGTCAATTATCGCAGGAAGTAGCAGACACAGGACATTTCCAGACGCGAGCTCAGTGTCTCCGAGACTAGCACCAACCTACTCCCCTGCAAAGATTAATGAGTCTGCATAGTACCAGCAGAGGTGGCCACTCCGATATGTCGGAGGTGTGTCCCCCCACTGCTGAAAGGCAGAAAAATAAAATGATGATAAAAGTATTTTAATATAATTTTATATTTTACCAGGCTGTATGGTGACGTGGGGCCAGCATCCTCCACGTCACCAGCGAGGAGGAGTGCTAGGTGCGCTCTAAAGGCCGGCCTTCTGAGACTGCCCAGACCCACATGCTTACTTAGGACTCTCCACCCCAGCTGTATTTCACAGCCGGGTTGACACCAGGCGCAGGCTCCCACTCCTTCACTGAGTGCATTTCAGCCCCCTCAGACCAATCTCAGTGCTTCTCTATTGCTGTGTAACAGCATGAGACAAGCCTCTGGACAGGGCAGGGACGGGAGCAGAGAAGCACCAAGGCGGCAGGATCAGAGGAGCACCAAGATGGCGTCTGACAGCTGCAGTTAAGTGTTATTTTTTTCATTATTCCCCCCGCTCAGCCACTCCAGCCATTCCTGCAGCAGTCACCACTGCAAACAGCATCTGTGAACACATACATTTCTCTTAAAAGAGGTGGTTGATCAACAACACGCATGCTTTCTTCCACGAGCTGCGTCATAAAAGCGTATGTCTGGAAGCCTGGAAAACCTCACAAAGTGCCTGCCTGTATGAGCATCCTCCTGCTTGACCAACGTACTGCCTTGAATTCTGCTCATCTGAGAAGCAGACTGCCAACTAGGTATGACCTTACTAGTAAATATGGTGTGTCACCTTCCTCAATGAAACTGATGAGCACAATGTACTAAAATATGAATCTGCAAATACAGATTTGGAAAGAAAATGAACTACAACTTGGAAATCACATATCCCTATGTACTAATTATTACACTCACCATTTTGTAAGTTAATATTTTCAATTTCTGTTTAATAATAACCAAACTGCAATTCCTTATCAGCTGCAAAAAGAGAACTGGCAGTTGCAAATTGCAAATGTTGGATTGGAAGTGAAAAATGCAAGACATGTAATGTAATGTGATTGTCATTTACACAGTGCAACAAATACCAGTGTACTGACGCCATCTAGACAAATTGACAGAAAGGGAGAATCCACTTGGAGAAATCCAGGGCTTTAAAGACTTACAGAACCCAAGCAGAGCATATTACCGTCTAAAGTTCAGAGGGAGGAAGTGCCAGAGCACACATGCTCAGAGGAAGTTAGAAGGAGATGTAAATATATTTCTCTTTGTTACTCTAGCCTCAGCAAGGCACACCATTTTGATGTAAACAGAGGTCTACAGACTTTAGTAATTCTGGGTTTGTTTCAAAATCCATGGAGGGATGCATGGGAACACACATGCACCATCCATGGAATGCCTCCCCAACACAAGGGTATGCAAGGGAGAGGTATGCACTGCATTGCATTACTGTTTTTTTACCAAGACGCCCAAAGCCATGCAAATCGTGCTTTACAATAGGCTCTAGTCTCTTCTTATATATGCTTCTCTTGCTCTGGTACCAAATAAGTCTTCTGTATGATAAGAGAACCAAAATTAAATTGCATAATCATAATAACACAATTTGAGCATCACAAAAGAAAATCCATTTGTAGTTATTAAAATTAGGCCTTAAACACTTAGGCCCGTATTTATACTTTTTTTAGCGCCGCATTTGCGCCGCTTTTTGACGCAAAACGGGGCAAACCTACAAAATACAATGGTATTTTGCAAGTTTGCGCCGTTTTTGCGTAAAAAAACGATGCAAATGCGGCGCAAAAAAAGTATAAATACGGGCCTTACAGTTCACATTAAGTTCGATCTCCTTTAACACACAGTTCTGTTTATCAATGAAAGGCTCACAGAACGATCTCTGTTTTAAGCAAGTTTCTTGTTTTTTTCAGTTTAAACTTTAGGTTCCTAAAATTCCTCTGACTGAGTACACCGTGTGGAAGGCAAGTGCTGTTGAGATTCTGCCAACTCCTCTGGAGGAAAAAGTTAAAGGCATTAAAAAATCTGCTTGCTGGATGAAGATTTCAGAGGGTTGTAGAAAACCTGGAGTCTGGTATCCAATAGTTGCATTCTTCAGGAGTGACCAGTCTGAACCAGCAAGTAAAGAGAGAAAGGAATTAAGTGAAGAAACACAGCTTTGTTGTGGTGCACATTCCAGGCAGGAGGATTACTTTATATTGTAAAAGGACAGGCAAATGATATTACATCAATCATTACATGAGCAAAAACACACAGGATTGTCAAATAACAAACAGCCATGATGGAAAAGGGAAAGAAAGTAGAATAAAAACTTAAAGAAGGCTAGCTATGGAGCGGCTTTCCAAGGCAGTTGCAAATCCTCAGACAGGTGATTGCCATTTCAGAGCTAGAGGACTTAGGAGAAGCATCTGGTAACCTAGAAGCACAAGGAAAGGCAGACCCTGGAGAGTAATAATCACAAACTGTAGATTCTGGCTTCATGTGGCATCTTCTGAGCCCCAGGGAGTATGGAAGCATGCAAAGTACCGAAGTTCACAGGCATGCGGCTGGTGGAGTGGCAACAACCACCAAAGTATACTCCCCTTTTAAGGATTCAGGCTTATCAGGTAAAGCCAAAAAATGACAAACAAATCTGAAGGCATGGACAGTAAAGTCACCAGCAGGATAATCTTTTAGTGAACGGAAAACTGCAACAACCTCTGAAATGTCAGGAATGATAGATATTGCTTGCTTTGTATTGTTGATCTCCATCTACCACTACAAGAAAAGGAGGAGAACTCTGGCAAATAATGACCAATACAAAAGGCTTTAACTGGGAGGCATAAAAGGTAAGATGAATATTCCAAATGTTAGGAAGACAGAGCCTAAGAGCAACAGGACCATTTACTTGGGTATTACAAAAGGACCAAAAATAGAGAACAAAATCAGACTGGCAGTCATTGAGAGGTCAAAACCTGAAAGACAGTAAAGCCTTCTCTCCCACCTTAAAGTTTGGTACTAGTCTTCACAATATGTCAGTTCTAGCCTTCATAGCAGTTTTAGAATCTTGCAAATTCTGAGAAATCAATTTCTTTCAGAGTCAAATCTCTCCAGGAAATCAGCAGCAGGTAGAAGAGAAGTGTTCAATAGAGAAGATGGAAAATAATGAGGATGCACATCATGGATATTTATAGAATGGGGATACCTTGGTTGCAGAGTGAACACAGTTGTTATATGAGAACTCTACTAAGAGTAAAAATTCTGCTAGTTGTTTGTGAGGTAATACAGAAACTTGTCAGATACTGTTCAAGGCTCTGTTTGACCCTAGCAGTTGGTCCACTAGGTTTTGGATGGTAATATGAGAACCGAGCTTTATGGATACCTATGATAGAGCAAATTAAACGCCAGAACCTATAAATGTACTAAGAGCGCCTATCTGGGATTATAGTGTTGGGGAGGCAGGCAGAATATACTAGCTATAAATGTATTTTCCATCATGCTGTCAAGTAAAGGCCTCCATAACAAAAAATTGAGTAATTTTAGAAAAAAAGGTCTACTGTGACCATGATCACTCGTTTTCCTGCCAAAGGGGTGAGTCCGCAATCAAATTGGTAAAACTCGTATACTATAGATGAGGAGGGACAGGCAAAGGCTGTAGAAAGCCAAACAGCTTACTGTCAGCTATCTTGGATTGTGCATAGCAGGCCGGTATTTTAACAAAAAGCTCCACATCATTGCAAATGGTAGACCACCAGAAAAAACATAATACTGGTTCTAAGACTGTCTTAACCCCATAATGACCTGCTATGGCAGTGTTGTGGCACATTTCTGAACCTCGGTTTGAAGAACTTTATTAGGAATCCACTAGGCCTGCAGTAGAAAATACAGATTCTAGCAATAGGCCAAGATTAATTGACTCTTCAGAGCATTAATGTCTTCCTGAAAGATAGTAACATGAACATTTCTCACGCACTGTAAAAAGATAATTTTGCTAGACATACAACTTTGTCTGGAAGCAAAAGTACAGGTGTCTCAGAGTTCTCAACCAAAAATTTCCATATAGATGAGGCATTGGCAAGAATGTTCAGGGTGCAAGGGATGTAAATTAGAATTCATATTGAGAATAGAATTAGGTCTGATGAGCTTGTCTGCTGTTTCGACATTGCATGCGCTTAGATATTGGAGATTTTGATGGTCCAACCAACCTCAAAAGGTTTAAAGGTTTGACTGCTACCATAAAACATGTTGCCACTCCGTGCAAGCATGCTTGAGGACCAAGAGCATGCTTTCCAGAATTGCATACCATTGCTTATATGAATTCCAAATGTGGGAGGGCTAAACATAGGGTGGTGTTGGTTGTCCTCCTCCTGTGCTATTGTAGCAATGCTCCAACATCAAAATATAATGATCCAGATGCCTCAGTATAAGATCTTGGGTGAAAGCCTTTTGAAATTGACAAAAGCTTCATGACCTGTAGGGATCAAAGAAAAATCTTTATATATGTTCTCCTTCTTCAAAGTCACAGATATAAAGCTACTTAATGTTGGTGAAGTTCTTTTTGATCTGTCGATAAAAGCTAGCTAGTCCTTAAAAACTCTAGGCCTCCTTGATGGACTTGGCAGATGTCTTCAGATGGTCCATAGATAATCCTCTCTCAGAAAGACAATAAACCATGTACTCCACTTCTCTTCTTTCAGACTCATACTTCTTTACTTTACAGGATAAATGCTTTTCCTTGAGATACAGAATGATGGAACTAGCATTGACTTGATGTTCCTTAAGGGGAGCAGAGAAAATCAGGATGTTTTCCTTTTGCACCACAAGAAACTGGCTTAGGACGTAAGAGAATATTCTATTAATGAACTGCGGGAAAAATGCTGAAGCAAAGGGTATGGCCTGATATTTGTAGTGCCCAAAGAGTGTCCAAAAGGCCATCTTCTACTCATCATCCTTCGTTATCAAGCTCAGATAGTAATCTCTATGAAAGTCTAACTTCATGAACTATTTAGCATCCTGAACAGACTCAAGGATGTCATTGATAATTGGAATCAGGTCAAGTGATGTCCTTATTCAATGTGTGATAATCAATGCAAGGTCCTAGCTCTTTGGACTTCCTTGGAACAAAGAACAGAGGAGCTTCAGCGAGGGATGTGGACCAGAAAATGAGACTTTCCAAAGGTTTTCATCCAAAAAGTACCTTAGAACCTTCTTCTTGTGCTGGGAAAGGGAGTACATTCTACCATGGAGAATTATGGCTCAAGATTTTAAGATGGCACAATTAAAACCCCAATGTGATAATAGAAAAGAAAAAGACCCCCATCCCGCCTCCCAATTTGTACATGGACTTAATCACCCCAATTCTCATATAACCAGGATTTTTTTAATAAACATAAGTTGTTTTGTGATTTTTGACAAAAATGTGCAATAAAATATAAGTGAATATTTTAGTAAACCACTGAGTGCCGCTTGGTTATATGAGAATTGAGGTGATTAAGTCCATATACAATTTGGGAGACTTGGAAGAGGTCTTTTTCTTTTCTATTAACATATTATTCCCTGTCCTGTGGCCTTCAGAAATTCAGGGAGTCCCTTTTCATTTGTTTTGTTTTGCTTCACAGCCTGTCTGTGTGGGACTGGTATTGTTGGCACACTCTATAGGTAGTGATTATCGTGTGCTAGTGGTTAGCAACACGTGGATGCAAGATGAACACACTAAATCCTTTGGATTTACAGATGAGGAGTTTTGTCAATTGATAGGAAAACAGTCTTCAACAGCTAATCAGTCAGGAGTAACAGCTACAGATAATCAGGAATGAAAGAAACTATTATTCCTCAAAAATAAAATCAAAAGCATTGAATCCCACGGGTAGTTCATTTTCCAGTACCTGCGGGCTGGGGTTATACTGCAGGGCTTGCGGGTTAGGAAAATACTTTGGATTTCTGTCCACATTTAGAAATTCCTGAAAAAGTTGGCCCTGATCAGCAATTACTGTTCCAGGGACTGGCTAATGCTTATAGTAGAGACTGCCAGGGAGATGGTTTCTGTCTTTGGTCAATTAAATGTTGGAAATGGATTAGAATCTGAAGAAATTGAGTGCTGTAGAAGAAGCAAACGAAAGATTGGAAGAAATAGAAAATTACCTGACATTGTTCAATTATTATTTTCTTAAGAAAAAGACAGAGAAACTTAAGAAGGATATACAGTTTTTTCAAAAGGAAAAGGTGTATCAATATTTGAGGGACAACATTTACAACCATGACCAATACCAAGAGGGCCAATACCAAGAGACCAACATATGTACAGCAGAATGACCCCAAGAAGATTGTGACCTTCTCTGATTCTTCTGAATCAGACAATGAAGGAAGTTCCCATCAGTTCAATGCCACAGGTAGGAGAACACAACAGGGACAGGCAAGAAGGAATAGCTCCCCTTCTTCATTACGAACAGGGGGGGAGAAGGTGTACACCCAGAATGAGGTTCCAGCCCAGACAATAGGGAAACTATTACCCAGGAAACAATGGCAATGACTACCTACAAACCAGGAATAGGCAATACTGGAGCGTGCTAAGTGGACACATTAGTGCTCATTTTAATAAGCTCTTGGGAGCTTACTATGAGGAGATAGGTAAATAGTACCAGCATGTGGAGCATGGGAATGTTTGTGTCACATCAGGGAGAGAAAATAGAGAATTGTCTTTTAGGTAGTAAATTATTAGTTTAATATTAAGTAATTCTTTTTTGAAATATTGCAAATTGAGTGCAATATGAACACCTACAGAGAGTAACTATGTAGATATTGATTGAATAAATGTGACGCTCAGTGAGTCATTTCGGGTTATGTTATGTTATTGCAGGTTTTGGTTTATCTGGAAAGTCTATAGTATGTGGCAATCCTCATGAAGGCTTTTGGCTGAAACCTGCATAGATATATAACAAATCATCCACAATTGTTTAACAAAAATACTGGATGATAGCAACCACATGTTTGTGGACATTGAGAAGATTTATGTTGAGATTGAGTCACACAGTATCTTAAGAATTAAATGATGTGATTACTGGAAAGATTTATCAAAACAATGAGAGATTAACCCTTGGTTTAATAGTATGATTTGTGCTGTTAGCAGGTTTGGTGATGGGTATTGAATGAATGAAGTAGTGAATGATTGATTGATGGGTAAGAGTCTAGTATGCAGTAGTATATGTATAGTGTGGGAGGACCGGATGGTATGTTGTTAGTTAATGTAAGGATAAGGATTTTTGTAATAAACATAAGTTGTTTTGTAATATTTGACAAAAATGTGCAGTAAATATAAATGAATATTCTTTGCCCCATGGCCTTCAGGAGGCAGTCCCTTTTCATGTGTTTGGAAGAAACGCTTGATAAACCATAGGACTGAGGAAGGTCTGGCCTACAGTTGAGTGAGACTTGTGTTCAGAAGGTTCTTTAACCAGTGGAGGCCAATATCTCCCATATAATCAATTGATGAGTTGTGTTGTTCCATCCAGGGTATCTTAAGCAAAATGGCCTAGTATGAAAATGTGATTAGCTCACACACTGCCATCCCCTTTATGCTTACTCTAAGACATTAAAAGAAAAATCATAATAGAGGTCACAAGACTCACAGTACATGGTCTGGAAATGACTTCTTCCTGACCATAATTTGCAGTATCTGGGCAAAAA
This sequence comes from Pleurodeles waltl, assembly GCF_031143425.1. NCBI lineage: Eukaryota > Metazoa > Chordata > Amphibia > Caudata > Salamandridae > Pleurodeles > Pleurodeles waltl. The sequence goes on along the minus strand of NC_090442.1, from coordinate 868,034,054 downwards.
TCAAGTCCACACAATTTGTAGAAAGGTAATAGTGGTTTAAAAGTCACCACATTTCCCATCAGTATACAATACAACAAAAACTCTGAACAATCAGCTCATCAGATAAAGACAATAGCTACTTAAACAGTGTCTACAAATTGTGAGAAAACAAATCCATAATTGTATCAATCCCTATGTTACCCAGAGCAAAATACAGTTTCAATATGTTAATACAGCCAGATGATGCTTCCAAATAGTATACATAACCAGGATAGTTCAAATGAATTTTTTGTTATATCACAAGCTGGCAGCCACCTCATTTTTGATGACTTTCTCAAGGCTGCAAAAATGCCTATCATAAAAATACATTGATTACAATATAATAAAAATAAAGCCAACAAGGTAATACACCTACAACAATAGTGTTGAAATCATGCCCCTAAAATCACAAAGAAAATACAGTCATTCCTAAAATAAATCAGTCACCATGAAAGTGCACCACCAGTGCTACCTAGAGAAATTCAAAAAAAGGAAAAAAGAAATATCAATACAAGAAGAAATTAGATATATAGATATATAGGAATGAAATACGTCTAGAAACAGCCAAATAGTTGTGACCCAGAGGATTAATGATACATAAAATAAAGAACACTTGTGCTATCCGAAAGTGATTATCAAAAGAATGGTCAAGTCAAACTATCATAAAATGTCATTACCTATAAGAGGTAAGGATGATGTCCAGTGTCCACCAAGGACACAGTAATGAAGAAACGAAGACTCGGCAAAACTGAGGCATATGTGGTCGCCTCTTTAATTCACTGCCTATTCAAAAGAACCTATGACAAATACAAGATGGACAAAGGCAATGAATACTCGGAGCAGCAAGAGAGGTTGTAAGAACATGAAACCTAAGCCTGGTAAACCGACCAGTATGCAAAATGACAAAATACATCAACAGAAAATAGACAAACATGTACAATATAATGAAATAAACAGCAATAAAAATTCAGTCGATCACGTCAATGTCATTAGACAGCAATAATGCAAGCCAGTCCCCAATGTCTTTCAGAATTTGTAAATGACAAACACACATTATTACTCAATCTAAAAGGAAAGGGAGAAGACAAATACAACTCATTTACAAGAAAGAGCTGAGGTCAATTATAATGAAATCAACAAACTCCACAAAAGTCAAATCATGCTCATGCATTGAGGGGGTAATGTCCCAATATAGTATGGTATATAATTACCTGATTAAACATAGTAAGTAGCTCCAATAAGAATTACAGAGAATAGTATAAATGGTGACCATGATAAGTACCCCGTAAACCTGTACAAAAAAACAGATGATATGTCAATAGAGCTCGCTCTAAATGACCGTAGGGAAATCAACCTACACCAGTAGACAATCTTACCTGTGGTAAGGCTGGATCGTGGTGGAATAGATTACAAAAAGGCCACCGCGTCCAGTAAGTCATTTAAATAATGACACCATCAGCATAAAAAAAGGTATCTATTTATCAGCTAGAGCACCCAGGGACAGAAACATGGGCGCCATATTGAACTGGAGACAACAACAAGTACACACTGCAATTTAGCTAATGGGGGTGAAATCTCACCACTACCTCAGCTCCCCGCTTGGTACCTCATGGGAGGCATTAAATAATTGAGTCCAGTCAGGAGGCAAACAGTCGGTCAAACACCAGTAGTAAACTGGTAACAAACATGGCCTCCATCAAACAATTGAAAGTAATTGTTGCATTTATATCAAGACAGGCTTGCTTTTCACCAAGATATTTCTAATGGAGGCATCTATCTGTAACAGAAAAACTGCTAAATTAATGCATGTCAATGACCATCCAACTACCTGAATCCTCAAAAAAAGCATAAAACATAAGCAGAAACAACCATGTAATGGAATTAAGAAACAAATGTGTCCAAAAATACATCAAAGTCAAAGTATGTAGAAATATAGATCAATAGTCCTGATCCAAATACAAATAGGGAAGCATGAACAATAATCCCAGTGCAGACAGATGAAAGCCAAGTTGGGAAACCAATATACCCAAAGTAGTGAGGTGATACACCTATCACAGACAAACAGTTTTGTCATAGCCTAAGTACTCTAGAATAGACCTAAATATAGCCAAATGACAAAGACACAAATATTAATATATGCCAATCTTTTCAGATGTATCAATCAAAAAGTCAGGCCATAGGAACCAAGAACATATCATCCAAGATAAGATGTAACTCCCGATCAACATTTAGTCCTTGGTACATCGCTCGAAGTCTAGTGATCTAGTTGGTTTCCAATTTACAGAGGGACCTAGCTCTGTTGCCTCCTTTTGGATGTTCCTGTGCCGTGCATATAATGTGGAATCTCAATTTGAATAGGTTACAGTCTTATGTTGGGCATTGAAGTGAGATGTCAGTGTATAATTTTCATTAGCATTTCTGATAGCATGGTTGTGTTCCTGTAATCTCTCCTTCAGCAGCCTTATGGTATTACCTATGTAGATACATTGCCACCCACATAAAATACAGTATACCACAAACTTAGTATTACAGTTCATAAACACATTGATGCTGTATTTAGTAGAGGTATTATATTGAAAGTGTTTAAGTCTGTTCAAAGCAAAAGGGCACATATTACAATGCCCACATTTGAAAAGCCCCCTGGTTGTGTCATTCACAATCCACCGATGTTGTGCTTTGGCCCCTGGGCCAGATAGCTGGGGCAAAGGATGTTATGTAAGGTTTTGCCTCTACTGTAGGTAATTCTAGGTTTACTAGAGACAGCATTTCTCAGTGAAATATCTACATATAAGACATGCCAGTGCCGATAGAGAATCTTGTAAAGTCTATTACTAGAGCTATGATATGGAGTAATGAATGCCAATTTGGGAGTACAGGTTGTGGATTTCAATTTGCTTCTAAGTACGCTCCGGCAATCTACTTTTAGAATCCTTTTTTTCATTTTGTCAATTACAGACATTGGATAACCTGTGACAAAAATCTGCACTCAAGATGCTTGAGTTCAGTGTGAAAATTGGTGCCCTCTTGGCAGTTACATCTAAGTCTAATCATTTCTCCATAAGGGATAGAATAGACTTGTGTTTGTGGATGCCCACTCTCAGCATTCAAGATTACATTGCACACTGTAGAATTCCTGAACAGTGTGGATAAGATCCTGGTTCCCTTACTCTATAGTGTCAGATCCAGATATGTTATCTGCTTGCAATGTAATTGGTGTGTAAATGTAATGTTATATAGGTTGACATTCAGAAAATGAACAAAGTCAGATGATTGGTCCAAGCCTCCTGTCCAATTCATGAGTATATCATCTATATATCTGCCCCAAAAATAACACATGTTCAATGAGTATGGGTCGACATTCTGACCAAATGTATTTTTTTCTATCCACCCCATGTAAAGATTCGTAAACAAGGGAAAAAATATAGAACCCACTGCCACCCTTTGGCACTGACAAAACCACATCCCATTGGGAACCTAGGAGGATGAGGGAAAGCATCCACAGGTGAATGAAACTCATAGCCCTCAGCTTTTGGCTTCATTTGGCGTCCTCTGAGTCCTCAGAATTAGTTACCTCACTTTAGATCTGTCAGAAGAAAATTGTTCAGATCAAAAGGCAAAATACACCACCAGGGCATGCAAAAACACTTTTAATCTTGCAAAATCCCCAGAATGCTTAGAATACAAAGGACTAAAAGTCATAAGAACTGGAATACACTGCTTGACGAAGGGTACCACTCCTTGTCATTCACTAGTCCAAATCTACATTTGTTGCCTTAGTACATCAGCTAGGTCCGCACCAGGATCCCTGCCAGAAGGAATCAAAATGTTTTTGGCATCACAACCTGTTTAGGTCTGGAAACTTACCCATAATTCTGTCCAGATCTTCTGCTCTCTAATGTACTGGTGACTGTTTCCAGATGCCACAATTTTACCACTCCCTGGAATATGTGGTAGACAAATGCTCTCAAAAGCTGCCACATATGTAATATTTAACTTTTTTATTTTAGTGACCTTTTTAATTCAAACATTAATTTAATATGTTATTATAGTATAGTTTAATATTTTCCATCAATTCTACACATCACTTTTAATATTTTTTCACAATAAGTAAATACTTCTTTTCACTGTAAGTGGGAAGTTTTTATTGACCTAAACTTAATTTTAATTTAATTTAATATACAATTACTGTATTAACTGTAGTAGTTCTAAAACTAATATGTTGCTCTATTATTAAAATAATGATTGATGGTAATTTAGTCTGAATTATTATAATCTACATTCTGAAGGTAAAGAAATAAGAAAAAAATGCAAAAACATTGGAACTTTCTGTGAAGTGATACACAAATTGCTGACAAATTAGGAGGATACCTAGCAATCACATACAGGAAAACCATAAGCCAAAGAGACAAATTAATAGATAGTAATTTTGTGAACAAAGACAAGGCGGGATGGTAGCTAAAAGGGGCTTAGGTAATGCACTAAATGTAAGGTTTGAAAAATTGGGCTGAGCAAAAGACACAAATAAACAAAGCATTATCTGCACTATTAAATTGGTAGTCTATGTTTTGATGTGTTGTACCAATGCATTGGTAGTACAATTTTCCAACTGAAAGAGCAGAATTTAGAGCATATAGAAACAGTGGAAAACCTGTGATGTAATTGGCCAAGTGTGGAAATCAAAAAGAATTGGTGATAGAAAAGGAGCACTTTGGCAATTAGAATCCAGATACATGTGTTATGTTCTACCTTGTAAATAGGCTGTCGGAATGCTCAGCGTGTGACAGAGACCCTGTCAATAGTATGGTTACTTGGGTATGTAATAGGAACTCTGGGAGTTTTGTGTAAGTTTAGCATTGTTTGCTATTCACAAAGGGATTTACTAATAGTATCTTTATGAGTGTAGAGTCTCTGCACATAAAAAAGACCTATATTTTTATGTGCAGAGACTCCACACTCATAAAGATACTTCTCGTAAATACCTTTGTGAATAGCAAACAATTGTTAACTTCCAGAAGAGTGTAGGTTTACCTTTCTGATTCAGGCCCATACCTTTCTTTATGCTCAATGTCAGTCAGAAGAAACTCACAAGACATTAACTTCATACATTGCCCTTCAGACCAAGAAGGAACAGGCACAATTTCTGAGCAAGCTCTTGGTAGGGACTGATTATTCTGCTTAAACCTATTGAGTGAGTATTAGTGAATGAATGATTATTATGCCACATAAAGGTATTCAACACAGAAATGAATACATCTTGTAAAAATTGCCAAATAAGAATGAAATGTGAAACTAACAGAATGAAACTGGACTACCAATTAAAACTACAAATAATACAATTCTGTGTTGTCAGTAGACTATAAACACACAAAATATCACCACAGAGATGTATATATGAAATACATCAATATTTAAAAAAAACCACCAGGGGCAGAAATCTTCAGAGAGAAAACAAGGATGAATCATTGCATTTAATGAACTTCAAATTATTGCCAAAAATATTAACATAGAGATGTCTATATGAAATCACGCCAACATTGAGTAATGCCCACAAGGGGCAGAAATCTTTGATGATAAAAAGAGGATTAACCATCTCATTTAATGAACTTTGAATGAATTGATGTGGGAAAACGTCAGTGCTAGGTATTCTCTAATTAGATGTAAAAAAATCTAATGCATGAGAATGAGTATAGAAAGATACATAACATAAGAATAAGAATATGAGAATGCTACACTGTAGTCATAACTTTTAACCTGTAGTAAAAAGTAAATCCCATAACTGGACGAATGAGAAAACTGAGATGAATCTAAAATCCTGTTCATTGCAATTAAAAAAACAAGTAATTTAAAGACTTTCACCATTTGATGTATTCAGGCATATTTGAACTTTAGTGGATCAAACTTTGAGACGATCATGGAAATCATACAGATATTAACATCAACAAGTATTACCACTCAAGAGAGGGAACAAGTTATGAACCACCACTCTTAGGAATACCTCGGAAATAACAGGAAGTGATGTAACACACTGTGATTTGATTTTAAGCCATGAAAAAAGATTGTGTTGTAGTCCCATGACCAATGGCTGAGAAGGCCAAAACATTGTTGATGATCAAAGAATTGGGACAGACTCTCATGGAGTGCAGGTCTCTTCATTACAACTTTGCTGTGATAAGTTTCTAATCAATGTTAAGCCTGTTGTGTATGAAATCAGGTTATTGGTTAAAGGGGTAAAAGCCCCACTCAAGCAACAACCACAATCCTGATCAGAGTGAATCATAACAGTCAGTAAATTAACCTGTGCTCAAACCGCTGGTAGCTTGGCACAAGCACTCAGACTAAACTTAGAGGTAAAGTGTGAACTATTAAATGCAGCACACAAACAGAAATAAAGTGAACACACAACAAAAGTAAAATCCCAAACCAATTTAAAAAATGGAGTAAATTTCCATCAATAAAATAATACCAAAATAGCAAAAATCCAATCTGTGAAAATGCGGATATTCTATTTAAAACTTTTAGGTAGGAATATAGCCTGCAAGCACAAAGCTCCACTCACAACCACAGATCATGCTACACCGGAGAAAGCAAAAGTTCAGGTTGACCTCATTGGAGTGCAGGTGGGATACAGGACCCAGATGAATTCCTTTTAAAGAGCTACCTTCTCAAATTGTGGTGTGAAAAGTCTGTTCGCAGTAGAGGAAGCCACGAGGAGCAGTGAGAGTGTTGCAAATGGTTGCCGTTGTAGTGCAAGGAGCAGGCTGGGCAGTACAGGCTGTTTTCGTGGTCATTCCTGGAACTTCATGTTGATGGTCACCACAGTTTGTCATTGTTGTAGCATGAAATACAGGTCTTACGCAGAGTCGGGACTACCTGAGCTTTGCATTCGTGGTTGTCATGGCGGAATCATCTCATTTTGAACAGGCCTATTTATGGATGTGAAAAGTCCAAAACCTCAGAATTTCACTTTTAATTACAGGACAACCTCATCTGATGCTAGCCAAGGGTCCAGGACCTGGGATGGTACCAATTGGGGATGAGGAACTCATTCCAGTAGAGACTAGCAGGGCTCAGGCAAGCCCAGTTGCAGGTCCAGGATAGTCCAATGCGGCAGGTCAACTCACAGTTGCAGTGAGGCCTCTGGAGATTGTTGTGCCCCTGTACCTCAAACAGAAGGTCAACCACCTGACCCTTAGAGTCACTCAGATCCAGTCCTTCTCAGAGCAAGGCAGTCCTCAAGCAGCAAGACAGCTGCCTGGGGACAAGCCAGTCTCTCTTCTGTAATGTCCTGTCCACAGGTCCAGTAGTGTACTGATAAGTGGCTTTGGAGGTCTAAAATGTATGCTAGGTGTTAACCTTATAAGGGGGGGATTTCATACATTACCATACATTTTGTTCTGCTATGTTGTTCCGTTCACCCGTCAAGGCTCCAAGATGTCTGTTGTGATAAAAGAGTAGTGACAAGCTCTTTTTTGTGTGCGGGAGAAAAAAGAGCCTGATTTAGAAACTGGCTGTAATGGTTCCGCCATCAACTTTTCAACAGGACACGCACCCACCGCTGTGATGGTCTGCCCTCCATAATTAGATATCTGCGGGGCGTAGGCGAAAGACTGCTGATGGTCCGCCATCGCCACCAAGAATTTTCATCCTCATCGATGGCACTATAGGCAAAAGTGGCTGGCAGAAGGGCCACAGCCCCTTTTACCGCCGAGACAATCATGATGTGCAGTCCCACTGAAGAAACTGTGGCGGCCAAATGTCCACACCTGAGCTGGCAGTTTGGGAGTTATATAAAGTTATATAAAGACAAAACTCACCTTTTTAACACTTTCCACATATCCTGCTGCCATGAACCTGTTGCTACAAGCCCTCCCATTGTTGCTGAGCAAGGTCCAAGATGGAAATTAACCCTGTCATTCCCAGAACAGAAGGTACATCATGGGTATTCCTGTTACTCTCAGTTTCAGCTTCACCGAATAACTGATCTCATGCATGGCTCATTAATTTGTGTAAACACCACCATAATGTTGTGCAGTGCTGAAGTGTGTAATGTTGAAGTCTGAAATTGTATCAGAACAGACCTTTAGAAATAAGTAGCACCCATCAATTTGGGACAGACTGCCTTCGTGGCAATGGACACCTACACGAAAAGTCTCAACAATCACAAATAGAAATGTGTCCATAAACGTCTGTGCAATAATGGCCTCAAAATATCTTAAGTATCAACTTAAACAGTATCCCCAATGTTACCCAAACAATCCCATGATAATGTAGCAGTTACACTACAACATGCTACAGGTTGGTGAACACAGAATGAAAGACAATTTTAACTGGTCAACTGTAAACATGACAGAGATATATGAAGGTAACATGTCATCTTGCTGTGTGCAATATATCACAAACATAACATCCCATCCAGCTGTACAGCATCAGGTCATCTTTGTAAAAAAAAAAAAAAAAATATATATATATATATATATATATATATATATATATATATATATATATATATATATATAAATATATTATTGATGCATCATGTCAAAACAAACTAACATGCATTCTCCAGTCACAAAAACAGAAACGCATATAATTTTGGTGAAAGTGTCCAGTAAACACATTATGCTTGCACCACAATGCATATGTCCATCACTAATGTGCAACACTAATGTATGCATTTAAAAAACACAACTAAAATATAAAACCTGTGCTTGTCACTGTAACAATAAGAGTAAGTGCATGTCACACACATTAGCAGAAATACCATAATTAGCAAACAATTAGTACCAATCAAAAAATAAAGCCAGGACAAAGTTATTCTCAAAATAAAATATCTTTCTATAAAGATGAGACAAGTCTGTCAATCAGAAATAAGAAAAGTCTATCTGGACAGAATGAAAAACATATACAGAGGCATCAGTCCGTGTGGGCTTTAACCCCTTCCCCGCCACGGACGTAATGGTTACGTCCATGGCAGCGCCCGTGTGGCGCCATGGACGTAACCATTATGTCCTGAATGCTGCCCTCGGGAGAAGCGCTAGCGCTCCTCCCGAGGGCCGCCCCCCCATCCCCCTAGGTCAGGGCTGACAGGGGAATCCCTTCCCCTTCAACCCCCGACCCCCCCTGTGACGTCAGCGCGCGAGCGCGCGCTGACAATCACACAACCTCCCCCATCGCGCTGGAAGCAGAGCTGGAAGCAGAGCTGGAAGCAGAGCTTCCAGCGCGATCGAAAGAGAAATGCTCAGCATTTCTCTTTCGATCACGTGGGGGAGGCCCGGAGGGGCTTCAATGGGAAGGAAATATATTTCCTTCCCTTTGAAGTCTCTCCAAGGGTTTCAAAAGGCGGATTGCTTGCAATCCGGCTTTTGAAACCCCACTAGACACCAGGGATTTTTTTTTTTTTATATGAAATTGACAGAAGGGAGCGACCCCTTGGGCAAGGGTCGCTCCCAGGGGGTCATTTTTTTTTAAGGCCTTTTCTGCCCCCCAGTGGGGGCAGAAACCTCTAGACACCAGGGATACTTTTTTTTTATTTTTATTTTATTTGTTTTCTTTTGTTTTTTAGGTGTGGGATGCGACCCCTTAGGCAAGGGTCGCTCCCATAGGGGGAAATTATATTTAGGCCATTTCTGCCCTCTTTGGGGGCAGATTGGCTTATTTTTATGAGGCCAATCTGCCCCCAAGGGGGGCAGAAACCACTAGACACCAGGGAGTTTTTTTTGTTTGTTTGTTTTTCACGTAAGGGGAGCGACCCCTTAGGCAAGGGTCGTTCCCTTGGGGGGCAAATTTATTTTAGGCCATTTCTGCCCCCCATGGGGGCAGATCAGCCTATTTTTATTAGGCCGATCTGCCCCCACGGGGGGCAGAAACCACTAGGCACCAGGGATTCTTGTTGTTGTTGTGTTTTACAGATGGGGAGCGTCCCCTTAGGCAAGGGTCGCTCCCCTGGAGGGGCAAATTGTATTTAGGCCATTTCTGCCCGCTTTGGGGGCAGATCGGACGATTTTAGGTCAATCTGCCCCCAAGGGGGGCAGAAACCACTAGGCACCAGGGATCTTTTTTTTGCGCCGTCACGCAAGGGGAGCGACCTTGTAGGCAAGGGTCGCTCCCCGGGGGGGGGGGGGTGAGGGGGGCAAATTTATTTTAGGCCATTTCTGCCCCCCCTGGGGGCAGATCGGCCTATTAGTATTAGGCCGATCTGCCCACAGGGGGGGCAGAAACCTCTAGACGCCTGGGCAAATAGTTTTTTTGTGTTTTTTTTTTGTTTGTCTGTTTTTTTAGAGATGGGGAGCGACGCATTAGGCAAGGGTCGCTCCCCTGGGGGGCAAATTGTATTTAGACCATTTCTGCCCCCCTTGGGGGCAGATTGGCCGATTGTAGGTCAATCTGCCCCCAAGGGGGGCAGAAACCACTAGGCACCAGGGATCTTTTTTTTTGCGCCGTCACGCAAGGGGAGCGACCTTGTAGGCAAGGGTCGCTCCCCGGGGGGGGGGTGAGGGGGGCAAATTTATTTTAGGCCATTTCTGCCCCCCCTGGGGGCAGATCGGCCTATTGGTATTAGGTCAATCTGCCCCCGGGGGGGGCAGAAACCTTTAGGCGCCAGGGCAAATTTTTTTTTGTGTGTTTTTTTTTTTTGTTTGTTTGTTTTTTTAGAGATGGGGAGCGACGCATTAGGCAAGGGTCGCTCCCCTGGGGGGCAAATTGTATTTAGACCATTTCTGCCCCCCTTGGGGGCAGATTGGCCGATTGTAGGTCAATCTGCCCCCAAGGGGGGCAGAAACCACTAGGCACCAGGGATCTTTTTTTTGCGCAGTCACGCAAGGGGAGCGACCTTGCAGGTAAGGGTCGCTCCCCGGGGGGGGTGGGGGGGCAAATTTATTTTAGGCCATTTCTGTCCCCCTGGGGGCAGATCGGCCTATTGGTAATAGGCCAATCTGCCCCCGGGGGGGGCAGAATCCTTTAGGCGCCAGGGCAAAATTTTTTTTGTGTTTTTTTTTTTTTTGTTTGTTTTTTTAGAGATGGGGAGCGACGCATTAGGCAAGGGTCGCTCCCCTGGGGGGCAAATTGTATTTAGACCATTTCTGCCCCCCTTGGGGGCAGATTGGCCAATTGTAGGTCAATCTGCCCCCAAGGGGGGCAGAAACCACTAGGCACCAGGGATCTTTTTTTTGCGCAGTCACGCAAGGGGAGCGACCTTGCAGGCAAGGGTCGCTCCCCAGGGGGGGTGGGGGGGGCAAATTTATTTTAGGCCATTTCTGCCCCCCCTGGGGGCAGATCGGCCTATTGGTATTAGGCCGATCTGCCCCCGGTGGGGGCAGAAACCTCTAGGCGCCAGGGCAAATTGTTTTTTTTGTGTTTTTTTTTTGTTTGTTTGTTTGTTTTTGTAGAGATGGGGAGCGACCCATTAGGCAAGGGTCGCTCCCCTGGGGGGCAAATTGTATTTAGACCATTTCTGCCCCCCTTGGGGGCAGATTGGCCGATTGTAGGTCAATCTGCCCCCAAGTGGGGCAGAAACCACTAGGCACCAGGGATCTTTTTTTTTGCGCCGTCACGCAAGGGCAGCGACCTTGTAGGCAAGGGTCGCTCCCCGGGGGGGGTGAGGGGGGCAAATTTATTTTAGGCCATTTCTGACCCCCCTGGGGGCAGATCGGCCTATTGGTATTAGGCCGATCTGCCCACAGGGGGGGCAGAAACCTCTAGGCGCCTGGGCAAATAGTTTTTTTGTGTTTTTTTTTTTGTTTGTTTGTTTTTTTAGAGATGGGGAGCGACGCATTAGGCAAGGGTCGCTCCCCCACTAGGGGGCAAATTGTATTTAGACCATTTCTGCCCCCTTTGGGGGCAGATTGGCCGATTGTAGGTCAATCTGCCCCCAATGGGGGCAGATACCACTAGGCACCAGGGATCTTTTTTTTGCGCCGTCACGCAAGGGGAGCGACCTTGCAGGCAAGGGTCGCTCCCCGGGGGGGGGTGGGGGGGCAAATTTATTTTAGGCCATTTCTGCCCCCCTGGGGGCAGATCGGCCTATTGGTATTAGGTCAATCTGCCCCCGGGGGGGCAGAAACCTTTAGGCGCCAGGGCACATTTTTTTTGTGTGGTTTTTTTTTTGGTTTGTTTGTTTTTTTAGAGATGGGGAGCGACGCATTAGGCAAGGGTCGCTCCCCTGGGGGGCAAATTGTATTTAGACCATTTCTGCCCCCCTTGGGGGCAGATTGGCCGATTGTAGGTCAATCTGCCCCCAAGGGGGGCAGAAACCACTAGGCACCAGGGATCTTTTTTTTGCGCAGTCACGCAAGGGGAGCGACCTTGCAGGCAAGGGTCGCTCCCTGGGGGGGGTGGCGGGGCAAATTTATTTTAGGCCATTTCTGTCCCCCTGGGGGCAGATCGGCCTATTGGTATTAGGCCGATCTGCCCCCGGGGGGGGCAGAAACCTTTAGGCGCCAGGGCAATTTTTTTTTTGTGTGGGTTTTTTTTTTGTTTGTTTGTTTTTTTAGAGATGGGGAGCGACGCATTAGGCAAGGGTCGCTCCCCTGGGGGGCAAATTGTATTTAGACCATTTCTGCCCCCCTTGGGGGCAGATTGGCCAATTGTAGGTCAATCTGCCCCCAAGGGGGGCAGAAACCACTAGGCACCAGGGATCTTTTTTTTGCGCAGTCACGCAAGGGGAGCGACCTTGCAGGCAAGGGTCGCTCCCCAGGGGGGGTGGGGGGGGCAAATTTATTTTAGGCCATTTCTGCCCCCCCTGGGGGCAGATCGGCCTATTGGTATTAGGCCGATCTGCCCCCGGGGGGGGGCAGAAACCTCTAGGCGCCAGGGCATATTGTTTTTTTTGTGTTTTTTTTTTGTTTGTTTGTTTGTTTTTGTAGAGATGGGGAGCGACCCATTAGGCAAGGGTCGCTCCCCTGGGGGGCAAATTGTATTTAGACCATTTCTGCCCCCCTTGGGGGCAGATTGGCCGATTGTAGGTCAATCTGCCCCCAAGTGGGGCAGAAACCACTAGGCACCAGGGATCTTTTTTTTGCGCCGTCACGCAAGGGCAGCGACCTTGTAGGCAAGGGTCGCTCCCCGGGGGGGGTGAGGGGGGCAAATTTATTTTAGGCCATTTCTGACCCCCCTGGGGGCAGATCGGCCTATTGGTATTAGGCCGATCTGCCCACAGGGGGGGCAGAAACCTCTAGGCGCCTGGGCAAATAGTTTTTTTGTGTTTTTTTTTTTGTTTGTTTGTTTTTTTAGAGATGGGGAGCGACGCATTAGGCAAGGGTCGCTCCCCCACTAGGGGGCAAATTGTATTTAGACCATTTCTGCCCCCTTTGGGGGCAGATTGGCCGATTGTAGGTCAATCTGCCCCCAATGGGGGCAGATACCACTAGGCACCAGGGATCTTTTTTTTGCGCCGTCACGCAAGGGGAGCGACCTTGCAGGCAAGGGTCGCTCCCCGGGGGGGGGGGTGGGGGGGCAAATTTATTTTAGGCCATTTCTGCCCCCCTGGGGGCAGATCGGCCTATTGGTATTAGGTCAATCTGCCCCCGGGGGGGCAGAAACCTTTAGGCGCCAGGGCACATTTTTTTTGTGTGGTTTTTTTTTTTTGTTTGTTTGTTTTTTTAGAGATGGGGAGCGACGCATTAGGCAAGGGTCGCTCCCCTGGGGGGCAAATTGTATTTAGACCATTTCTGCCCCCCTTGGGGGCAGATTGGCCGATTGTAGGTCAATCTGCCCCCAAGGGGGGCAGAAACCACTAGGCACCAGGGATCTTTTTTTTGCGCAGTCACGCAAGGGGAGCGACCTTGCAGGCAAGGGTCGCTCCCCGGGGGGGGGTGGCGGGGCAAATTTATTTTAGGCCATTTCTGTCCCCCTGGGGGCAGATCGGCCTATTGGTATTAGGCCGATCTGCCCCCGGGGGGGGCAGAAACCTTTAGGCGCCAGGGCAATTTTTTTTTTGTGTGGGTTTTTTTTTTTTTGTTTGTTTTTTTAGAGATGGGGAGCGACGCATTAGGCAAGGGTCGCTCCCCTGGGGGGCAAATTGTATTTAGACCATTTCTGCCCCCCTTGGGGGCAGATTGGCCAATTGTAGGTCAATCTGCCCCCAAGGGGGGCAGAAACCACTAGGCACCAGGGATCTTTTTTTTGCGCAGTCACGCAAGGGGAGCGACCTTGCAGGCAAGGGTCGCTCCCCAGGGGGGGGTGGGGGGGGCAAATTTATTTTAGGCCATTTCTGCCCCCCCTGGGGGCAGATCGGCCTATTGGTATTAGGCCGATCTGCCCCCGGGGGGGGGCAGAAACCTCTAGGCGCCAGGGCATATTGTTTTTTTTGTGTATTTTTTTTGTTTGTTTGTTTGTTTTTGTAGAGATGGGGAGCGACCCATTAGGCAAGGGTCGCTCCCCTGGGGGGCAAATTGTATTTAGACCATTTCTGCCCCCCTTGGGGGCAGATTGGCCGATTGTAGGTCAATCTGCCCCCAATGGGGGCAGAAACCACTAGGCACCGGGGATTTTTTTTTTGGCACCAATGTCACGCAAGGGGGGGGGCGACCCCATAGGCAAGGGTCGCTCCCGGGGGGGCAGGGGGTTTGGGGGGTGGGGGACAAATTTATTTTAGGCCATTTCTGCCCCCCCTGGGCCCGGCTGAGCTAGAGGCCAAAATCCACAGGTAGGCACTGTTTTCTATGAAAAAATGTGATGTGTCCATGTTATGTTTTGGGCCATTTCCTGTCGCGGGCGCTAGGCCTACCCACACCAGTGAGGTATCATTTTTATCGGGAGACTTGGGGGAACGCTAGGTGGAAGGAAATGTGTGGCTCCTCTCAGATTCCAGAACTTTCTGTCACTGAAATGTGAGGAAAACATGTTTTTTTAGCCAAATGTTGAGGTTTGCAAAGGATTCTGGGTAACAGAACCTGGTCAGAGCCCCACAATTCACCCCATCTTGGATTCCCCTGGGTTTCTAGTTTTCAAAAATGCGCTGGTTTGCTAGGTTTCCCCAGGTGCCGGCTGAGCTAGAGGCCAAAATCCACAGGTAGGCCCTGTTTTCTATGAAAAAATGTGAGGTGTCCAGGTTGTGTTTTGGGCCATTTCCTGTCGCGGGTGCTAGGCCTACCCACACAAGTGAGGTATCATTTTTATCGGGAGACTTGGGGGAACGCTGGGTGGAAGTAAATCTGTGGCTCCTCTTAGATTCCAGAACTTTCTGTCACCGAAATGTGAGGAACATGTGTTTTTTTAGCCAAATTTTGAGGTTTGCAAAGGATTCTGGGTAACAGAACCTGGTCCGAGCCCCGCAAGTCACCCCTCCTTGGATTCCCCTAGGTCTCTAGTTTTCAGAAATGCACAGCTTTGGTAGGTTTCCCTAGGTGCCGGCTGAGCTAGAGGCCAAAATCTACAGGTAGGCACTTCGCAAAAAACACCTCTGTTTTCTTCCAAAAATTTGGATGTGTCCACGTTGCGCTTTGGGGCGTTTCCTGTCGCGGGCGCTAGGCCTACCCACACAAGTGAGGTATCATTTTTATTGGGAGACTTGGGGGAACATAGATTAGCAAAACAAGTGTTATTGCCCCTTGTCTTTCTCTACATTTTTTCCTTCCAAATATAGGAGAGTGTGTAAAAAAGACATCTATTTGAGAAAAGCCCTGTAATTCACATGCTAGTATGGTCACCCCGGAATTCAGAGATGTGCAAATAACCACTGCTCCTCAACACCTTATCTTGTGCCCTTTTTGGAAATACAAAGGTTTTCTTGATAGCAATTTTTTACTCTTTATATTTCAGCAAATTAATTGCGGTATACCCGGTATAGAATGAAAACGCACGTCAGGGTGCAGCTCATTTATTGGCTCTGGGTTCCTCGGGTTCTTGATGAACCTACAAGCCCTATATATCCCCGCAACCAGAGGAGTCAAGCAGACGTAACGGTATATTGCTTTCGATAATCTGACATTGCAGGTAAAAGTTACAGAGTAAAACGTAGAGAAACATTTATGTTTTTTTCACCTAAATTTCAATATTTTTCTTTTTCAGTTGTTATTTTCTGTAGGAAACCCTTGTAGGATCTACACAAATGACCCCTTGCTGAATTCAGAATTTTGTCTACATTTCAGAAATGTTTAGGTTTCTGGTATCCAGCATTGGTTTCCTGCCCATTTCTGTCACTGACTGGAAGGAGGCTGAAAGCACAAAAAATTGCAAAAATGTGGTATGTCCCAGAAAAATGCCAAAATTGTGTTGAAAATTTGGGTTTTCTGATTCAAGTCTGCCTGTTCCTGAAAGCTGGGAAGCTGCTGAGTTTAGCACCGCAAACCCTTTGTTGATGCCATTTTCAGGGGAAAAACCACAAGCTTTCTTGTGCAGCCACTTTTTCCAATTTTTTTGAAAAAAACTAAATTTTCCCTGTATTTTGGCCAATTTCTTGGCCTCTTTCAGGGGAACCCACAAAGTCTGGGTACCTCCAGAATCCCTAGGATGTTGGAAAAAAAGGACGCAAATTTGGCTTGGTTAGCCTATGTGGACAAAAAGTTATGCGGGCCTAAGCGCGAACTGCCCCAAATAGGCAAAAAAAGGCCTGGCACAGGAGGGGGAAAAGGCCTGGCAGCGAAGGGGTTAATGGCTGTCAAGCCTGTAACTTAGCTCCTATTTAAACTGCCAAAATAAACCTTCTCTGGAAGGGCCATCTTTGCGGCTGAGAGAAGGCACCTCAATGATCTTAGTGAGGGGATGGGGGTCCTTGGGTTTGGGAGGAGGGGGCTGGGTTTTGAGGGTGAGAGTGTGGGTTTGGGAGTGGTGGGTTTGGGCTTGGGTTTGGGTTTGCGAGGGGTGGGTTTGAGTTTGGGTTTGGTAGGAGTGGTTTGTGATTTGGAATTGGTAGATTTACATTTGGTAGGGGTTGGGTGAGATGTAGAAGGGGTAAGGGCCAGGGAAGAAAGTAAGCTCTCCATAGGAAAATGAGCAGGATGTTCATGAGGGAGTTGAGTTTGGGAGGTAGAGGGAATGGCTGTGTCTGATGTGTGTGTTGAAGATGTGGGTGCTTGAGGTTCTGGTGTATGTGTTGTATCTTTAGATTTGTGTTTCCTACTGGGTGTCTGTTCGGTGGGTGAGTGTGGGCTTTTGGATAGCATATGTGTGTGTAGTGGATGTGGTATATATTGGTATAGTGGATGTGGATGTACTAGTGCATGTGTGTATGGTGTTGGGTGTGCTGACAGGTGTGTGCCAGTTGTAGCTTTTGCTGTAGTGGTGGATGTTGTGTCTGTGGATGTAGTGGTGGTAAGGGTCTGTGGTAATGGTGGGTGCACTGACTAGGGGTATGCTTGTGGTGTGTGTGGGTGTTGGTTTAGTGGTGGGTGTTGTGTCTGTAGGTGTGCTGGTGGTGGATGTGTGTGGCTGTGTTGTGGTGGGTGCACTGACTGGGGTGTGCTTGCGGTGTATGTGGGTGTTGCTGTAGTGGTGGGTGTTGAGTCTGTGGGTGTGCTGGTAGTAGGAGTGTGTGGTTGTCTAGTGGTGGGTGCACTGACTGGGGTGTGACTGTGGTGGTGGTGTGTGTGATGTCTGTATGTGTGTGTCTGTGCTTGTGTTTTTGCTGTGTTGGTGTTGGGATGTGCTGCTTGTGGTATTGTTTTGGGAGTGTGTATATGTTTGCATCTGCTTTGGACAGGACTGGGTTGACGGATATAGGATGGGAAGGATGTGAGAGTCTAGACACAAGGTTGGGGTGGGTGGGAGGCTGCAGCCAATGAGGAGGCCAGACCCTGGAATGACTGCTGTAGGCAATTTGTGGACCGTGGATTTAGCTGTTAATGTGTTTCATCATAGGTGATAGAATGTTTTGTTAGCACACCACTGAGTGATGAATGTGTCATTGCACCAGATACTACCACAGTGTCCTGTACTGACAAAGATTAGTTTATTAGTTCATTAAAACCATAAATGTTACATACCATACATAAATAAATCATCAATAAAAATTGACCCCTGAAGGGAAAAGTAAACTTCCATAAAAAGACAAAATACATCAGCTGCAAATGAAATGAATGAAAAAAGTTCCTGAAATAGAAACTTAGCTCCTCACCACCATAAATATCAAGGCCTGTTCTATTTAATACCAGTATGTAAAAATGTATAAAGTGCTAAGATGCCACATGCAAAACCCTAAGGTGCCACATACCTGCATTTAACACTTATAATAAAATTAGACTTTAAACATCTTATTGAGCAGTTACACACCAAAAAAAGAACGCAGCAGCTGCATGTGGCGGTGTGCTGTTAAGAAAAGGTGCCTATAAGGGTGCCAAAAGTAGGTACAGAGCTCCTTGCTACTATGAATGCTGGGGTATTTAATGCCCTTGCCTGTGGGTGTATAAAGTACTATGGTGCCACGCAATCTGCATAAAGCACAGGCGATGCCTAGCCTTGCTAAAGTGCTGGTTGAAGTTGGAAAGAATTCCATACATTTCCAGTCCCCTTCGTAGTCCCAGTTTTAACTGGCAAGCTTTTTAGCCTGTCTCAAAGGGAGCCCTTTTAAAAGGCCCTTAAGGAAATCACAGAACTGCACACATTGGATATGGAGCACTGTATTTGGTGGATTGAGGGCTTCTAATACAGCGTGTCTGCATGATCTAGTACTCAGTGACTTAAACTCTCTCCTAAGCAGGGGTCTCCGCAGGGAGTCCAGATGGGGGCAGATGCATAGAATATGAAGCAGTGCCTCTTTTGTCTGGTGGTTCAGACAGCATTGCAGGGACTCTTTTGTCTGGTGGTACATACAGCATTCCAAATCCCCTATGTCATCGTGTTCTTTCCTTTTTTGTAGAAAATCCAGTGTCAGAATCGCTCCCAGCATCAATGACAAAAACGTCTGCTTATTTTTTAGTGAGTAGGCGGCCTAAAAAATGACAGCCGTTCGGAGAACACTGTAAGATTTTAGTACCAACTACCCATGTGAATGTTCGGTGACTGCAGCTTTGTCCCCAATACCACGTTACGATTTTATTCTTTTATTTACTGATCTTTTGAAGCTCTGAACAGATGTATCAAGTGACCATAATTCATCCAACCCTAACCTCTTTATGCATCTGCTAAGGTAGTTTTTATAGGTATCATTTCTTCTTGGGAGATTGCTTTTGTACCAAACTAAGTTGGCCAGAGAGCCTTTTTAGCGCTCTTCTCAGTTTATAGCAGCATTTCACAAATGCTCCTGGCCCGGCCAAATCTTGCCTGGTCAATAAAAGTTCCAATCTAATCTGGGTTAGTGACACCTATTTTGGTAGCCGAAAGACCATTTTGTATGCTTTTATGATGATTTTGTCAAGTAGAGCTGCATCTGCAACAGCCTTTTTTCTCCCCCATATGAGAGTGTTGGAGGCAGCCTTGATTTCATACCTGCCACAAGTGGTTGAAGATTGCAACCCACAAGGTTTTTGCCAGTGTTGAAAATTCGAAGAGCAGGGCTAATGCTTTCCCCGATTGCTTCCTTTGTGGGTGCAAACGAATGCCTAGTGTCTATTTTGACACCTAAATATATGTAGGCCGATATCTACAAAGTGAATAGGACAGGCACGAGAATGCAGCCCTGCTTTACCCGAATAGATGTTCTGATTGGTCTTGATAAAAGGGTACAGTCACTGACTTTAACTTTAATCCAGGTATCCGTGTAGAGCATTTTAATGCCTTCTAATAAATTAAGTGGAATTCCCCACTGCTTGAGTTTGTCTGTAACTCAATAACAATTAGTTTGTTCACATAGGAATGCAATCATGAAAATATGGGTAGATACCCATCCACGATACTCGCACATTCCAGTTCTTACCCTCCTCTCCACATTAAATCATATTATGCACTTCTGGCTCTTTCTTACGTGCATATCGCATGTTAGTCTTTCTCCTGACATGTCCATAAAATTAGGGACCTATTATGTCAGCCTAACATAATCTGAACATATATTATGCATTTCTCTGATTTCAATGCGGGGGCTTCATCTGCATTCTTGTGCAACCACTTGACTCTCTAACTGGGTGTTGATGTGTTTCAAATCATGGCCTTTTAAATGCAGATTAAGGGAGATAAAATGTCCCGCCTGCCTGTAATAATATATCAATCATGATTCAAACTCTCTCTACCCTGGGTGTTAATTTGTAATGAACCACGCTTTTCTTTAGTAATCACATTACGATATACTGTATACTCTGTTTGCCCATGACTATGGGGGTCATTCCGACCCTGGCGGTCTGCAGCGGAAGCACCGCCAACAGGCTGGTGGTGCTTCCTGGGCGATTCTGACCGCGGCGGTAAAGCCGCGGTCAGAAAAGGGCAGCCGGCGGTTTCCCGCTGGCCCAGGGAATCTGCCATGCGGCACTGCTTGCAGCACCTCCATGGGGATTCCGACCCCCTTCCCGCCAGCCTGTTTCTGGCGGTGTCCACCGCCAGAACCAGGATGGCGGGAACGGGTGCCGTGGGGCCCCTGGGGGCCACTGCACTGCCCATGCCAGTGGCATGGGCAGTGCAGGGGCCCCCTAACAGGGCCCTACAAAGATTTTCACTGTCTGCTTTGCAGACAGTGAAAATCGCGACGGGTGCCACTGCACCCGTCGCACCCCTGCAACTCCGCCGGCTCCATTCGGCTTCATTGTTGAAGGGGATTCCCGCTGGGCCGGCCGGCGGTCTTCTGGCGGTCGCCCGCCGGCCCAGCGGCAAAGCCGACCGCCGCGGTCAGAATGACCGCCTATATCTCTATTTTGCTTTTGAAATCCCACTCTCTTACATACGACCTCCTCTCCATCATGCTCTCCATTTTACTGTACCCATAATGCTGCTGTTCCAATGGGCCTTGACAGTAGAAGAAGGATAAATGAGTCAGACCACAATAAATAAGGCGCTGGGCCAGAACGCCGTAACACTACGTTGGATTTAGCCTCGAAAATCGCCCGTTGACATACAATACCTCATACATTTCCAGACTGGTAAACAACCCAATGTAACGGGCTGGCAGACTGCTTGTTCGTCCTTTTGATGTGTGGATTTGATAACATGTCCACGGTTCGTTCACTCGCCGAGCGCTAATCTTAGCACTCGGATAAACCTAGAAGACTACATAATTAAGACACCATCTGTGACATAAGTTCTGGTTTAGCTTAGACCACGTATATTTTCAAATGATGCCCCATACTTTTAAGGGGGCAAGGGTCCTGTTACATGGACTCATTACTCATTAGCACTCTCTTGGGACTATAGATTCTACATGTGTAAATTACGCTCAGTTGCTTGATTTCTTGTTAACCCGACATGTATACAAACACCTTCATAATGGTTCTGATTACATTTAACGCTCCCCTGTAATATCTGTAATCTATCATGTTTATGATTAGTTACATACATGTTACGCTCTATGATATACCCTTTTGTTATATGATGAATTTATGACAATTAGTACATATGTTATACCAAATAATTTTCTTACACAGATTGAATATATTAACCGGCTAATATGCACCTCACTAAAATTGTTCTTTTCTGATGAATATCTATTAGATATGAGTTGTCTCTTTCTTCAGCCACTCAGTGATGTAGTAATAAGTAATATACTTACTTGTGGTAATATACCTTTAGTAAAGTGGAGTCACTAACTATACTCTTCCAGCACCGGTCCTCTCAATCGGATGCGTGTCGGCTCTTTGCATAAATGTCTACGACCTATTGTTCAAAAGAGCATCAATAAACTACTTTGAATTTAACACCTTGGATCTATGTAATAATTCTATACTTTGTACTACTATATACTATAAGTCTGGAATCTCACAATTGGATATACTGTGGGTTTCGCAACTTCTTTCAATTCTAAGATTTTAATTGGGGCAAATTGGTCCAGACCGCATTCGATAACCCACATTTGGTTCAGGACGATCATTATGAAGGATGAGAGATTTGGACCATAGGAACTCTGCCTCTTGAGTTTGACCCATAGTTTGTCCAGTGGGAATGCCGTCAAACGGTGCCTTGAAATCTACAAAACACATATAAAGCTGTCTGCCAGTAGTCTTCCCTGTAATTAATCCTACTGCCATGAGGTTGATTAATATACCTTGCTGACTCACAAACCCAGTGTGATTCAGCGGTATCCTGCTTATAACTGCTGCCCACTGCTCTAGGTCCTGTAGCAGCATGGTTACATAGTATTTGTGATCTGCATCAAACAATGTAATATTAGGCTATAGTCACTTAGAGTGGATGTTGTTACTCCTTTAAAAATTGGATGGAGAATAGAGCCTTTCCTACTGGGATCTGGCCATCTGCAAGGATGGTGTTGAACATACTGATAAGGAAACTGGCCCACCACATAGAATGTCCTTTAAAAAGGCTTGCAGAATTCTGTTTAGGCCTGGGGCACAGTCTGCACAAGATTTCTTTATGATTTTAAATAATTCGGCAGGTGTGTACTGTAATGGTGCCATGAGGGGGGGAATCCCTCATGGCTTCAAGAGGCCCCCTGCGGTCAGTCTCATCTTACCTATTTTTTGAGAAGTACGTCATCAAGAATTTGATCTAGTCTCCTCTGAAATGTTTGTGCTGCAGGCTGCTCTTGGACCTTTGTCTATCGCATTAATTAGTTTCCAGAACTTTCTTAAATCTTTTACTTTAGCTACATGGAGTAGCTTTGTCCACACATTTTCCTGCCTGCCTGTCTCATCTAAAGATCCAAATTTCCCTTTTCAGCTGCTTCTGTTCTTCCCAAAAGATGTGCAACAGGTGTGGGTCAGCACTGTGGCTTAGCTGCCTAAGTGTTTTATGAACCCTGGCTTTCAGGAGGTAAATATGGTATAGCAGGAGGGGTGGCTTGTCGGGACCTAAGCCAGTTCCCTTGTTAGAGCCATTAGCCAGGTACTTTGATACAAAGTAATCTGTTAATGTTTCCCAGGCTGATATCAGGTTAGTATCACCATAAACAAGCTTCTTCAGAGCTCCCACTGCATCAACAGCCAGTTCCTTTATAGAGTTGGAGCTCTACTTCAAGCCTTTTAGGTTTTCCGTCCTGGGTTATTCCAATGGTGCCTTTGCTGGCTCATGGTTACTCGTACTGACACCAATCCGGATCACTCTCCTGCAGAAAATTAACCAGTGAATAGTCTAAGTAGGAGAAGGATTTGTTGGTTGATCTTGTCCTCATCGACGGGGTGTCACCTGGAAATCGGCTGTTCAAGGCAAGCAGACAAGCCAGCTGACAGGCTCTTAAGAGTTTCTCCCCAAGCTTGTCTTGTCGCCTTAGTGGAGGCAACTATTGAACCAGAATTGCACCTGTGGCCTCAGCGGTCTCCTCGCTTAAGAGGTAAAACAGATTCAGATTAAAATCACCAGTTAGTAGGAAATATGAAGTCTGACATACATTCCTTAGTCATGGTGGTATGCTTGCAATGAGGTTGGACACTGACTCCACCTTCCTTCTTGCATTGATGTAAACAATTGCAAGGACCACAATTTCCCCTGGTTTCTTTGCCCAGTTATCCAGGGGCAAGACCTAGATCCATGGCTTTGCTGAGCTTTTCTCTGTAATTTCTGCTACTAGATTGGAATTAACATAGACCGACAGGCTACCCTTTGCCCGCCCATAAGGACTGCTTTACTGAGTTGTCTTATAGTAATCTAAATATTTTATACAGGGGTTGACAACTTGAGCCCACATTTCCTGCATCATTATTGTATCAAAGAAGTGAAGAAATTCCACGAGCGCAGCGTCTGCGATGTTTGCCTGAAACCCACTAATGTTCCATGAGCATATAGATAAGTTACCGAATTCCTCACATTGGACTTTCACTAATCTTCAGTCCCTCCTAGATGTGTTTAGCAAGGTCGACGACCGCCAGCTCCACCTGTGTTGACCTTCCTGCATCCTAAAGGTTCTTTGCTGTTCCCTTGAGGACCCATCTTTACTTATTTGGACAGTTAATCTGAGGACAAATAGAAGGGTTGGTGCTTGAACCACTGGAGGGCCGTCTCCACATCGCAATCCTCAGAACAGGCACGGAGGCATGGAGTGTCCTGTACTGGTCATGTGGTCCCAAATGTTGTCACTGCCATGATGTGGACTATTGGTGTTATTGATCTAGGATTCCTATTGTAAGGGCAGGATGTAGGGCTCCAACCGAGGTCATGCATCAGTGATAGTTTGCCTATTTAATTTGTTCCCATTGCACATTCCCTTTCCTCCATGGTTTCAAGGTCATGGAGCATATAACCCTAAATGGCAAAGACTATTGGGGTTAGGACTGGTTTTTGTAACCCAGATTCCATTTCTACAAGGACCTGTTGGCAAAATTTGTATGTTCAAAATACATTCTGAGTTGAGTCAGTTTTCTTTAAATAAATTAGTTAACACTTTATATCTTTGTAATTACAACATGTTTTATCCCAACTGAATGTTCTAAAGATTTGGCAACATGAAGGTGGAATATGGATGTGACAAAAGAAATGTCACAAATAATCTAACAAGGGTCTTGTACTCTGTGTCCAATAAATATAGAAACATAATACAAAAACAAGTGTGAGGTATTTTAAAAAAAGATGAAATAAACAGAAAAGAGTCCATTGTGGTTGATGGAAACATGGTAGTAGAGCCAAAAACAGTTTCAAGTCCAATATCCAAAATACAACTGTCCAGAGAGAAGGTAAATGTTTCCATGAAATAGTCCACAGCGTGAATGGTAGACACACAAGGAGGAAAATAGGTTTTGCGTCTCTTGGAGGAAGTGTGGTTGGTCTTGCCATCCTCTCCTGTTGGTCTGCATGACCATCCCTGCCGGGCAGCAGGCGGGAAGAGGTGCAGGGGCTAGGGTGGTAGGAGCAGGTTCCACATGTGGCAGGGCCTCCTTGTCTATGACTGGCAGTGGTGTAGTTTGTCCAAATCTGGAGGGTTCACAGGCAGGGGCACACGTTACAGGAAAAGCCCTGCACATATGGTGATAAATGTCAAATAGCACCCCAGTAAGGGAGCTCATTTTTTCAATGTGGGCCTGTAGTTCCAAGATGTGCTTTGTCTGCACCTCCTTGATCTCCTGGAGATCAGTTATAACCTGGCCCATCATGTCTTGGGACTGTTGGACTGATCCCAAGACTTGACCAATGGCAGTCTGGCTAACAAAAACCCCAGTGGCCTCCTTTGGCTGGCCTACATATTTCCTTACATAAACCATGCCCCAACTAGCCTGCACTCTTGAGGAAGTGTGTCTCAAACCACTAGGTCTGGGCAGAACTCGAGGATGTATTGTTGGTGTCTCAACAGGAGCCATGACTGGGGAACACAGGATTGATGCATGAGTCCTTGGTGCACAGTAAGTGAAGGTGTCCGCACACTGAGATGTTGTTGCAGCTGTGGTGGGAGGTGTAGATGTGGCTGAGTTTGACTCACTGGAGCTGTGTAGTCAGACAGACCAGATGGATCAGCTGGCTCATGGTCATCCTGATATGCAACATTGGAGTCTTCACTGAAGGATTGCTCCTGGGCTGGAGTGGAGATGTCTTGGCTGGCAGACGGTGGTGCACTGGGCTGGGTGTTTGTACCTGTTTTACAGAGGATATGTAATTAAAATATAGTTTGTGATTTCATGTGTCTTTTTCTACAAAACTGCCAACCTAAAAACTAGAAAGAGAGACTGATTAGGCCTTTGTGTTATTATCATTATTTTACTCATGCAGTCTGATTTATACAGATTACAACTGCAGTGCTGACCTTGTAGAGATGTCCCGCAAAACCAAAGTGTTATTTCAGATTTTTATGTCACATGTGACAGACATTGAGCCCAATACAGTGGTGAGTAGATTGGAGTACTAGACCATTCAAGGCCTAGCATGCTGCAATTCATTGGACACAATGTGGTTTATAATGTACATGAAACTGTAATAAGTCATTAAATAAACGGTGAAACTTAACTTGTGTGTGGCTACTAATTCTATTCAGCATGATTAATGTAAGCATTTTCACCAATTCAATATAGCTATGCACAGGTACACAAGAAGCGATATTTTAATTCATAGCATGACACGGTGACTGTCAAATTAACTAGTTTTTGAAATGTGCGTACATATGAAATTAATGGGCAGTGGAACAACATTACATTGCACTATTGTTTTTCAGATCCAAAAACAGAGCATCATGGTAGTTGTAGTCATCTGTTCTCACCATTGACAATACTTCTTTGAAAAGTAGATTACACATATCACTTTCAGTGACTATATTGGAGATAAACACACATTTGCAACTTCTACACACATATGGATATCATGTAACTAGGAGAAAATACCACTTAGAAACACCATACTTTTTTGGATGTAGTTTTGGACCTGTTTATGTAAGCACTGCAAAATACATTGATAGACAGTAATAGTCAGAGCCCAGGCAAGGGATGATTGATGGGGAACTACACACATGCTGACTGCACATATTGCATTATGTTAAAAGGAGAGATACAACCATGCTGCTAGCACTTTGTATGATACAACATATTTTGTTTAATCAAAATTAGCTATGTCTGTTTTGCTAAGGTTGTTGAATTATTGTAAACTTCTAACTTAAGAGCAGGACTTCATTAGTGATTAGGGAGACAAACACAGGTCTGACTTACCAGTCTGCACTCCATCAGGGATTCTAGTCAAGCCTTTAGGATTGAGAATTTGCAAGACCTTCTCCTCCCAATGAAAGAGATGTAACTGAGGGCTGGGAGAACCACCACTAGTACTCTGGGCCTCCAGGTGACACTTGGAGGTGAGTGAATGAATTTTCCCCCACAGGTCATTCCACCTCTTCCTAATTCCTCCCATGTGAGCAGTTTGTTAGCTACACCATTCACCCTGTCAACTATTCTGGCCCACATTTGCCTTTTCTGGGGAATGGTAGTATTTTAGACCTGTGTTCTAAGCAATTGTGGCTCTAATCTAATGATTTCATCCACCAAGACAAGTATTTCTCCTCCCTGCCATAGTGAATTATTGGGAAAAACTAAATTAGCGCTCAAAAAGATAAGGGAGAATCAACTGAATGTGGTTTTAGAAAATTACAAAGGGACAGAAAAGCTTGTCTTGAGTGGCAATTCCTATATCAAAATGGTCTTATGCAGTGTGATGGCAATGGATCATGGTCTGAAATGGAGTGTAATTTATAGTGCATTTTGCAGGTGTTCACAATTGTCCAATTTACAACAGGTGTGGGCTACTAGCATCCAACCAATGGACACAACCATAATAGTAAACTGCACTGGTCCCGTGACAGACTCTATCATGAGCACGCCACTTACACACCACCAGCGTAAATGTGTTATCTAAATAGGCTTGGCAGGATGATGCCGTCAAGACGGTGAAAGAGTGCTATTTATCAGCATTGGAGTCTGCTGTGTCGGCTGCGGGATGCAGGTGGTGCAGTGGAGTACACTCCGTTGTCGCGGTCTTTGCCTTAACTGCAATACATTCAAATATGGTGGGTGGGAGACCGCCGGTGTGATGGCTTTTTCGAGCCCACCGCCGATGCAGCTTGGAGGTAATACCACCAAGATCTCAATTGGGCCCAACGTCCTTTAAATGTAAGTGGAGCTGGGGGATACTCTACCCCTAACCATCCTGACAGAATGGCCCATTCTGTCCACATCTAATCCCCTTTGTGTCACTGTCTGGGAGGAATGTACAATCCACAACAGCAGACCAATTCACAGTCATGTGACCCAGGACCCTGGCAGAAGGTAGAAACTGGCCAAGAAAATGCCAACTTCATAAAAGTGGCATTTTTAGAATTGTGACTTCAAAACTGACCTTACCATTAAAGAAGATTTTAAATTGCAATTCATTTGAGTGCAAATTGCATATATCTATCTGCACCCAAACCAAAGCTATCACTTGTTAAATTTAATAAAGCAACCTGGTGGTAGTCAGTGGGGGAGATAGGTCTTACCACAGAGAAAATTGAATTTAGGAGTTTTCCGCTGCCAGAACATATAAAACTTGAGTACCCACATATTATTTTTATTTTATTTTTAAATACAATGCACCCTGCCCTGTTAACCTTTAGGGCCACCATTAGGGGTGACTTATGAAAAGGGAGATTTAGGCCTGGCAAAAAGGTATATTTTCTAAGATTGAAAAGGCAATTTAAAACTACACTACAGACTGCAGTACAGGCCTGAAACATGTTTTAAGAAACCACATTTGTGGGTAGCCCAATGAGTGCTACAGGTCCACTGTTAGAAATGGGGTTTCTAGTTGGCAGAGGTATACACCCATGTCCAAGTAGAGACCACAATCCTAGTCAGGGTAAATCACACACATTCCAAATTATCCTGTGCCCACCATCTGGTAGCTTGGCACTGAGCAGTCAGGCTTCACTTAAAAGGCAATGTGTAAAGTATTTGTGCAATAATCATAGAGTAACACACTGAAAACACCACAAAAACATACCACATACCACATATATTAAGAAAAATATAAGATATTTATCTGAGTGAATTAAGGTCAAAACTATCAAGATTTCATAAGTACAAGTTGTAAAATCACTTTTGTAATGATAAGAAGAGTCTTAAGTCTTTAAAAAGTAACAAGTGTCTCTTGGAAGAACAAAGTACCAGGTATGCGTCAAAATTACAGATACGGAGACTGCAGTAGAGGGTATGCGAGGAGAACAAAGGATGAGTGTTGGTTTTCTGGGCACACGCAGACAATGTGTAGATTATTTAGCACGCAGAAAGGACTTTGCTTTGAATTCCGCCGTACAGGCTTGAATCTTCTTTGCGATGCGGGGTCTTTTGACACCCAGAAATGATACGTGGAAATCCGGGGTGTGCAGGACGAAGTCACAGGTGCTGCGTCAATCCCATGGGTGATGTGTCAAAGTTTCTGTTGCCACGGCAGGTGCTACGTCGATTTCTCCTGCAGGAAGTCAGGCTGCGTCGTTCAGGTTCGGCGATGCATTGATCCAGTGGGCTGTGCGTCCAAGTTCCAGTCGTAATGCTGGTGCTGCGTCGATCTCTACTTGGGGAGCCAGGCTGCGTCATTCGGGTTCGACAATGCAGTGATTCTTTCACCACTAGGCAGGCTGTGTGACGATTCCAGAAGGCTGTGCATCGATTTTTGCCACACAAGGAGTTCCTTTGCAGAGTTGAAGTCTTTTTGGCCCTGAGACTTTAGGAAACAGGAGGCAAGCTCAATCCAAGCCCCTGGAGAGCACTTCTCAGCAGAGCCAGAGGCCAGCAAGGCAGCAGGGCAACAGCAAGGCAGCAGTCCTTCACAACAAAGCAGTCCAGGTGAGTCCTTTGGGCAGCCAGGCAGTTCCTCTTGGCAGGTTGCAGAATCTGGTTTAGAGTATCTGTCCCAGGAAGTGTCTAAGTTGGTAGGGTCAGGGACCCAGAATATATACCCCAAATTGCCTTTGAAGTAGGTGAGATTCCAAAGAGTGATTTTGAAGTGCAAAACGTCCTCTTTCAGTACATTCCTGTCTGCCAGAGTCCCAGTAGGGGGTTTGGCAGTCCATTGTGTGAAGGCAGGCCACTGTCCTTTGAAATGTAAGTGTCAGTCCCTCCACCCTTCCAGCCCAGGAAGACCAATTCAGTATGCAGATATGTGCAGGTGTGACTGAGCATCCTGTGTTTGTGGTTGTCTGGGTGAAATGAACAAGGGAGCTGTCAACCAGCCCAGACATGGAGTGGAGACAGGCTGTAAGGCACAGAAGGATTTTAAGTGCAGAGAAATGCTCACTTTCTAAAAGGGGCATTTCTAAAATAGTAATATAAAATCCAATCTCACCAGTCAGCAGGATTTTGTATTGTCATTCTAGCCATACTAAATATGACTTTTCTACCCCTTTCTGATCAAAACCCGCCACTCAAACAGTATGGGAGGGTAGCCCTAATGTTAGCCTATGAAAGGAGCAGGCCTCACGGGAGTAGAAAACGAATTTAGGAGTTTTCCACTACCAGGACATATAAAACACACAGGTACATGTCCTGCCTTTTACCTACATATCATCCTGCCATGGGGTTACCTAGGGCCTACCTTAGGGGTGTCTTATATGTAGAAAAAGGGGAGTTTCAGGCTTGGCAGGTACTTTTAAATGCCAAGTCAAAGTGGCAGTGAAACTGCACACACAGGCCTTGCAATGGCGGGCCTCAGACATGGTTAAAAGGCTACTTACATGGGTGGCACAATCAGTGCTGCAGGCCCACTAGTAGCATTTAATTTCAAGACCCTGGGCACATGCAGTGCACTTTACTAGGTACTTACAAGTAAATTAAATATGACATTTGGGTATGAGCCAATGTCACCATGTTTTAAGGGAAAGAGCATATGTACTTTAGCACTGGTTAGCAGTGGTAAAGTGTGCAGAGTCCTAAAACCAGCAAAATGTGTGTCAAAAAGTGGAGGGAGGAAGGCAAAAAGTTGGGGGTGACCACCCTAAGGCTGTCAGGTCTAACACCCACTAGTAGCATTTAATTTACAGGGTACATGCAGTGCCATTTTCTAGTGCCTTTAAGTTAATTAAATGTACCTATCAAACATATTCCAATTGTACCATGCTTTAACCTCTTTAGTGCAGGCGTCGGCCACTGGCTGACACCCACACTACCTCCCTGGTGTGGATCATGACCAGACTTACGAAGGGTGGAGATTGTGGTTATACAGAAAGAGGGAAGGCCCAAATGCAGCTGTGCCTCATATAGGCCGATATCCCTATTGGACGTTGAGGTAAAGGTCCTCGCCACAGTGCTGTCCACCCGAATGTTAGGGGTCATCCCCTCATTGGTTCATCTGGACCAGACCGGCTTTATGCCGGGGAGATCCACAAGACACAACTTGAGAAGAGCACATGTATGGTTAGCTACAATTATGAATCGTTCGGAGCCGCACTTATTTCTGGCCCTGGACGCGGAGAAGGCCTTTGATGCTGTCCACTGGCCCTTCTTGGAGGCCACGCTAAAGAGATTTGGTTTCGGCCCAAAGTATGTAGCTTGGGTGAGACTGTTATACACAAAAACGGTGGCGAGCGTGAGAGTTAACGGAGTCCTTTCCTCAGAATTGCGCATAGAGAGAGGCACGAGACAGGGTTGCCCGTTGTCCCCTCTACTTTTTGCCCTTACCCTCGAGTCTCTGGCGTGCAAGATCAGGAACTCAACAGGCCTATATGGCTTTAGACTAAAAGTAGACGAAAGTGAAGAGGAAAGTATCTCCCTATATGCGGATGACGTCCTCCTCTACATCACCCGCCCTGAGTGGACCCTCCCGTGATTGTTTCTATTAATTGAGGAATACGAGAGTCATTCCGGCTATTGCATTAATTGGCAAAAATCGATCCTTTACACACCGCAGGGGGGTGCTCATATGCCCCCTTTGCCGATGAGGCTACAGTGCACGAAAGAAGGATTCTCCTACCTGGGTATCTATGTTACACAAGAGGCTGACAGAAGCCATAACAGTAATCTAGGGAAGGTGGTGAGGGAATGCAGCTCTGATTTCAGCAGATGGACAACTTTACCTCTGACGTTGATGGGCAGGGTCACCATGGTCAAAATGATTTCTCCACCAAAGCTTCTATACGTTCTGCAGAACATGTACTACCAAATTCCCTCAGGCCAATTTAGAGACATAGAAGGGGACATACGACGTTTTCTGTGGGAAGGGAAACACCCACGAATAGCCCTTAAAACCCTACAGCGTAATCAGTCCACTGGGGGCCTGTCCCTACCGGATTTAGAGACATGATATTGGGCGGCACACCTTATCAACATAAATGACTGGGTATTTGCCACAGACGAACATCCCACATTCCGTCTGGAACGGCTACGATGGGAGGGCAAGACATGTAGACAATTCCTCTATGAGAAGGTGGGAGACCGACACCTCACCCCAGCCACGAAAGTGACTATAATGGCCTGCAAAAGAACTAACAAAACGGTGGGATGGTATAGACGACCCACCAGTATGACCCCTCTCTGGGAGAGTGGCTGGTTAAAAGAAATTAAGAAACTCAAGGGCTACGAGGGCTGGAACAGGATTGGAATTTCTGAGCTTGGGGATTTGATACAAAATGGGGAAATTATGCCCTTCGAATCTCTACAAGCAGAATACGACTTAAATAGAACTCAATACTTTCATTATTTACAACTGAGACACGTTTGGGTAGCGGAGGGTTTTCAGGTAATGGAAATTCCAGATTGCTCCCCCCTAGAGGGCCGGTTGTTTTCGACCAAGATAATAGCGAAAGGGACCTCGGCAGTATACAAGACCATAAACAATAATACGCCAAACACACTGACCGGCCTGCGCACCAGGTGGGAGACGGAAATAGGCCCCTTGGAGGACATAGACTGGGAGACTGCTTTGATGTTTCCCAGAGAGGTCACAATTAGGATACGACTCAGATTGATACAATTTAAGATTCTACACAGAATATACTATGACCCACAGAGACTATACCTGATGGGGAGGGCCAGGCGTCCAGACTGCAGCAGAGGTTGTGGTGGGGTTGGATTCTTTTTTCATGTCCTATGGGAATGCCCCAAGATTAAGGTGTACTGGAACAAGGTGATAGGAATACTTGCCGGGGTCCTGACTGACCCCAAATACATAACACTAGGCATATCCAATGACATAGACCTGCCCAGAGGGAAGCTCCTGTTCTGCGGGCTAGGGCTGATGGTTGCCAAAAGAGATATAGTACGACTATGGGGGGCTGAAAGCTGCCTGACAATAAGCATCTGGAGAAAGGGCATGGATGGGTTCATGATGGGGGAAAAAACAACGTATATCAACAGAGGATGCCCGCGAAAATTTCTAAAGATATGGGGGGACTGGACCATATACTACTCCCTGGGGATATAGATAAGACTGGAAAATGGCCTCAAGAGAGACATGAGAGATATAGGACTAAGGGCCGTTTATGGAGGGATGAAAAGAAATGAACAGGCTGGTGGGGCTGATCAAAGTGAGGTTGGGTGCCATAAAGGGAGTTGGGGGGAGGGGAGGAGGGTTGGGGGAGTTATCTTTTTTATTGTTGAATATATATCTCTATTTTCCCAGAGACACTATACTGTGATTCATATGTGTAACTCCTTGGAAATGTTATGTCTCAATTAAAAGGCAAATAAAAAAACTTATTAAAAACAAAAACAAAAAAAAAAAACCCCGGGAGACACAGAAGATCTTCCGTTTCCTCCCCCCGAACCTCCACCAGCCCCTTTGTGACGTCACAGCGCCGCAATGCGTGCTGACATCATTGTTTGTTTTCTCCTCTGGTGGGGAAAACAGCCCTAAACGGCCTTCCAGACGTTGGGGAAGGCGTCATTTGAAAGGGGAGACTCTCCCCTTTCAAACGAGGCCTCCCTGAAATTGTTTCCTGGCCCTCGATTGCACCACAGCTGCGATTGAGGACCAGGAAACCCCCACTAGACACCAATGATTTCAATTCCTTGGAAAATGGACCGCCCCCCACCGGGGGCATATTTTTTATTTAAAAAGGTAGGTTTACCCCTGGGAGAAGTGATTGTGCCCGATTGTGCCCCCCAGGGGTTTGAAAAGTAAAAATACACATTTTTTAAGAAAGACAAGAAATTGACAAGGAGTCGCCCGTGAGTAGGATGACCCCTGCGGGTATGGGTTCCTCTGGGCCTCTATATATATATATATATATATATATATATATATATATATATATATATATATATATTTATAGATACATACATCTATGTAGATAGATATATCTATCTTTATATAAATAGATATATCTACCTAAATAGATATGTATATAGATAGATGTCTATATATATATATATATATATATATATATATATGTATATATATATATATATATAGCGATCACTTTTCTCAACGCATGCGTGGTTTCCCTGGGGGCTGTAATCGGCCCCCAGCAAAATCATACCCAAATATAAAAGTTATCTATATATAGATATTTTCGCCACCAGTTGTCTTGCAGTTGCAGCTTGTGTCTTCAAAGCAATGCACATACTTCAACTGAC
The DNA here is from genome assembly GCF_031143425.1 of Pleurodeles waltl. NCBI lineage: Eukaryota > Metazoa > Chordata > Amphibia > Caudata > Salamandridae > Pleurodeles > Pleurodeles waltl. The sequence continues at coordinate 868,000,065 of NC_090442.1, read as the reverse complement.
GCGTTTCAACTGTAGCTTTTAGACAGCAATAAAAAAGTCAAGTAAGTCTTGTGATAATGTTTCTGCTACAAAAGGATTAGACTTTTGTCTAGTAGCAGTTTTGATGCCATAAAGTAGCGCAGAAGGTTTATATGCCTACTGCAAAGATCAAATCTGTATATTATGTAAATAGCTGAGTACATTAGTAAAGTCAGCCATTACCTGCGCTACAAATGAAATGTATTGTTGAGGGGCTATGGAGAGATGAAGGGCACTTTTGCTGGGTGGAAGTGAGGGAATCCGAGGAGGAGGTCATGGGAGTGGGAGCACCAACAATGATCGTTGGACTCGGTGCAAGAGGCGCTAAAGACTGTGACGATTGGTATGTGACAAGGTGAAGTAATAGTGTGTCTTTTTTTCAGTGTCTTGAAAGAACGTGCTGATTGAGGGAATAAGCAGCGGTAAGGTGACCTCTGCTGTGGCACGTATCACACACACACACCCACCAGCAATTTTGTGACTGTCTACTTAGACTACTGTTTTAGAGCAACAGTTTACCCATTAGCAGAGTTGGCATCTTGTTGGATGACTGCTGCTCAAGCCCTCACTTGAGTCAGAGGACAGCTCTGACCTAGGATCAGAGACTGAGACAGCAGATACTGAGACAGCATCTGAAGGATAGGACAATGGTGCAGACTCTGGGAGTGATTTTTCAGTCGGAGGAGTCCCATTCGATAACTCCTCTTCCATTGATCATGAGGGAGGTGATGAGGACAGTCCTGCTGTCCCTTCGCAAGCATAGTCTGTGCAGTGGAAAAATAATGGGTTAGCCCAACCTAGAGAGCAGGTGCATGCAGCGGCAAGCACAGAGAGAGTGCTCTTGTGGAAGCTCCCCAATGTATTCAGCCCCAAAGTCCCCCTCCGAAATTGTATTGTGGAGACATCAAAGTTATCTATGACAGAGCAGCCTGGTTTTGTAAGGCAGGCACCTGCATTTTTGGTCCTCGGCTCGGTGGCCTTATAGGGAAACCTACCAAACCCAGACATTTCTGGAAACTAGACATCCGGGGGAGTCCACAGAGGTGTGACTTGTGTGGATTCCCCAAAGTTTTCTTACCCAGAATAAACTCCAAAGGTGAAATGTTGCATAAAAACGAAAAAAAAATTCTTGCATTTCTGTCACACAAACTACAAGAATATGCTGGGAAATTCCTACCACCCAGTGTTTCCCCTCCTGTCCTGATAAAAACGATACCCCACTTGAGTGCCTGTACCTAGTGCCTCCGTCAGGAATGGATCACCCCAGGATCAACAGTTGCCCTTATGTAATGACCAACATTGACTGTTGTGTTATCTATTCCTGTTGCGGGCACTAGGCCTACCCACACAAGTGAGTACCATTTGTATCTGGAGACTTGGGGGAATGCTGGGTGGAAGGAAGTTTGTGGCTCCTCTCAGATTACAGAACTTCGCAGCACTGAAATCTGAGGGAAAAGTGGTTTTTTTGGGCCAAATTTTTAAGTTTGCAAAGGATTCTGGGTAACAGAACCTGGGGAGAGCCCCACAAGTCACCCCATTCTGGATTCCCCTAGGTGTCTAGTTTCCAAAAATATATAGTTTTGCTAGGTTTTCCTAGGTGCCGGCTGAGGTAGAGGCCAAAATCCACAACTAGACACTTTCCAAAAAACACGTCAGATTTCAATGAAAAAATGTGATGTGTCAATGTTCCATTTCCTGTCATGAGCGTTATGCCTACCCACGCAAGTGAGGTACCATTTTTATCAGAGGACATGGGGGAACACAGAATAGCAGAACAAGTGTTATTACCCCTTGTCTTTCTCTACATTATTTCCTTCTAAATGTAAGACAGTGTGTAAAAAAGACATCTACTTAAGAAGTGCCCTGTAATTCACACGCAAGTATGGGTACCCCAGAATTCAGAGATGTGCAAATAATCACTGCTTCTCAACACCTTATCTTGTGCTTATTTTGGAAATACAAAGGTTTCCTTGATTCCTATTTTTCACGCTTTATATTTCACCAACTAAATTGCTGTACACCCGGTATACAAAGAAAACCCATTGCAAAGTGCAGCTCCTTTATTGGCTCTGGGTACCAAGGGTTCTTGATGAACCTATAAGCCCTATATATCCCCACAACCAGAAAAGTCCATCAGACGTAACGGTACATTATTTTTAAAAATATGACATCGCAGGAAAAAGTTACAGAGTAAAACGTGGAGAAAAATCGCTGTTTTTTTACCTCAATTTCACTATTTATTTATTTCAGCTGTTATTTTCTGTAGGAAAACCTTGAAGGATCTACCCTTACTGAATTCAGAATTTTATCTACTTTTCAGAAATGTTTACCTGTCCTGGATCCAGCATTGGTTTCACGCCCATTTCTGTCACTAACTGGAAGGAGGCTAAGGGCCAGATGTAGCAAAATCCGAATGTGCGACTTACAAATTGCGAGTCTGAGCAACTCGCAATTTGCAAATCGCAAAATCGGAAGCAGAATGGTGTCTCAGACACCTTCTGCGACTCGCTATGGGGTCGCAAAGACCCACCTCATCAATATTCATGAGGTGGGTCACATTTTGCGACCCCATAGCGAGTCCCTGCACTCACAGAGATGGTGGCCTGCTGTAGTCAGCAGACCTCCATGTCTGTGACTGCTTTTTAAATAAAGGAAAACGAGTTGCAAAATGAAAAAAATACCGAATCCATAGGACCACTGCCTGCTCTGAATTTTTTTTTTTTTTTACATTCACAAAGGGGAAGGGTTCCCATGGGGACCCCTTCCCTTTTGCGAATGAGTTACCACCAGTGTGACACTGGTGGTAACTGCGAGTTGCTTTGTGACCGCATTCGCAGTCACAAAGCAACTCTGATTTGCGATGCGAGTTGCAAATAGGAAGGGAACACTCCTTCCTATTTGCGAGTCGCATTCCCAAATTGTGAGTCGGTACCGACTCGCAATTTGGGAATGAGCATCGCGTGAGGCCGTTTGCATGGCGCAAACAGCGTTTTTCGCAGTTTGCGCCATGCAAACGGCTTGCTACATCTGGCCCTAAAAGCACAAAAAATAGAAAAAATGGGGTATGTCCCAGTAAAATGCCACAATTGTGTTGATAAATGTGGTTTTCTAATTCAAGTCTGCCTGTTCCTGAAAGCTGGAAAGATGGTGATTTTAGCAACACAAACCCTTTGTTAATGCCATTATCAAGGAAAAAACACATGCTTTCTTCTTCAGCACTTTTTTCCCATTTTGCTGAAAAAACAAAATTTTAGCTGTGTTTTGGCTTATTTCTTGGTCTCCTCCAGGGGAACCCACAAACTCTGGGTACCTTTAGAATCCCTAGGATGTTGGAAAAAAAGGACGCAAATTTGGCGTGGATAGCTTATGTGTACAAAACGTCATGAAGGCCTAAGCGTGAACTACCCCAAATAGCCAAAAAAGGGTGCAGCCCGGGTTGGGGGGGGGGAAGGCCCAGCAGCTAAGGGGTTAAAGGAAAGAACACAAGCACTGTACCACTGGTTAGCATGCTTGTGCTCATTCATTAAAACAAAATGGCCTAACACCTGATTGGCATATTTAATTTACTTATATTTTCCTAGCTAATTGGGATACCAAATACCCAGGGGTGGGGAATTAAATGCTCCTACTTGGCTTGTAGCAATTATTGTGCTACCCAGTTAAGTAGCCCCTTGAAAAATGTTTCGGACCTGCATTGCACCCTTTGTGCAATTTTAAACTGACAATTCAACTTGGCAAAAACAAAACAAAACATTTTGCCATGCCTAAAACTCCCTTTTTGATACATATAGGCCACCTACAGAGTAGGCCCTAAACAGCCCATGGGCACTAACATTGTATTTTAAAAAGTGGAACATGTACTTTTAGGTTTTACATGTCCTGGAAGCGAAAAACACACAAATTTGTTTTTTACTATGTGTGGCCTTCCTCCCCCATAGAATACTATTGCATAACCTTATCACATTTAATAAGTGATAACGTTTGTTTGGAAACAGGCAAAAAATTAATGTTTGGTGTCTAATGAATTGTTCTCTGAAATCCTCTTTAAAGGTGAAGTCAGATTTTAATTTACAATTCTGAAAATGCCACTTTTAGAAAATTGTCATTTTCTTACACTCACAATCTAGTGCCAGCAGCTTGTTTTCTGGGTGAGATTACTAGGTATAGTTGGCGGTTGGTCTTTGTGTATTCCTCCCAGAAAGACAAACAAAGGGGACTAGGCTGTGACAGGAATGGTCATTGTGTCACACAAAGAACGTGGCACCAACCTTTTTGTGATCCCAGGGCCAATGGAGCCTGTACAAGAAGGCACAAAATCCAAATCAGGTGCCTACAATACACTGATGACATCTTATGACTGAGTCACACACCCCAGGGCCTGCAACAGAGTCTATCAGCGCTTAAAACCTTCATGGACCAGCAAGGTCTAGAAATAAACCTGGCCAAAACAAAACTGATGAGGCTCCTTGGGGCCAATCATAAATCTTTCAATTGGTTCCTAGGAGACAAACAAGTGGAGGTGGTGCAGTCATATAAATATTTGGGAGTCCATCTCTAACCATGTCCGAAATGGAAACGCCACCTGCTGTCGATCCAGGCAAAGGCCCACTCACTAACTTACAGTTTGAAGTTGCTTAAGAGGAAGTTGGATTGTCCAAATTGGTCTCACCTTTTAAAAATCATGTCAGCCCAGTTGCTCCCAGCCATTTCTTATGGGACCGAAGTGCTGCAGGGCCAGGAGATCCCATCATTAAACACCAGCCAAGTTAGAGCTGACAAGACAGTCTTCAATATTCCGAAAAGTGCCTCTCCCGCCCAGGTCAGGCTGGAGATGGGCTTAAAATATCAGATTTTTCAGCGACAGTGAGCTTTTCTCAAAGCATCTTGGAGGCTACGGCTTGCAGAGAACACCACCATACTCCATTCCTGCTGGCAAGAAGTCCAGGCTCAACAAAACAGTAATAGAAAAGGATCTTGGGGAAGTTATTTAAACCAAATCCTTATTTGCCTTGGTATGGAAGAATTATGGAAAAGAGGTGCAGGGAAGTCCAAATTCAATGGATTAGTTAATATCTCAGTTTGCTCTCTTTCACTAATCACTGACAATTCTTCCTTAGCCAAAAGATGGCACGCCGGGGCAGTTTTAGGGTCTTAAGCAACTCTGTCTCCTCAAGGCTATCTAGCTGTACACCTTTCCAATCAAACAAAACAAACATTTTTGCTATATCGCATGGGATTCTTTTATACCAAAGAAACTCGCCCACCCTGGAAAGAGCCCTATCACGACCAGAACTGCTGCCTTTGAGGATACAATCAGGAATCATTATTACACGCCTTTTGCACCTGCCCAGGTCTTGGCCCAGAAAGAAGGAAGCTGCTAAAACTTGTTTAACTCACAATATCCATTCCTGAAGACCAGCGGTAATAACTTGGCTCAAGGGCTACTCACTTCCATTCTGCTGCAGGGGGGTAATATTTTGACAACTGCTTCAAAAGGAACTGACCAAGGCTGACTTGGGATAACTGTTGACACACACAGCATTGCGGACAACACATCACAAGTCTCTCTACCTTAAGACCTTAGTTTTAATCCCCACTCATGATTTATGATTGTAATGAGTACAAATGCTCTATCAATGACTTACGAACAGATAGGGCTCTTATTCATTTTATTCAGCCTTCATCACAAATCTAGTTCTTATTATTTTGAGGCATTTCTAAGAACTCAACTTTTGACTCTTGCAATTGGCCATTTTATAATGTTTTATCAAGCTTTATATTGCAATGTTTTTTTCATTATTGAGCAATAAAGATATTTCACAATTATTAAAAGTTGACATAAGTACGTGCTTCAGGCTCAAATATAGCATACAATGACAGATATGCATTTTGAGTAATTATATGTAGCTTCTTCTAATTCTTCTGAAATTTCTTGGAATTCTCTGAAAACGAATTACCTGAGTTTCACTCATCTACTGGTGTTGGGCTTGGAGAAGGTTGAATGTCACAATATTGTGGTCAAAAGTTTGGCATACAGATATAGCATGATCATAAATTTTCAACTATCATAAGTAATATCAACCAAATATTGTCTATGTAGGTGTAAATGTACTATTACAGAGTCCACAGTGACAATATCTTGGCAGTCAATATTATGGTCAGAATATATGTGTGTATTGATATCTCACTCTAATGATTTGGTGCAACATCCTGGAGCACGTCTCAGGTTCTCTCTCATTAGGCAGTATATCATTATGCATTCCAACCAGCTTTATGGTGTATTAGTTCCAGAGACCAATCATCAAGTCTTGTAAGACAGACCAATGGGTCCAGGTGGTAACATATGTCAGACTCTGGAATCATCACAATGGTCAGAAACAGTATGCATGCTAATTAGGCACATTTCCAAGGACACCATATACAATGTGGCAGTTATTCTGAAACAAAAGTCGCAACAAACCTGCCTGTAAAGCCACATGTGAGCACAGAGATACAAATTGATAAAGACACCAACCATCCTCATTTCTCCTTCCCGACCCATTCTGTGCACTACTTGAAAGACCAGTGCACATCTTTGCAGTGGCAAGGGCTTAAGCAGGACTGGCTCTTTAGTTCATCCCAGTCACACAGCCAGGTAAGTGTCCCAGATTGATAGTACTACCTACACACTACTTATCACCTCTACACAAGTACTTTAAATCTATTAGGATTTGACTATTACCTTGTCTGTCTGTGCATACCATATACTGTCTCACCTGTGCATTGTAAGAACTCTGCAAGCAGCTCATGTGGTCCATGATATACCAAACTAGGTCTTATCAACATCATGTAGGAGCATAATCAACTTTTATTGGACAAGACAAAGCTTTTGCATGACACATTAGTGCTATACCAGGAACATCTGCAATTGGTAAGGGGGATGAACACCATGAAGCATAACATTGTGTTCGGACATGACTATCTTTTGCATGGGCAACCCTTGATTTTTGCCTTGACTGTTTTTTTTGGCTGTAAAACTTTGTGCACTTTAACCATGCTAACTGTTGTGAAGTGCCTGTGCTCCCACTTTCAACATGATGAAATTATCATACCCCTGATTGACATATTGAACTTACCTATATGTCTCTCATATATGGTACTATAGGCATGTATGTTAAATGTCACAAGTGGACTGCAGGACCCATTCTGCCATTCACTATAGTGACAGTGTAAACATGACCACAGGGCTGCTACCAGTAGCATAGCTATGCTGCTTTAACTTCAAAGTTGTCCTGTCAAAATATCCATTTGACAAGCCTAAACCCTCTTTTTAAATGTTAATAGTTCACTTCAAAGGTGGCATTGCTGCCCATATGGCAGATTGCTTGGCATTTGAAAGAAGGACATGAAGCAGTTTTATGTAAAGCATGTCTTTACAGTGAAAAGCTCATTTCACTGTAGCTTGGCTGCCTGTTCCATAGGAGCGCATGGGGATCCAATATTAAATATAATAGTGCTATTGTCACCTAGGAAATGGCCACAAAGTTCATCTTTGGGCGCGTTTTAAAATATTTATTACATGCCAATTCATTGGTAAAACAGGATTGCAATACATATTTTAGAATCGTCGCTTTTAGAAAGTTACCTGTTACCCAAAGCCTCTAATAGCCTGAGGAGGAATGACCAAGATGGAGACCACATCCGACACACTGTAGCGAGCTCTGATGCTAGCCTGTGCAAAATCCTTTAATAATCTTCCCCATCAAGCTGTGCTTTTGCATTTATTAATGCCCAGGTTACCTGCAATATCGAAGGCCCTGCTCTAGAGTGATGTTGAGTGAGTGCTGCCCCCATTCAGATGCTTTTGGCTGTGGAGAGCGGAGCTCAGATGCAGGGTCTGGGGTGTGTCCCAGATGCTAATCAGGGGCCATAATACGACGCACCAGAGGCGAGGTCAGGAGGGGACCTTGCCATTCTCTTTGTGCTAACCAAGAGGACCGACCTCTGCCCCCTGAGTGAGGCCTGATTTTCCCAATACGGCCTGGGCTCAGAGTAGTCTGGTGTGGGGGCACCACACATGGCAGGCACCCACAAGAGGAAGAGACAACAAATGGGAGCCTTTACCCATTTCTCTCAGTTCATCCCGGCAAACTGCCTGTTGCACCAAGGTGTTTGAAATCCTGTTGGCCTTGGCCTGGGTCATAAGTGAAGCTGCAGGGATGTGCTGCATGGAAGAAATAACCCCCACATGATTTCCCACACCTATAGGAAACCCTGGTATGTGGAGATGCGGCTGCGCTGCCTCAGAGATACCCAGCTGCCAGAGATGCTTTGGTCTCCACTGGAACAGAAGCACACAGACCTGCCAGCGACAGTGCTGCAGAGATAAGAATGCTACTGCAACAGCAGCCTCTATTCTGACTAGTGAAGGCAGATTTTGTTGGCTGACCCGAGATACTATGCGTAGCCATATGGCCATAATGTGCACATGCATTGGGGTACTACAATGAGTTCTCTGTAGAGCTACTTTCCATTCATGACCCCATGAGACTTGCTGTCTGCATGCGGGACCTACCGGCACCCCGTACCTGACTCTTAATAGGTTTACCTGGCTTGGGTCCTGGGGGAACAACATTATTTATGGGCCTCTCTGCCCATGGCTCTCTTAGCAGCCTTAACAGACTGGGGCTGATTATGGACACGCTTGAGCAGAGCTACCTGCTGTCGCCTTATGGGACATTGCAGGGACACAATGTACAGCTACCCCTTTGGACACTGCTTGCTCCCTTTTGGTGTCTGATCCTCCTGACCTCTACCTTTTGTGACAGTGGTGCTGCCTTCATACCAACTGCTTCAGCTGCTCTCAAACACAGGTGTGCACGCCCTCTTTTTGTTACCTAACAGACCCCAGCAGTGTCCCAGACTGTGCTGCTGAATGTAGAGGGGCATGCCTGCTGTGACTTCGTCATTAGCAGGTGACTCCTGTCACAGCGTTTACTGCATCATTGACACTGGGGCAGACCTGTGGCTTACAGACATGACTCATTGGCTGGGAGTGCAAGATTTCTGTAATGGGAAGTAAGTTGGTGACACCCTGGGCCTGGGCACTGGTGATCGGGTACTGAGTTTTGCTTCCTGCTTCCCTGACACTTTCTTAGCCCTATTACAAGGATCACTATGCAATAAAATAATGATGATAAAACCCAAGGCTGCCAAACTCTTGCCCCGGGACCTCAGCGAGCCAGTGCATCATCCCTTCCTGCAGACTGGGCTCTGGACACTCTGAGCCATCTTGAAGATCTTTGTCACACATACTATACCAAGTTTGAAAAAGTGCTGCAGGCCAGCCTAAGCACTAAAACATCGTTAGTGACCAAGACTGGCACAATCTCTCTATAGGCGAATATGTGTCATTCATCGCAAGTTTGCTGACCAGGCCAATGAGGTGAGTCAAATCTGTCTGCATTATGACCCACAGTGCGGGAGCTGTAGGCACAGTTGAAAACGGTAAGACAGTAGGTGGCCTCTCTACACCGCAGGGCAGAAGATGAAGAGGGGTGTCCTGGCATTCCCCTATTGGACTGAGGGGTCTAGTGTGAACTTATTTATTACAACCTGTCAGATGGAAACTGTACTAACAGACAAATGGGCATATTTATACTCTGTTTGCTCTGGATTTGTGTCATTTTTTTTCACCCAAATCCAGCGCAAACTTAACTCCATATTTATATTTTGACGCTATATCAAAAATATGGAGCTAACGTCATTTTAAGGATGTGAAACCGCCTTACGTCAATGAGATGCAAAGTAGGCACTCCCGTTCAAAAAATGACTCAAACACCCTAGCGGCATATTTATCAAACAGGGCAAAAAAGACGCACGGGTGGTAGGCAGACCCAAAAAACTACGCTAAACTCGATTTGTGTCAAAATGTAACGCCTGTGTCAGGGCAGGCATTAAAATGAGGCAAACATACCACTACTTAAGGAAAACACACACAAGCAACATCACAGACCAACAGGACAACGTGGAGGGGCTACTGATGCAGCTTGCAAGACAATGCTGAGCACAGGACCACCGGCAGCAGCCACCACCTCCACCCCAACGCAGCTAACAAAGGCAATGCAGAAGGCAGGAGAGGGTCTTCAGGAACAGGACAACCCTCCATGGCCTCTGGGAACAGGACATCACCCGGAGGTATTAACTGAACTGGCAAGCCATACAGCAGCAGCTGCACCATATTGAGCCACAACTGACAGCTAACCTGCAGACACCATGCAACATACCACCGGTGACCAAGCTGCTAGCTGTCCTGCATATGTTGACAAGTGGCTCCTTCCAGACAACGGGTGCCCTGGTCACTGGGGTATCACAGCCCTCATTCTCGGCCTTCCTGCCAAAGGTGTTAGATGCCATAATCTCCCTCACACCCTGCCACATCAGCTTTCACAACATCCGGCAGAAGCAGCAGGAGATAAAACAGGGCTTCAACCAAATCCATGGTTTTACGCATGTGCTCAGTGCAATTGACTGCAGCCATGTCCGGATCGTCCCACCTGCAGCAACAGAGCACCTATTCCGGAACAGAAAGCTCACGCATTCCATCAATGTGCAGGCTTTAGTTGACCACCAGGGATTGATTATTCACTAACGTGTTTGCCAAGTATCCTGGGAGTGTCCATGATTCATTCATATTCCTCCACAGCAGGATCAATCAGCACTTCCAGGACGGACAATATGGCAATGGCCTTCTCATTGGTAAGTCCATAAACCTAGCAATATACACACAGCATAAAAACCCTGTAGGACACATAAAACATACAGCACTATATTGACTCGTGGGCAGGGTGACACTGTGGTGTGACACTGTAGTTATGTTTTACACCCTGACACAATGGAATACACACCTCTGGAGAAATAACGGCTGCCACAAACATTAGCTGCCACTCTAGAGCAACAAGGGACCAATGTCAAAGCCCACAGTGACAATGACATGGCCTGCCCTGGGAGTACAAGTTGGAAGATGAACCATTTACAATTACATTAAGCCACAAAATCAATCCAACACCATCCCAAGTAGTATGTAGCGTGGAATGGGTGTGCCTTGTGTGTTGCAGAGGTCTAACACCATGAGACACATAGCATGATGATGCTGACTCACATGTAGGTGACATGGAAATACTGAGGCAGTCCAATCATCATACAACACTCCAGGGATGCCGTTGCCAGGTAGCAATAAGGAAGTGGACTGTGCTATGAACACATATTGATGTGCCACCAATTCAAACTGCACACTGCTGCACACACTGAAAGAGCCAATTGTTCATCAAAATAGCATATGTACATGGAGCTGGCCCTTCCTGCATAGATATATCCACCTCCGCAAGGCAGTCAGCCAGGTTCCCTGGAGCAGGTTCAGTAGTGTAGGTACACGGTTGCACATGAGCTACTGGCAGAGGGAACAACAAAAGTTTGCCTAGAACCAAGTCACACATAGGACAATTGTGCATTGTCAATACTGAACACCTCTGCCAACCTATGGAGATGTGTTGCACATTGTCAACTAGCCAAATCAAAGGGCCTCACTGTGCATTTCATCTGCAATGACATATGTCTAAATGAATGGGAGGTTCATGCCATGTAGTGCAACCATGTTACCGCCACATTGGAATCTGTTGTGTGTGTGGAAGTATCATGTCCCCTCCAGTGAAAGCACATGAAAACATCTGGAACACTACACAACGCATGGTACATGCATACTGACCAACAGTTTGGAAAAGAAAATCATAGATTCCAGGTCAATGAGCCAAACACGAGTTGTCAAGTCAAGTAACCCACTGCAGAAAAAAGCTTGCAGAAGCCCAGGATCTCACACAATATAACAAACCCATATGAGTCACAGACGACACAAGATATCAACTGGGATGCTACATGGCATGCCTGCTGCAAGCAACAACAAAATACTCACTCCTATCATATTTTGCAGTTAGGGGACCCAGCCATGGATCATGACCCCACTCCCCAACCCAAGCACAGCAGCAGAGCGTGCCTATAATGAGGCACCATGGAGGACATGCACCACTGTGGAAAGGACCTATGGCAGCTTGAAGTCCAGATTCAGGTGCCGTAACATCACAGGAGGCAGCCTCGTATATGCCCCACACATTGTGTGTAAAATTATACTTACCTGTGCTATCCTGCACAACATTTGTGTGTGGAGGAAAAACCCTCCATATGAGCCAGACCAAGAACTACCTGAGGAGAAGGAAGCGGATGGTGGCAGGGAAAATGAGGGGGAACAGCAGAACACAGCTGCAGGAATGTGTCGCAGACAGCAAATTGTACAAAACCTTTTCACTCAATAGTCACTCTACACACCTTGTTAAGATATGTAAATAAACACCTTACATGATCACACAATCCTGCTCTGGTTTCTTCATTCTCCATCACATGTTCCTAAGGAATGTGAGTATTACCTCAGGGAGCGTATTACAAAGACAAATCTGCCTACTTCTAGTGCAACATCACGTGATGTGTATGATTGTAGCGCAAACATCACACACATATAAAAAACTACTCATCTCTTGAATTTCCCATATGAACAACAAAAATCAATGGACCACAGCATATAACTCACATCCATGTTGCCAACATGGTCTACTGTAGCACATGACACACAACTATGACATCTCCAATCATAAGGTAAATAAGCGCCCATACATGAGGCAGTGGATGTGAAATATCAGTGGAAACAGGAGTGTATGAACAGACCCCTGACATTAGTAAGTGTAACATCTGCAATCTCTGCAAGTAGCTTGTGTGACAAGGGGGCATCATTTGTGAGAATGGATAGCATGAGTGTCCCAGGTATGACAAGCAATGTTCACAACACATGCCCTGCCCAGTCCATTCCTGGAAATAAGTCCTGCCACTGCCATGTGTTACGTCTCTGCCCTCCCATCTTCAGGGGGGGCTGTAAATGGACTATCTGTACCCTGGGAATCATCATTAACAATCAACCAGAGTCCCTTTCTGACTCCTAATTGCTTCCCTTTTCCATTTTTCATGCTATATAAGAACTACATTTGCTTGCATGGACTTCATGTTCCATGATGCACTGTCTGGCAGTTGGTAAGACCTGTAATCTTCTGTCCATTGCTTTGTACGGGAAAAGTCTGGTTGTCCCTTTATCCTAGATTCTCTCCTCCAGGACTTGTGAGAGACTGAAGCTGAACACATCTGTGACCTCTCTTGTGCAGCCCAGCCATGTGACTCTGCCCTGGCCTTGCTGCTGACTGGAACTGCTAATTAGCTGCCACTCACTGAAGCTCCTCATTGTGCATTGGGGTACGATTCCTTTGTGTTCCAGACCCCTTGTTGGATTGTGTTGCAGTCCTGATTCAGCCTGAAACTGCTCTCTGTTTACCTAGTCCTGTTCCTGCTTGTTGCAGTCAGAATCTGCTCGCTGTTTCACAGCCTTGTTCATGTTTGTTTCTGCCAGAACCTGCTTTCTGTTTCCCAGACCTGTTCCAGCCCTTGCTTCAACTTGAGCCTGTTACCTGTTCCTGACTTTGCTTCTTAGTTTCCTCTTGGGTTATCATGTCTGGTAAGTGTCCTATCACTCCCCACCTATGTAGAAGTGTTTAACTTTGTACTTGGGTTAGCACCTGGTTTCCTGGAGGCAAATTCAGCCCCCATCCTTTGTCTAGTGTTGCATGTAGTCTTTAGTGCCTAACAGTGACAGTGTACTATGACTGTATTCCAGGAATTGCCACTGTGTCTCCATCTGGACTCACAAGTGCTAGTGTCGTGTATGTAAGTACAATCCTTCCTTGTGCCCTAAGGGTCCAGACACAGAATCAGTTCTGCTGCCTCCTTCTATGGGACTTGTGTGATGACTATCTGTAAGATTAACCTGCACAGAGACACTGATGTTACCTGTTGCTGTGGAAAGTTCTGAGCCCTACCATGTGTACAACCTTATTGGGAACCCCAGCATGTTTGTCCATTACTGACCCGTTTCATATTTGTTCACACTAAGGTTGCACTGCTTTCACCTTTCTGTTTTCTCTGCCTTACCATAGCTGACCTTTACCTTTGTATGCTTTTAGCTGCTCTTCTGCTTTGGTACACTACCTCCTTGCGAGATACTCTGCAAATTGAAGGGGTGACCCTAACACAGTCATGACTAGACCCGCCCGAAACCGGTACACCATGGAGCCCAATCCTGACACAGGGTACACATGCACACACACTTGAACTGGACACTTCTGTGGAATGCACACCTGAAAATATGTGAACACATGCAGCCAGGGCAGCAGATACACCACTGCAACACAAGTAACATAGGTAATTGTAATGAGTCAAACTGACGTGTACCAAACATTTTATGGGTGGAATTAAGGCACAGTGTCTCAAACACAGTATGTACCAAACATGTACACATGTCAGACATTTGTCTAGTCCACACACAAGTCACCATGAAATTGTAACCAACAATTAATGACATATGAGGGGTAATGTATCCTACATAGCATCAGCCATCTTCAATCATATCCAATTTTTTTTGTTATGTGAAATGTAATGTCCCCAAAGTCAAACAACTACACACATCACATGAGTCAACACATATTACAAACACATATCATGACTGTTGTAGATTACTGATTGCCATTAGATGTAGATACCCATTTGGAACACATTCAGACATTTGCATGACGTCCAATGTATTGCATGCCATTCCTTCAGAAAAACACACATTATTGTTACAGGTCATTTACTCAACATACACAGTTGCATGCTCTACCACATGTGGCCAACCACTATACCATTCACTGCATCCTATTTTTATGTTGATACAGGGTGCATGCACGTTAAATATTAGAAAATCACGCAATCACAGCTTGAGTCAAAAATGTGCAAGTGCAAACTAAGCATACATGGGCACTTAGCCTGAATTCCACCTGCGCACCACACACATGCGGATATCTATTGAAATGGAAGCCTACAGGTAATGTGTGGTATTGTGCAGCACATGTATGTTATGAGTCAAAAATATTCATGCAAACATCGTATTTGTAAAAAAAAATACACGCAGGATGGAAAACGGGCCGCAAAGGGGACATGAAGTGATCAAATAGGAAATCCTGTTTACAGGCATGATACAGTTGGTGTGCTTTCACTTTCACTTTACAGTCTGTGCTATTTCTTGACTGTGTGGCTGTGTATTGTTGTTGCTGGTGTCTCTATTGTGTTTAATGTATCTTGTGGTGTCTCTTTTATCTCTTTTGTAAATTCTGTTTGTTTATTTTACCTGTGTATGTGATTTTGAAAACTTCACACAGTACCACAGCCACCAACGTCACATCTACCCCACCTGCTGCACTGTCAATGTCAATCTCTGCACCACAGACTACCACATCTGTTGCACCATCAACCTCTGCACCACAGACCACCACACCTGCAGCAATGGACATGTCCGCAATAGGGGAGCTCCAGAGGGACATGAAGAAGGTGCTAAAAAAGCTGTACAGCATTCAGAAGGATGTGGACAAAAACACAAGGAGACTGAAGGCAATCAAAACGACATTGAGGAGGGCCAACCTGTGAACTCTTGCCTCCCCTAACCCCTAGTTCAGTCCCCTCCCTCCTCATTCCTCATCCTGTTTTGTAGTGGGTTTAAGGGGTTTAGTGATAGGTTAGATTAGGGTAGCTGTTTAGATAGAATAAGTAGATTTGGGTGTGGTTTTTCATATTGTTTCATGTTAGTTTGTGGGTGGGTGGGGGTTAATGTTGGGGCTTTTGTGTATTTAGAAAAACTACATATATTAAAAAGAGAAAAAATATATATATATATATATGTATGTATATATATATATATACATACATATATATATATATATATATATATATATATATATATATATATATATTTATTTAGTATTAGGTAGTAGACGTTTAGGTTAGTATATGTTATCCTGCATGTGTCTCGTCATATAACGGGGGTGGAGGGCAAATGTTTAGAGTGTGTTGTTAAATGTGGTAAGTAAGCTTAGCATAGGGTAGTTAGGGCCAGTTGGGGGTAATGTATAGTTAGTATAGTTTAGGTTAGTATAGGTGTGTTACATAGTTTTAAGTTCGGTTACAGATATAGTTAATAAAAATGTAGGTACTCCCTTAATGCATGTGTCATATGCTTAGGGCTCAGGGTCTTTGCATGAGTGTACAGTGCTAATTGTCTTTTGGCCTGTGAATTCCATCCTCCACCCACATCCCTCTTTTGATGTGTTAATTCCCACTTTCAACTGAGCTGTCACATTAGCAGCCACAACAAATCGAAATCTCAATGCATCTGCCATCCATTGTACCCATCACTCAATGTGACTATGTTCACATGTATTGGACAGGTAGGTGTGCTTTTCCAGCTGTAATTGTTTTGATCCTGTGTTGTAATGTTGGGCACTGTGGGACATCTGCCTGCAGCCTAAAGTTCATGTCAACACTGCTAAACTGAGTAGTGCCAATTTCAGATGAGGTCAAGTATACAAATTTCACACCAATGTGTTTTACTTTTACTCCCAGCTGACGTTATTGGCCGAGCACTCTTACACAGCCATTCCTGCTGTAGATTCCTTGTGCGTAGATATCTGCTAACATTATTTCTGCACTCTGGTATTGACAGTCTTTGACCATAGACATGTTACACGCATCACAAATCTCAAGCAAAGTAGATGTGTCACATTACACAGAAACAAATTTGGTCTGTAGGTGGTGTTTATTTTAAAGTGCTGTAGGGCGATATTTACATAGTCCAGGTCTGTGACCCCCATTAGTGTAAAGCATTCTATTGTGATGCAACATAAGTGCAAGGTTGAGGGACATGTCATTGGACATGCTGAGGTGACGTGTCATCCAGTGCAGGGTAACATGAATTGCCAATTGAGTAGTGAGAGACAATTGCAGTCCATAGTGGAAAGGTTAACAGTGTGTCAGTGAAGAGTGCTTGTCACCAACTGTAGCAACACTGGCAGGTTGTCAAGCACAGGTCAAAGGGAAATCACTGCCCGTGTGGCATGGGCTGGTGCTACCGGGTACTCCTACGTGTGGAAATGATCTGTTCCACATCTTCATCCTCTGATGTGTGTGTTGTCTCCTCTGCCCTTGATGGTGGTGGTGGTGGGTTTGAGGGGGCCAGCACCTCCTTGGCCAGCTCCAACTGTACTCCCATTACTGTCCTCTCAAAGGTGGTCCCTGTGTCATCAGTGTCCTCAGCTGTGTTTGAGCTGGCAGGTCATAATATTGGGGTGGTGGATGGGTCCTCTGGGATGGCTGCTACATGAATGCTCCTCCTTGGAACTGGAGTTGGTGTCTGGAGGGTTACCGGGACATCTTGGAGGATTTCCTTGCTGATGCATTTCAGCTGGTCATCGAGGTCATGAGGCTAGTCCAGGAAAGGCAGATCCACAGGAAAGCCATCGCCCTCTGCAATGAGATATTGTACAATTAGTGTGTCTGTGTTGTGCAGTTGTAATGTGACGTCACTGACTTCCTATTGGTGGTACATTGCCATCTTGGTTCCCATGCATTGTTCCTGTTATTAATGTTTGCAGTCTCTGAGCCCTATGCCCCACCTGCAAGACACATGTAGAGTGGGCAGTTTAGGAAATTGTCTCCGTCACATCTTCTAGGTGTGGGTTCGGTCCAAATTGTGGTTTGCCACCTTCTTGTCCTCATCATCCCTCCCTCTGCTTCCATTTGCATGGTGACGGCTTCCAATGATTGTTGGTGTGATGATGCCACAGCACCACACCTAATTATATGGTCCTGCCCCAGTCTATCATTTTTCACATACACCTGTGCGGTGCTGAGACCTAGCACAACGCCATGCATGGCATTTACATAAGACAATGCACGTGTTACCATTGGTAGTTTCTCATGTTGATGTTTGAGTTTGTGTGCTGCATTGCATTGCACTGATGGACCGGGCAGAGTTTCATTTCCTCTTGTGACTGTGCAGGTGTGTTTGCCTTCCTACACACATATGTCCTCCCCCTCAATGTAGTTGTCTTAGCACTATGATACCTGAGATGTTGCATGGTGGCATTGCAGCTATTGTGACACAGGCACAGGGATGGCCAGCATGGGTATGAGATTACTGCTGTGTACATCATTACGTATGTGACAGTGCCTGATGGTTATTGAGTCTATGGACATGACAAGTTAACAGGAGTTGCACTTGGATAGGGATTGATGGGGATTGATCACGTAGTCATACTGAACCCTCATTTCAAATGTGTTTGTTCCATGGACACCTAACTGGCATTTCATAATTAACCTAAACACACAGCACATGTAGTTGTGGCAATGGGGAATGCTGCTTGAACCAATGGCCTGAGACTGGGCATTGTCCTCTAGTTTAGATTCTGACAATACCAGCTGTCCTGTGACACCAGACCAGTTTTACGTTCTGCCCTACCCTCCTGGTCTGCTTCAGCATTTCCAGCAGCCTCAGCATGGCGGTGTATCCCCATGCAAAGGTTGTTGGTGTTGTGTTGTGTTGTGCTGTGCCCCTGGATGCCCCTGCACAGCCCAAGCACCTGACATGCAAGGCAAGAACAAATCAGGTCAACCATTCATACGGCATGACTCATGAAGGCGCGGTTTAACAGGGGGGGTTTCCTGTACTCAGGCTGCACTATTTGATCTGCAGGACCCTTGTCCAGAGCAAGATTCAGACCCAGCACTGGATGAAACTATGTAGACATATGAATGGATAACCTTGATGAAGTAAGTCGGGGTATGGTTGGAGATTGTAGTGTCGCGCCAGAGATGTAACTGGTCGAGGGCACTACCAATTTTTAGTGTCAATTTACAGGGGTGGTCAGCCTGCCTCTCCTCGTGTAGTATGCAGTTGGTCACGTGTGCAAGGAGTTAAATAAAGGCAGGTCAGTGGGTGGGGAAAGTATAGACGAGAGGTCTTGGAGCAGAACGAAACCCACTGACCGGTGTTTTACAAGTAACCGAGTGTACTGTGTTTATTACATAGTGCGCCCTGCAACCACGCTTCGGTAGTCGCACCTCCTTGTGTGGTGCTCGTACCACGTGGTCTCGACCTTCGCTCCTCTCCCGAACTGTGCAGCACCCGAGGTGAAGAGAATCTGAAGCCGGCCTTCCGACCAACGGCACCGGTGTCTTCACTGCTCCAGTAGGCCCTGTCCCCTGGGCTCGTGTCCAACACAGAGCCCATCAATGTAGGGCGTGGCCGCAAGACTCCAGACGAGTAGCGTTGTCCTGGCAGCTATTTCCTCACGCTGCTCCAGTGGAAACCAGCATCTACTCGGCATCGGTGATTCTGATACAGGCAAAAGCAGACTCACCACACTGCTCGACCACCTGAACTGCCAGACACAGCGGATTTCACACTATGCTTGAGTGTGTATGAAAGTGTGGCTCCCTGTCTGAGGCCACCAGGACTTCAGCATCTGCCCAGCAAGTAAGGTGTATCATTCCTCTGCACTGGGGCAACAAACAAAAACAAACAAATAATAAATAAAAACAAACGAAGAAAGTGGATAAATACATTAGTACAGAAGTCAACATTTAGCTTCACTGGACACCAAAGATGGGGCCCACAAAACTCAGCAAGGATCCCCTGTAGACACCCCCAGAACTCTGCTACAGCCACTCAAAGTGCAAACCCGCAAACTTGTACGTAGACTCTGCTAACATGTCACACATTCCCCTGATCGAACCATTTGTTGTGGAGGGTGCACCATCGGCTCAAGCGTACAGATGGAACGACTGGGTGAAACAGATCTTACTCTTCTTCAAGGCTACTATGGTAGAAAACGCACAGAAGAGGGCCATGCATTTGCACCTCGGGGGGAAAGAAATCTACAAAATCTCAAATAACCTTACAGAGACCACCCCAAGACACACTTCACCCTCATAGGAGCCCTCAACATGCACTTCGTGCCCATGGCCAACACAGATTATGAACGATTCATTTTCCGGCAAGCCCACCAGCAAGCCAAAGAATCGATTGACTCCTTCCACATGCATTTAAAGGAACTGGCCAACTCTTTCAACTTTGCAGATCAGAATAAAGAAATAAGAGGTCCAAGAGTGTGCTTCGGTGAAGCTAAGAGAAAGAATTCTGGAAGAGTCTGGGAGTTCACTGCGAGACATCCTCATGATGGGGCGCACTAAGGAACTTTCCAAAGCAAGAGCGTCCCACATGGAAACAGCTCTCCAAAGACTGGTGAAAGAAGAGCCACTCAACGCAGTAATGCCAGCCCCCAGCAATACGAGAGCAAAGAAAACTGGCAGAACACCAAGGCTATGCGGATACTGCGGGGGGTCCCAACACAAACTCTCCGTCTGCTGGTGCGAGGGAAAAGATATGCAGGATGTGGAAAAATTATTCACTAAGTAAAAGTTTGTAGATCCAGCAAACCACAATTAGGAAGCACCACCGTCATCGCAGCAGTGAGCCAACCACAGGGAAATAGTGACATGGACGATGACGAAACTGAAGAACACATCATCCACTTTATTTTCACAGTGGGTGCAGCGAGCCAACCCTCAAAACAACTCCTGCGATGCCAAATACAAGTCGGTGAACATTCCACTCTTGCTGTCATAGACACAGGAGCTTCAATCATCATCTTAACAGCGGACATCTATCCCCAGATGAGTCCTGCCCTTAGCCTGAAAGCTGCCAACGTGAGAGTTTATGCATGCGGTCAAGACACACCTCTTGCACTCAAAGGCTGATTTGAGATATCGATTACTTACGGATCATGCTCAATTCGTGCTCATGAGTACGTGGCAGAAGGGGGGGCCAAGGGATGCTGATAGGATGTCAAACAGCCAAAGCCCTAGGCCTTGTCACGTTTGCGTTTGGAATATTACAAGAGTCCATGGCTGTCATCTTACAACAATTCAAAGAGGTGTTCAACGGCATAGGGTGCCTTTGTCGCAAAGAAATACGGCTGCATACAGATGAGTCAGTACAACCAGTAGTGCTCCGACATAGACGCATTGCGTTCCACCTATGACCATAAGTAGACAAAGAGCTGGAACAACTTGAATCGGCAGGAATCATCGAAAAGGTATCCGGACCCACACCGTGGGTATCACCAATCGTTTTTGCACAGAAACCGATGCAACCTGGGGCAGTGTGGCTATGTGTGGCATGCAACTCTCCAATGTCGCCATCAAGCGCAAGCGGAACCTGACCCCAACTATTGATGACTTGATCAGTGAACTAAGTGAGGCCTGCTGGTTCTCCAAGTTAGACTTGCACTCCGGGTACCACCAGCTAGTCCTTGTGAAGGAATCCTGATATATCATGAAATCTTTAACTCATGTTGGGCACAGACGTTACAAGAGACTTAACTTCAGCATATCTAGCGCTGCCGAAGTGTTTCAGAATATCATTCATGAATTCCCAGCAGACCTTCCCAGAGTCATGAACGTCAGTGACGATATTTAAGTTCACGTCAAAACCATTACAGAGCATCACAACCAGCTCCGAGGAGTACTCCAATGGATAAAAGACTCAGGGTTGACTCTCCACCTTCGAAAGTGTGAGTTTCTCATGCAGAAGATCCAATTTTTTTATATGTATTTTCTGCAGAAGGGATAGCACCAGACCCTAGTGAGGTACAAGACATTAAGGCTGCTCCTCCTCCCACCACTGTCACCAAAGTCCGAAGTTTCCTGGGTATGGTCAACTATTGTGGCCATTTCATCAGTGACCTTTCATCACTGACTCAACCCCTCCGAGCCTTGACAAAGTAATCTGAGCTGTGGGTCTGGGGGCCTGCTCAACAAGCAGCATTCGTAGCAACCAAAGATGCCTTATCAGGAGACACCATCCTTTGATATTTTGACCCCCACAAGGAAACCAAAATCGCTGTTGCTGCTGGTCCAAAGGGGTTAGGAGCAGTGCTGCTCCAGAGACAAGATAAACAGGAGTGGTCGCCGGTTGCTTTTGCGAGTAGGTCACTAACAGACACGGAACAGCGGTATTCGCAAATTGAAAAAGAGGGGGCTGCAAACATTTCCATCTCTATCTGTACTGACAACCATTTGTAGTGACCACAGCCCACAAGCCCCTCATTCCTCTGTTTAATGGGACTGCCTCCAAGCTACCTCCAAGAATCGAAAAATGGTTACTCCAGCTGCAAGACTATCGGTGTCGTCTTGAGTACCACCCAGGCTCCGACAACCCAGCAGACTACCTATCCCGTCATCCTAGGGAAGCGACCCTGGAGGAACAGCATGACGCTCATGAAGTGGAGGAGTATGTGTTGTATGTCTCTGATAGGTCACGACCATTAACTGTGTCAGCAGAAGCTATCATTCAAGCCACCAAACATGATGACTGCCTTCAAAAGGCTATACAAGCAACCAGTGGCATGTGGTAAGAAAACACTTGTCTGCGCTTGCACCTGAATCCAAGCAAGTATTAGAGAGCTTGTATCATGTTAGGAACAAGCTGTTGGTTGATCCTGATGGATGTTTGTTGAGAGGTCATCGCCTAGTTATTCCGTCTTCCCTAGCAGACGAAGTGGTTCAAATTGCCCATCATGTACACCAAGGGATGGTCAAGACCAAAAATAGATTGCAAATCAAAGTCTGGTTGCCCCTTATGGACGGAAAAGTCAAGCAGGTTGTACACTCATGTGAATGGTGTCAAGCGTCAGGAGAACCCAGTAGACCTGCTCCGATCGAGACTGAGGTTGGGCCTCAACAACCCTGGGTCTCTGCAAGCTTAGACATTGGCAGCCTTCCTGATGAAAGGCACACGTTAGTGATGATTGACAATTATTTTAAGTTCCCTGAAGTTGAAATCATCTCTGTTCTGATGGCTGAGGCTATAATTCCCAAGACTGAGAAGAATCTCACTACTCATGGAGTCATCACTGAGTTGTGGACAGATAACAGCCCTCCATTCCAGAGCCAGGAAGAAGCGTTGTATCTTAATTCCGTTGGCATTCGACATAAAAGAATCACACCCCGCTGGCCACAGGCGAACGGAGAAGTTGAGCTCTTTATGAGGATATTGAACAAAGTCCCTACCTCATCATCACAACTGGAAGCCCGGGACCATAGACGATGTACAGGTACACAACAAACTAAAGAAGGGGAACCAACAGGCTAGTCACTGTTGTCATGCAAAGGTTTCAGAACTAAAGGTAGGAGACACTGTGTTGTTGAAGGCGCAGTCACCACGAAGCAAGTTTTGTTTGCCTTTTGACCAGAACCCATGGGTCATTGTACATAGATGTGGGACTATGGTCATGGCCCAAACAGGAGACTCCACAATCACCCAGAATATCTCTATGTTCAAAAGATTCTACCCCCCCAGCACTCAATGTAGTTTCTGAGCAGGAATCGGTAGGGGATGGTGATCACAATTCTATCTGTGGTTCGATGAGCGCCCCATTAGTCTCCCAAGATACTTCCTTGTCAGCCCTCGACACCTCTGAAGATAACCAACATACTGAGACAGTCCCAGATGGTTTGGATACTGGTGTTCGCATTGACAGGTCCGTTAGCACCAGATATACTTTAAGAAATAATCCAGCTCTGTCCCAGGAGCTGCGAGATCATCGAGTGTGAACTACAATGTGAATAATGTTGCTGTTGTCCGGAAGTCATTTTTAATGGCCTGTTTGCTTTGCTGTTTTTCCTTTGTTGGGGAGGAATGTAGTGTTGCGCCAGTGATGGAACTGGTCGCTGGCACTACCAATGTTTAGTGTCAATATAGAGGGGTGGTCAGCCTGCCTCCCCTCGTGTAGTACGATATTAACCTGACCAGGTTGGACACGTGTGCAAGGAGTTAAATAAAGGCAGGTCAGTGGGTGGGGGAAGCATGGACGAGAGGTCTTGGAGCAGAACGAAACTCACTGACTGGTGTTATACGAGTAACCAAGTGTACTGTGTTTATTACATAGGGTGCCCTGCGCTGTGTGCTCTATGTTATGACCTCTCAACACCACAGGGATTACATTGGTCTGGGGGCCATGACGCACAGCTGCTCCGACCATACCGTACTCCCTTTGTGATTCTCCCAGCAGGGTGTGACTATAGGCACTGCCCCTCGCCATAACACATGCTGCTGTAGCAATACTAGTAGGTTGATCTTACGGGGGTTTTCCTCTTTTTGTGTGAAGCATGTTGTTACAAGTTGCCATGCAGGGTGTGTGAGGCATCTTGACAGACTATAGAAACATTACTTAGTGTGGACACACTTGATACAACTGCAGGTATATCCTGATGGCATGTGGTCACACAGTTATGATTTTTTTAACTGATTGCCTGTTCGCTGCTAAAATGGGTTTTTTAACACATCATTAGGTTGCCGCTTGTCGCCATTGGAGAGCAATGACAAGTATTTAAAAGAGTGCAGTTTTTGTAAAATTCCTTTCTGTTACCAGCTGCCACACTCATAATAATGTCATTAGGAGTGTTTTGAAGATACACAGATCACTCAATATACATGCATTTTGAACAACACGTACGTTTTAACCAGGTTTTTCCTGGACAGTGGGATGTAGAGCATATGGCATGATACAATCTTTATGTGTTTTTTTTTTCTGGATCACATTTGATTTTTTTTTTGCATATCTACTATATTTGATTGCATCATGTCTATCTTTGCAACCTTACCTTTTACAGATACTACAAAAATCTCAGGGAAGAACGTAAGTTACAAATAATCTCCCATATGGACATGTGCTCATGTGCGCTCGCAATTCAGGGCTGCTTATTGGCCCTGTACACTTGGGCCTGAAGAAAGCCATTGTGACATTTAGAGCACGGTTTTTGGCTGAAGCATGTTGACCAAGCACCGGGATGTGAGAGATCACAAAATTCTCACTTCATATCCATCTCTGTTTTAAGCCTACCCCAGGGGTCCATCTACAAATAAATGTTCCTTCATTGGGTGGGCATCCTGGAGGTAGTTTTAAAACCTTCACAGACACACTCACTGCACTTTAAAAATCAAAACCAGCTCTGCTGTAATCAGGCATTGTAGCACACCTAAGATGCATTTGGCGTCTTAAGTGGGAACCCTATGATGAAGCATACCACAAACTAGGTTGGTGAGTGAGGGTTCTTTTTAAGAGAACAGAAAGTTTTCCAATGAAACAAGAGGCTTTGTGTGGTAAGGCAGCGAAGAGACACTGATGACACACATATGACATTGTGTGGTTTACTTTGGTGGTATATTATACATGATTATAATTGTGCACCAGATGTGATCTGGGACCATTCTCTTCCTCCTTTGCGTGGTGGAACAGGCACTAAGACAATGCAGCATTTCCATAATTGGCCGACTCAACTGTGCTTATATGTTGTGTGACACCTGGGACACCCAGCGGACGTCGAATGCTCATTCTATTCACCGATTCACAACCTCTATACCTTGATGTACTGACTGGCTGGGACCATAGGTTAACCAATCAAAGGGCCATATTTATAGGCCCCTACCGCCACAGAAGCATCCCTTTTTGTGACGCTTCTGTGGTGCTAAGCACTGCCCCGTATTCACAAGGTGTCGTTAAGCCACTTTTAATCGGGAAGCCGATGGGTAGCTCTCGCCATAGGACCATGACCACTTCTTGAGGGAGGACTCGGGGCATCTCGGGGTGCAGCTACAATGGTTACTGCATTGGGTGGATGTGACTCCTTGCTCTGAAAGGATAGCCATCAGAACGATGCTGGGGTGGATGGTTTTTACCTCTGACTAACGGATTGCTGTTGCAACCCGCAACGAGGGATTGTGCCTGATAATGACAGCTCTGATGTGCTGGAATGGGTTTGTGCATGGTTGAAGTCATAGCATCTCCTACTCATCATCAATAGATATGGGACAACTACTAGGTGCTTGAGAGTTCACCTAGGGACACGATTTGATGCTGTGGATGGAGGCTGGGGTTGACAGTCTAGAAGATCTCTTTCACAAGGGAGTCCTATTGACTGTCCAGGAAATAATGGGCATGTATGACATGGGTGCAGGCCATTATTGACATATCACACCATCCAACAGATAACAAAAAATACTTGGGCAGCCGGAGAGATTGAACCATGCCCATTGCCTGTCTTACATGTACTTCTCCCATGGGGTGGTGATCGGATTTCCATACTATACATAGCATTGACATCTGGTACACTAGCAGATGGGGGACGGTGCTGACCAGATGAGACAATGTCCTTCCATAACCATTGACAGACAAGGAATGGGTGTGGGTGCTTCAGCATGTGAAAGAAGTTTCCAAGAATCCTAGAATCCGCTTTACACAATTTAATTATACACATCATGCATATGAAAAGAGAGAAGCAAAGTGCCTGTATTTGGCAGCCTGAGTCATAAGGAGGGTAGTGAACCACTTGTCCCCCACTTTTGGCCGCTGCTAAGGACCTTTACCTAGTAAATGTCCTGGATCTGTGTCCATACATCACTGCCTGTCTCTGGAATTGTGATTGGCTCGGCTCGTGTAGGGAGGACATATGAGGGCTCAGGCATGCCAGACACTAATCACCATTGGTCTCTAACTTGCATGGGTAGGACTGTGATAAGAGGAGTGATGACAGAGGCAGCAACTGGATAAGGTACTGTTGTGGCTTCACCCTCTGACCCAATATCACTTCATGAGCTACAGAACCACCTAACCCACTGCCTCCTGTGCCTGTGTTTGTGTTGGATTTTATCATATATCTGCCCTTCTCCTTTAAACGATGTGAGGGCAGATCTGCAGGTAATCCAGGAGCCAGGAGAGCACTTTATCTTTCTCCAGTTCAACTTTACATTCCACCTTCTTCTTTGTCTCTGTTGCAGCACCTACTTGGCCTGCTGCTAAGATTCTGCACTGTAATGGTGTGCCCTGCTCATGTGTGAGTGTGACATAGCCATGAATAGCATCAATATGAGACAGACATTTCTCTCTCAGGATAGGATGTGTGGACTGACATATATTCCACATGCCATCATTGACTCAACACTGCCTTTTTGAAACTACAACTAAACCAGCATTCACACAGACCTAGACCTCTGGGCACTGGTTCGTTCATAGATCTGGATTGTGCCACACTGCTGGGTGTTGATCCTTGTCTATGGATTATATGGCAAAGCTGTGTAACACACAAAAGACAAGTATGATCTTTAACACTTCTTCAATTGACAAGAATAGCATTCTCATTGTATAATCAAGACATCTGAAACATGAGCTCACGATGCCAAACTTTCACTCCTTGATGCCTTGGGTGAATTTGTGAACTTGTTTATAGCTCTGTTGAGGCACACTGATTGCATGTATAAAGAGGGGAGCAAATGGAGCAGCAGACCATGCACAGAATCAATTAGGGGAGGGTGGAATAGTCCGCTCCACTAGCAGAACTGGTGGAATTTGCTGACTCTGCATTACTCTTGTAACACCGAGTTCCTACCAAATTCCTCCAGTGGCTATGTGGCAGAATTTTTTGTTGTGCACTGCTCCAGAACGGTAAGTTGTCAAGTGTGAGTGAGATTTGGCATCCCCTAGCATGATTTCCAGCCGGTAGGAGGACATCCGGCAAGATTGATCCAACGTGGGCGGTCATGACCGTTCACAGTCAGAAGGCTGCTGCTCAAGATGAAAATCTATTGGAGTGGCAGCAAAATCAGCTCAAATAGCTGCATCCTCTGGCACACCGCGTGGTGCCATTTGCATACATTTTTCAGTGTGCAACATGCTACCAGCGCTAAATCACAGCATGAGCAGCATGAATGCTTAATAGTGCCCTTGGTGGAACTCTGCAGAATCCTGCTGAATGTTTGTGCAACTCCACAGAATTCCAGCTGGTCAAATTCAGCAAGTCATGCCTACCCATGCAATCATCTTCAACAGTCACTATTCACTTTAATTCCCACCTTTCTTGTGTCAAAGTTAATGTAGTAGTGTGCGTAATTGTAGTAATTTGCTTTTGAGCAATTATGTGGAATTTTGAACAAATGATGTGAAACTGCACATCATTATGTGAAATGCAAAACTGGTATTTATTGTTACATTTTATTGTGAAATGCACTCTTGTGTGTATTATGTATTTGAGGACACATTTTGCAATAAATTATATTTCTACAAACGCTACAAATGCAGTAGTTACTCACGGTTCAGTTGTTTGCATTGTTCCCATGCGCTCACATGAAAGTTCTGCCATGAATTGTACATGATTACACCACGTTACATGATAGAGCAATTTCAAAAATTTTGCATAACAAGCATAACACAAAATTACTTAAATCCTGCAATGTTACATTGGCACAGCAGAGATTTCGTCTGGGCCTAGGTTTCGGTTTGCAATAGTTGTGTAAGATTACATCGGCAGAGCAGAGATTTTGTCTTAGCCTAGGTTTAGGTTTGTGATGAGTGCTAGTAACAATAGTGACGTATTGCATATGAACATATATGCCTAATTTGTGCTTGTAGTACTGACCACGAAGTCTTATCTCTTTGTAAAGTTCAGCATTCAATTGACGTGAAAATACAAGAAGCTGTCATGTGCTTCACCAGGAACAGTGGCAAACACTTGTGTGAGGAGGCCGGTGACATCGCAGACAGCTTGCAAACTGATGGAATGCCAGCAGCGTTGACTGCACATACTTGTCATCCATGACTTTAGGCACCAAGGAGAAGTAAGCAAGAGCACAGAACTCCTATACCGCAAGCTGCCTGTCCAGTAGTGACTGGATCATGGAGATGAACTGCTGCACTTGACAAACACAAAGATTGTCTTGCCTCTACAGTGCCAGCCATGACCTCACTGGGCCTCTGAATTTATTTAGTGGCAACATTTGAAGGCAGCACCCTAGGATTTGTTTGATGCATGAGAGCACGCTGTGGGAGAAGTAAGTTCTTGTCACCCTTCAGCAACCACATCTAGATTCAGCTTTATTGCCCCTTTAGCTCTTCACCAGGCATTGGAAGAAGTAGTTTCTCATGACTAAGGGCAGCAGAACAAACACTAGCCCCATAATTCTGGAACTTTGGGACATATTTATACTTTTTTGCACCAACATTTGCGTAATTTTTTACGCAAATTTGGTTGAAAACTAACTCCATATTTATACTTTGGCGCTAGACCCGTCTAGCGCCAAAGTTATGGAGTTAAAGTCACTTTTTGGACGTGGTCAGGGCAGGTGTTAGGGGACCTGCGGGCCTATTTCCATGGTGGAACACCATGGGAATAGGTCCACAGGTGCTCTCCCCATACCCCAGGGACACACCCACTCACACCAAAGGGACAGCGGAGGATGGGGGACCCAATCCCAGGTATGTATAGGTAAGTACAGGTAAGTTTTTTTTTTTAAGTGTCATATGGGGCCCTGAAATAGGCACCCCTACATTGCAATAGGTGCAGTGGCCATGCCCAGGGGACCCTGGTCCCTGTGCTGGCCATTTGGGTGGTGGGCATGACTCCTGTCTTTTCTAAAACAGGAGTCATGTGTATGGATTATTTTTTGTCAGAAAATGACACTAGGCTGGTTAGAGTCATTTTTTTTACTCCAACGTACCTAACGCCATTTTTTGGTGTAAAACCCCCTTCTCCCATACCACCACCCCCCCCCCAACCCGGCTAACGTCATTTTTTTTTATGATAGCCTACCCTTTGCGCCGGCTTTCACCATTCCATAAATATGGTGCCTGGCTGGCACTCAAGAATGGTGCAAGCCGGTGCAAAATGTTTTGATGCCAAACTGCTTTAGTGCAGTTTAGAGCTTTAGTGCTCTACCTGTGGTGCTTACCAGTCTGTGATTGGTTAGTGAGTTGGCGAGTAGCAGCTGGGTAAGGGTGTTTCTGGTGAAGCTGTCATTTAAGAGCCCCTTTCATATTTAACGGAAATTCTGCAAAAGAGGCATATGTAAAAATCTTCACATTGACGACATTGTCAAAAATTTTACACATGCCTTTTTTGCAGGATTTCTGATTTCTGTGAATACGTTTTTCAGTGTTATCATATATGTTAATTTAGCACACATTTTGTCTATGTACGTATTTTTCTGTAACTCTGCAATTGATTCATTGTTTCAAAGTCACACATATTTAATTAGTGTATTGAACACCTTGTGTGGATTGGTTGTTAGACCTGTCAGTCTTAGGGTAGTCTTCCCTCAAACTTTTTGCCTGCTTGCCTCATATTCTCGCTCTATCTTTTTGATGACCTTTGTACTCTGAGCACTTTACCGCGGCTGATCCGTGCTAGAGTGTATGAGCTTCTCCCATAAAACATGGTAACATTAGTGTATGCATAGTCGACATATTTAACTTACTTGAAAGTCCCTTATAAATTGGTATATTGTATACCCATGTCCTTTAAATGAAATGCTACTAGTGGACCTGCAACACTAATTGTGCTACCCACTTAAGCAGCCCTTTAACCATGTTTCAGACCTGCCACTGCAGAGCCTTTATGTGCAGTTTCACTGCCACTTCGACTTTAAAACCCTTTGCCAAGCTCTAAAGTCCCCTTTAATTATGTATAAGTCACTCCTAATATAAGTCCTACATAGCCGACACTGCAGGATGCAATGTAACTAAAAGGCAGGGTATGTACTTTTAAGTTTTACATGTCCTGGTCATAACGCATACTCTGACAACCAGAAACCCCAGTTCTAATACGTTGTCATTGTGGTGAGACTAATTTTTATGTTGCTTCATATATCTTTCCTTTCTCATTCCTTCCAACCAATTGCTTCTGTGTTTGCAGTTTGCAGTATAAAAGGCGCTTGAGTGGGGTGTGACTCACTTCAAGGCAGGATCGATGAAACTCTAAGGTTGCTTGCATTGGTAGTATTACTTGATTAACAGTGAGTCGGCTTGCATTGGTAGTACCACTTGAGTAGTAGTGAATCTGCTGCATTGGTAGTACTACTTTAGTATTGGGTGTTACCATTTGTCTATTGGCCTTCCTCTATCTCAACCTATTTTTTTAAGCATGTCATTCGATTTGCATTGCCTCTTTAGTGCCAATCCTTGATTTTTTACGTACCATTCCTATTTTTGATTATATATATTTTTTTAATTGCGGTCCGTTACCTTGAACACACCCACATTTCTAGTTAATATTACTGGCTACTACTGCGCATACGTTTTCGATGACGTTATGGGAATTGTAAACATTGTGGTGTTGCTGGGCTGTGCGTCAACCACCCACGTGACACAGGTCAGACTAATTGCGGGTGACTCCAACCCATTAGGTGTCCGCGAGCCCCGGATGTGTTGAGGTGTGCTCCACCTCTGGTTTGTATTGAAATGGTTTGCTCTCGGGTTAGAGAGCGGGGTCATAAATAAACGGAGGGCGTGGTCTAGGGGGCAGTAGCTGCGGTGTGTGGATGGAACAGCAGCGATCACAGGGCACACGAGTCGGCTCTAAGAAGGCCCTCTAGGACCGCGTGCTCGCACAACATCAGTACCGATTGTGAGAGTGATTATTTATGAATAGCAATCGGAGCGCCGCATTAAAGCATATTCAAAGTAGCAGACATAACAATTGGCGACGAGGGCGGACGGAGCCACGCTGCGGCTCCAGTGGATCAGCCTAGTGCACGTGCGACATAACGGTGAGCAGCGCTCGCGCGGAGAGTGCGTTCGACAGTGCTCTTCGCCCACAACTCAAGGCGGCCACTGGACACGTGGTGCTGGTGCCACGTGTTAAAAAAAAAAAACAATACACCTAGAACGGCGGCTACTCATCGAGTGGTGCTCGTGCTATTCAGGTGTGAAAACGGCCATTACTAGTACGATACTATGCCCGCAGCATACCATTAAACAGCAGGAGACGCCAGAGAGACGGTGCCCAACACGTAGACCACAAAGTAAGAACACAGCCAGCACTATCACACGCCCAGTAAGCTAGGCCACAATTCCAATGTGAGGACATTATATGAGGGATGACATAAATCACCCCGACATGAACAAGTTGCGCACAAAGTGACACAAAACAGTAATCACAGGACAGGCAAGTCACGTTTCTTCCTGGAGGTGAGCAGTGTCGGAGCCACCGGTGAGAACGCAATACAACCATGTCGGCTATACCGCCAGTAGAGCCATTCGTAGTTGAAGGCGCCCCCTCAGCGCAGGCACCCAAATGGAAAGAATGGGTAGAGAGAGCACTTCTCTATTTTGAAGCGACAATGGTCAGAAATGCGGAGAAACGTTCCATGCTACTCCATATGGCAGGAAGGGATATCTACAAAATATCCAAGAATCTGGTAGAGGATACCCCGAAAACTCATGCCACGCTTATTGCTGCACTAAACAGACATTTCGAACCCATGGCCAACACAGATTACGAAAGGTTCATATTCCGGCAGGCCAGACAGGGAGCAGAGGAGTCACTGGATGCATTCCATCTGCTGCTTAAAGACCTAGCAAGCTCATGCAGATTTACGGACGAAACGGAGGAGGTGAGAGGACAAATAATACAAGGGTGCTCATTGTTGATACTCAGGGAGCGCATACTGGAAGAATCAGGAAAGTCACTGCCCGACATCCTACAAATGGGGAGAACAAAGGAACTCTCGAAAGTTCGGGCCTCCCATATGGAGGCAGCTTTGCAACCCCCCATCAAAGAAGAGGCTGTCAATGCAGTCATGGCGCCAGCAAACAGGCAAAGGACGAAGCCAGGTGGATCGCAAGGGAGACAGTGCGGATACTGTGGGGGAACACACCGACCGTTTGAATGCCCAGCGAGAGGCAAAACGTGCTCAAACTGCAACTGCTTTGCTAGGGTGTGTCGGTCAAAGAAGGCAAGACCAGGCAGCGCCTCCATCAATACAGCCTCGAGCAAGTCAGAACATGGCAGCGACATGGATGAGGATGAGAATGTCGTGCATGTGGTACATGCCATATTCACAGTAGGGAACACTGACAGCAGGAAGGCGAAGCTCCCAAGGTGCCAAGTCCAGGTTGGCACCCATGAGACTGTTGCGGTGGTAGACACCGGGTGTCAATTAACCTCATCGCGGTGGAAGAATATCGGCGAATGGTACCAGCCCCGACACTGACCAAAGCCAAAGTAAGGGTCTACGCCTACGGACAAAGCCAGCCTCTGGCCCTATTAGGGGCGTTTCAGACTAACATCACTCAAGGCTCACAGTCCGTCCCAGGCAGAGTGTTTGTAACGGAGGAGGGAGAAGGCATGTTGCTTGGGTGCAAGGCGGCGGAAGAACTAGGGATAGTTACCTTCGCATTCGGCATTCATCAAGAATCGATGGCAGACCTGCTGGACAGATATAAAGAAGTGTTCGAAGGGATTGGGTGCCTAAAAGGCAGAGAAATAAAGTTACACATTGACAAAACTGTCCAACCGGTCGCTCTCCGACATCGGAGGGTGGCTTTCCACCTAAGACCACAGCTGGAGAAGGAGCTAGATCAATTGGAAAAAGCAGGCATCATTGAGAAGGTATCAGGGCCTACACCGTGGGTGTCACCGATCGTGGTGGCACGTAAACCCAAACAACCGGGAGAGGTCTGCATATGCGTGGACTTATGCCTCCCCAATGCCGCCATCAAAAGGGAGCGGCATTTAACGCCCACCATTGACGATATCCTGGGTGAACTCAGCGAATCGCGCTGGTTCTCCAAGCTCGACCTTCGGTCAGGGTATCATCAGCTAGTACTAGCCAAAGAGTCGAGATACATCACAACCTTCTCCACTCACATGGGGCTGAGGAGATACAAACGGCTGAGCTTCAGTGTGTCCAGCGCTGCGAAGTGTTCCAAAATGTCATTCAGGAACTGTTGGCTGACCTACCGGGAACCATTAACGTGAGTGATGACATTCTCATTCATGCCCCCACAATGGCCGAACATCACGTTCGCCTTCAAAGTGTACTCCAGCGCATACAGGATGCAGGACTCACTTTACACCGTCGCAAATGCGAATTCTTAAAAGATCGGATTCAATTTTTTGGATACATTTTCTCTGCCAACGGTGTTGTCCCGGACCCGGCCAAGGTGAATGACATCAGATCTGCCTCACCGCCTAACAGTGTCACTGAGGTCCGAAGCTTTCTGGGGATGGTAAATTTTTGTGGCCGGTTTCTTAAAGACCTGTTGAATCTTACCCAACCTCTCCGGAGGTTAACCAAGAACTGTGAGTCATGGGACTGGGGGCCAGATGAACAAAAGGCATTTGAGGCCATCAAGGAGGCACTCTCCAGTGAGACAACACTGAGATATTTCGATCCAAAAAAAAATACAAAGATTGCAGTCGAAGCGGGACCGAAGGGTTTGGGGGCCGTGCGGCTCCAAGAACAATTGGGAGGAGTGTGGTCTTCTGTCGCGTATGCCAGCCGATCTCTTACCGATAC
The DNA here is from genome assembly GCF_031143425.1 of Pleurodeles waltl. Classification (NCBI taxonomy): domain Eukaryota; kingdom Metazoa; phylum Chordata; class Amphibia; order Caudata; family Salamandridae; genus Pleurodeles; species Pleurodeles waltl. The sequence continues at coordinate 867,965,702 of NC_090442.1, read as the reverse complement.
GGAGCAACGATACTCCCAAATAGAAAAGGAAGCCATTGCTGTGCATTGGGGTTGTAAACATTATCACATTTACGTATATGGTCGCCCTTTTGTGGTGACCACTGACCATAAACCCCTGTTACCCCTTTTCAATGGCACCGCCTCGAAGCCGCCACCAAGGATCGAAAAATGGATGCTACAGCTGCAGGACTATCGATGCAGACTGGAGTATCACCCCGGGGCAGAAAATCCCGCAGACTACTTGTCTCGTCACCCGAGAACCGCTTCCGAATCAGAAATGTCAGACGCACGAGAGACGGAAGAGTACGTCAGATATGTCATTGACCGATCCCGACCACTCCCAATGTCGATGGCTGACATCGTTCAGACCACCAGCGAAGATGAGTGTTTGCAAAAGGCACTGATGGCAGTGCGACACAACAAATGGCACTCTGTGATGAAGCAATTACCTCTGCTGGACTCCGAGTCCCAGCGCATTCTGAAGAGCTTGTTTCATGTGAGAGACGAGCTCACGATGGATGAAGAAGGGTGCTTGCTACGTGGCACTCGATTAGTTCTTCCCTCGAGCCTCACGGGCAAGGCAGTGGAACTGGCCCACAATGGTCATCAGGGTATGGTCAAGACCAAAAGTCGGTTGCGCTCCAAGGTGTGGTTTCCCATCATGGACGAGCAGGTAGAGAGAGTGGTGAGATCGTGCATATGGTGTCAGGCTACCGGAGAATCGCCAAGGCCTGTACCCATTGAGACTGAGCCTGCTCCAAAAGGTCCGTGGGTGTCGGCCAGTCTGGATTTTGGCAGTCTGCTGGGTGGCAGGCACACCCTGGTCATCATGGACGACTTTTCAAAATATCCTGAAGTGGAGATCATCTCATCCCTCACCGCCGATGTAGTGATCTCAAGCATGGAGAAAGTCATGGCCATCCATGGCATCATCTCAGAGGTCAAGACAGATAATGGTCCTCCCTTTCAAGGTCGTGAGTTTTCCGAATATCTAGCCAACGTTGGCACAAGGCACCGGAGGATCACCCCAAGATGGCCCCATGCCAATGGCGAGGTGGAAAGGTTCATGAGGACTTTGAACAAGGTGATTCGCATCGCTCAGGCCAACCACCAAACAATGGACTATGCCATATATTCTTTCCTGCGAAACTACACGCAAACACCTCATTCTATGACTAATCGGTCTCCGAGTCACATGGCCTACGGGGGAGTGGCTAAAGATCTGATTCCTCACCACCCGTCGTGGATGCCTCTACCTCCCAACCTGGATCAGGTCCAAGAAAGACGGTTGGCCTCCAACCAGCGCGCCAGTATGAAAAGGCGTTCAGCTCATTCGGATATTGCTGTGGGTGATGCCGTGCTGTTGAAGAACCATTCCAGCGGAAGTAAGTTTCGCATGACGTACAGCCCCACCCCTTGGGTGGTCATCCGTTGGAAAGGATCTGCGGTGGTAGCCCGGCGAAGTGGAGAGGTAATTACGAGGAACGTGTCTCTGTTTAAACGATTTGTCCCATCGAGGGATGGCCTTCCTGATGTACTTGACGACCGCCAAGATGATCTCCCGCCGGTAGTTAACTCCCCGAGTGGTGAGGGTCATCCTGTTCCGGTGACGGGTCAGGAAGGGGTTGCGGCTGGAGAGTCAGTGAGTCCCCCAAATAGTTCAGGGGAGCCTGTTCCAGTTGGTGGTCGGGCTGAGTCTACCAGATATAACCTTCGCAGTAGTCCTGGCCCTTCAATTTGTCTTCGTGACCATTTAGTAGATGTGTGACTTTAATTGCAATGGTGTTTGTTTTTGTTTGTTGTCTTTTTGGAGGAATGTGGTGTCGCTGGGCTGTGCGTCAACCGCCCACGTGACACAGGTCAGACTAATTGCGGGTGACTCCGACCCATTAGGTGTCCGCGAGCCCCGGATGTGTTGAGGTGTGCTCCACCTCTGGTTTGTATTGAAATGGTTTGCTCTCGGGTTAGAGAGCGGGGTTATAAATAAACGGAGGGCGTGGTCTAGGGGGCAGTAGCTGCGGCGTGTGAACGGAACAGCAGCGATGACAGGGCACACGAGTCGGCTCTAGGAAGGCCCTCTAGGACCACGTGCTCGCACAACATCAGTACCGATTGTGAGAGTGATTATTTATGAATAGCAATCGGAGCGCCGCATTAAAGCATATTCAAAGTAGCAGACATAACAAACATCACTGGTCGGCGTATGCTTTGTTTGTATGCACAGCATACTATTAAGCATTACTGCAAATGGGTTTGTAAAAAGCGACAGTTGTTTTTAAGCAATTACTATCTGATAATATTAATAAAGCTACTAATACCATAAGGGTCTGATAATACCCCTAGGATTATTAATGATAATAATATTCATAAGAACAACTTGTCTTTACACAGCAGTAGAGTCTGCCGTGGTTTCCTTTGTAGGCGCTACAAATAACAGATTGTATTCTTTAGCCAGTTTAATTGCGTTGGATTTATTAGCCTTGGATGGATAATAGAAGGGTTACCATGCTCGGGAATACAAATCGTGAATTGCAGTGTTTTTTGCCACATTTCCGTCATTAAGTGGTAGCGTGGAAATAAACCATTACCTCAAAAAGATGCATATTGAATCGACTAAATTTAATTACATAACATCATCATGAAATATTCCAAAAAAGGCTGGATGCACCTTGGATGCTACTTTCTGTAAAACATAAACATTATTTTTCGTCCAGCTTTAGTTTTCTTTCTTCCTTTGTTTCTGGCTTTGTGTTGTGTTGCTCATTTCACACCGATCAGCCCTCACATGTGCGGTTGATAATGCCACCGTCAACAGAGTTCATTTCTTCAGATTGCAATCTCACTGTGTCTCCCTTTCTGTCACACTGCTTCAAAACAGCTTACTTCAAAACTTTATTAGGTTGCCAGCGAAACTTTGAAACAAACCTATCTTTTTTCAATCAGACTCCTTTTTCTTTTTTGTTCAGCTGATTGACTTTGATTTTGAACCTCTGAAACCGCTAGAAATGTTTACTCTTTTTGCGAGGGCAAAAATGAGAGCGAGTTGCCCGCAATGCCGAGCGGCAATCAGAAAGCCGGAAGAGTAACTAATACAAAATTAGAGGCGAAATATCACACAAATATTGCTCACCTTTTTGAAAACAAACAAAAAAAAGATTGTGCAAATTAATTTTCTACTGGGAGTGTAGGATTTCATTGCCTAACTGGGAGGTGTTGCAGTGGATAGTAAGGGAACCTGAAATTCTTCGGAGATCGATGTACTGCCAGAAGTCAAAGCACTATAACATTTGAATATTACATGTGGTAAAAACCCTTGAAATCACTCATTCTCAATATGCAGACCTACTTCAATGAGTCGTGCGCCCTCCATCACTTCAGACTCGCTCTGTTCCGGCAATTCAGGAAGAACCCCATAACATCTCTTCCAAAAACAACCCCATTTAATGTTCCTAATCAACATTAACCTAGAGTCAAGCAGCCAGTTCAGCTAAAACCTCAGAGTATTTATTGCAAACAGAGGCCCAGAATTATGGTGGTCTAGAGCAATTCCAACGCCACATTAGCGTCATGTTTTTGACGCTAATGTGGCGTTGGAAGGGAAAAAATGCCACAACATATTTACAAAGTGGTGCTAATACTTACACGTTATAACACCTTGCACCCCATTATGCCTGCGGCACGCATAATGTTTGCAAGGTGGGTGTCCCGGCACTAGGGTAGCTTTAAAAAATGGCACAAAGGAATCTATGAGATTCCTTTGCACCATTTTTATCGCCATTTTTAATGCCTGCTAAGTCCAGGCGTTAAAAAGAGGCTCCCATTGTGTTCCATGGGCCTCTGGTGCTTTGCAGGATTAGTATCATAATTTGTTATGCCAATCCTGCAAAGCGTCGGACTTGCGTAAAAAATGATGACACTAGTCCCCCTGAATACCGCCATGGTGTGCCGTATTTTCAATATGGTGCACACAGAGTGGTGTTAGGGGGGCCCTAAGGGGCGCTAGAAAAGTGCCACTGCACTAGATGCAGCACAGATTTTTATAAATCTGCTCCGTAGGGGGGTTCCATCATACTTTTGTGTTGCTAAAGTTACCCTAAGTGGGACGGGTATGCCCAGATGAGGGTCCCGTGCTCACTGTGTCATTGGATTCAAGCTAGCCTGGCTGATAAAGGGTGATACTCTGAAACCAGTCCCAGGATGCTTGTTTCCAGTCCATGGAGAACCTGGCCTGCTAGTCCGGGCTGGACTGTTCCTCATTGGGAACAGGGTCAAGCCTGATTTGCATATGGCTGGATCCAAACTGGGGTGGCATGGTGAGCAAAAGAACAATGGAATAAACCCAGATCTGTGACTGGGGGTGAGTGTTTGAAAAGTTTCTACACTCTGTCCATCAGCCTTCTGTGTTGCTAGAGTTGCCCTAATTGGGAAGGGTATGCCCAGACGTGGGTCCCTTGCTCACTGTGCCACTGGATTCAAGCTAGCCTGGCTGATAGAGGGTGTAGGACGTTGGCTCTGTGTATACTATATAAAAATGAGATATAGTATGCAGAGTCCAGGAGTTACTCAAGACTCTTGACAGAGACAATAATAGATTATACTAATGCTCTTTTTGTAGTAGTGTGGTCCAACAGTTAAGCTTATCAGAGGGTAGTGTGAACCATGTGTTGAACACACACAAGCAATGAGTGAAAATGCACACTCAATGACTTAACTCCAGGCCAATTGGTTTTTATGTAGAAAACTATTCTTTTGTTAATTTGTTTTTAGAACCACAAGATTAATTTGGCAGGTAAGCACATCAAATGAAAGGTACGTTGCATAGTAATACTTAGGACTTTGAATAGGATCAATATTGTACACAGTTTTCTTTGAAATGGCAAAAAGCTATTTTAAAAGTGGACACTGCAATTTTTAACAGTTCCTGGGGCAGGTAAGTAAAGTACAGTTTCTGAGGTAAGTACCACACTTAGGGGTTCAGTCTCTGAGACTTAAGTAGCCCACCGTTGGGGGTTCAAGGTAACCCCAGGCACCCAGCACCAGCAACACAGGGCCAGTCAGATGCAGAGGTCAAACAGGAGCCAGAATAACGTGGGTGCCTATGGAGACAAGGGGTACTCTGGTTCCAGTCTTATTGCAAGTAAGTACCCACGTTGTCAGAGGGCAGACCAGGGGGGTTTGGAGGAGTACTGGAGGGTCCCCAAGTAGGCACAAAACCCACAACCTCAGTGCCACGGGGCGGCCCGGAGCAGTGTGCAAACAGGGCATCGGGTTCTCAATAGAACTCTATGGAGTGACCCAAGGGTCACTTAGGCGGTGCAGGCAGGGCACAGGGAGGCCTCTCGGGCAAGTCACTGACTGGGCAAGGGTGAGGGCCGCCTGCTGGTCATTGCTGCTTCAGTGGTTGGTTTCTCACGGGCCTGGGGGCTGCGGTGCAGTGCTTCTCCAGGCATCTGATATCTTTGTCCTGGGCAGTCGCGGTCAGGGGGGTCCTCAGGATTCCCTTTGTAGGCGTCATTGTGGGGGTGCAGAGAGGTCATCCCAGGGTGGACACGTTGTCAGAGTGGCCTGGGGTCCTCTCTGAATAGCCGGATTCTCTGTACCAGGGCCGGGGGCATCGGGTGCAGAGTAGTTGGACTCACGCTTCTGGACTGAGGTGAGAGTCCCTTTAAAGTTGGTTTATTGGTATTTTCTTTGGGCAGGTCCACTGTGCACAGGAGTTTCTTGGTCCTCGGTGATGCAGACAGTCCCCTGGAGGCTTTTCAGGGGTCGCTGGTCCGGCAGGACGCGTTGCTTCTTTTCTTGCATCATTTCAAAACAGAAGACAGGCCGGTAAGGCTGGGACTGAGTCAGTTGGTGTCTCCTTCTCTTCTCTGTGGGGTCTTCAGCTCAGCAGTCCTTCTTCTTTATTGACGTCATCAGGAAATCTGAGGACCTGGGTTCAGGGTCGTCCCTAAATACTCAATTTAGGGGTGCGTTTAGGGTAAAGGGGAAGTAAGTTCTTGTCACCCTTCAGCAACCACATCCAGATTCAGTTTTATTGCCCCAATAGCTCTTCACCAGGCATTGGAAGAAGTAGTTTCTCATGACTAAGGGCAGCAGAACAAACACTAGCCCCATAATTCTGGAACTTTGGGACATATTTATACTTTTTTGCACCAAAATTTGCGTCATTTTTTTTACGCAAATTCGGTTGAAAACTAACTCCATATTTATACTTTGGCACTAGACTCGTCTAGCGCCAAAGTTATGGAGTTAAAGTCACTTTTTGGACGTGGAAACCTATCTTGCATCAATAAGATGCAAGGTAGGCATTCCCATGTAAAAAATTACTCTATGGCCTTAGCGCCATATTTATCCCACCATGCTAAAATCACGCACGAGGGAGGAGGGGTCAAATAATGGGGCAAAGCTTGCTTTGCCGCATTATTTAACGCCTGGGTCAGGGCAGGCGTTAGGGGACCTGCGGGCCTATTTCCATGGTGGAACACCATGGGAATAGGCCCACAGGTGCTCTCCCCATACCCCAGGGACACCCACACCCACACCAAAGGGACAACGGAGGATGGGGGACCCCATCCCAGGTAAGTATAGGTAAGTACAGGTAAGTATTTTTTTTAAGTGTCCTTGGGGGCCCTGAAATCGGCCCCCCTACATTGCAATAGGTGCAATGGCCATGCCCAGGGGACCCTGGTCCCTGTGCTGGCCATTTGGGTGGTGGGCATGATTCCTGTCTTTTCTAAGACAGGAGTCATGTGGTATAGATTGTTTTTTGTCAGAAAATGACGCTAGGCTGGTTAGAGTCATTTTTTTTACTCTAACCTACCAAATGCCATTTTTTGGTGCAAAACTCCCTTCTCCCATACCACCACCACCACCCAGCTAACGTCAGTTTTTTAAAATGCTAGCCTACCCTTTGCGCCAGCTTTCACCATTCCATAAATATGGTGCCTGGCTGGCACTCAAGAATGGTGCAAGCTGGTGCAAAATGTTTTGGTGCCATACTGCTTTAGTGCAGTTTAGAGCTTTAGGGGCATATTTATACTCCGTTTGTGCCAAATTTGCGTCGTTTTTTTCGACGCAAATTCGACGCAAAACTAACTCCATATTTATACTTTGGCGTTAGACGCGTCTAGCGCCAAAGTTCATGGAGTTAGCGTCATTTTTTGGCGTGAACACCTTCCTTGCGTTAATGATATGCAAGGTAGGCGTTCCCGTCTTAAAAAATGACTCCGATGCATATGCGTCGTATTTATACTCCCGGGCAAAAATGACGCCCGGGAGTGGGCGGGTCTAAAAAACCCGCATTTGCGCCGGATTTTAGCGCCTGGGTCAGGGCAGGCGTTAAGGGACCTGTGGGCTCAGAATGAGCCCAGAGGTGCCCTCCCCTGCCCCCAGGGACACCCCCTGCCACCCTTGCCCACCCCAGGAGGACACCCTAGGATGGAGGGACCCACCCCAGGGACATTAAGGTAAGTCCAGGTAAGTATTTTTTGTAATTTTTTTTTTTTTTTTGTGGCATAGGGGGACCTGATTTGTGCCCCCCTACATGCCACTATGCCCAATGACCATGCCCAGGGGACAGAAGTCCCCTGGGCATGGCCATTGGGCAAGGGGGCATGACTCCTGTCTTTGCTAAGACAGGAGTCATTTCAATGGGGGATGGGCGTCGTAAAAAAATGGCGCAAATCGGGCTGTGGCGATTGTTTTGCCTCAGCCTGACTTGCACCATTTGTGGACGCCCATACGCCATTTTCCCCCTATGCCGGCGCTGCCTGGTGTACGTTGTTTTTTTTTAACGCACACCAGACAGCGCCGGCGGCTAACGCCGGCTAACGTCATTGAATAAATACTGCGCCCGCATGGCGCTTCAGAATGGCGTTAGCCGGCGCTAATTTTTTTGGCGCAAAACTGCATTAGCGCAGTTTTGCGTCAAAAAGTATAAATATGGGCCTTAGTGCTCTACCTGTAGTGCTTACCAGTCTGTGATTGGTTAGTGAGTTGGCGAGTAGCAACTGGGTAAGGGTGTTTCTGGTGAAGCTGTCATTTAAGAGCCCCTTTCATGTTTAACGGAAATTCTGCAAAAGAGGCATATGTAAAAATCTTCACATTGACGACATTGTCAAACATTTTACACGTGCCTTTTTTGCAGGATTTCTGATTTTTGTGAATACGTTTTTCAGTGTTATCATATATGTTAATTTAGCACACATTTTGTCTATGTACGTATTTTTCTGTTACTCTGCAATTGATTCATTGTTTCAAAGTCACACCTATTTAATTAGTATATTGAACACCTTGTGTGAATTGGTTGTGTTAGACCTGTCAGTCTTAGGGTAGTCTTCCCTCAAACTTTTTGCCTGCTTGCCTCATATTCTCGCTCTATCTTTTTGATGACCTTTGTACTCTGAGCACTTTACCGCGGCTGATCAGTGCTAGAGTGCATGAGCTTCTCCCCTAAAATATGATAACATGCACAGTCGACATATTTAACTTACTTGAAAGTCCCTTATAAATTGGTATAACGTATACCCATGTCCTTTAAATGAAATGCTACTAATGGACCTGCAACACTAATTGTGCTACCCACTTAAGTAGCCCTTTAACCATGTTTCAGGCCTGCCACTGCAGAGCCTGTATGTGCAGTTTCAGTGCAACTTCGACTTTAAAACCCCTTGCCAAGCTCTAAAGTCCCCTTTAATTATGTATAAGTCACTCCTAATATAGGTCCTACATAGCCAACACTGCAGGATGCAATGTAACCAAAAGGCAGGATATGTACTTTTAAGTTTTACATGTCCTGGTCATAACGCATACTCTGACAACCAGAAACCCCAGTTCTAATACATTGTCACTGAGGTGAGACTCATTTTTATGTTGCTTCATATATGTTTCCTTTCTCATTCCTTCCAATTGCTTCTTTGTAGTTCCATTGCAGTATAAAATGTGCTTGAGTGGGGTGCTACTCACTTCAAGGCAGGATCGATGTAACTCTAAGGTTGCTTGCATTGGTAGTACTACTTGAGTAGCAGTGAGTCTGCTTGCATTGGTAGTACTACTTGAGTAGTAGTGAATCTGCTGCATTGGGAGTACTACTTTAGTATTGGGTGTTACCATTTGTGTATTGGCCTTCCTCTATCTCGATCTATTTTTTTAAGCGTGTCATTCGATTTGCATTGCCTCTTTAGTGCCATTCCTTGATTTTCTAGTACCATTCCTATTTTTAAATATATATATTTTTTTAAATTGCGGTCCGTTACCTTGAACACACCCACATCTATAGTTAATATTACTGGCTACTACTGCGCATACGTTTCTGATGACGTTATGGGAATTGTAAACATCACTGGTCGGCGTATGCTTTGTTTGTATGCACAGCATATTATTAAGCATTACTGGAAATGGGTTTGTAAAAAGCGACAGTTGTTTCTAAGCAATTACTATCTGATAATATTATTAAAGCTACTAATACAATAAGGGTCTGATAATGCCCCTAATACTATTAATGATAATAATATTCAGAAGAACAATTTGCCTTTATACAGCAGTAGACTCTGCCGTGTTTTCCTTTGTAGGCGCTACAAATAACAGATTGTATTTTTTAGCCAGTTTAATTGCGTTGGATTTATTAGCCTTGGATGGATAATAGAAGGGTTACCATGCTCGGGAATACAAATCGTGAATTGCAGTGTTTTTTGCCACATTTCCGTCATTAAGTGGTAGCGTGTAAATAAACCATTACCTCAAAAAGATGCATATTGAATCGGCTGACTAAATTTAATTACATAACATCATCATGAAATATTCCAAAAAAGGCTGGATGCACCTTGGATGCTACTTTCTGTAAAACATAAACATTATTTTTCGTCCAGCTTTAGTTTTCTTTCTTCCTTTGTTTCTGGCTTTGTGTTGTGTTGCTCACTTCACACCGATCAGCCCTCACATGTGCTGCTGATAATGCCACCGTCAACAGAGTTCATTTCTTCAGATTGCCATCTCACTGTGTCTCCCTTTCTGTCACACTGCTTCAAAACAGCTTACTTCAAAACTTTATTAGGTTGCCAGCGAAACTTTGAAACAAACCTATCTTTTTTCAATCAGACTCCTTTTTCTTTTTTGTTCAGCTGATTGACTTTGATTTTGAACCTCTGAAACCGCTAGAAATGTTTACTCTTTTTGCGAGGGCAAAAATGAGAGCGAGTTGCCCGCAATGCCGAGCGGCAATCAGAAAGCCGGAAGAGTAACTAATACAAAATTCGAGGCTAAATATCACACAAATATTGCTCACCTTTTTGAAAACAAACAAAAAAAAGATTGTGCAAATTAATTTTCTACTGTGAGTGTAGGATTTCATTGCCTAACTGGGAGGTGTTGCAGTGGATAGTAAGGGAACCTGAAATTCTTCGGAGATCGATGTACTGCCAGAAGTCAAAGCACTATAACATTTGAATATTACATGTGGTAAAAACCCTTGAAATCACTCATTCTCAATATGCAGACCTACTTCAATGAGTCGTTCGCACTCCATCAATTCAGACTCGCTCTGTTCCGGCAATTCAGGAAGAACCCCATAACATCTCTTCAAAAAACAACCCCATTTAATGTTCCTAATCAACATTAACCTAGAATCAAGCAGCCAGTTCAGCTAAAACCTCAGAGTATTTATTGCAAACAGAGGCCAAGAATTATGGTGGCCTGGAGCAATTCCAACGCCACATTAGCGTCATGTTTTTGACGCTAAAGTGGCGTTGGAAGGGATAAAATGCCACAACATATTTACAAAGTGGTGCTAATACTTACACTTTATAACACCTTGCACCCCATTATGCCTGTAGCAGGCATAATGTATGCAAGGTGGGTGTCCCGGCACTAGGGGAGCTGTAAAAAATCGCGCAAAGGAATCTATGAGATTCCTTTGCACCATTTTTATCGTCATTTTTAATGCCTGCTAAGTCCAGGCGTTGAAAAGAGGCTCCCATTGTGTTCAATGGGCCTCTGGTGCTTTGCAGGATTAGTATCATAATTTGTTATGCCAATCCTGCAAAGCGTCGGACTTGCGTAAAAAAAGATGACACTTTTCCCCCTGAATACCGCCATGGTGCGCCGTATTTTCATTATGGTGCACACATAGTGGTGTTAGGGGGGCCCTAAGGGGCGCTAGAAAAGTGCCACTGGACTAGGTGCAGCACAAATTTTCATAAATCTGCTCCGTGGCGGGGTCCATCATACTTTTGTGTTGCCAAAGTTGCCCTAAGTGGGACGGGTATGCCTAGATGTGGGTCCCATGCTCACTGTGCCACTAGATTCAAGCTAGCCTGGCTGATAAAGGGTGATACTCTGAAACCGGTCCCAGGATGCTTGTTTCCGGGCCAGGGAGAACCTGGCCTGCTAGTCCGGGCTGGACTGTTACTCATTGGGAACAGGGTCAAGCCTGATTTGCATATGGCTGGATCTAAACTGGGGTGGCATGGTGAGCAAAAGAACGATGGAATAAACCCAGATCTGTGACTTGGGGTGAGTGTTTGAAAAGTTTCAACACTCTGTCCATCATCCTTCTGTGTTGCTAAAGTTGCCCTAATTGGGAAGGGTATGCCCAGACGTGGGTCCCTTGCTCACTGTGCCACTGGATTCAAGCTAGCCTAGCTGATAAAGGGTGTAGGACGTTGGCTCTGTGTATACTGTATCAAAATGAGATATAGTATGCAGAGTCCAGGAGTTACTCAAGACTCTTGACAGAGACAATAATAGATAATACTAATGCTCTTTTTGTAGTAGTGTGGTCGAACAGTTAAGCTTATCAGAGGGTAGTGTTAAGCATGTGTTGAACACACACAAGCAATAATGGAAAATGCACACTCGATGACTTAACTCCAGGCTAATAGGTTTTTATGTAGAAAAATATTATTTTGTTAATTTATTTTTAGAACCACATGATTCATTTGGCAGGTAAGTACATCAAATGAAAGGTATGTTGCATAGTAATACTTAGGACTTTGAATTGGATCAATATTGTACACAGTTTCCTTTAAAATGGCAAAAAGCTATTTTAAAAGTGGACACTGTGCAATTTTCAACAGTTCCTGGGGCAGGTAAGTAAAGTACAGTTTCTGAGGTAAGTACCACACTTAGGGGTTCAGTCTCTGGGACTTAGGTAGCCCACCGTTGGGGGTTCAAGGTAACCCCAAGCACCCAGCACCAGCAACACAGGGCCAGTCAGATGCAGAGGTCAAACAGGAGCCAGAATAACATGGGCGCCTATGGAGACAAGGGATACTCTGGTTCCAGTCTTCTTGCAAGTAAGTACCCACGTTGTCAGACGGCAGACCAGGGGGGTTTGGAGGAGTACTGGAGGGGCCCCAAGTAGGCACAAAACTCACACCCTCAGTGCCACGGGGGCGGCCCGGAGCAGTGTGCAAACAGGGCATCGGGTTCTCAATAGAACTCTATGGAGTGACCCAAGGGTCACTTAGGCGGTGCAGGCAGGGCACAGGGAGGCTTCTCGGGCAAGTCACTGACTGGGCAAGGGTGAGGGCTGCCTGCTGGTCATTGTTGCATCAGTGGTTGGTTTCTCACCGGCCTGGGGGCCTGGGGCTGCAGTGCAGTGCTTCTCCAGGCATCTGATATCTTTGTAAAGGAAGAAAGAGGGGGAGGGACCGGGAGATTAAATGGTCCAGTGTACACTCTCCCAACAATAGTACGAAAATCAAAAGTACACTGTTCCATAAAAAGAAAAAGAAAACTAGGGAGACCTGAAACATCAGGAGCGAGTGCCCTCAATCATCACAATGGATGACTGGCATCATCATCGGGTAATGCTCCTCGCCAGGCCGGCAGTGCAACGCCTGATGGGCTCCCCACACAGGGGGGGCACTAAGCCGTATTGTTCTGATAGTGACTGATGAGTTCTAACTATCTAAACAGACATGCCTGCACTCGAGCACCAGTACACAAAGGAGAGAACAAGGAAAATTAAGGATAACATTGGTTAATCATCACTACATATATCATCATTTTAATCAATAGTCAGGGATGAAACCAAGATTAAAAACACAGGAAAGTAAAAAAATGAGTGTCAATGCTCAATTACTTTCAAAGAGCAATCAACTCGGAGGCATAACTCTCTAGAAATCCTCCTCAACCAGGGTCAACATGTTTCGCGTCGTGTGGTCCCTACGGATCCAATGACGCTTCATCAGGACCAAAATGATTAATATGTAAATAAGCTCCTCTCCAAATAAACAAAAATTAATGATATAGAAATCAAAAATTATATAAGCCGGTCACTTACATTGAAGTACACTAGGCTAAGTCACAGTCAGGTCGCCCACCCCCAAGTCGGGAACAGGCTCCTTGGTAAGCACGTCCCAAGGACTCTGCTAACAGTGAGGTAGCGCCGGTCCAAAGTAATGGACCTACCCTCCGGAAACGTGGAACCGCAACTTGAGAGGAGCTTATTTACATCTTAATCATTTTGGTCCTGATGAAGCGTCAAGACTGATTTGCATATGGTTAGGTCCAAACTGGGGTGCCATAGTGAGCCAAAGAATAATAGTTTAAACCCAAATCTGTAACTGTGGGTGAGTGTTTGAAAAGTTTCAACAATCTGTCCATCCTTCTTTTGTGTTGCTAAAATATCCAGATGGGATCAGAGGTGTGGCCTGACCACGTCAGTGTCCCCACAGAGGTAACATTTGTGACTGCAGGTAGGGTACATTTATCCTGTGCTGCCTGGCCAAGTAACATGAACAAACACAGGCAGCACCCTGTGATTAATGGAGAGAAAACAGAAGGCTTGAGAGATACAGGGGCTAGTATCATCATGGTATCGCAGCACCTGGTTCCCTCAACTCAGGTCCTGGTAGAGAGGTGTCATCCTGTCACTAATGCTAACAATGAGATCAAGTTCCACCCCATGACTATGGTAAACGTTGAATGGGGAGGAGTAGCAGGGCAGAAAGAAGTGGTTATGTCCTCATCCATACCTGTAGATTGCCTACTTAGTAATAACCTGGAGCATTCCTCCTGGGCTGAGGTAGAGCTAAAACCCATGCAGCAATGCTTGTGATCTCTGAGTGAGCTTGTGCCAAGACTAGGGCACAGAGCAAACTTCAGAGAGAAGAAAGGAGAGCTGGACCCTGAAAAAGTGGACCAGCTTCACAAGAGAAAAGGCAAGAAGACTTGGGGACCAGCTTCAAAACATATCCCAAAACAGGGCCCCTCTTCTCAGGAGGAGGAGTCACTGACCTTAGAGGGAACTGGGCCTGAATAGCTTAGGCCTTAGCATCCAGAGCTGTTGGGCCCAGGGGGACACTCTAGGGAAGATCTGTGCCAGGGACAAAGGGAGCGCCCCACTCTTGAAGGCCTGAGACAGAAAGCTGCTCAGGAGGAGCTAGGAAATGTCACTGGTATCCATAGGGTATACTGGGAGGAGGGGCTCCTGTTCAATGAGGCCAGAAACCTCAAGCCTGGTGCAACAAGGTGGGTGGTAGTGACACAGAAGCTTCTCACTTTAGTTCATGACATCCCCCTAGCAGGACATCTGGGCCAGAATAAGACATGAAGTAGGTTGGTTAACCACTTCTACTGGCCAGGTATGTCACAAAAAGTGAAGGACTTTTGTCAGTCCTGTACCTCTTGCCAGCCTAGTGGCAAGGCAGGTGGGCACTTAAAGGTCCCCTTAATACCACTACCTGTGGTTTCCTTTGAAATGGTAGGGGTTGATATTGTTGACTCCCTTGACCCGCCAACATCATCAAGACATAGATATATCTTAGTTGTACTGGATCATGCCACTAGGTACGTTGAGGCTATTTTCCTTAGGACAATCACTGTACCTGCAGTTGCAAAGGCCCTCCTGGGTATCCTTAACCGGGTTGGGTTACCTAAGGAGGTAGTATCAGAGAGGGGGGTCAAACTTCATGTCTGCATACTTTAAACATGTGGTAGGAATGTTGAGTGACCTATACATTCACTACCCAAACCATCCACAAACCAGTGGGTTGGTAGAAAGATTCAATCAGTCCCTAAAAGGCATGATTGGTGGGCTCCCTGAAAAACTCAGAAGGAGATGGGATGTCCTACTTCCTTGCCTGCTGTTTGTCTACATGGAAGTGCCAGCAAAACAGAGTGTGTTTTTCTCCTTTTAAACTTTTCTTTGGGCACCATGTTAGTGGACCACTGAGTCTTGTAAGGGAAGTCTGGTAGAGACCTTTCAAAGAGCCCAAACAAGATATGTTCTAGAATGACTGAGTATGAGAAAGTATCCTCTTTCTAGCATGGTTACCCCCATTTTTGGCCTGTTTGTGAGTGTTTGTCAGTGTGTTTTTACTGTCTCACTGAGATCCTGCTAGCCAGGACCCCAGTGCTCTTAGTTAAAACCCTATTTGTCAGTGTGTTTTGCGTGTCTCACTTGGATCCTGCTAGCCAGGACCCCAGTGCTCATAGCTTGTGGCCAATGTGTGTTGTCAGTATGCTTGACTGTGTCACTGAAGTTCTGCTAACCAGAACTCCGGTGCTTGTGCTCTCTCTACTCACCAAATTTGTCGCTATAGTTTAGTAATTTCATATTTCAATTCTGATTGGCACACTGGACCCCCGTATAAGTCCCTAGTATATGGTATCTAGGTACCCAGGACATTGGGGTTCCAGGAGATCCTTATGGGCTGCAGCATTTCTTTTGCCACCCATAAGGAGCTCATACCAACCGTTCTTCAGGACTGCCACTGCAGCCTGAGAGAAATAGTGCACACCGTATTTCAAAGCCATTTTACACTGCACTAAGTAACTTATAAGTCACATATATGACTAACCTTCATTTACTGAAGGCTAGGTGCAAAGTTACTGTGTGTGAGGGCACCCTTTCACTAGCAGAGGTGCCCCCACATTGTCCAGGGCCAATACTCCGGACTTCATGAGTGCGGGGATACCATTATAAGCGTGCACTACATATATGTTAATATATATATATGTAGCTTCACAATGGTAACTCCGAATATTGGCATGTTAGGTGCCTAAGATCATGGAATTGACCCCTCAATCCAAATCTGGTATTGGGGGCTAATCCCATGCACCCTGGGGGCTCCACCATGGGCCCCCAGTACTGCCAAACACGCTCTCTGAGATTTCCACTGCAACCCCAGCTGCTGCGACATCACAGACAGGTTTCTGCCCTCCTGGAGATTGAGCAGCTCAATCCCAGGAAGGCAGAACAATACATTTCCTTTAGGAGAGGGGTGTTACAGCCTTTCCCATTGGAAATAGGTGTTACTGGCATGGGAGGTGTAGCCACCCAGAGCCTCTGGAAATGCGTTTAAGGGCACAAACAGTGCCCTCCTTGCATAATCCAGTCTACACTGGTTCAGGGGCCCCAAGTCCTGCTCTGGTGCGAAACTGGACAAAGGAAAAGGGAGTGACCACTCCCCTGTCCAGCACCACCCCAGGTTTGATGCCCAGAGCTCTTCCAGAGAGTCCTTGGCATTAGCCATCTTGGGATCCAAGGTGTGGGGACCCTCTGAAGACCTCTGAGTGGCCAGTGGCAACAGGTCACGTCAGAGACCCCTCCTGATAGGTGCATACCTGGGTAGGTAGCCAGTCCCCCTCTCATGGCTATTTAGGGTCTCTCCTCTGGGTGTTTCCTCAGATTCGGTTTGCAAGATTCCTCCAGAACTCCCCTGCATCCTCTGCTTCAGCTTCTGACCATTGTATCATCCGCAGACTGCTCCAGGAACCGCTTAACTGCAACAAAGTATCCAGGATGACTCATGTGACCTGCTACTTCAGCTCCAGCCAGCATTTGCAACAGTTTCCAAGGTGTGCACACTCTGAGGACTGTGTGCCTTCACCCTGCACAAGAAGAACCGAAGGAATCTTCCATGGAGTGACGGACTCACTTCCCTGCTTCTGTACGCACCCTTCTGCGATGACAACCAGTACTCTTGGACACCTCTCCTGACAATGAGCCTGCTCCCTGGAACACACGTGGTGGACCAAAGTGAACCAGACTATCCAAAGGTCCAGCTTTTCAAATTTGGTGGAGGTAAGAGCTTGCTCCCCTCGCTGTAACAGTACCCCTGTGCACAGCGTCTTCTGCAGCTCCTTGGGATTCTGTGCACTTCTTCCAAGCATCCTTCATGCAAAGCGTAGCCCAGGTCTCCAGCACTCCATCCTGTGATGCACAGCTCCCTGAGTTGTTCTCCGGCAGCTTGGGACCTTCCAGTGTAGTGCTGCGATGACTGCACTTTGCATCTTCTTTGTCCCCATGTTCTGGGACTCCCGTGGGTGCTGCCTGGTCTTCTGAGGGCTCTCTGAAGTGCGGAGAGCCCCCTCTGTCTCCTCAGTCCAAATGAGACCCCCTGGTCCCTCCTGGGTCCAGGCAGCTCCTTTTTTATGCAAACTGCGTACTTGCTTGAACCAAGGCTTGGTGGCGAAATCCAGCGACGCAAGCAGCCTTCGTCCAATAACTCGACGTGGGACATTACCTGCACCAAGCAGGAAACCACAGCCATCTTCTTTGGTGCTCTCCTGTACTTTTCTTGTGACCGGAGAATCCACTGTTGCACCTTCTTCTAGGTTGGCAGGGGTTCCTGTCCTTTCTGGACTGTTCTTCCACTTCTGGACTTGGTCTCCTCTCTCCACAGGTCTTCAGGTCCAGGAATCCATTGTTTGTTGCTTGCAGTCTTGCTTGGTTCTTGCAAAATCCTTTATCACGACTTATAGTGTATCCTGAGGAAACTTGATGTACTTTATTCCTGCTTTCCTGGGCTCTGGGGTGGGGTATTTTACTTACCCATGGTGTTTTCTTACACTGTAAGCACCTCTCTACACACTACACTTGCCTAGGGGGAAATTCGACATTCGCATTCCACTATTTTGGAATATGGTTTGTGTTGCCCCTAGGCCCACTGCAATCTACTGTATTTTGTACTGTTTGCACTATTCTATGACTGTTTACTTACCTGATGTTGGTGACTAGTGTATATATTGTGTGTAATACTTACCTCCAGAAGGAGTATGGCCTCTAAGATATTTTTGGCCTTGTGTCACCAAAATAAAGTACCTTTATTTTTTGGTAGCACTGAGTATTGTCTTTTATTGTGTATAAGTACTGTGTAACTATAGTGGTATTACAGGAGCTTTGTATGTCTCCTAGTTCAGCCTAAGCTGCTCTCCTACAGCTACCTCTAGACAGCCTAAGCTGCTAGAATACTGCCTACATTTCACTAATAAGGGAGGACTGGACCTAGTATAAGGTGTAAGCACCTAAGGTACCCACTACAAACCAGGCCAGCCTCCTACACTAAGTAGATGGAGAAAGCCAGAAAAACTCTTCAGGCAAAAAGTTGCTATGATGGAGTTTCAACCATGGCAGAAAATTTGACTGTTGGAGCCTGTTGCTCCAAAGGCTCTCCAGGACAAATCGTCTGAGCCCTATCCTATTTTTGAAAGAAAGGGGGAGGTCACTTATCTAGTGGACCTAGGCAGTTGCAAGAACCCCAAAAGAATCATACATGTCAACCGCCTAAAACCCTTTTATGACAGAGCTGATGTGACCATGCTTTTGGTTACAGATGAGGGACAAGAGGATGAGAGTGAACCTCTCCCTGATCTCCTCTCCAGAAATCCCCAAGATGGTTCTGTAGATGGAGTAGTCTTGTCAGACACCCTCTCAGGACAACAGCAGAATGATTGCATGCACGTCTTCCACCAGTATGCTGAGCTATTTTCTCAGACCCTTGGGATGACAACTGGTGTACCCATGATGTGGACACTGGTGGCACCCTGCCTGTCAAAAACAAACTTTAAAGACAGTCTGACCATGGAGAAAATGTAGAAGCTGAAGTCAAGAAAATGTTGGATTTGGGTGTCATTGAGCCCTCAGAGAGCCCCTGGGCTAGCATAGTAGTTTTAGTCCCCCAGCCTCACTTTAAGGGTGACAAGAAATAAATGAGTTTTTGTGTGGACTACAGGGGTCTCAACTCAGCAACCAAGACAGATGTACACCAAATCCCAAGAGCTGATGAGCTCATTGGCAGATTAGGGGCAGTGAAGTATCTGAGTACTTTTGATTTAACATCAGGGTACTGGCAGACTGGTCAGACCCCAGGAGCAAAAGAGAGGTCAGCATTTTCTACTCCTAGTGGGCATTATCAGTTCACTGTTATGCCCTTTGGACCAAAGAATGAACCTGCCACCTTCCAAAGGTTTGTGCACCAAATCCTTGCTGGACTGGAAGTTCATAGTGCAGCTTATTCAGATGACATAGGGGTGTATAGTTCCACCTGACAGTATCACCTAATCCACCTAGGAAAGGCCCTTAAGGCTCTGCAAAAGGCAAGCCTCACTATCAAGGCCAGTAAGTCCCAGATAGCGTAGGGAAAAGTTGAGTACTTGGGCCACCTGGTTGGTGGAGGCCAAGTGCAACTTCTACAACCCAAGATTCAGACTATTCTGGCTTGGGAAGCTCCCACAACTCAGACACAAGTCAGGGCGTTCCTTGGCATAACTCAATATTAGAGGAGGTTTGTGAAGGATTATGGCACAAAGCTGCCTCCCTCATAAAACTTACCTCCAAGAAGGTGTCCAGAAAGATCAAATGGACAGTGAGTTGTCAAGAGGCCTTTGACACTCTGAAGAAAGCTATGTGCTCTGTTTCAGATCTAAAAGCACCAGACTACTCTAGGGAATTCATAGTCCAGACAGATGCTTCAGAAATGGGGATAGAAGCGGTCCTTTCCCAAAGGAATGAATATGGACATAGCCAATCAGTTGCTTTTATTAGCAAAAAGCTACTCCCTAGGAAACAAAAATGGAGTGCCATAGAGAGGGAAGCCTTTGCTATGGTTTGGGCTCTGAAAACATTGTGGCCATACTTGTTTGGCTCTCACTTCCCTGTTCAGACTGAACAAGGGCCTCTCAGATGGTTACAACAAATGAAAGATGAGAACCCCAAACTGCTTAGGTGGTCTATTCCCACCCCCAGGGGATGGACTTTAAAGTGGAACACAGACCTGGGACTGCCCATGACAATGCTGATGGCCTCTCCAGGTTCTTCCACTTAGAAGATGAAGACTCACTACGGCAAGGATATTCTCATCCTCTTTCATTTGGGAGGGGTAGTGTGAGAGGTGGCCTCTTTTTGCATGGTAAGCCCCCACTTTTTGCCTGATGACGAATTTGTCCTAGAAGTTGTAGTGCCCAGAGTCCCTGCTAACCAGGTTCCCTGGGCCAGATCTCTTTCCCTAAATTTGTTGGAATGCTTGGCACAATTGGATACACTCTTAAATATCACTGTAAGCCCCAAGTATATAGGTACCCCAGTACCCAGGGCATGGGATATTAAGAGTAGGCCCCTTCTAGGGCCCTGCTCACTGATGCACCCAGCACTGCCCTTGCAGGCTGAGTGTAATGGGGCAAACCTAAAAAGACAAACTCGACATGACACACTCTGTGTGTGCTCTGTTCACCCTACACTGCATATGTTATGGGTAAGTCACTCCTCTAGCAGGTCTTCCAGCCCTAAGGCAGAGTGCACAAAACTCTTTGTGAGGGCATAATTGCATGAGCAATATGCCCCTACTGTGTCCTTACCAAAACAAGGACATAGGCAGGGAACAGAGCAGCCATTTTAAGTACATGTACTGGACACTGGTCAAACATGAGGTCCCCAGCTACATGATGGCCACTCTCCACCCTGGGTTGTTTGGTAAAAAACAACCCAGAATGTTAAATCCAGACTGGTACCAGTATTGGATTTAACCCTAAATGGAAAAATTAATCTAATGGGCATAGTTGCTGACTGGTTCCATCCAACATGCCACTTCCAGACAGCCAATATACAAAAGTGAGGGAGAGCCCTGGCTCTCTGTTTTTTTAAAACAATGCCCTTCCTAGGTGGAGGAGCTAACACCCCTTCCCTTAGGAATGTGCACTCTCCTGCTGGTGAACTTCAAAGCGCCACCACCCTTGAAACTCGAGCCCCCAGGCCTGCTGCTACCAGCAGATGGTTTTCCCTTTGTCCACCCCCACGTTTGGAGGGAGCAAATGTGGGAAACCGCACAAAGGGTAGGAGGAGGGGTCAGACTGAGCATGCACCCCCCATGGGCTTGGAGGCGAAGTGGACCCCCTGTTTCATTTATCTCCATGTTGGATGACAGGAAAATAGCCAAAGAGGTTTAGGGAAGTGACCCTTCCCACAGGAAGTGGTCACTGTAGTGGGTGTAGCCACCCAAGGGTATGCATCCCATTGGACACTGCCAGGTTCCTCCTAAAATGCTCATTAAATTCAGTATGTAGTGGGCTCCCCAGACCAAGAAACCAGATTTCTCAGGAAGAAAAGAGGAAAGCAGCAACGAACCTGACAGGGTGAGAACAGAGGACCTGCTGCACCAGAAGAAGTTCCAAGACCCCTGCTTGCTGCACCAGAGTCTCGACAATCACCGCTTCAGAGGAGATAACCATTGGACGAACCTCAAAAGACCCTGAAGACATCCAAGCTTTGCAAATACCCTGAGATCTCCCTCCCGAGTGGAGGCACCACTCAAGAAACCCAAAAAATCTACAAGGAACCAGCAAACCGGTGAGGGTCACTTCACTGAGTGGACAATATCTCTGCAACCGGAAGTCACAGCCAGGCTCGCTGACACACCAACAACAGCCCAGATGAGACCTGCAAATGTGCCAACGTTGGTGGCAGAGCACCCTCGCGTGGCCGAATTGGGCTAATACCCCTGGTACTGGTCAGTTCAAATCAGACACCACCAAAAACAGCTCACCCAAAGTTTCAACTGGACCAGGAGGAAGCCCCATTCGAGGGACTTCAGAGACACCCTGGACCTCCCACCAGAGCACCCTCGTCGTCCTGCAAGGTCCCCGAAAGAAGACTTACCTCCAGCTCCAAAGGGTTCCATTGCGCACAGCATCCAAGACCTCTACCTCGCCCTGCATCCGGCAGCCCTGAGCCCTGAAATGCAGAACCTGCTGTGTGCCCCGGGACCCTTGCGACCTCAGCAGCCCAAAGTGACCCCAAGGCACCATTTTTAAATCTGCAAACCAGCTCCTTTTCTAGGTGGCCCCTCCAAGTGGCCTTGTGCCTTTGCTAAAACACTTTCCAGCTCTGCTCCTGCTGGAACCGGGAGCCATCCGAGGCTCTCCAGCTGGCACAGTGTGCCCACCGACTGCTTCGATCATCCTGCAAAAGAAGAGACTGGTAACTGAACTGTACGATTTGTTATGCATTTTTAAAAGTGACTGCCTATAGATTCATATGGTGCGTTATTTCACACAGAAAGACTAACTTTATTAAAACTTTGAAAAGTCATATCTCAAAAAGTACTTAACGTAACTTCAAGATCTTGGTCCTAAAATTTATATAAAAATCTGAAGTATTTTTATAATGTCTGGTCTTGAGTTATTCATTGAGTTTGTGTGGTGCATGGTTGGATTTGTGAGTACAACAAATGCTTAGCACATCTCCTGGACTAGCCTCACTGTTTGACCTGCTACCTTAAAAATTGGAGCATTAGGTGGTCTAATTTCTTCCTCTGGAAACAAAAGTGTGGTTGCCTGGACCCCCTGCACAGTGTGCCTATTTTTGCACACTACTTGGAGGGCCAGTCTCCTACAGTATGCTAATAGTATGAGGATCCTGCCCGAAAGGAGGAGGTTCAAAGGAGGATATATGTTACCCACAGTCTGAACCACAGTAAACAATTGCCCTTTTCTAAACTTGCAACATTAAAGAATACATCTGTTAATATGTTCCTGTGCCAATAAAACTATAGCAAATGCAAGATTTATTTCAAAGTTATTATATGCCATTATTACATAGCCTTTTTTCTTTTACTCCAATTCCAATTGAAGGGATGCAAGGTTGGCTCTAAATAGTTTTGAAAACTTCATAGGAAATGGTTAACCATTAATCTAAATTTTAGAAGACCCGATTCTGAGTCATAAAACACTTTTAAAACTGTAGACAGTGAGTGCTAAACGTATTCAATGTCCACAAAGGACTGCAAAGTCTCAGGTTGTCCAAATGTTAAGGCATCCTTTGCCTTATGTTTCTCAATTTGCACCATCCATTTCTCAGAAGAACTAAGCAGAGTTCCAGAATAATCCAGCCTGGGAGCCTTTGAAACTGTATTGCCATTTTTGAAGCAGTCTTTTTTTGGCATTAAGTTGACCCAGAACCACAGCTTTCATTTTAGTACTGTTTACAGTTATTACATCCGCAGCATAATTATTGCAACAGTCTTAACAGGAAGTGTAGTGCGTCCTGGGTACAACTGGGGGGCATATTTACACTTTTTGGTGCAAAACTGCACTAATGCAGTTTTGCATCAAAACGTTTTGCACCGACTTTCACCATTCTTGAGCGCCAGCCGGGCACCATATTTATGGAATAGTGCAAGCTGGCGCAAAGGGTAGGCTAGCGTAAAAAAAAGTGATGTTAGCCGGGTGTGGGTGGCGGTATTGGAGAAGGGGGTTTTGCACCAAAAAATGTTAGGCTGGTTAGAGTAAAAAAAAAATGACTCTGGCCAGCCTAGCGTCATTTTCTGATGCAAAACCCTCCATACCACATGACTCCTGCCTTAGAAAAGACAGGAGTCTCGCCCACCACCCAAATAGCCAGCACAGGGGACCAGGGTCCCCTGGGCATGGCCATTGCACCGAGTGCCATGTAGGAGGGCCCATTTCAGGGTCCCCAATGGCACTTCCACCATGGAAATAGGCCCACAGGCCCCCTAACAACTGCCCTGACCCAGGCGTTAAATAATGGTGCAAAACAAGCTTTGCACCATTATGTGACCCCTCCTCCCCCGTGCGTGATTTTAGCATGGGGATATAAATATGGCGCTTAAGCCATAGAGTCATTGTTTGCACGGGAACGCCTACGTTACATCTCGTTGGCGCAAGCTAGGTTTCCACGTCCAAAAAATGACTTTAACTCCCTAACTTTGGTGCTAGGCTGGTCTAGCGGCAAACTATAAATATGGAGTTAGATTTGCACCCAATTTGCATTTAAAAAAATGACGCAAATTCGGTGCAAAACAAGTATCCATATGCCCCTAAGTATGGCAGCAACACCTGATTGTAAAATATGAAGGGCCTCGTTATGAATTGCCCAGATAAGTTTTCCCTGGAAGGACTGGGTGGGGTTAGGGAACAGAAGCCTTTCAGGCATATGAAATATCCCAGCTTTTTCAACACCCAGAATTATGAGGTATGTAAATATCTGACAGCAGTACATGGTTCAGAAGTAGTATACCAGCACCAATTAACGGGCAACTGAGACCGATGCTATTTTAGTGATTGAAAAGAGCATAAAAGGGAAACATCTGTGGTTTTCCATGGAAAATATACCCGATCATTATCATTAGAATTAAACGGAGTCAGGTCTGGCTTACAAACCTAAGTATACTCTTCTTAATTTGGAAACCTGCTGTTAATCCATATAGTTTAGCACACCTCGTGATTGTAAAATTGGTACTCTATTGCAGTGTTTCCCAACCTGTGGTCCGGGGACCCCTGGGGGTCCGCAAAGCCTCTTCAGGGGGTCCGTGACTGCTTGGAAAATTTAATAATTTTAATAGTTTAGGTCCCCAGCTTTCAGTAATTACTCAGTGGGGGGTCGCCAGATTCCAATAATGATTCAATGGGGGTCCCCGAGCTCCGGTACTTATAAAATGGGGGTCCACAGAAGTCAAAAGGTTGGGAACCACTGCTCTAGTGCATTCCACCAAGTCGGGGTTGCCACTCAGGTGACACTTTCCCACAGCCGACCTTTATGTACTGAGTTAGGTGCTGCAGTCCTCTTTGTAGGTGTCATATCTAAATTACCATAGTATTTAAACAGGACAGAAAGATTTCCCAGTGCAAATTGCCTGTTTGAAATGCACTTTCACTTTGAGTGATACGAGGTAGTCTTCACCTGAGTCCAAGTTGGACTTTACTGTCCTGTCCAGCTCTACAAGTGATTCTTCCAAAGAAAAATGTCCATGGACAGCCAAGCTTCTCATATTGCATGTCCTACAAATAGGCACAATTGATGCCCCAGGGTACAAAAGATTGTCGTATTAAAAAAATTATGAAAGACATCATTCAAAATCAGTCAATAGCCTTGGATAATATTATCAGAGTGGAACCTCTTCTGGAGACTTTAAAATAGGTCTATGAAAGCAAGATGTCTTGATTTCAGGAACTTAAAATAAATATTTACCATGTTTCGAAGAGCGGTCACTAATGGATGCATTCCCAGGCTGATGGTCCTGTTATTCAGTTATTTAATCATCCTCTCTGTATGTGCACCGTAGAGTGTAGAGAAATTCCATCCATTGTCTTCTGAGACTGCTTCCAGGGACACGTGTTGTTGATTAGTTGATCAGTTTCAACACAGGTTTCTGTTAATTATGACAATACATTTCTGCCTCTGTTGGCACCTTTTTCCAAAACAGAACTCCCATTATAGCCTGTTTATTCTCATTTCCCTCTTCATCACTTTACGTTTCACAGTTTTCGCCCCAGGCGTGTTCACCGGAGTGCTTCAGATGTCTGTGCGCAGTGTAACAGAGATAGAATTATCTTAGATGAATCCTCATATTATAATTCCTCAATGCACAAAAGCATGGAGGGCATTTTTTTTATTGTATTGTGGCGTGTCATTTATTGCTTGTTGTCGTGTGTCTTTGTTATTGATCTTGATAATCCTGGGTAGATGGTTACATTTTCTACAATCTGGATGTAAAATCAAAGGATTCTAATCTATGAACCAGAGTGCCTTCCTGCACTGAAAGTCGAGGATCAATATATGTGTGGTTCTGAAATGATTACTGGAGTTTGTGTAGCAATATTTGTTTTGTTTTATTTCATTTGCTTGAAACACTCTATAAAAAACCTGAATTTAAGGCAATTCCAACACAAATAATACAAGATTAATAAGGATAAGAAGAAGAAAAAGAAGAGGATGAACAAACATGAGGATACCAACATTACTACTTCTACTACTAATAATAATAGTAATAAATATAATAGTAATTTATTTGTGTAATACATGTGTTGACTTTTCTTGATTCTAAAATAGCAGTTAATTAGTAGCAATTTAATGATCAATGTATCAAAGAAGGAACGCTGAGTTGGTATTCCTATTAAAATCCTTTGAATCATGTAAGTTAGGGCAGAATTAGATGACTACTTAAAAACAGGGGTTTTTAAGTTACTGTAAGCTAATCAACAAAATCAGGTAATGTCTCATAAAATGGAAGCACAATTTTTATAATACACTGCATAGCACATCAAAACTCCGTATTCATCTTTCCTTTGCATTGGCTTTGCTTTGTTGCTGGCTGTTTGTTGTGTTTTTATTTCACCGTGTTGCAGATATCACTCTGATATTTTTCATTAGAGGCGCTGTCCATATTGACACCGCGAAACCAATACATTTCTTCAGATTCTCATTTCTCAGTGGCATCCGTACCGATGCGTTTAAAATATTGTATCCCCGCATTTTCTTTAAAACTTTATTAGTTTCCCAAAGAAAATCTGAAAGGACTGCGAGTGTCATTTGGGCCCCGGAGGGTGTTTGCTAGCCCACTGAATATATGGAGGCCTTGGCCTCCCCGTGTCCAGCAAAGGATCACACGCTGCTTTTGGAATCACCACCAGCTGGCCCAAATGGTTTTGCATAAAATGCTTCTGCCACTGATAAGAATGCACTTCTTTTAAAACTGAATGGTGGGCTGCCTCACGTTGTTGCAGCTAGGTCTGGTCAACATTTTAATGACACTAATGAAATTCATGAAATTACTGAGTTTCGTTTTACATGAAGATCACTGAATTTCTCAAATGTTCGCATTAAGCGATTTCTCATTTCTTTGCAAAAACTCTTGGGCCAGATTTATGATGACCTTGCGCAGTTCCAATGCCACATTATGCTAATGTGGCGTTGTAAAGGGAAAAACGCTGCCCCATATTTACAAAATGGTACAATGCTTTAATTGCGCCACTTTTTTGTAACCCCTTGCACCACATTATGCCCGCAGCAGGCACAGTGTATGCAAGGGGGCGTTCCGGTGCTGGGAGGGGGGGCGTAAAAATGGCACAAAGGAATCTATGACATTCTTTTGTGCCATTTTTATCTGCATTTTTTAACACCTGCTAAGTGCAGGCGTTAAAAAAGGCTCCCATTGATTACAATGAGCCTCTGGGTGCTTTGCAGGATTAGCTTCATTATTTTTTACGCTAATCCTGGAAAGTGCCAGACTAGCATAAAAAATTATGATGCTAGTCACCCTAACTACCGCCATGGTACGCCATATTCTAAATACAGTGTTACAATGGTGGCATTAGGAGGGAGCAAGAAAAGTGGGGCTGTACTAGGTGCAGAGCCACTTTTCATAAATCTATCCCCTTGTGCGATAGAAGCAGGAGGCTTCTTCACAGAGAAAATGACATGACACAATGAGGTATATTTAGGAGCCCCTAGTGCCATTCTAATGTCACATTAGCATAATTTATTTTATGCTAACGTGGTGCTAGAAAGCCTAAAACGCATCGCCATATTTACAAAGTGGCAAAATGCATGAATTGTGCCACTTTGTAACCCTTTGCGCTACATTATACCTGTGCCAGGCATTATGTATGCGGGGACATTCCCCCATTAGGGGGGGGCAAAAAATGGTGGAAGGAAATATAGGAGATTTCCTTGCACCCTTGTTTTGGCACTTTTAACACCTGCTCAGAGTAGACAGTAAAAGGACGCTTCCATTGGTCGCATTGGGCCTCTGGGCGTTTTGCAGGAGTAGCATCTGAATTTTTTATGCTAATCCTGCCAAGCGTCGGACTAGTGCCAAAAATTCTGACGCCAGTCCCCTAACTCCCGCCATGTGAAATGGCTCACACAGTGTGGCATTAGGGGGTGCTAACTGGTGCAAGAAAAGTGGCGATGCACTATGTGTAGCACCATTATTCTTAAATATGCCCCAACATTTTCAGTTTGAACCAGTCTCCTGCCCCCTCTCTCTCCGTGACGTTTTACAAGAGGTTTGTGCTCTGAGAAAAGTCACTGACACAAGATACCAGCAAACCACATTTTGCTACCAAGGAGTAGTTTTGCAATTTTTTTTATTGAATTTCGTGGAATTTTGTAAGACAATATTACTCATTTCCCCACACTAGCCCGCTCTATATTTTTGACCTATATAAGATAGAAACCACGAAGGTGTGGGTACATTCCTCAAGTAGAAAAAAACAATGACCCTGATGCACAGTAACATTTGTTCCTGTGCAAGGTGCCATTGTTGATTTACTTGCCCAGATCCACCAGGCCTTGAATTGTGGATGTGGGATGGTTAAATCTGCCTCTGGAGGAATCTTAAACAGGATGGAACTCCATCTGAATTAAAGGTGGTAGTCTTGTACCTGCACCTGCACCTGCAAACTATCTGGGGTTCCTGCACCTAGAAATAGGACGTTGAAACTTCAAATTTGGCAGGGCAGGAGACTCACCGATTTACAGTAGGAATTCTGTTCTCCCAATAGCTAAATACAACCTAAATATTTTTTTCACTGTTCTCCAGCTATCCGACTTAGATTTTCTGTCACTGATCCTGAAAGAAATAGTTACATATTTTATTAAGCAATACAGGTGCCTACAATGTCCAATTGCAACTATGAAGCAACCGAAATAACATGTTATAAAAAAGTCAAAGGGTCTGACTATGACTGGCTGAAGTTTGGTGACTCCTGTGTTGATGTCGGAATTCAAAGCTTTAGATGTAGGCCCATATTTATGGAAAGTTTGCGTAATCTTACTGTAATTTATTCCGTTTAAGTTGGGAAGATTGGAATACTTCATGGACCTTCCAGTGCTGTGGCAGTTTGATAAAGGCCACTGGATTAATCAATTTAAGAATACTGAAAAGGGCCATAGAATGGAGGTTTGAATTTATTGTATGAGAAATGGACTGCAAAATTTGGAAGATAGAAAGACTTTATTCCCCACCTGGTAACTTGGTGTGCGAGTGCAGTGTATGTTGGAAAAGGTCTTTACCTTAGATTTAGGGGCATATTTATACTCTGTTTGCGCCGAAATTGCGTCGTTTTTTTTAACGCAATTTCGACGCAAAACTAACTCCATATTTATACTTTGGCGTTAGACGCGTCTAGCGCCAAAGTCCATGGAGTTAGCGTCATTTTTTAGCGTGGACACCTACTTTGCGTTAATTATATGCAAGGTAGGCGTTCCCGTCTAAAAAATCGACTCCGAGGCATGTGCGTGGGATTTATACTCCCGGGCAAAAATCACCCCGGGAGTGGGCGGGTCAAAAAAACCCGCATTAGCGCCGGATTTTAGCGCCTGGGTCAGGGCAGGCGTTAAGGGACCTGTGGGCTCAGAATGAGCCCAGAGGTGCCCTCCCCTGCCCCCAGGGACACCCCCTGTCACCCTTGCCCACCCCAGGAGGACACCCAAGGATGGAGGGACCCACCCCAGGGACATTAAGGTAAGTTCAGGTAAGTATTTTTTTTTATTTTTTTTGTGGCATAGGGGGGCCTGATTTGTGCCCCCCTACATGCCACTATGCCCAATGACCATGCCCAGGGGACAGAAGTCCCCTGGGCATGGCCATTGGGCAAGGGGGCATGACTCCTGTCTTTGCTAAGACAGGAGTCATTTCAATGGGGGATGGGCGTCGTAAAAAAATGGCGCAAATCGCGTTGAGGCGATTTTTTTGCCTCAGCCTGACTTGCACCATTTGTGGACGCCCATACGCCATTTTCCCCCTACGCCGGCGCTGCCTGGTGTACGTCGTTATTTTTAACGCACACCAGACAGCGCCGGCGGCTAACGCCGGCTAACGTCATTCAATAAATACGGCGCCCGCATGGTGCTTCAGAATGGCGTTAGCCGGCGCTAAATTTTTCTACGCAAAACTGCGTTGGCGCAGTTTTGCGTCAAAAAGTATAAATATGGGCCACAGTGTCATTAGGAGTGAGAGAAATCGGATGTCTGATGGTCTGTAACCATCCAAGAAAGCTGCTAGCACAATGTACCCAGGTCCTTGGAGGTAAAAGGTAAAAACCCTAGGATGTAAACTATGTAGACATACAAATGGAGAAGTCTTAGTGGCACTATGGACAGGGTTAATATGTAAGAATTAATTCAACCAGAGGTAAAAAGGATTACCAGTCACTCTGTGCTGAATTACAAAAACTCAGCTCAGCCCCTGATTGACACATTCACTCTGGCTTGTGGCCCGGGAATGGAAACCAGATAACAGGGCTACTATAATTTGGAGGGATTTACACAATGACTTTCAGAAATGAAAAATACATTTGGACCTCGAAAAGAATAACTGGGGGAAGCCAATGTAGCTGAAAAATGTCCTGCAAAAATATGTGTTCAAGGTCGCTAGCACTGGGCAACATCTTTCAGGGAGAAAAATGTGCCATTTTGGAGTAGGAATCAACTTCCACCATAATGACTTGATTTCCGCTAGATGGGGTGGAGCTACAATAAAGTCAATTGAGATGGTATGCCAGGGCCTGGGTGGAATGGGTATTGGATGATGGAGCCCAACAGGGTGAGAATGAAAAGATTTGCAATGAGCATATGTGGGACAAGGATTAAGGTAAAGCTCAGTGTCTTTCAAACTGAGGGCCACCGAAAGGAATTTTGCATGAGTCCTAAGGTAGTCTTAATGCCCCTGTGTCATGCACATTAAACAACTTTGTCACTTAAGGCTTTGGTTGGTACAAACAAAGACTTATCCTTGTATAGCATCTCACCAATTTTATGGTAGATACTTTTAAGCTTGTTTCAGGCTGGTTTTGTGAGTGAGGAGTAGACTGCTCGTACTTTCTGAAGAAAGGACTGGGTAGATCCAATTTTTCATTGTCGAGTAAAAATTTTCTGACCTCAGGTAGCTGGAGACTAAGGATACCTTTCAGACAGCACATCTTCAAATGTATATGTTGTACCAGAATTATAAGTGATGTAAATATTGTATTGATTAAAAAAGTAGGCACAACATGCTTGATAACTATTCTTACAGTGTAAGGTCATAAGATATTGGAGATTGGGATCTGTTTGAATCTCAAAAGGTTCACAAGGTCCCATCAGAAACTGTCTCAATTCTGTACAGGACATTTTCCTGACCTAAAGTTCCCGCTCCAAATCTGAGTAATTATTTACAGAATCAGATAGTACATGGGTAAATAAAAAGGTCTTATGTGTTAGTCCATCATCTTCCTGTAGCTGTAAGAGTAACACTCCAATGGCACGCTCAGAGGCATCCGTCTCCATTATGATTTTTTTTTTGTTGGATCTGGATGGTGAAGAATGGGAGCTTGATTGAAGGCTTGATTTAGTTTGACAAATCGTTCATCCTAACAGAAGCCAACATGGAGTTGATTCTCCATGGCCTTTGAGATGTTACAAGACAGGTAGGCATAGTCTTCAATGCATTATCTATAGGATTTGGCAAAACCTAAAACCCATTGGGTCTCCTTAACCTTCATTGACGATGACCATTTCAGAATGACTGAGATTTGATTTTGATCCATTGATATCTCTGTCTTACTTAAGTGGAAGCCTAAATATTCCATTTCAGAGGAGTCAAATTTGCCTTCCTCCAGTTTACAGAAACATTGATTTTATCTCAATCTAGTTAAAATGTGAGAGACATGTAATTGGGCTCCTTTGGAGAATATCAGGATGTAGTTGAGGTAGACTGTGACAATTTGGTTAAGCATGCCTGAAAATACATGGTCCATTACTCAGGGGACAATTGCTGGGGCATTGCTTAACTCAAATGGCATGACCCGATACTCGTTATGAACTGGGGGGCACTAAAAGCTGTTTTCTTCTCAACTCCTTCCTTAACTCGTAAGAGATGAAAAGCACCACAGAGGTCTATCTTGGTAAAGATTTCAGCACTCCTGACGGACTCTAAAATAGCCTTGATTAAGGGCAATGGATATCTATCATTGATGGCGATTTTGTTTAGGCCTCTGAAATGTCTTAATGTCTCAGGGTCTCAATTCATTTGATTTCTTTGAAATGAAAAAACATAGATGCTCCTGCCAGAGATGACGAGTGGATTATCAATCCATTCTGTGAATTCTCTTTCAGGCATTGTTTCAGGGCTTCCTTCTCAGTTTCTGAAAGGGAATGAATTCTACCGAAGGGAACAATAGCTCTGGGCTCAAAGATATTTCCTTAGGTTTATCAAAAATGTCAGATAAGGAATGATATTGAACTAGTATACGTGAATGAGGCTGATTCTTCCTGAATCTATGGGGGTCATATTAGCCATTTCATTGGGAGTCCAGTAATCTTCTGAAAGAAAAAAAAGTTTGTGCCATTTGCGAGAAAATTGGGAGGGTAATGATATGGTTCTAGTCTCCCAAATGATGTAAGGATAATGATACAAGAAACCCCTAGAGTCATAATGTGGTTGGGAGAAGCAATGAGATCGAAGGATGTTGTTCCTTGGTGCTTGCCAAAGGATAGTTTCAGTGGAACTGTCATCGCTTTGATAGGTACTGAAAGCAAAGTTGTACCGGCCATTGTCTGAACTTGCTCATGAGGAATGCTGTTCTTTTAGGTCCAGTTTTTATCCAGGTAGAGGTCACGTGCCCACTGAACCTTTTCCTTCTTACCTCTTGGGAATTTCAATAGAATGGGCTGCAGTAACAAAAAAGTCTGGTGAATCCCCAAACATTCCAACAAAAAAGATTGAAGCGATTCCCATTCTTTCCCCTCTCACAAGGGATGGGAGCTGGCATTTCCAGAAGACCTTTGTGACCAAACAGAGCAACCTTGGACTCAGTGTTCAGCTGACCCACAATACCTGCAGAGTCAATGTTTGTCTCTATTCTCTTTCAGAAGTTGATAATACTTTATGTGTCACACCAATGTGCATGGGTTCTCTTCCAGAGGGAAGAATGATTCCTGGTGCTAGGTGTCCATATTAATGCCAGGGACTCATGTGTTTCTGGAAGTTGAACAAGGCCACACTCTTCTTTTTTTGGACCTGCGTTCATGTCGGCACTGTTCGATCAGCAGAGCTTGAACCATTCAGTTCAAAATATGCTCTGTTTGCCTGGCGTGAACCAGTTCATCTTTATATCCTCTCTGAGACCTCTGTGAAACATGGCTACAAGAGTGAGTTTTACACAGGTGGTCTCAGCAGCTAATTGACAAAATCAGGTTATATAGATGAGAACTTTGTGTTTTTCTTATTCAGTGTCACAAACAGCTTCTCCTGCAGAAAACATCAAGGGACTGATTTAAGAAAAGTGGCCCTGCATCCACTGCAGCTCCACTTTTCTTGTGCCTTTAAGCATCCCACTAACACCACCATGTGTGCGCTGTATTTAATATACAGTGCAAAATGGCAGTAGTTAGGGAACTAGCATAAGCCTGTTTGACGCTAGTTTGGCGTTTTGCAGGATTAGCGTAAAAAATGTTGATGCTAATCTTGCAAAGCACATTGAGGCCCATTATAAATAATGTTGTGCCTTCTTTTAACACCTGCTCTGTGCAGGCATTCAAAATGCTGCAAAAAATGTTGCAAAGAAATCTTTTAGATTTCAGTCTGCCACTTTTTTGGGCCCCTTAATGGTGATACGCACCCTTACAAACATTATGCCTGGCGCAGGAATGTTGTGGCGCAAGGGGTTACAAAGTGGCGCAATGCATGCATTGCGCCATTTTGTAAATGTGGCGTTGTGATTTCTGGAGCCTAATGTCACATTAGCGTAAAAAGAATGATGCTAATGTGGCGCTAGAGCTTCTTAAATCGGTACCCAAATCTGGTCTCTCAAACACTTGTCTAAAGGTGGATAAAAAGGTTGCATAGTCTATGAGGCAGGGGTCCTCTGTGGCTACTAACGGGGTAGCCAAAGCTAAAGCTGCATCAGGCAAGGAACAAATAAGGAAGCCAATCTTTTCTGTATCCTGAGCAAAGTGTGATGGTTGAAAGGAAAAAAAGATTGTCAGGGAGTCTATGAATTCTTTTAGCTTGAGAGGATCTCCAGAAAAACATGGGGTTGCCAAAGAAACTGATGGTACTTCAGAGGCCCTTGTGACTATGGTTTAGCATAAAGCTAGGTTACCATCACGTAACTGTTGCAATTCTGATGTTGGTTGCTGTACAGTCTGCATCAAGGCTTGGACCTGATCCACCGGTGCTCCTTGTGCAGTATCTTGGGGTCGATCCATTGTCTCTGGGACTCAACCAATTAGTTTGTGTCACAATCTGTCAGGCTCAGGAGAACCACACCTTGAGTTCCATGAGAGCGAGTTGCCCAGGCCTTACAGTCTTTGTCTGCCAGAGGTGTAGGCATACCCCTCCAGCAGCCAGGATGTTGCCAATGCTTAGAGCACCTAAACAGACAGTGCCTTCCAGAAAAAGTCCCTGTATGAAAGTAATAAACAACTTGGCAAAAAGCCTCCGGAAGATAGCACTGCAGGTGAAAGCTGCTGGAATACAGAAAGTTGCAGAAACAGGAGAAGGCTGGAACTAGCAGAATAGTAGGACAGGTGTAAGGGCCCAGAAAAGCAGCAGGAAGCGTAGAAACTTTCAACAGGACTGACAAATGGTTGTGACACAAGGGCAAGGCAATTCTGATCTTCTTTTATGCACAAAACCAAGGAAATTACATTAGGGAAAAAAGGAAACCATGATTGATTCCAAAAAGACCATAGGTAAACTACGGATGGGCACCATATTGGATTAGGCAAATTTACTTCCTTCCCAAGGAATACTGGGAGGAAGAAACACCTAGAACATAGAGGTACACAAAGTACCTTCTAGCAGCAATCTCCCCTGGATCACCTGCGTTCCTTGGCCGGAGGTGCAGCTATGTTCTTAACTGAGGAGATCATTGTCTCCACAAGAACTAATTGCCTGAAAAGTCAACAGGCTGGTGGACTGTTTTGTTTCTAGTTCTGATACATGCCTGCAGCAGTTGTTCACAGCATCTGGAGATACTCTTACATCTCCTGATTTCATAGAGATGGCTTGTGGTAGAAATGGCTGGACCGGGAAAAACACACTTCAAATGCCCCCCTACACAGTCTCTTAATTGAGTAGCCAATGTTCCTTGTAAAACATTGACTTAAGAGGGTGCCAATGCTTTAACTTTCAGCAGCAGGTTTCAAGAAACATTCACCTTGGGGCATGTGACCATTGCTTCATGTAAGCCAAAGGCCATATACGATTGATCCTTTATTAGTTGGATGCAGAGAGGAATAAGTACACTTACCTTACTCTCTTCACCTAATTAAAATCTGATGAATTTCATGTACTTGTATTTATTTTTTTAGTTCCCTGCAAATCTTTTTACATATTGCTAAGTTAACAGGTTGCATGTAGGGAAATGTAGATCTTCTACTATTGTGTTTCTACTTGTGATGTTCTGTGTCTGACCTTTTCTGACTGATATATTTTATCAGCTTTTCTGTAAAATGTATTTACCCAGCTCTGACTTGTTGTTTTTACTTTGTCATCCTCTTTGACCTAAATGCTGCTTTGAGGCACACTTGCATCTCCTAACTACTGCATAATGGGCATCACATGTACGATCACTAAATTTTGGAGCTCCTATTTGACTTTTTGTGACTTAAAATTAGGAAGTCACAAAATGTAATGTACACATTGTCTCAGACACTGTTTGCGATTCTTAATGGGTCGCAAATGGACCCACCTCATCAATATTCATGAGGCATATCGCAAGTTATGGTCCATTGGGAATAGCCTGTAATCACAGGGATGGTGGCCTGCTGGGGTCAGCACACCACCATGTCTGTGATTGCTTTCTAAATAAAGCATTTTTTTTATTTTCAAGTGCAGCCTATTTTCCTTAAGGGAAAATGGGATGCATTTTAAAATGAAAATGTATGTGTTCTTTTAATTTTTTAAGAGTAGGCAGTGGTCTGTGGGACCATGGCTGCTGTTAAAAAAAGTTTGTGCCAACATTCATTCCCTTGTGGACCCCTGACAGTTTATGAATGGGTTACCACCTCCTTCATGAAGTCAGTGAAATCTGAATGTTTTACAACCACATTCTTGTTGCAAAACATTCACACATACCACTGCAAGTCGCTATCAGGAAGGGACGCCTGTAACACACCCCTTCCTAATACTGAATTGCAAACCCTATTTTGCGAGTCAATAATAAGTTACTGACACACAAAATAGGATTAGTATATGTAAAAAGGCTTTTTAGTTGTTGCAAACAACCCAATTTGCCACTCAAGTCTGCTAAAACCTTTCATAGATGTGGTCATTAATGTTTTTTCTGGGATAGGGTGTAACTAATGTGCATTCTTCAGTGTAAGCTAATTTTGAGCTCCTGGTTCTAATACTACAATGTGTCATTTTTAAAAGGCCTCTAGAGTGCATTAGTTATCATTCTGTGCCATTTCTATGATGATGTTTTGTCCTAATGTACATCCACATTGGTGGTTAATGGAAGTGTAATCAAATTCCCTTATCCTGAATGAAATTATGTTAAACAAAAAATGGGTGGAAGTTATAGAAAACCAAATTAAAAGGTGTCAGTACCTTGTTCGGGAAAGCATGGGCAACCAGGCGTTACTGGGACTAACAATGGGGGTTTTGGCCATTTACTCCTGATGTCATGGTGCCCAAACTTCAATTGGTCCTGAGGAACTGGGCCAAGTACCACTTCAGTACTTCACTCCCAGTAGTAGTGTGATTAAAGCAGTCCAAGGCTTCTGCAGTGAGAAGTAGACACAAGAGGGTTAATACAGGCTCACAACTTAAAATATGTTCAGCAGCAACAGTAAATGATAATCCAGTCAAATACCTCCTTTTATGGAAAAAGGAGCATTTATATATGAACACAAACTAAAATATGGCATTGACCTGTGGTCAGGGCTTTAGGGCCTCATTACGGGTTTGGTGGTACCGGGACCTCCATGTTGGTGGTCGCACCACCAACAGGCTGGCAGGGAAGACCGCCATATTATGACCATGGCGGAATTCACAACAGAATACAGTCAAAGCACTGCAAGCAAAACCACTGTGGTCTGAACGCCATAGACAATGGTAGTCACCTCCAGGCCAGCAGAGACCATGTTTCCACCGGACAGATTATAAGGTTGCACACCGGCATGGTTCCTGCTGCAGTCGCACAACCATGAAAACCCAGGCGGAAATCAAATGCATAAAATGAGACACTTCAGGAAGCAATACTCGTCCGGAGCCTCCATGGAACCTGAACTACATGTCTTCCCACTGCTCCTACTCACCCAGATACACCGGAATCAATGCAGAAGACGACGACCGCAACTGTGAGTACACACATTTACCTGTCACTGTTGTAAATTGCCAAAGTTTGTATGCTCACACAGTACACCAATCTGGAACAGGGGTGAGAGCGACACACACACACACACGTAACCTGACACTGACATTCACAATCACAGACAGCCACATACACACACGCACATACCCAGTACACACACTCTGACCATCACACACTCACACGTCATAAACACACACTTTTTCCCAGAAACACAGCACCGGCACAGTCATATACACAACAACACACACCACCACAAAACATCACCAAAACACCACAACCACAAAATCATCAATGTATTGGGAAGCACCAACAATAGTCACTACCCATTGTCAAATTACAAATACAACAGAACGTACCACTAACGGCAACAAACACACACAATCACACAGCCATACAACACAGTATACGACATACCCAGCAAACACAGTTCACAATGTATCTGACATACCATTCACCAAACACGCACACACACAATCAAAGCACACAAAGCCACACAATACTGCAACAAACACGCCAACACACACACCACTCAATACCATGACAACAACATGTCCCCAACATACACATGTCCATCACACTACACACACCCATCACTGGGGGACAAATAAACTGCACATAACCTCACATTATGCCCAGACAAAACAAGTAGCACAAGCATCACTTACACACAAATAATCACACCCAAACAATTTCAGACATTCCCAAATATGCCCTAAGAAAAGAAATGCAGGACAAATACGTAACGTCAAAACCAATAACTGGTCCAATTATGTATTAAAAGTGATATTAAATATGAAAATGTCCAAGGCCATGGGCAACACGCAACACCCCCAACACCATACACACAAACAGATGCAATAACATCACATATCTACCCCGTACTCCTCAGGAATAATGCAAGGACAAAAGGAATTGATTAAAGTGAGTGTAATAAGATAAAATAGTAGAAATTTGTGCTTCAAAATCAAAACAGTATATACATATATACCAATGGAGGGACACTGCCCAGTCCTCAATGTCAGATAGGCCAAGGCCCCACTTGACTCCTGCAACAACACGTAGAGAACACTGCAGGGGCATCAGGTCGAAAATACACAGGCACTACAGGGAGACGGGGGGCACCTCAGCCAGAAGATGGTAAAACACCACTGGTGCTGGAGGGAGCAACATGCCCTGTGCGCTGTCCTGGCGAGTACAAGGCCACAGTCTCTCAAGTGGGTGATTTGCCCACTGCTTGGTACTGGGAAGTGCAAAGCCACAGTCTCTCAAGTGGGTGATTTGCCCACTGCTTGGTCCTGGGGAGTTCTGAAGGGGGCTTTGTGCCCAGTGTGCTTCATCCTGGCAAGGAGAGGGTGAATGAATTGCTTCTTCCACTGGTTCTAGAGGGGGCCTTGTGCCCAGTGTGCTTCATCCTGGCAAGGAGGGGGTGAGTGGATGGCTTCTTCCACTGGTTCTGGAGGGGGCTTTGTGCCCAGTGTGCTTCATCCTGGCAAGGATGGGGTGGGTGGATGGCTTCTTCCACTGGTTCTGGAGGGGGCCTTGTGCCCTGTGATGCAGCCCTTGGGGAGTACAAGGTCACAGTCTCTCACCTGGGTGTCACACTGCAGGATTTGCAGGGTCCAGGACACATTGTAGCCCATGGAGGCAGGACTACACGCTGCCTGCCGGCGGTGACGGCTGCTCAGTAGTGGCAGTGGTGGTG
The DNA here is from genome assembly GCF_031143425.1 of Pleurodeles waltl. Classification (NCBI taxonomy): domain Eukaryota; kingdom Metazoa; phylum Chordata; class Amphibia; order Caudata; family Salamandridae; genus Pleurodeles; species Pleurodeles waltl. The sequence goes on along the minus strand of NC_090442.1, from coordinate 867,926,674 downwards.
CTGGTGTCAGGGATGCCAGTGGTGGGGGGGGGCTACAGCCCTTCCCCTGCAGCCTCGGACAGCTGAACCGCCATGGTTGGTGGTGGAGGCTCAGAATCAGTCCCAGCACCAGGCCTCCAGTCTTCCTGCCTGCAGGTGTAGGCCCCTTGCCCTTCCCTTTCACAGATGGTGGTGCCTCCTTGCCCTTCCCCTTGGCAGCTGGTGGTGCCTCCTTGCCCTTCTCCTTGGTGTAGGAAGTTGGCTCTGTATGTGCTATTTCAAAGTAAGGAATAGCATGCACAGAGTCCAACGGTTCCCCTTAGAGGTAAAATAGTGGTAAAAATAGATAATACTAATGCTCTATTTTGTGGTAGTGTGGTCGAGCAGTAGGCTTATCAAAGGAGTAGTGTTAAGCATTTGTTGCACATACACATAGACAATAAATGAGGTACACACACTCAGAGACAAATCCAGCCAATAGGTTTTTGTATAGAAAAATATCTTTTCTTAGTTTATTTTAAGAACCACAGGTTCAAATTCTACATGTAATATCTCATTCGAAAGGTATTGCAGGTAAGTACTTTAGGAACTTTAAATCATAAAAATTGCATGTATACTTTTCAAGTTATTGACAAATAGCTGTTTTAAAAGTGGACACAGTGCAATTTTCACAGTTCCTGGGGGAGGTAAGTTTTTGTTAGTTTTACCAGGTAAGTAAGACACTTACAGGGTTCAGTTCTTGGTCCAAGGTAGCCCACCGTTGGGGGTTCAGAGCAACCCCAAAGTCACCACACCAGCAGCTCAGGGCCGGTCAGGTGCAGAGTTCAAAGTGGTGCCCAAAACACATAGGCTAGAATGGAGAGAAGGGGGTGCCCCGGTTCCGGTCTGCTTGCAGGTAAGTACCCGCGTCTTCGGAGGGCAGACCAGGGGGGTTTTGTAGGGCACCGGGGGGGACACAAGCCCACACAGAAATTTCACCCTCAGCAGCGCGGGGGCGGCCGGGTGCAGTGTAGAAACAAGCGTCGGGTTTGTAATGGAAGTCAATGGGAGATCTAGGGATCTCTTCAACGCTGCAGGCAGGCAAGGGGGGGGTTCCTCGGGGAAACCTCCACTTGGTCAAGGGAGAGGGACTCCTGGGGGTCACTCCTCCAGTGAAAGTCCGGTCCTTCAGGTCCTGGGGGCTGCGGGTGCAGGGTCTCTCCCAGGTGTCGGGACTTAGGATTCAAAGAGTCGCGGTCAGGGGAAGCCTCGGGATTCCCTCTGCAGGCGGCGCTGTGGGGGCTCAGGGGGGACAGGTTTTTGTACTCACAGTCTTAGAGTAGTCCTGGGGTCCCTCCTGAGGTGTTGGATCGCCACCAGCCGAGTCGGGGTCGCCGGGTGCAGTGTTGCAAGTCTCACGCTTCTTGCGGGGAGCTTGCAGGGTTCTTTAAAGCTGCTGGAAACACAGTTGCAGCTTTTCTTGGAGCAGGTCCGCTGTCCTCGGGAGTTTCTTGTCTTTTCGAAGCAGGGGCAGTCCTCAGAGGATGTCGAGGTCGCTGGTTCCTTTGGAAGGCGTCGCTGGAGCAGGATCTTTGGAAGGCAGGAGACAGGCCGTTGAGTTTCTGGAGCCAAGGCAGTTGTCGTCTTCTGGTCTTCCTCTGCAGGGGTTTTCAGCTAGGCAGTCCTTCTTCTTGTAGTTGCAGGAATCTAATTTTCTAGGGTTCAGGGTAGCCCTTAAATACTAAATTTAAGGGCGTGTTTAGGTCTGGGGGGTTAGTAGCCAATGGCTACTAGCCCTGAGGGTGGGTACACCCTCTTTGTGCCTCCTCCCAAGGGGAGGGGGTCACAATCCTAACCCTATTGGGGGAATCCTCCATCTGCAAGATGGAGGATTTCTAAAAGTCAGAGTCACCTCAGTTCAGGACACCTTAGGGGCTGTCCTGACTGGCCAGTGACTCCTCCTTGTTGCTTTCTCTGTTCCCTCCAGCCTTGCCGCCAAAAGTGGGGGCCGTGGCCGGAGGGGGCGGGCAACTCCACTAAGCTGGAGTGCCCTGCTGGGCTGTGACAAAGGGGTGAGCCTTTGAGGCTCACCGCCAGGTGTCACAGCTCCTGCCTGGGGGAGGTGTTAGCATCTCCACCCAGTGCAGGCTTTGTTACTGGCCTCAGTGTGACAAAGGCACTCTCCCCATGGGGCCAGCAACATGTCTCTGGTGTGGCAGGCTGCTGGAACTAGTCAGCCTACACAGACAGTCGGTTAAGTTTCAGGGGGCACCTCTAAGGTGCCCTCTGGGGTGTATTTTACAATAAAATTTACACTGGCATCAGTGTGCATTTATTGTGCTGAGAAGTTTGATACCAAACTTCCCAGTTTTCAGTGTAGCCATTATGGTGCTGTGGAGTTCGTGTTTGACAGACTCCCAGACCATATACTCTTATGGCTACCCTGCACTTACAATGTCTAAGGTTTTGTTTAGACACTGTAGGGGTACCATGCTCATGCACTGGTACCCTCACCTATGGTATAGTGCACCCTGCCTTAGGGCTGTAAGGCCTGCTAGAGGGGTGTCTTACCTATACTGCATAGGCAGTGAGAGGCTGGCATGGCACCCTGAGGGGAGTGCCATGTCGACTTACTCGTTTTGTCCTCACTAGCACACACAAGCTGGCAAGCAGTGTGTCTGTGCTGAGTGAGAGGTCTCCAGGGTGGCATAAGGCATGCTGCAGCCCTTAGAGACCTTCCTTGGCACCAGGGCCCTTGGTACTAGAAGTACCAGTTACAAGGGACTTATCTGGATGCCAGGGTCTGCCAATTGTGGATACAAAAGTACAGGTTAGGGAAAGAACACTGGTGCTGGGGCCTGGTTAGCAGGCCTCAGCACACTTTCAATTGTAAACATAGCATCAGCAAAGGCAAAAAGTCAGGGGGCAACCATGCCAAGGAGGCATTTCCTTACACAACCACCCCCCCAAACGAAAGAGGATGAGACTAACCTTTCCCAAGAGAGTCTTCATTTTCTAAGTGGAAGAACCTGGAAAGGCCATCTGCATTGGCATGGGCAGTCCCAGGTCTGTGTTCCACTATAAAGTCCATTCCCTGTAGGGAGATGGACCACCTCAACAGTTTAGGATTTTCACCTTTCATTTGCATCAGCCATTTGAGAGGTCTGTGGTCAGTTTGAACTAGGAAGTGAGTCCCAAAGAGGTATGGTCTCAGCTTCTTCAGGGACCAAACCACAGCAAAGGCCTCCCTCTCAATGGCACTCCAACGCTGCTCCCTGGGGAGTAACCTCCTGCTAATGAAAGCAACAGGCTGGTCAAGGCCATCATCATTTGTTTGGGACAAAACTGCCCCTATCCCATGTTCAGAGGCATCAGTCTGCACAATGAACTGCTTAGAATAATCTGGAGCTTTTAGAACTGGTGCTGAGCACATTGCCTGTTTCAGGGTGTCAAAGACCTGTTGGCATTCCACAGTCCAGTTCACTTTCTTGGGCATTCTCTTGGAGGTGAGTTCAGTGAGGGCTGTCACAATGGATCCATATCCCTTCACAAACCTCCTGTAATACCCAGTCAAGCCAAGGAATGCCCTGACTTGATTCTGGGTTTTTGGAGCTACCCAGTCCAGAATAGTCTGCATCTTGGGTTGGAGTGGCTGAACTTGGCCTCCACCTACAAGGTGGCCCAAGTAAACCACAGTTCCCTGCCCTATCTGGCATTTGGATGCCTTGATAGAGAGGCCTGCAGATTGCAGAGCCTTCAAAACCTTCTTCAGGTGGACCAGGTGATCCTGCCAGGTGGAGCTAAAGACAGCAATATCATCAAGATAAGCTGTGCTAAAGGACTCCAAGCCAGCAAGGACTTGATTCACCAACCTTTGGAAGGTGGCAGGGGCATTCTTTAAACCAAAGGGCATAACAGTAAACTGATAATGCCCATCAGGTGTGGAGAATGCTGTTTTCTCTTTTGCTCCAGGTGCCATTTTTATTTGCCAGTACCCTGCTGTCAAGTCAAAGGTACTTAAGAATTTGGCAGCACCTAATTTATCTATGAGCTCATCAGCTCTTGGAATTGGATGAGCATCTGTCTTGGTGACAGAATTGAGCCCTCTGTAGTCCACACAAAACCTCATCTCTTTCTTTCCATCTTTGGTGTGAGGTTTGGGGACTAAGACCACTGGGCTAGCCCAGGGGCTGTCAGAGCGCTCAATTACTCCCAATTCCAGCATCTTGTGGACTTCCACCTTGATGCTTTCCTTAACATGGTCAGACTGTCTAAAGATTTTGTTTTTGACAGGCATGCTGTCTCCTGTGTCCACATCATGGGTACACAGGTGTGTCTGACCAGGGGTTAAGGAGAAGAGTTCAGGAAACTGTTGTAGGACTCTCCTACAATCAGCTTGCTGTTGGCCAGAGAGGGTGTCTGAGTAGATCACTCCATCTACTGTGCCATCTTTTGGGTCTGATGACAGAAGATCAGGGAGAGGTTCACTCTCTGCCTCCTGATCCTCATCTGTTACCATTAACAGATTCACATCAGCCCTGTCATGGAAGAGCTTAAGGCGGTTCACATGGATCACCCTCTTGGGGCTCCTGCTTGTGCCCAGGTCCACCAGGTAGGTGACCTGACTCTTCCTTTCTAGCACTGGGTAAGGGCCACTCCATTTGTCCTGGAGTGCCCTGGGAGCCACAGGCTCCAGAACCCAGACTTTCTGCCCTGGTTGGAACTCAACCAGTGCAGCCTTTTGGTCATACCAAAACTTCTGGAGCTGTTGGCTGGCCTCAAGGTTTTTGGTTGCCTTTTCCATGTACTCTGCCATTCTAGAGCGAAGGCCAAGTACATAGTCCACTATGTCCTGTTTAGGCTCATGGAGAGGTCTCTCCCAGCCTTCTTTAACAAGGGCAAGTGGTCCCCTTACAGGATGACCAAACAGAAGTTCAAAGGGTGAGAATCCTACTCCCTTCTGTGGCACCTCTCTGTAAGCGAAAAGCAGACATGGCAAGAGGACATCCCATCTCCTTTTGAGTTTTTCTGGGAGCCCCATGATCATGCCTTTTAATGTCTTGTTGAATCTCTCAACCAAGCCATTAGTTTGTGGATGGTATGGTGTAGTGAATTTATAAGTCACTCCACACTCATTCCACATGTGCTTTAGGTATGCTGACATGAAGTTGGTACCTCTGTCAGACACCACCTCCTTAGGGAAACCCACTCTGGTAAAGATACCAATGAGGGCCTTGGCTACTGCAGGGGCAGTAGTCGACCTAAGGGGAATAGCTTCAGGATACCTGGTAGCATGATCCACTACTACCAGGATATACATATTTCCTGAGGCTGTGGGAGGTTCTAGTGGACCAACTATGTCCACACCCACTCTTTCAAAGGGAACCCCCACCACTGGAAGTGGAACGAGGGGGGCCTTTGGATGCCCACCTGTCTTACCACTGGCTTGACAGGTGGGGCAGGAGAGGCAAAACTCCTTAACCATGTTGGACATATTGGGCCAGTAGAAGTGGTTGACTAGCCTCTCCCACGTCTTGGTTTGTCCCAAATGTCCAGCAAGGGGAATGTCATGGGCCAATGTTAGGATGAACTTCCTGAACAGCTGAGGCACTACCACTCTCCTAGTGGCACCAGGTTTGGGGTCTCTGGCCTCAGTGTACAGGAGTCCCTCTTCCCAATAGACCCTATGTGTTCCATTTTTCTTGCCTTTGGACTCTTCAGCAGCTTGCTGCCTAAGGCCTACAAGAGAGGGACAGGTTTCTTGTCCCTTACACAGCTCCTCCCTTGAGGGTCCCCCTGGGCCTAAGAGCTCAACCTGGTAAGGTTCAAGCTCCAAAGGCTCAGTTCCCTCAGAGGGCAGAACTTCTTCCTGAGAAGAGAGGTTCCCTTTCTTTTGCTGTGTTGCAGTTGGTTTCCCAACTGACTTTCCTGTTCTCTTGGTAGGCTGGGCCATTCTTCCAGACTCCAGCTCTACTTGTTCACCCTGTGCCTTGCATTGTGCTCTTGTTTTCACACACACCAGTTCAGGGATACCCAGCATTGCTGCATGGGTTTTTAGTTCTACCTCAGCCCATGCTGAGGACTCCAGGTCATTTCCAAGCAGACAGTCCACTGGGATATTTGAGGAGACCACCACCTGTTTCAGGCCATTGACCCCTCCCCATTCTAAAGTAACCATTGCCATGGGATGTACTTTTCTCTGATTGTCAGCGTTGGTGACTGTGTAAGTTTTTCCAGTCAGGTATTGGCCAGGGGAAACCAGTTTCTCTGTCACCATGGTGACACTGGCACCTGTATCCCTCAGGCCCTCTATTCTAGTCCCATTAATTAAGAGTTGCTGTCTGTATTTTTGCATGTTAGGCGGCCAGACAGCTAGTGTGGCTAAATCCACCCCACCCTCAGAAACTAGAGTAGCTTCAGTGTGGACCCTGATTTGCTCTGGGCACACTGTTGATCCCACTTGGAGACTAGCCATACCAGTGTTACCTGGATGGGAGTTTGGAGTGGAACCTGTCTTGGGACAGGCCTTGTCTCCAGTTTGGTGTCCATGCTGTTTACAGCTATGACACCAGGCCTTTTTGGGATCAAAGTTTTTACCCTTGTACCCATTGTTTTGTGAAGAGGCTCTGGGCCCACCCTCCTGTGCAGGTTTTTGGGGGCCTGTAGAAGACTCTTTACTATTTTTAGTTTTGGTTGTCTCATCACCCTTCCCCTGGGGAGTCTTTGTGACCCCTTTCTTTTGGTCACCCCCTGTTGAAGTCTTGGACACCCTTGTCTTGACCCAATGGTCCGCCTTCTTTCCCAATTCTTGGGGAGAAATTGGTCCTAGGTCTACCAGATGCTGATGCAGTTTATCATTGAAACAATTACTTAACAGGTGTTCTTTCACAAATAAATTGTACAGCCCATCATAATTACTTACACCACTGCCTTGAATCCAACCATCTAGTGTTTTCACTGAGTAGTCAACAAAGTCAACCCAGGTCTGGCTCGAGGATTTTTGAGCCCCCCTGAACCTAATCCTGTACTCCTCAGTGGAGAATCCAAAGCCCTCAATCAGGGTACCCTTCATGAGGTCATAAGATTCTGCATCTTTTCCAGAGAGTGTGAGGAGTCTATCCCTACACTTTCCAGTGAACATTTCCCAAAGGAGAGCACCCCAGTGAGATCTGTTCACTTTTCTGGTTACACAAGCCCTCTCAAAAGCTGTGAACCATTTGGTGATGTCATCACCATCTTCATATTTTGTCACAATCCCTTTGGGGATTTTTAACATGTCAGGAGAATCTCTGACCCTATTTATATTGCTGCCACCATTGATGGGTCCTAGGCCCATCTCTTGTCTTTCCCTTTCTATGGCTAGGAGCTGTCTCTCTAAAGCCAATCTTCTGGCCATCCTGGCTAACAGGAGGTCATCTTCACTGAGAGCATCCTCAGTGATTTCAGATATGTGGGACCCTCCTGTGAGGGACTCACTATTTCTGACTAACACAGTTGGAGACAGGACTTGAGGGGTCCTGTTCTCCCTATTTAGGACTGGAGGAGGGACATTGGCCTCCAAGTCACTAATTTCTTCCTCTGTGATGTCATCATCAGAGGGGTTGGCTTTTTCAAACTCTGCCAACAGCTCCTGGAGCTGAATTTTGGTAGGTCTGGAGCCAATGGTTATTTTCTTTATATTACAGAGAGACCTTAGCTCCCTCATCTTAAGATGGAGGTAAGGTGTGGTGTCGAGTTCCACCACCTGCATCTCTGTATCAGACATTATTCTGCTAAGAGTTGGAATACTTTTTTAAGAATCTAAAACTGTTTCTAGAATCTAATTTCAAACTTTTAACAATCTTTTAAACTCTAAAAGACAATGCTAAACAGGGACTTAACACACAAGGCCCTAGCAGGACTTTTAAGAATTGTGAAAAATTTCAAATTGCAAAAATGAATTTCTAATGACAATTTTGGAATTTGTCGTGTGATCAGGTATTGGCTGAGTAGTCCAGCAAATGCAAAGTCTTGTACCCCACCGCTGATCCACCAATGTAGGAAGTTGGCTCTGTATGTGCTATTTCAAAGTAAGGAATAGCATGCACAGAGTCCAAGGGTTCCCCTTAGAGGTAAAATAGTGGTAAAAATAGATAATACTAATGCTCTATTTTGTGGTAGTGTGGTCGAGCAGTAGGCTTATCAAAGGAGTAGTGTTAAGCATTTGTTGCACATACACATAGACAATAAATGAGGTACACACACTCAGAGACAAATCCAGCCAATAGGTTTTTGTATAGAAAAATATCTTTTCTTAGTTTATTTTAAGAACCACAGGTTCAAATTCTACATGTAATATCTCATTCGAAAGGTATTGCAGGTAAGTACTTTAGGAACTTTAACTCATAAAAATTGCATGTATACTTTTCAAGTTATTGACAAATAGCTGTTTTAAAAGTGGACACAGTGCAATTTTCACAGTTCCTGGGGGAGGTAAGTTTTTGTTAGTTTTACCAGGTAAGTAAGACACTTACAGGGTTCAGTTCTTGGTCCAAGGTAGCCCACCGTTGGGGGTTCAGAGCAACCCCAAAGTCACCACACCAGCAGCTCAGGGCCGGTCAGGTGCAGAGTTCAAAGTGGTGCCCAAAACACATAGGCTAGAATGGAGAGAAGGGGGTGCCCCGGTTCCGGTCTGCTTGCAGGTAAGTACCCGCGTCTTCGGAGGGCAGACCAGGGGGGTTTTGTAGGGCACCGGGGGGGACACAAGCCCACACAGAAATTTCACCCTCAGCAGCGCGGGGGCGGCCGGGTGCAGTGTAGAAACAAGCGTCGGGTTTGTAATGGAAGTCAATGGGAGATCTAGGGATCTCTTCAACGCTGCAGGCAGGCAAGGGGGGGGTTCCTCGGGGAAACCTCCACTTGGTCAAGGGAGAGGGACTCCTGGGGGTCACTCCTCCAGTGAAAGTCCGGTCCTTCAGGTCCTGGGGGCTGCGGGTGCAGGGTCTCTCCCAGGTGTCGGGACTTAGGATTCAAAGAGTCACGGTCAGGGGAAGCCTCGGGATTCCCTCTGCAGGCGGCGCTGTGGGGGCTCAGGGGGGACAGGTTTTTGTACTCACAGTCTTAGAGTAGTCCTGGGGTCCCTCCTGAGGTGTTGGATCGCCACCAGCCGAGTCGGGGTCGCCGGGTGCAGTGTTGCAAGTCTCACGCTTCTTGCGGGGAGCTTGCAGGGTTCTTTAAAGCTGCTGGAAACACAGTTGCAGCTTTTCTTGGAGCAGGTCCGCTGTCCTCGGGAGTTTCTTGTCTTTTCGAAGCAGGGGCAGTCCTCAGAGGATGTCGAGGTCGCTGGTCCCTTTGGAAGGCGTCGCTGGAGCAGGATCTTTGGAAGGCAGGAGACAGGCCGGTGAGTTTCTGGAGCCAAGGCAGTTGTCGTCTTCTGGTCTTCCTCTGCAGGGGTTTTCAGCTAGGCAGTCCTTCTTCTTGTAGTTGCAGGAATCTAATTTTCTAGGGTTCAGGGTAGCCCTTAAATACTAAATTTAAGGGCGTGTTTAGGTCTGGGGGGTTAGTAGCCAATGGCTACTAGCCCTGAGGGTGGGTACACCCTCTTTGTGCCTCCTCCCAAGGGGAGGGGGTCACAATCCTAACCCTATTGGGGGAATCCTCCATCTGCAAGATGGAGGATTTCTAAAAGTCAGAGTCACCTCAGTTCAGGACACCTTAGGGGCTGTCCTGACTGGCCAGTGACTCCTCCTTGTTGCTTTCTCTGTTCCCTCCAGCCTTGCCGCCAAAAGTGGGGGCCGTGGCCGGAGGGGGCGGGCAACTCCACTAAGCTGGAGTGCCCTGCTGGGCTGTGACAAAGGGGTGAGCCTTTGAGGCTCACCGCCAGGTGTCACAGCTCCTGCCTGGGGGAGGTGTTAGCATCTCCACCCAGTGCAGGCTTTGTTACTGGCCTCAGTGTGACAAAGGCACTCTCCCCATGGGGCCAGCAACATGTCTCTGGTGTGGCAGGCTGCTGGAACTAGTCAGCCTACACAGACAGTCGGTTAAGTTTCAGGGGGCACCTCTAAAGTGCCCTCTGGGGTGTATTTTACAATAAAATGTACACTGGCATCAGTGTGCATTTATTGTGCTGAGAAGTTTGATACCAAACTTCCCAGTTTTCAGTGTAGCCATTATGGTGCTGTGGAGTTCGTGTTTGACAGACTCCCAGACCATATACTCTTATGGCTACCCTGCACTTACAATGTCTAAGGTTTTGTTTAGACACTGTAGGGGTACCATGCTCATGCACTGGTACCCTCACCTATGGTATAGTGCACCCTGCCTTAGGGCTGTAAGGCCTGCTAGAGGGGTGTCTTACCTATACTGCATAGGCAGTGAGAGGCTGGCATGGCACCCTGAGGGGAGTGCCATGTCGACTTACTCGTTTTGTCCTCACTAGCACACACAAGCTGGCAAGCAGTGTGTCTGTGCTGAGTGAGAGGTCTCCAGGGTGGCATAAGGCATGCTGCAGCCCTTAGAGACCTTCCTTGGCATCAGGGCCCTTGGTACTAGAAGTACCAGTTACAAGGGACTTATCTGGATGCCAGGGTCTGCCAATTGTGGATACAAAAGTACAGGTTAGGGAAAGAACACTGGTGCTGGGGCCTGGTTAGCAAGCCTCAGCACACTTTCAATTGTAAACATAGCATCAGCAAAGGCAAAAAGTCAGGGGGCAACCATGCCAAGGAGGCATTTCCTTACATTTGGCAGCTGGTGGTGCCTCCTTGCCCTTCCCCTTGGCAGTTGGTGGTGCCTCCTTGCCCTTCTCCTTGGCAGCTGGTGGTGCCTCCTTGCCCTTCTCCTTGGCAGCCGGTGGTGCCTCCTTGCCCTTCCCCTTGGCAGTTGGTGGTGCCTCCTTGCCCTTCTCCTTGGCAGCTGGTGGTGCCTCCTTGCCCTTCTCCTTGGCAGCCGGTGGTGCCTCCTTGCCCTACCCCTTTGCAGTTGGTGGTGCCTCCTTGCCCTTCCCTGTGGCAGCTGGTGCAGGCACACTGTCAGTGCTGATGGTTGTTTCCCTGGAGCCTCTCCCACCTGCAGTAACTGTCAACACTACTGTGGCCGTGAACTGGGTGGCTAAGGTGCTCGCCTGGGTTCTGACCACCCTGGCCTGACGTGAAGAATGGGGGAGGGGTAGGGAAGAGGTCAGTTGCAGAGAGGAAAAGCTTCTTAGGGACACTGGGGAGGGAAGAGGGTGAAGGTTTGGGAGTGGTGGAAGAGGGCGTGGTTGTAAGAGGTGTCTGCTCTGTTTGCGTGCAGGTGCATGGGCTGAATACTGTTGTGAGGTGGATGGCTGTTGGGTGTCTGAGTGCTTGTGTTTGTGTACTTTGGGAGGCGTGATGGTGATGGGGTAGTGGATGAGGATATAGTGCATGCAGGTTTGAGTGGAGACGTACTGGCAGGGTGGTGGACGATGAGGAGGAGGGGACACAATGGAGGCAGTGGATGTTGGTATGTCTGCATCTGGATGGTGTTTGTGTGAGTGCCTGTGGGATGATGTGTGGTGCTTGTGTTTGCCTGAGCCACTCCTGTGTGTTGTCTTGGGTGCATGCTGGTCTGAATGTGTGCTTGGGATAGGTTGGGATTGAGGGGAATGGGACTGGGTAGAGGAAGTTGGAGGGGGGAGGCTAGAGACAGGGACAGTAGCTGCCATCAGGGAGAAGGCCAGAGCTTGGATTGATCTCTGTTGGGTCGTAATGCCAGAGTGAATGCCCTCCAGGAATGCATTTGTTTGTTGCAAATGGGCTGCCAGCCCCTGGATGGCATTCACTATGGTTGACTGCACAACAGAGATGGATCGCAGGAGGTCAATGGCCTCCTCACTCAGGGCAGCAGGCCTAACTCGGGCAGGGCCTGAGGTGCCTGGGGTGAAGGAGATGCCCACCCTGCTGGGTGAGCGGGCATGGGAAACTCGCTGAGGGGCTGCTGGGAGGGCGGTGCTGGTATGGGGGGTGGCGTCTGTGCCTGTAGTTGGGATGCAGCTCCTCCCTCGCCGGTGCCTCTGCTCCTCTGCCACATGATGCGAATGCACATAAGGACAGGGTGACAAAAAAAAAAGGGAGGAAGAGACAAAGGATATACTTGGTCAATGGCAGCAACAACACCACCGTTGGCGTACACAACACACACACACACAGGGAACAGCTCTACGCACTAGGCAATGCACTACCAGTCATAAGGCTAGTCACCAGCCCATGGACAGGAACACCAAACGCCAATAGCAGCATACCTAACACCCACACACCCCCACCCATTAGTGGATGCCTACTAGCTTGGTAGGAGGTGGTGTTCATCAGCCCCTGCCCAACATGGAACCTACCCTGCAATGTCTGCCCTGGCCTAGGGGCACGCACAGGCCCACATCCCCCACCCGGAGACCACCCCACCATGCGCAAGTAGTATATTGGGAAACTGTACTCACCCCCTTGTGGCTGCTGTGATGCCCTCAAGCGCCCATCTAGCTTCGGATAGGCCACCGCCAGTATGTGGGCCATCAGGGGCGGTCAGGGTTCGACGGGCACCCCTTCCTCGTCAGGAGAACACCGCCAGCTGGGCCTCCGCCGTCTTCCTTGCCCAGCGTCTCAGGTCCTCCCACCGTTTGGGACAGTGGGTGCTCCACCTGCCATAGACCCCCAGGGACCGCTCATCCTTGGTGATGGCACGCCATATACCCTTTTTCTGATGATCGCTGACCTGCAGAAAAAGAAAACACAGAAAAAGATATCAGTCATACCGTCCAGCCTGTTACACTCATAGCCCACCATAGTCCTCACATCCCCTTACGCATAGACATTGCACACCATACATGCATCACGCTGCCCAGAACACTTCCACCACCCCCCTGCACCAGGCCCTCACACACAGCACTCCATGCATTTATACCCCATACATCGTGCTCACAGTGTACTGACCTGTTGGTCTGGAGGCCCATACAGCATTCGGTACTGAGGTAGGACTCCATCCACCAGTCTCTCCAACTCTGCAGGGGGGAGGGCAGTGGCCCTTTCCCCAGTGACACGAACCATGGTAGGTTCCAGACACAGGTCTCAGCAGCACTTGCAGTGTAGGTCCTCTCCTGTTGAAGGTCAGGTAGCAAGTGAACAGATAGAAAATGGCGGTGCGTACTATCACTCCAGGCGTACATCACCATTGGCCACTGTAACCCATAGGGCCCAATGACAACCAATGAGGAGTTGCACAGCGGTACTCGACTGCCTCCCGCAACAGCGCACAATGTCAGCCACATTACCTCATTTCCACATGTCCATCCACACAGGACTGGCGGACTCCATTTCAGGCCATGGCACCTAACTGCGTCACAGTACACAAAGGCACCATTTGGGCTTATCCAATGACATATTGTTACAGTCACAACATGCAATGCAGTGTAGTGTTTGGAAATGTGGAATACTAACCAGCTTCTCACTTTTTTGCCCCCTAGATTACAACCGCTGCAGATGAATAGGAGATGGAGACATCCCCCATGTACAGACCCCTGGTGGACTTGGCAACAATGGAGGACAGGCACATTATCCTCACCTATAGACTGGACAGGGCCACAATCAAAGTGCTGTGTGCCCAATTGGAGCCAGACCTCATATCTGCTATCCGTCAGCCCACCTGGCTCCCACTCTTGTGCAAGTCTTATCCGTGCTCCATTTCTTGGCAACTGGCTCCTTCCAAGTGACAGTAGCTTGGCAGCAGGAATGTCTCAGACAATGTTCTCAATAGTGCTGACCAGAGTGTTGTCTACCCTGATTAAACACATGCGCAGCTACATTGTTTTCCCCCAGGTGGAGGATTTGGCCACAGTGAAAGCTGACTTCTATGCAATGGGACATATCCCCAACATTATTGGGGCTATTGATGGTACACATATTGCATTTGCTCCCCCCCCCCCGGAGAAATTAACAGGTCTTCAGAAATCGAAAGAGCTTTCACTTAATGAATGTGCAGATAGTGTGCCTGGCGGACCAGTATATCTCCCATGCTAAATATCCTGGGTCTGTGCATGATGCCTATATCCTGAGGAATAGAAGCATCCCATATGTGTGATGGCTCAACTCCAGAGGCACCGGGTGTGGCTAATACGTGAGCCCATAGTTCCCACCCAGTATATGTTGGTGTATGGGTATGGTGCTGGCCATAAGGCTTAGTGTTTGGCTAACAGGTATTTGCAGGTGGCTCTGGTTACCCCAACCTCTCATGGCTACTGACCCCTGTGAGGAATCCCAGGACAAGGGCAGAGGAATGTTACAATGAGGCACATGGGTGAACAAGAATAATAATAGAGAGGACATTCGACCTCCTGAAGGCCAGGTTTCGTTGCCTCCATCTAACAGGTGGATCCCTGTACCACTCATCCAAGAAGGTGTGGCAGATCATCGTGGCATGCTGCATGTTGCATAACCTTGCCTTGAGACGCCAGGTGCCTTTTCTGCAGGAGGATGAGGCTGGAGATGGGCGTGTAGCAGTAGTGAACCCTGTGGACGGTGAAGATGAGGAGGCAGAGGATGAGGATGAGGACAGCAGAACAGTTATTATACGACAGTACTTCCAGTGACACACAGGTAAGACAATGTAACTTCACTTTGTATTGACAGTTTTGTATTTGACATTGTACATGGCAGGCAGATTCTCCCAATTCTATGGCCACTTACTGTAATCTTTGGCATCTCTATTTTCAGATATCTGTGCCCCACTCTGGCACCTGGTGTGTTGACTGCAGCCAACTACAGGTCATTCCTATGTATACATCACTGTACAGTTGTATTGCAGTGCTTAACCCTTGTTAAACAAATACATACTTAAATCATTTGACATTTTCCATACTTGTATTTTTCAAAGGGTGTTTATATAAGTGCTAATAAGTAGAGGGGTATGTGCAATGGGCTGGGGTGATGGTGGAGGAAAGTCCAGGATAGAGTCCAGTCTATTTGTATCACAGGTGCATTGTCCAAGGGGGCATAGGAAGGGGAGCAATGGCAGGTCAAGGTGGACAGAGTGACAGAGTGGGACACAAGGGTGACAATTAGGAGAGTCTTATTTCCTTGCGGGGGTCTTGTCAATTTTCTCTGGCTTCTGCCTGGATCGCAGGGACCATTTGCAGGGTGTTTCTCCTTCTGCAGGGGGAGGGGTGCTAGTGGCCTTTTGTTCTTGTTGCGGGGCTCTTGTCCACTAGCGGAGGTGGAGGGTTGTTCATCTGGGTGGCTAGTGTCAGGGGCCCGGTGGTGTGCCACGGCCTCCCTCATGGTGTTGGCCATGTCTGCCAGCACCCCTGCAATGGTGACCAGGGTGGTGTGGATGTCCTCCCTGATCCCCAGGTACTGTCCCTCCTGCAGCCACTGGGTCTCCTGCAACTTGTCCAGTATCTGGCCCCTCTTCTCCTGGTAACAGTGGTATGCTCCCAGGATGTTGGTGAGTGGGTCCTGGAAAGTCGGTTCCCTGGGCCTGTCCTCACCCTGTCGCATAGCAGTCCTCCTAGCTTCCCTGTTGTCCTATGCCTCTGTCCCCTGAACCGTGTGCCCACTGCCACTGACCCCAGGTCCCTGATCGTCCTGGGTTTGTGGGGTTGCCTGGGGTCCCTGTATTGGTGGACACACTGCTGATTGACGTGTCCTGGGGACAGAGGTGCAGTGGTGGTGTTTCCTGAGGGGAGAGGGTCTGTGGTGGTATGGGACTGTGCCTGGGTAACCGACTGTCCGGATATCCCTGATGGGCCAGGTTGGTCATTCAGATCCATGCGTCCAGAGCTGCTGTCATCACTGTGGGCCTCTTCTGTGGGGGGACTGGATGTTGCTAGCACCTCCTCTCCGGTGACTTTGTGTGGGGGACTTGTGGGGGTGTAAATGCAGTGTTATTGTTTCTGCGTGTGTCATGTTGTGCATGGGTGTGTTGCCGGGATGGTTGTGATTGCACTGTCAGCTTTGCCTTGTGTGAGCAGTGATTTTGTGGGCAAGGTGATTCTCTCTAATGTGCATGCTCTAGTGATGGGTGTCCATGCAGGGCTGTGAGTGATGTCCATGCATTGGTGGTGCATGCAGTGCTTAGTATTGGGATGGGTGGGTTGTGATGGTGGGGTGTATGTGAGGTGGTGGGGTGATGGGGTTGAGGGTAGGGGTGGGGGTATGTGATGGCATGCAGGTAGGGTGAGAGATAGTAATAGAGATTTCACTTACCAGAGTGCAGTCCTCCTGCTACTCCTGCCAGGCCCTCAGGATGCCGTATTGCCAAGACTTGTTCCTCCCATGTTGTTAGTTGTGGGGGAGGAGGTGGAGTCCACCGCCAGTCCTCTGTACAGCATGTAGTCACAGAACGCACCTTCCCCCGTAGGTCGTGCCACCTCTTCCTGATGTCATCCCTTGTTCTGGGGTGTTGTCCCACGGCGTAGACCCTGTCCACAATTCTCCGCCATAGCTCCATCTTCTTAGCAATGGATATCCGCTGCACCTATGATCCGAATAGCTGTGGCTCTACCCGGATAATTTCCTCCACCATGGCCCTTAGCTCCTCCTCTGAGAACCTGGGGTGTCTTTGTGGTGCCATGGGTGTAGTGTGTGTGGTGTGTGGGAGGGTGTGTGGGGTGTTTTTTTGGGGTGTGTGCTGTAAGGTATTTGGATGGTATATGTGTGATGGTGTTATGTGGCTCTTGTTCTGTGGGTGCTCTTGGTCTCTCTCTCTCTCTCTCTCTGTTGTCGATTTATTTGGGTCATAAAGGGTTGTGGGTTGTGTGGGTGTGTGTTTCATAATGGTGTGGGTGTGGTGTGTGTATGTGCGTCAGGTGTGTGTAGTTTGAATTGTCCAATGTAGTGTTGTTTTGTTAGGTTGTGTGTATATTGAGCACAGCACTATGTACCGCCAAGGGTTTACGGCGGTTGAATGTCCATTGTGGTGATTTGTGAGTCAAAATGCTGTGGGCGTAGTTCTGTTGGCGTAACGGTGTGAGTTTTGCTACCGCCAGTTTATCACTGACCTTTGGGCTGGCGGACTTGTGTGTGTGGCTGTATAGTGACGGATTGCTATGTGTGGGTCATAATATGGGTAGCGGTAAACCGTGGTGGCAGCGGTATGTTGGCGGCACTGAGCATGGCAGTAAGTGGGATTTACCGCCAATGTCATAATGAGTCCTAAGTATGGCATACCCAAACAGTGTGCCTCACAAAATGACATAGAATGTCATTGAAACATCTATCTGAATACTATGAAATGATTCATAAGAGTATCTGGACCCCCTTATCTAACTCATTGACACATAGACAACTATTCTATGTCTTGCAATAGAGGCCTACTGAGCACACAAGATACATCCAAAGACAACCACAGGAAGCACAGTAACACCACCAATAGCATGAACACTAAACAATGTGCATGAAGGCCTCATAACATTCTGCAATACATGATGATTAGAAAACTCTACATGACTAAATCTAAACACCCTAATCACTAACAACTGTCTTAACATGTGATTCCTAGTACCTTAGTCCAGAATGAACACTTAAACAACTAATTACTAAAACATCCATGAATGACCAATACATCTAGAGTCAAGCAAAATGAATGACAACATATCAAATAACACCAACATGTGAATGTCAAATGGAACACCTGTTACACCATTAAGTCAGGCAGAAATTAGCAGAACCATAACTAAAACTCTCCAAACAGCCTCAGATTCACAAAGGTAAGTCGTATAAAGAAGAGGTATCAACATTACAAAAGCCACGAAGTATCAATTGACATGTGATGTACACAGGAAATAGTTTTTGTTGCAGTCATATAGGGGGGTAATTTTGACCTCAGCGGTCTTTTTTGAAGACTGCCGAGGGACCGCCGTGTGGAAGACCGCCAGTGGTGGCAGTTTGCCGCTCGGCCTATTATGACCGTTGTCAGCTCTCCGTCCTTTTACGGACGGAGAGCCGCCAACAGCCATACTGGCGGGAGGCGGGGAAGTGGAGGTTGCTCCACCTCCACCGCCACGGCAACAGAACACCGCCCAGCAAATCACGTCCTGTGATTCGCCGTGGCGGTGTTCTGTTGGCGGTGTGGTGTCGGCGGAGCTGCCCCCATGGCTCCCGTCCCCTCCCGGAGGATCGTCGGACCAGGTAAGTCGATCGTCCGTGAGGGGAGGGGGGTGGGGGTGTTGTGTGGGTGCATGGGGGTGTGCGTGTGTGTATGTAGAGGGGGTGTGTAAGTGCATGTATGCTTGCAGGGGTGTTGTGTGTATGGGAATGAGTGCGTGTATGTCTGTGGGTATGTCTTTATGGATGTGTGCGTGTATGTTTGAATGTGGGTGTGCGTGTCTGACTGTGTGTGTGGATGTAGGCATGTATGTCGGCGTGTGTGCGTGTAAGTGTGTAGGTGGTGCCTGCGTGCGTGTCGTGTGGGTATGGGTGTTGTGATGTTGGGGGTCGGGGTGGGGGGGGGTCCCTGCCACCTTTGGGGGGTGACAGGGGTGGTTGGGGGGTAGGGGAGGGAGTCGGGGTGGGGGTGGGTGGTGGTGGAGACCCCTATCAGTTCCAGGGAAGGAATTCTCTGGCACTGATAGTGCTTACCGCCATGGATTTCATGGCGGTTCAAACCGCTGGAAATCCACGGCAGTAAGCCGGGTCCAAATACCGCCGGCGGTATAGTGACGGCCGCCAGGCTGGAGACCCAGGTTTCCAGCCCAGCGGTCGTCTCCGCCCTGGCGGGAGGAACGAAGAGCCGGCGGATGACCATGGCGGTAACCGCCATGGTCATAATTTCACAAAGGAAGACCGCCAGCCTGTTGGCGGTCTTACCGCCGGTTCTCCGCCTTCCGCCAGGGTCATAATGACCCCCATAGTTATTGTATTGTCCTCTGTAGCATGAACAATATACATGAGCTAAGGGATTAGCAAACTAGCCACTTACCTTCTCAAAAAACATATACCTTAGACTAAAAGGTATTAGTACACGTGTCAATGTTATGTTTTGCAATGTTAATGTATTATTACCAGCATGATTTCCACTCTGTAGGATGCATACCCTCATCAAAAGTCACCTTTGCCAATATATAAATCTGTCCTGACAATGGAGATACCTTTTCAGACCTCCTAGGGAGTGTAGTGAATTTGACTTAGCTATATCCTGCTAGGCATGGCAGCCTCACATGACGTTGCCATCTATTTCAGGGCACAGGATTACCTGGCCCTGTTACTCATCTGTCAGACTCAATGTTGCACATAGAACAACATCCAGTGGAATAGGACTGATCTGAGACCAAAGAGCTATATAACTGATCAATTGGATAATTTGTCTTGGGAGCACTAGGTGGGTAGAATGACACAGCTATTTACACATATGTATGGTTGAGTAGAATTACACATATGACACAGTCACATGTGCATCTCCACATGCAGTCATACTATTTGGTTGACATAGGTTATGAACATGTCCCTGTACACAATACTATGGCCACATCTGTGTTTCTATGTTGCCAACTGGAATACTATGTCTACCTAGGTGACTTGATACCTGTATGATATACCACATTGTCACAGATGAGTTACTTATGCATCATGCACTGAACTTGTAGAGGCATGTACATGGGTTCCATCAGTTTTTTCCCCCCCGTGCTGCCCACAAATGCCCATCTACCTCAGGGTAGGCTACTGCCAAAATGCGGGCCATTGGGGGGGTCAAGGTCCGATGGGCACTCCCTCATTGGGAGGACATCCCCAGCTGGGCCTCTGCGGTCTTCCAGGCCCAGCACTTCAGGTCCTCCCACTGCTTCCTACAGTGGGTGCTCTGCCGGCTGTGGACCCCCTGGTTCCGCACATGCTTGGCAATGGCATGCCAAATTCCCTTATTCTGATGGGCATTGACCTGCATGGATGACAGACAAAAGGAAAAAGTCATGTCCACATGCACCATACCAGTAGCAGGGGACAGAACACTTCAGTGACATCAAGTAGGCAAACATTCCCATCTTCTCAGCTCACATTCATTTACAAATTAGCATCTGCATGCATCAACACCTTCACTACTTTACATTTTAGGTTCAACATCATACACCACACCTATCACACATTAGTTTTGCATTGGACTCACCTGCTCCTCTGATGCACCATATAGCTGTTCATACAGGGGTAGGATCTCCTCCATGAACTTATCCAGCTCTTACGGGGTGAAAGCTTGGCCCCTATGACCTGCAGGATGTGGCATGTTAGCTCCCAGAGGCAGTACACAGCAGCTCAGGTAGTGGAAGTCTTGCTGGCAGCAGTGTCTGGAGTCAAGTGAGCAATACTGCAGAAGATGGCAGTCACGCACACCATGCCCAAGACCGTCACCACAGGCAGACATCGCCATTGGCACAAGTTAGCCAAAGGCAGCAATATCTTCCAATGGCAATTTCCACCGCAGTTGTGACCACCTACCGCCAGGACGACTTCTGCCGGCCGACTTGGGTCACTTCCACATGTCCAGTACCTTAGGTCAGATGGCTGCCATTTTAAGCAGATTTCATGTATGGAATGGTTTTAAAATCTGTGTCATGAACTATACCCCATATTGTGCAAAATATCTGTAAGTACTGTCTTCAGGTTTAGTTATCTTTTTTGCATCTGTGCAGTAAATGCTGTGTAACTGGAGGACATGTGGTGATAGCCATATACACGTACTCTGAGGTTCCCATGTGCTTTGAAAATGTAGATAATGTCTAACAATATGTGTAAGACATGTCAAGTCAGTGGGACTTACAAACATTTTCAGTAACAGATGAATATGTATGTGTAGTTCAATAGTTAGCTGAGGGAATGTGCACCAAGGAGAGTGTCATTGGATGTATAGCTATGTGCTATTCTGTAGATGTCAGAGGTTGTAAATGGCCTTGACAGCAGATATATGTGAGTTGTTTATTTAACTTTACATGATGTGTGCATGCTGCATGTCACATACTGTTTACATATTTTCACATGGTTACCCTGCCATGAGAAGAGGAAGACAATCACCAGTGTACCATTCACAAGTAGACATGCACTCCATGGAGGAGAGACATTATATCCAGACATATCGGCTGAACCATCATACTATCATGGATCTTTGTGATGATTTGGAGCTAGATCTGATGCCTGCCATTTGCAATCCCTATAGCATACTTCCCATCATTCAAGTCTTGTCAGTGCTACAGTTGCTGGCCACTGGGTCCTTTTAAAATACAGTGGACCGAACTGCAGGGATGTCTCAGCAAATGTTCAATCTGGTTTTGAAGGATGTACTGTGTGCATTGTTGAAACACCTAGACAGCTACATCAGGTTTCCCCAACGTGCAGATTTGGCCTGTGTGAAGGCAGAGTTTTATGCAATGGAAACATTCCACATGTGGTTGAAGCCATAGATGGTACCCATGTAGCCTTGGTTCCCCCCAATGCCAATGAACAGGTGTATAGGAACAGGGAAAACTACCACTCAATAAACATTCACGTTGTGTGTCTGGCAGACCAGTACATTTCACAAGTCAGTGCTAAGTTTTCAGGATCATTCCATGATTCCTTCATGTGGAACAGCAATGTCCCACTGTCGATGACACGACTCCACACATAGACGGCCTGGCTGGTTGGTAAGTAACAACTGAAATTTGTGTTTTCACTGTATGTCTCCTGCCATCACAATGTTGCATGTCCCACATGTATGTTTGTGTTGTCCTACCAAATTGTTCACAGGTGACTCTGGCTATCCAAACCATCCTTGGTTGTTGACACCAGTGGAGTACCCAACCAAGCCCCGGGAGTACAAGGTGTGTCGTTGAATGGACCTGAAGGCAAGATTTAGGTGCTTGGAAATGTTAGGAAGGGCCAACCTCTACTCATCCATCAAGGTATGTGAAATAACAGTTGCCTCTCAATGCTCCACAATCTTGCCCTGAGATGACAATTATTATTTATACCAGATGAGGGGGAGCCAGCAGCACCTGTGGCTGGAAATGCAGATTTGCCAAGTGATAAGGAGCAAGAGGAAGATGAAGCAGGAGACTCTAGGGCAGATCTCATCAATCAGTATTTCATCTGACTAAAATGTATATGAAGTTGACATAATGTTGTGATGTAATTTTGCAACCTGAAGTAGATGAGTAGCATGTCACCTCCTTTCTTGCATCATCTGCGGTGTTGTAGACAGCTCCAATTTCCTGGCAATAGATGTTTGATAGACCTGTGCATGCAGACTGAAAGTTTGCATTGTGTACAGGACAGAGGGTCTACAATATCATGTATTGTTATAGCAGATGCAAAGTCACACCTGTGGATGTTACTTCTCCGATTTGAGGAGTGTATTCTGCTATGCCCTATCCCTTTTCTCTCTCAATCACAGATTTGCCTGGATCGTGTTTGGTTCATCATCTTTGGCAAACAACAGTGTCAGAAGCAGGTGGGAATTGCAGACAGACATGAGAAGTGGACATGGCTGAAACCAGGCCCTATTGCTCTTGATTATGTTGGGAGGTAATATGCTTTCCTGTCAAGTTCACTTGCAGGGCACAGGAGGTTGTCAAATGGTGTCATTTCTGTCTAGATATGTGTCTGGCAAATGTGTAAATGTGGGACCATAGCCTCTCCCATCACAATGGTTTCTGTTGTATGTAAACTACCTTGAACCTAGCTGCCAGTGTGTTGCTACTTTGCAGACCAATGTGAATGTCACTGTGGACTGACATAGACGAATGAGACCAATGTAAGTGAAAGGTTCCAGGACTGGGGACATCAGTACTGATCACTGTCTGAAAATGGCAGATGAACATTTTGAAGCTGTGGTATAGGTATGTGATAAGGCTTTACCATGTGATACAAAGGACCAATCTGTGTGCCTCCTGCCTTGTTGGTAGACTAACATTACCCTAATGTCTGTATCCTGTGGTTTAGCATTGTGTGACACCTAGCAAACATCCTGATGCTACTCTCAGGCATGCTCCATGTGCTGTTTGCATATCTATCAATGATTGTGTGTAGGTGTAGTTTACAACATTTTTGGAATCTCTCCTTTTAATAACCTATTGTAATGAGTCTCCTACTGAGGGAGTCCATGTTTCATGTCCATAACAATGGGTGTATAATACAGAGGGACATATTCAGACTAGAGTTGTTGTGCATAACTATTGTACATGGATGATACATTACACAAGCACAGGACCTGTGTTTAAGTGTGATTTATTGTGGAATTGAAACAACATATGTGACTATTTGCGTAAAAAACACACAAAATAAACAGTGATGGGTTCAGTCATGGTGGCTGGAATTATTAGGGTAGCTGCTACACCATTAGGATACACAAGTCCAGTGTCCGTGTACCATAGGAAAATGGAGATTGGTTACAGAACAGCCAAAAGAGTGTATCTATGCACACAAGGGGTACAAGTCAGGAGAGGTTTTCTTCCTGGCAGTGGGTTTGGCCTTTGCATTTGCTCCTGCTAGATGTTTGGGTGGGCATCAACATTTGTGGAGGGTTCTTCAGCTACAGAGGGTGGGGTGTATGATGCATGTCCTTCGCCAGGCAGGGCCTCCATTCCACCAGCAGTCACAGATGTAGAAGGGCCTGGTGTTTCATTGCTAGTGAAAGGTGTCAGATGTTGGGTACAAAACCTACTTAGTGTGGTATTCATGTCTCTCAGCCCACTCGCAATGGAAGCCAAGTGGGCATTTTGTGCCTGCTAATGCTGCATGACTTCCTGGTGGTTGTCCCTCTGCAGTTTTTGGATTTCCCCCAACATGGTGATAACTTGGCCCATTATTCTTTTGGAACTTTGGTAGGCTCCCAAGACTTAGGAGATGGTTTCCTGGTCAGTATTGTCCCTTTGAGTCTTCATCCTCTGACCCACAGCTTCCCTCCCGCACACCCTACCCCTCATGCCTGTGCCTCTTCCACAGTGCGCCCACTCCCAGTGATGACAGGTTCATCACTGTCAGACTTGGCAAGCTGAGACTCAGGTACCTGTACTGTGGGGCACACAATGGATGAAACAGTCCTTGGGACACAGGTTTGGGGGTGAATGGTTGCGTGTGATGTAGATTCAACAGGGCTGGAAGGGGTTGATGTGGGCAGGGTGAGGCTGACAGTTGTTGACTGACCAGGTGTCCCAGATGGGTCAGGTTTCTCGTCAGTGTCCAGATATCCAGGGGTGTTGTCCTCACTGAGATCGTCATTCAGGGTGGTAGTGACAGACTCTGGTATCCTCTCCATAATGACAAAGGGAAGGAGTGAAAGACAAAGTTGAGGTTAAATTGTGGGTATTGTTGCAGTTTTGTGAGATGCAGACAGTGCCTTAACATGATCCCCAGCAATGACATTGGCAGCTGCTGCACAGAATAACAATGCAACCTACAACTCTGTGACTTGAATACCATACTCCATTTATTGAGTTGTTAGACTAGGTTGGTACTGTTTGTACTGCTGATGCCATCTGATATTGTCTGATTATTGGCATGGCTGTATACCTCTGTTACTTCTTGAACTGTCGGGTGTGACAGATGGCACAAATAAGAGCCTACAATGCACATTGGTGTCCTTGAAGGGACACAGTATATGAGTAAGCAATGGACATTGACATGTATCAAGATGTACTGCAAGTGCATCCACTCAGCCATCTGAAATCCAAACAAGGGGAATATTTTTCTAGCTTGGAATCTTTCACATGTCCCCATTTTAACTGGGCACTCAGCTAGAGCTGAGTTTTGCTTGGGATGCTAGTGTGAGTTAGCCATTCCATTGCTGTCACTGGCCTGTACTGTTCCACACTAGAACAATAAAGATGGGTTTGAAAGAAAATTTGTTTAACATGCATCACATGTAATATTTGGTACAGTGTCCAGGAATTAGTGGACATATGGCATGCCAGCGAGGGGTATTAGGTGATTAGGACAGAGTTGTAGTGGGTGGTGTATTAATTGGGGTAGGTTTAAGTGGTGAGGGAGCATGCAGGACTAGGCAATTGGGTGACATGAATGTTGTGGGTTCTTACCAGACACCACTCCCGCAGGTATTCCTGTCAGGCCCTCAGGATGCAGGATGTCCAAGACCTTCTCCTCCCAAGATGTGAACGTAGGTGTAGGAGGTGGGGGCCCATGGCCAGTCTTTAGTACCGCAAGCTGGTACCTGGATGCCATGGAACTGACCTTACCCCTGAGGTCATTCCACCTCTTCCTGATGTCCTCCCTCGGTGTGGATAAATGGCTACAGAATTTACCCTGTTGACAAGACTATCCTTTGCAACAACTCCATTTTTCTGGCAATAGATGTTTGTTGGACCGGTGCTCCTAAAAGTTATCATTCTACCCTGACAATTTCATCCACCATAACCCTCAAAACCTCATCTGTGAAATGTGGGTGTTTTTGTGGGGACAAGGTAGTGGTTGTGAAGACGGTGTGGTTGTGTTCAAAGTGAAAGGGTGCAGTGTTAGGTAAATGGTGAGATGTTGGTGCTGTGATGTAAGTGAGTGATGGGTGTTGTGGATTGTGTGTGGCCCTAATATATGTGTTTAGTATGTTGTGCAGGTGTGTGATGTGTGCCTAGTGAAGTGTAAATGGGTGCCTATTCTTGCTAATTTGAACTCTTTGGGATGTTGTTTCTCTGTGGCTGTGTGTGACATTTTGATTGTGAAGGATTGTGGGTTGTGTAGGGGTATGTTATACAGTGCAATGAGTAGGAGTGTCAGGTGTGTCGATATGTATCAGGTGTGGGGTATTCTATCTATCTAATGTGGTGTGGCCTTCTGATTGAAATGAGTTGAGACCACAGCGGTTCGCACCGCCAATGGTTTTTTTTCCAGTTTTCCACCATTTGCGGATCGTAATATGATGGGAGGATTTTTGTCAGGCTGGGGGTGCTGGTGGTGGGACCTCCTCTTTACCTTCCTCCAGTTTCTTGGCGGTTTCAGACATTTGGCTTTTTTTTGGTGGATTTCACAGTGTAACTCTTAATACAGCGGTCGGATTACCACCAACATGGCGGTCTTTTCGCGGCCGCCATAAGGCGGTCTTCACAAAAGACAGCCAGACTCATGGTGTTTTAATAGGTAGGACCCTAAGTCCCACTTCCCTAACTCTAGCAGTAGTGGTTATTCCCCATCTACTGTGGGTGGCATTCAGATTAATCCCTATTTATAATCCAAGACTGAGTAGTTCCACTGCTGAAACAAATTAGGGCAGCGAGTTCCCCTAGGAATCTCTGGTCTGAAAATCAGTCTTATCCACACCAGCAGGATCCTAATGACTGAAGCCTTCCAGTGGACTCACTTTGCAAGTTTTGAAGCTGCAGCAGCTGTCTTCAATAAATTATTTATACTTGGCCCATGAGAGGCAGTGGTCAGGTGTCCTCGAGTTCCTCACATGTGGTCCTTCTGAGGCAGTGGACATGGGGGTTCTCGATGCTCCTACGATGCTAGTAAGTTTCTTGGGTTGCTCCATGCTGGTGGGGGGTGCAATATTTCTGGTCCTTAGTTGGGGCTTGATCAACATTGCAGCAATCTTTGCAGTGGCCTGGCATGCGGGATCACCACCTTCACTTCATACAACGCTACGGCCCAATTGGCACAACAGCAATTTTCATAGTGGCCCCATCTGACACATGAAGGCGTGACTTCACTCCCCACAGGCTACAGCCTGATTGTCACAGCACCAACATTCGCAGTAGCCCAACCTGGCATACAAGGTCATCAACTTCAAACCTGCATATGGGCAATGACCCGATCGGTGTCATAATGTTTACTGCTCGCTTCATGGATGTCCTCTTCTTGCATACCGGTGTTGCCGATATTGCCCTGCATCGGAGTAGTGACCTGATCAATGCAGCAGTCACCTTCTCACACCTCGCTAGAGGGATCCAATCACCAGGCTACCCCACTGCACCGCACTCCCTCCAGCACTCTCCTCTTCCTAACAGAGCCACTGATCTTAACAAGCAGGCAGGCAGTGCTGCTGCAGGCTCTGGGAGCAAGTGGTCTTGGATCCCTTTGGTGATGTCCTATCACCCAGCTGGGAGACTGGCAGCGCTTGGCCCCCTGACCTGGTCACAGGCAGGAGTCTTGGAGAGATTCTCCTCCTACAGCTTGACTGGTTGCTTGGCAGTTGACAATTGTGGGGGCTTTGAGCCATCAATGCGGTGGTCCAACTGCCACATTAAAACCCTAGGCCGCCAAGGAACCGTCAGCTCCACCAGGATCTGACATCCTGGCGGTCTGGAGGTGGTGGTGGTCCTAATCTGCCAGGGCAGCACTGCAAGCAGCGCTGCCCTGACGATTATGACCCCCTTCTCTGCCAGCAGTTTCATGGCAGTACTACTGCTATGAAAATGCTGGCAGAGAAAAGGTGCAAGGGGTCCCAGGTGGGCCCCTGCATTGCCCTTGCACTTGCCATGAGCAGTGCAGGGCCTCCCCTGGCTAGCACCATCTCAATGTTTACTGTCTGCTTTGCAGACAGTGAACATTGCAAGAGTTCTGCTGCACTCTGAGCTCTACAGCATTGCCGCTAGCTCGATTACGAGCCAGAGAGAATGCTGTAGGCTGTTTCCCGCTAAACCAGCAGGTGGAAACGCAGGTTTCCGCTCACTGACCTAGCGGGAAACTCTTAATTGGGCCAGCAAGGAGGTAGCCAGTATGGCGGCAACCTCCCTGTCAGATGTTTGGTGGATGGTGTGAACCGTCCTCCAAACTCCTAATCAGCCCATGATTCTTTGAAGTTTATGTTGGGGGTCTGCTTCCTTTTGAAGTGCCCTTACCTCTGATCTACCTTTCCTCCAGAAAGCAGTCTGTCACAGCAGGAGTGGCTTCATATCTGATAATCCCACAACAGAGGCCATGGGAGTGACTCAACCTTAACACCCGGATGTCAACAACAGTGATATGTGCATCAAAAGGATACCCCAGGGCCTCAGACCTACTCTTTTGATTCTCTTACTAGCCCCATCTCCTTTCTGAGATGTGCCCAGGTCCTCTCTTAGTGATGTATTTTTAAATCAAAGATCACCCTTTGACATTCACTGAACATTCTGGCTCTACGTTCCTCCAGTGTCCCATTTAGCTAGTAGGGATGCAGTAATCCACAAATCTGTCTGGGGAGATTCCTCTAACTCCCCATGTTCCACCACTTGGCCCTTGGTCTCCAGAAATAGAACCCATAATCTTCCATTACTGCTCCAGCCACCCAGCATATGCGTATAACATACACCCACTTCACAGCACTATATTTGTTATGTATTGTATTACTTACAGGTAAACATACACCCAGCAAAAGCATATACAATACATGCACTGTACAACACCTCAAAAGACACTTTGGAAATGTAATGTCAAGAAGAGTGAATGTGTAAGCAGGCCCATCACCAATTCGAAAGCTCCATTTGCTAATTTCCTTCCTGAACATAGATACTGGAAATTATAACAGATGATGAGGAACTCTCAGAGTCATTCCTAATAATAGTAAGGGGCACATTTCCTCCATGGTTAGTTTAGGTATTGCCCAAGTATTGTAGAGCTAGGCATAGCATGGGCCAATCACTGTCTGCTTTGCACACTTTCCTCCTCCCAGAATTTCACTGATGTGTCTTCAGTCGAAGAGAGAGTAAAATTTAGCTGCGACCCAAAAGTAAAATATTCTTTCATACTAAAGTTACAGGGAATCTGGCATGATTGTTCAGTATTCTGAGAGCAAATCCTTTAGATTTCACTTTAGTTATGGTTTTGTAAATATAGGAGTAATCTTAGTTAGAGATTTTGTTGCAGTCTCCAGTTTTTGCCTTGAAAACTGTTCCCGATAGAATCTTGGGATTCAGGGTACAAAGGCCCTCATTACAACCCTGGCGGTAAATCCTGCTTACCACCGTGCAGAAGACCGCCAACATATCGCTGCGGCAGCAGAATTCCGCTACAGGTATTACGACCCACAGCTTGGAATCCGCCACAATACAGACACCCAAACAAGTCCGCCACACCAAAGGTCAGTACAAAACTGGCGATAACAAAACCGACACCGTCATGCTAACAGGAATACGCCCACACTATCACGACCCACGAATCAACATGGCGGTCTTTCAACCGCAGTAAACCATTGGTGGTACACACCACCCCGCTCAAAATACACACACATTTACAAAACACAACCACATTGGACAATTCGAAACACACACACCTGATACACATACACACACCACTCCCACACACCCAATCCAATAAAAAACACACACCCACATCACCCACAAACCCTTACTGCCAGAATTTCGAAACTACGCCAGAGAGATACACTACCAAAAACAACACCAGCATCCACAGACACACAACAACATTACTTACACAGTATCCACGAACCTCAAATAACACACACCAACACACCCCCTCCCACATCACAACAGACACCACCTCACACATCACCCACACCACATCATGGCACCACAACGACACCTCAGGTTCTCTGAGGAGAGCGCAGGGTCATGGTTGAGGAAATCGTCGGGTAGAGCCAGAGCTATTCGGATCACAGGTGCAGCAGACATCCATTGCAAGGAAGATGGAGCTATGGCGCAGAATCGTCGACAGGGTCAACGCAGTGGGACAGCATCCAAGAACTAGGGATGACATCAGGAAGAGGTGTAACGACCTACGGGGGAAGGTGCGTTCCGTGGTCTCAAGACACCACATAGCTGTTCAGAGGACTGGCTGTGGACCTACCTCCTCCCCCACAACTAACAACATGGGAGAAGCAAGTCTTGGCTATACTGCATCCTAAGGGCCTTGCAGGAGTAGCAGGAGGACTGGACTCTGGTAAGGCAAATCTTTACTACTATATCCCCCCACCCTACCTGCATGCCATCACATACTCCTACCCTTACCCTCACACCCATCACCCCAACAACCCACTAACACAACCAACTCATCCCAAAAACAAGCCCTGCATGTAACACCAATGCATGGACACCCATCACCCAAGCATGTCCACTACAGAGTCTCACTCATGCCCCAAAATCACCAATCACACAAGGACCAAGCCAATAATGCAAGCACTGGAGTACAGTGTCAACCACCAATTGCAAACAATGACACACATAGAATAATTATGCATTTACACCCCAACAGGACCTCTAACCAACATCATCGGACAGGAGGTGCCAGACATATCCAGTCCCCCACAGAAGAGGCCCACAGTGATGACAGGAGCTCTGCACAATTGGATCAAGATGACCAGCCTGGCCCATCTGGGACCTCGGGACAGTCGGTTCCCCGGACACTGTCACAAGCCACCACAGAGCCTCCACCCTCAGGAAACACCACCACAGCATCCACCCAGCGGGCTCATTCCTCTGTCCCCAGGACACGTCAATCAGCAGTGTATCCACCACTACAGGGAACCCAGGCAAACCCACCAACCCAAGAAAATCAGGGATCTGGGGGCAGTGGCAGTGAGCACACAGTTCATCAGGGGACAGAGGCACAGGATAACAGGGAAACAAGGAGGACTGCTGTGCGACAGGCGGAGGACAGGCCCCGGGAATCCACTCTCCACGAGGCACTCTCCAACATCATGGGAGCTTACCATCCTTCCCAGGAAATGATGGCAACTGTACTGGCCAAGTTTCAGGAGAGCCAGTGGCTACAGGAGGAACACTACCTTGGGTTCAGGGAGGACTTGAAGTCCATTAACACCACCCTGGTCACCATTGCAGGGGTGCTGGCAGACCTCGCCAACACCAGGAGGGACACAGGGGCACAACAAGGGGCCCCTGACACTAGCATGGACAATGAACAGCCCTCCACCTCTGCCAGCGCTAGTGGACAGGAGGCACTACCACAGGAACAACAGGACACCAGCATCCCATGCCCTGCAGATGGAGAACCACCCAGCAAATGGTCCCTGAGATCCAGGAACAAGACAGAGAACAATGCCAAGACCCCCACCAGGAAATGAAACCCCCTGAATGTCACCCTTCTGTCCCACTATGTCACCCTGTCCATCCTTGAACTGCCATTGCTCCAGTTCCTATGCCTCTTTGGACAATGCACCTGGGAAACAAATAGACTGGACTCTGCCATGGACATCCCTCCACCATCCCCCCAGCCCATTTTACAACCCCCTCCAATTATTTGCACAGGAATAAACACACTTCAATCACAAAACAATCTGCAGTCAGTCTGTGCTTTCACAAATGTGTGATTGCAATAACTATGGAATATAGCAATGTCAATTTACTTGTTCACATACCAATGTAACACAGCTGTAGGCCAGCAGCAAACATAGCAGAGGGCACAAAGTGGGACCCAAATCTGTGAAATGGAAAGTCAAAGTGACGAGTCAGGGTCCATACACTAAATGAAAATGACACACTTATGCTAGTTCCAACAATAGAATTGGATGTGTGAAGCAGTGGCATCTTCTTACCTGTGTCTCACTAAGTATTGCCTGATGATGTTGTTTCGGTTGTTGATATCCTCTTCTTCTCCTTCCTCTTCTTCACTGTCCACAGGCTCCACAGCTGCCACAAGACCACCATCTGGCCCATCCTCCTGCAGAAAAGGCACTGGCGTCGGAAAGCCCGGTTGTGAAGCATACAGCAGGCCACGATTATCTGGCATACCTTCTTCGGTGAGTAGTAGAGGGATCCACCTGTCAGATTAAGGCACTGGAATCTGGCCTTCTGGAGGCCGAAGGTGCACTTGATCACCCTCCTAGTTCGCCCATGTGCCTCATTGTAGTGTTCCTCTGCCCTTGTCCTGGGATTCCTCGCTGGGGTCAGTAGCCATGAGAGGTTGGGGTAACCAGAATCACCTACAAATGTCGAGGGACAACTGTTAGACACACACTAACCCTTAGGGACAATCCCATACCCAGACAACTATGTCAACTGTAGTGGGACCTTGACCTCACCTGTGAACCACACACGGTGCCTCTGGAGTTGGCCCATCACATAAGGGATGTTGCTAGTCCTCAAAATGTAAGCATCATGCACAGAGCCAGGATACTTGGCATTGACATGGGAGATGTACTGGTCAGCCAAACACACAATCTGTACATTCATCAAATGGTAGCTCTTTCAGTTTCTGTACACCTGATCATTTCTGCGGGGGGACAAACGCCACATGTGTCCCATCAATGGCACCAATGATGATGGGGATATGTCCCAGGGCATAGAAGTCACCTTTGCCTGTGGGCAAATCCTCCACCTGAGGGAAAACGATGTAGCTGCGCATGTGTTTCAGCAGGGCAGATAACACTCTGGACAACACGTTAGAGAACATTGGCTGGGACATCCCTGATGCCATGGCCACTGTTGCTTGAAAAGACCCACTGGCCAGGAAATGGAGTACTGACAGGACCTGCACTAGAGGGGGGATTCCTGTGGGATGGCGGATAGCTGACATCAGGTCCGGCTCCAACTGGGGACACAGTTTCTGGATTGTTGCATAATCAAGTCTGTATGTGACCAGGATGTCTCTCTCTTCCATTGTCGACAGGTCCATCAGGGGTCTGTACACCGGAGGATGACACCATCTCATCACCTGCCCCAGCGGACATGCCTTATGGAGGAGAATAGGGAGCAGAGAGTCATCCAGCACTGAGGTATCACAATGTTTTATTGTCAGAAACTTAATTAATCTGCAATGTGCCGGTAGCTGTCTATATTCCCGGCCTAGATACATGTGACGCAGTTAACATCCATCCCATGTGGCCTCCTGAAATGGCAGCTGCCTGACCTGTAAGGTGGGACAAGGGGATATGAGGTAACTGCGCTGGCATGCTATACCGTCGCGGTGGGCGGTCGAAGACCGCGGCTCAATTCAGCATTGGTTAACATTTGGCCCTATGGGTCCCAGGAGCCAATAACGATGTACGCCAGCGGTGACGGTACGCACCGCCGCGGACGTGACTGCCATTTTCTGTCTGTTCACTCACTTAATATCTGACCTTCAACAGGAGAGGACCTACACTGCATGTTCTGCTGTGACTTCAGTCTGGAAGCGACAATGGCTCATGTGTCTGGGGAAAGGGCCCCTGCCTTTACTTCAGAGGAGTTGGAGAAACTAGTGGATGGGTTCCTCCCCCAGCACATACAACTGTACGGTCCTTCAGACAAACGGGTGAGTACACTGTGAGCATGCAGCATGGGCAATGCCTGTTTTGAGTGGTGTGGATGAAAGATACATGGGGGGGGCTGAGGCCTGCATGTGCGGATGGGGAGTGTATGTTCGTCAGGGCAAGGGTGGGAACTGAGGGGCAATGAGTATGACGGTCCGGACGGGTAAGTAATTAACATTTCCACCTGTACCATTCCTCTAGGTCAGCGCCCACCAGAAGAAGGGTATTTGGCGTTCCATCGCCAAGGACGTCTGGACCCTGGGGGTCTACCACAGACGGAGCACTCACTGCCATAAAACATGGGAGGACCTGCGCCGCTGGAGCAAGAAGACGGTGGAGGCCCAGCTGGGGATGGCCTCCCAACGTGGGAGGGGTGGCCGTCGCACCATGACTCCCCTGATGTTCTGGATCCTGGTGGTGGCGTATCCAGAGTTGGATGGGCGCTTGAGGGCATCACAGCAGCCACAAGGGGGTGAGTACACAATCATTCAGCTGACTCTGTGCGCATTACGAGGTGTCTGGGTGGGGGGGTGGTCAGTGGGTTCTCCTAGGCCAGGGTGAAGTTTGTAGGCAAGGTCCCTTGTGAGGCAGGCTATGTGGCACCCCAACCCCAACAGTGGTAAGAGCCATCTACATCTAGTCAGGCTCTCGTGACTTCCAGGTGTGCAGCAATTGGGGTTAGGCCTCGTACCCCATGGTCAGGTGAAATTTCTAGAAACTGTTAGTGCATGGCGTAGTGCAAGGGCTGCTCCATGTGTGTTGTGTCCACCAACGGTAGTGGTGTTGCATGCACTGAACATGTCTTTCTTCTGTCTCCCCCCCCCTTTTTGTGGTCTCCCTGTTCTTGTGTGCAATAGCATCATCAGGCGGAGGAGCAGGAGGGAGCTGCAACCCACTTGGCCCTGGAGGGCGAAACAACAGAGTCTGAAGCCACCAGTGGGACGGAGGGCGAGGGGAGCTCCATGGCGGGGACAGGAGCAGAGAGCAGTGACAGTGACTCCTCCTCTGATGGGAGCTCCCTTGTGGTGGCGGGCATCTCTGTGCCCACCCCATCAACAGGTACAGCCGCCACCCCCTACCAGCACCGCCCTCCCAGCAGCCCCTCAGCGTGTGTCCCATGCCCGCTCACCCACGAGAGTGGGCATCTCCTTCGCCCCAGGCACCTCATGCCCTGCCCCAGTCAGCCCTGCTGCCCTCAGTAAGGAGGCTTTGACCTCCTGAGATCCCTCACTGTTGGGCAATCTACCATTGTGAATGCCATCCAGGGTGTTGAGAGTAATTTGCAACAAACAAATGCATACCTGGAGGGCATTCATTCTGGGCAGGCGGCCCAACAGAGAGCATTTCAGGCTCTGGCCTCAGCACTGATGGCAGCCATTGTCCCTATGTCCAGCCTCCCCCCTCCAACTTCCTCCACCCAGACCCAATCACCTGTACCTCAGCCTATCCCAAGCTCACCATCAGACCGGCATGCACACTCATCAACACAAAAGAGTGGACATGGCAAGTATAAGCACCACACATCCCACAGGCACTCACACAAGCACCATCCCCATGCAGACACAACAACATCCACAGCCTCCATTGTGACTCCCCTCCTCCACGTCCTCCTCCTCCCTCCCAGTCTTGTCTCCACTCACACCTGCATGCACTACATCCTCAGCCACTGCCTCCATCACCAGCACGCCCATCACCACACACCGCTCACGTGCACTCACCACCCCCACTACCATGCACACATCCCCAGTGTCCTCTCCCAGTGTGTTTGTGAGCCCACCTCCCAAAGTACACAAACGTAGGCACACACCCACCCAAAAGCCATCCACCTCACAACAGCCTCCGGCCCATGCACCTTCACCCAAATGCAGCAGACATACACCGCCTACAACCACTACCTCTACCTCCACTCCCAAACCCCCTCCATCTTCCCGTCCCAGTGTGTCTAAGAAACTCTTCCTGGCTAACATTGACCTCTTCCCTACACCTCCCCCGTCCTTCCCCTAGGGCCAGGCTTTCCAGATCCCAGCCCAGCACCTCAGCCACCAAATCCTCAGGCACTGTGGTGCCAGCAACTGCAGGGTCATCGAGTGCGCCACCCATCAGGGCTGTCAGTGTGCCATGTAGCGAGGGCAAGGACATTCCGCCACCTGCCAAGGTGCAAAAGGTGCCCACATCCCGGAGGGAGAAGCCTAAAGTACCAGCCACCAAGGGCTCAGCAAAAACCAAAGGGAATAGTGGCAAGACAACTGTGGCACCATCAAAGCTGGGGAAGGGCCAAAAGCTGAAGAGCAGGTCAGGAGAGGGCATGGTGGCACCAACTGAGGGACCAGTGTCGCACTTTCTGTCCACGACCACGGCAACCTGTATGGAGGCAAACACCGCTAGCTGCCCTGCCACCACAACCGCCACCTGCACGTCACCTGCACCGCCCCCGGCACGTCTACAGCCTCAGCAACAGTCCCCCGCAGCCTCCCCAGTGGGCAGCCGACTGAGGCTGCAGGAAATTTTCTGCTGTGTCCCTCTGCAGGTGCTGACCCATGCACCACCACAGGCACCGCTGTGACAGACACCGCTGCAAGCACCGCCGCCGGCCCCGCGGCATCCTCGGACACAGGCACCACCGCTGACATGGCTACCATCCCCAGTGGTCAGTCGTCTGAGGCTGGAGGAGAGTTCCTGGACCCTGGGCAGCTTCTATGAGGCATTTCTTCCATCACCGTTTGCACCTGCCGGTGGAAGGCGCAGCCGCAGCAGTGTGGGCATGTTGCTGCCTCCATGGCGTATCATGCTACCTGAACCTCACCAATCTCGTGGCACGCACACCCAGGTGAGGGAATTGTACCGGCCACACTGCACATGGAGCACTCTGGGCACAAAGCCCCCTCCAGAACCAGTGGAGAGATACATCCACTACCTCTGTCCTTGGCAGGATGAAGCACTCTGGGCACCAGGCCCCCTCCAGAACCAGTGGAGAATGACCTCCACTTGAGAGACTGTGGCTTTGCACTCCCCAGGATGCAGCAGTGGGCAAACCACCCACTGGAGAGACTTGAGAGACTGTGGCTTTGCACTCCCCAGGATACATCAATGGGCATGGAGCCCACTCGTGCAGCAGTGGCTTTGTGCGTTCATCAGGCTGAGGTGCCCCCCCCTCTCCCTACCCCTGAGGTGCGTGTATATTTTCAATCTGATGCCCCTGCAATGTTCTCTCCGTTTCGAGTCAGGTATCATGTGTGGGCCTCACCCATGCATTTTGGGCCCAGTGGTCCATGGACAATGATTAGTACACTATCCGGACTTGTGTAGTTGGTGTACATATTTGTATACACTGAATTTTGACTTTTGAATACTGGATTTTTCTTGATTACAATGGTTACAATCATTTCCTTTTGTCATTGTGTTCTTCCAGGGGGTGAGGGGTTGTATATGTAATGTTACTGCATGTATTTGTGTGTCTGTTGTTGTGTGTGGTGGTGAGGGTGGGGGTGTTGCGTGTGTGTGTCACTCTGTTTCCTCCCACCCTCCCCTGTGTTGTAGGTGCAGTACTCACCGTGGTCGCCGCCGCCGCCGTTCGTACTCATCATAGAAGAGGAGATAAACCAGCATGGGCAGTACGTGGAGTTCGGGCTCCAGGGCGTCCAGGTTCCTCGTTGGGTGTCGAAAGGGGAGTGCTTTCCCTTCTGTGTACTGTTTCCGCCATGCTTTTGATAGCGTTGGTCCCCCCCCGGAAAAGGTGGCGGATAGGCCTCTTGTAATAGGGTGGGCGGTACTTTGTCTCCCGCCTGTCTGTTGGAGGTGACCGCCGCGCTGTTTGTTTCGACCGCCGTGGTGGTCGGAGTGTTAAAGTGGCTGTCTATGTTGATGGTTTCCGCCAAGGTTGTAATCCCATTTTTTTTTCCGCCAGCCGGTTTGCGGTATTACCGCCGCTTTAACACCAACCCCTAGGGTTGTAATGAGGACCAGAGTCTGGCTGTGGCCTTGAACATGTTATAGCAGTTCTAGACAGGAAGAATAAATGTAAAATGAAACCTCACTTATGTGCACTGAAGCTATGCTAGACTAAACAGTGCTCTCCAGAGTAGGATCAGTACGTTTGCCAGCCTTTCTGTTATGTCTGAGGATTTTCTTGGTTCCTGTTCTGCTTGTTATGTTTTCTTGGGGCTGCTCCAGGCCCAAGAAAAAGGCAGAGCCCTGACTGAATTTGGACACACCTGTCCAATGAAAGGCCCTGCCATGTATTTTGTCATTTACCCATGGAATGGGAAAGTAGATTGTGATGAACACGTTGAATTGATTCAGCGATCTGTGATCTCGCAGCTGGAGGCTCATTTAGGAACTGTGCATCAATTTGGAGGCCTCCGAGGCACTGAAATCATATGCCAACAACCACAACTCTTAGGATACCTCACTCTCCTGTCTAGATCCGTCTTCCGAGACCATAAACTAGAATCAGGGATGAAGTACATATATCCATTCCATCACCCACAGCTGCTAAGAGATTTCCAGAGAAAATGGCTTCCTCCTAGCGTTATACCAATGTACTTTACCCCACACATATTCCCTTATACCATGATTATGTGCCTGACTTTTCATGAAGTGCACACCATCTGATCCCATCCCAGCCAGGGGTCGACGTGAGTCTCCTTTGCAAAGTTTTTGTTCTTCCATCAAAGCACATCTCTTTATTAGCCAAAGACTCAGGGTTGTCCTCTGCCATCTCACTTTCCTCGAACACCACAAGATATTAGTTCCTGTAAACAATAAAGAAAATTATGTTTCTGATATCCGGTGCGGGCCTCACATTATCTGGTCTCTGCCATTTTCGTTGGTAATGCTGCATGTCCGAATACCCTGCACACCCCCTCTTACTGTACAGTAAGCCTTCACATCCAGGTCCCTTCTGAGAAGTACGTTGGTTCACGTTTGTATCATGCCTTCTGTTATGACTGGCGGAAGCATGACTATAGCAACAAATGCCTTTGGTCTTCTCCCCTCTCAGTTTGCCACACTCGTCTCTAATCATATAGCTCAGTGTACTTCTAAATGCTGCTATGTTTGGCATTTATCCATGTTGATTATGCTGTATGAAGCTATGAAGATTTAAGCAAATACTGACTCACGCTGTTGCTTACCCATCTCAGAGGGGATTTGCCATCAACAGCACCGCCAGACCTTCAATAAATAAAAGATAACATGTAATAGGCTGCTGCCCAGAGGAATTGTAAAGTAAACCTCTAACACGTCTTGTTGTCTTATTCGGATCTCGAAACCAAGAGCTCTGAACCTAGCACAGAAGTATATTGCTGTTTTCATTTGATGTGCAGTCTAGTCAAGCATTAAATGTATAGTTAACAGACACCCAATGGTCACAAGAGACTTGACAACTTAAATTACTTAGTTATAATGAAGATAAATAGCATTCTAGACATGGACACATATTGCTCCCAGAAGAGAAATTGGCACTCATGTTGTTGCCAGGCAACCCACACAAGACTTGTAAATGGTATGCTTCCTAGAATTTGATGTTATCAGTACTCAGAAATGTAGGTGTCTAGATTCTTGTTTAGTTCTTGTGCTACAGTTCATCTGAAAATTCAACTGTTTATACACACAGTGAACGTTATGTTTTAACAGAGCTTTGTTTCACTGAAAACAAGAACTATTAAAACTGAAGTGATCTTTATTTTTAATCGCCAATATATCGCAGTACATAGATAAATAAATAGATAGATAGATAGATAGATAGATAGATAGATAGATAGATAGATAGATAGACAGACAGACAGACAGATAGATAGATAGATAGATAGATAGATAGATAGATAGATAGATAGATAGATAGATAGATAGATAGATAGATAGATAGATTAGGTTCAAACTGCTTGCTTTTTAGTATGCTATATAACGCCAAATATTTTGAACGTCCGACTTCTTTAAATGCCATATATTAAACGCCAGATGCCTTGCAGGTAGGTGTAGACCTCTAGTGATGCAGGGTTTATTTCTTCATATACAGAGTGGACAAAGTTGTTTGAAAACCTTTTATTAAATCATATTGCATAGAATAACTCAGTAATCACAAGTGAAAAGTAATTCACTTCAAACATTAGAGAGACTTCTTCACAGTTTGACAGTCATACTCATGTCACACTGTATTGTCTTCACAATGTTAACACATCTAGATGCTTACTTTGCCTAGACTCAAGGTAAAAATATCGGAACACATAAATATCTGAAAAAACATTGTGATGCAAAAATCTCATTGTATATAATGTTGTTGTCATTGTTTTCCCAGTTATATCGTTTTTAATAATATTGATGTAGTTAATATTGTTTTCTGTGATATAATTGTAAGAATGTAGTTTCTATAACACTTTTAGTGTGTTTAGTTAACTTATTAATTTAGATGTTAGTATTTTGGTATAATTGTTGTCAGTTTTAAGAAATGTCATTATAATGTCATTTTTAGTATTGTTTATTTTTATTGTTAATTATGTTTTTATTTGTTTATTGATTATGTAAATTTTTAAGTGTTATATATTTAAATCGAATATGTTTTTAGTTTTATTATTACTAATTATACGTTATATTTTTGTAGCAGTTTGTTGGGTTTTAGGGATATAGGGTGGGAAGTTCAGTAAGTATTAAAAATATAAATTATTGCTAATTAGTTTTTAATTGTTAATTAATCATTTTATTAACTACTACTTATGTATTTAGCTTAATAGTAATTGATTTGAGTTACAGTTTAGTTATGGAATGCTGGGTGTGTATGAAAATAGGGTGGGAAGTTGAACTGAAATGTTTTTTAATGCTTTTTAAAATTAAGTTTTATTTGATTATTAATTATATTTATTACTTAATTGATTCATTATTGTGTACTTTTTGTAATGTATTATTTATGTTAAAAAATGTTACAAGTTTATTAAACATATATTTTTAATGCTGTGTAGTTTTTTAGGTTAATAGGTTGCTAAGAAAACAAAAATATGTTACATTTGGTATATTAATTGATTATTCATATATGCAATGTAATAATTGGTAATTAATTATGTATAATGTTTTTGAATATTAATTTTTAAAAAATGTAATGTGTAATTCCCTACTGCACATCTTAGACAACAGTGCGAACAGTAAATTTAAACCCTCCAAAGTCCAGTACTTTCCTTAATGTTCCTTAGAGTGGGGTGGGAATACTGAATGTCACCCCCTCTGAAGTCCACCCCTCTCCCTACTGTTGTTTAGACTGGAGTGGGAATAGCAGATGTAAGCTCTACGAAGTCCAACACTTTTTCTACTGTTGCTTAGACTGGAGTAGGGATAGTAAATCTAACCCCTCCAAATTCCCATACGTTCCATACTGTTGTTTAGACTGTAGTGGGAATAACAAATCTAACTCTGTCAAAGTTCATCCCTTTCTCTATGGTTGCTTAGACTGGAGTAGGAATTGTAACTTTGAATACTCCAAAATCCAGCACTTACCCTACTGTTGCATAAGCTGGAGTGGGAATAGTACACACAATATTTCCGGAGTCCAATGCGTTTCTAAATATCGGTTGAATGTATTTTATATTATCATTATTTTGTACTTTATATTATTTGTTTTAGTGTTAATTTAATTTTTTTGTATTTTTTGTAAAGAATGTAATTTTTGGCGTTTTGCATTTTTTATATTTGATACATTAGCTAAAATAATTAATCATCATCATTAGCTTTATTTCAGTAAATATAAATACCATAAAAGCACATCACATAAAAAAGGAACGGCAAGCTACATGATAAACAATTTAAGTCATAAAAGATTAAAAAGGAGAGAAAAAAGAAGAGAGAAATATTTACACATAAGCAGTTCCCTAGTAATTAATCTATTTTGATATTAAATTGTTTATGTGCTTTCTTATTTGCCTATGCGTGGGTGTGCTTTTTATGGTAGTAAATTTAAAATATTAAAAAAATAATCTAATGTAAAATAAATATTCTTATTAAATATGTTACAGTTTAGTAATAGTCACTGAAAAAAACAAAGATTAAAGTAATATTATAGTTCGGTCTGATAAATAGAGCAGTTTTTGTTTTAAAATTAACCTTAGAAATCCACAGGAAAAAAAGGTTAAAGTAACATTATAGTAAGGTCAATATGTTAATAACAGAATTAGGGCCTGATTCTAACTTTGGAGGACGGTGTTAAACCGTCCCAAAAGTGGCGGATATACCACCTACCGTATTACGAGTTCCATAGGATATAATGGACTCGTAATACGGTAGGTGGTATATCCGCCACTTTTGGGACGGTTTAACACCGTCCTCCAAAGTTAGAATCAGGCCCTTAATGTTTTGTACTAAATACAACAAATAAATTCATCAGTTATAGTTAGCAGAGCTAACTACAACTTGCCCCCCTGCCATGCACTGCATATGACCTCACATATTACATC
Organism: Pleurodeles waltl; assembly: GCF_031143425.1. Taxonomy (NCBI): domain Eukaryota; kingdom Metazoa; phylum Chordata; class Amphibia; order Caudata; family Salamandridae; genus Pleurodeles; species Pleurodeles waltl. The sequence goes on along the minus strand of NC_090442.1, from coordinate 867,885,206 downwards.
ACTCATGGCATGTCCTATGACATCAGTTATGACTTCATTGATGACATCACTTATGACATCAATAATGACATAATTCAAGCTCTTTTTCTTCACACATTGCTCTTTAAACAAGTATGGATTTAGCGGCCTGAAAGTAAGTACAAAATATCTTGGAATAACATGAAACATCCTTAATGCCATCACAGATAGAACTCCCATAGATGTAGCAAACATGTTAACATTGACCATATAACATACACTTCATGTTCACATTAACAATCAACCACAGATAGCTGGGTAATCCCTACTGCTCACAGTGTTCAATTTGTATACAACTGTTCAGAGTAAATAAAGTTCCTTAATTAATTACCTTCTACAGACAGCTTTTAGCTATATGAAACTTTTTACAGTCACTGAACCTAAATTGAGAGAAATTAAGTTGATATGAGTAGAACAGTGGGTATTAAATGTTGTTTACTCTGTGCCACACTGTTTACAGACTGTGAAACTCTTATGAGAAAAACACAAAAATAGTATTAATAAGTATTTACTAGGAACAATGTACACTCCTGCAGCCAGGCCCTTTGTCTAACTCCCCACAGGCATCTAAGCCCACGTTGCACAGAGCCTTTGCTCGTGAGTAGTGGGGGGTGGATCACAGGGCTTGGCCTGCCACCAGGCCCTGTTGTCAAACACCCACCAGGCTGCAAATACTACAGCCTTTGCAGTGTGCAGTGCAGGGTTGGCATTTGGGTCACAGGTTCTGCATTCCCTCAGACAAAACATATGTATTAACCTCTTGGGTGCCATGGATGTAATGGTTACTTCCTCGGGCAGAGCTCTGCTGTACCAAGGACGTAACCATTATGTCCAGGGACTGACCCTTGGAGGAGTGCCAGCACTCCCCCTGTGGGCCAAGCAGCAGGGATGGCAACGCAAATGCTTCAGCTGCAACCTCCAACCCCTCACCCGGGCATCTAATGACATCAGCGTGCACTGCGTGCTGAATTCATTAGAGGTCGGCGGATGCGCTGGAACCATTTGCTTCCAGCGAGTCTTAGGAGAAAGGGGTGAGTTTTTCCTGCGGCCCAAAGTTTTTTTTCCCTATAAGAGGCATTGGGGTAAATGAACTCCGATCATGTAGCAGGAATGGCCACTAGACAACAGAGATTTAAAAAAATATATATTTTACTACGGGGAGCGGCCCCTTAGAAAAGGGTCGCTCCCCATGGGGGCACACTACTATTGATCTATTTTTATCAGACCCGTCTGCCCCCCAGTGGGGCAGAAACCACTGGGACACCAGGGATTATTTGTTGTGCTTGTTTTGTGTTTGAGGGGTCGGCCCCTTGGGCAAGGTCGCTCTCCTTTGGGGGGCATTCATTTTGGCCATTTCTGGGGGGCTGGTCAGCCTATTTTTGTGCGGCGGCAGAAACCACTAGGAACAAGAGATTATTGTTTGGGTGCATGTTTTTTACAGGGGGGCTTGGCCCTTGGGCAAGGGTCACTCCCCATGGGGGCACATTACTTTTGGGGTTTCATTTTTATCAGGAGACTGAGGGGAACTCTGGGTGGTGGTAAATTTGTGCCGGGGCGATGATCCTACACAGAAATGTGAGGAAAATTTACTTTTTTGGCTAGATTTATGGTTTGCAGGGGATTCTGGGTAAGAAAACTTTGGGGGATCCATGCAAGCCACACGTTCCTGGACTCTATCAAGTGTCTAGTTTTTGAAAATATCTGGGTTTTGTAGGTTTCCCTAGATGACCGCTGCACCGGGACCAAAAACCCAGGTGCCCCTCCCTTGCAAAAAACAGGTAGTTTTGTAATAGGTAACTTTGGTGTGTCCATTTTGTGTTTTGGGGCATTTCCTGTTGCTGGCACTAGGCCTACCCACACAAGTGAGGTACCATTTCTATCGGGAGTTGGACGTTTGTGGCTCCCCTCAGATTCCAGAACTTTGCAGCACTAAAATTTGAGGAGAAAGTGTTTTTTGAGGTTTGCAAAGGATTCTGTGTGACAGACCCAGTGAGAGCCCCACAAGTCACCCCATCCTGGATTTTCCTAGGTGTCTAGTTTTAAAAAATGTACAGATTTGGTAGGTTTCCCTAAGTGCCAGCTAAGCAACAGCCCAAAAATCCACAGCTAGGCACTTTGCCAAAAAGACATCAGTTTTCAATGGAAACATGTGATGTGTCCATGTTGCGTTTTGGGGCATTTCCTGTTGTGGGCACTAGGTCTACCCTCATAAGTGAGGTACCATTTTTATTGGGAGACTTGGGGGAATACAGAATAGAAGAACAAGTTTTTTTTGCCAATTGTCTTTCTCTACATTTAGAGAAATGCCCTGTAATTTACATGCTAGTACGGGGACCCCGGAATTCAGAGTTGTGCAAATATCCACTGCTTCCAAATCCCATATCCTGTGCCCATTTCAGAAATACATAGGTTTTCTTGATACCTATTTTTCACTCTTTATATTACACCAAATGAATTGCTGTACAACCGGTCTAAATCCATGTATTGGCTCTGGGTACCTGGGGTTCTTGATGAACCTAAAAGCTCTATATATCCCCGCAACCAGAAGGGTCCAGCAGACGTAACAGTGCATTGTGTTAAAAAATCTGCCGCAAATGGAAAAACTTACAGAAGAAAACGTAGACTGAAATGGCTATTTTTTTTAACTCAATTTTAATATTTTTTATTTCAACAGATGCTTTCTTCTGCAGCATTTGTCAAATTTTTCTAAAAATCCCAAATTTTAGCTGTATTTTGGCTAATTTCTTGGTCTCCTCCAGGGGAGCCTAAAAACTCTGGGTACCTTTAAAATTTCCAGAATGTTGCGAAAAAAGGACCGAAATTTGACGTGGATAGCTTATGTGGACAAAAAACTATGAGAGCCTAAGTGCAGACTACCCCAGATAGAGAAAAAAGGCTTAGCAGTGAAGGAGTTAAGTGGAGGGGATGTGCAGCCCCCTATAGACTCTTAATTGGCCCCAGAGACCCCATTGCTGAGGCCAGTTCCAACAAAAAGGGGAGCTGGGCCATGTGACCTCTTTCCCCAAGCCCTAAAAGGGATCCTATCCCCTGGGGCCAAATACAATTGAACAAGAGAGGAGGGCATGCAGCCCCCCTCCTGAGCCTTATTAGTCCCCAGGGACTCCATCCCTCAAAGCCATTGGCCACATGGCTTACGTCCTCGAGCTTTCACAGGTGCTGAGGGCCCCATTCCCCCAGGGCTGTTTATTTTTAAAAGGGGATTGGAACCCTAACCATGACTTATTAGGCCCCTGGCACCATATCCCCTGGGGCCTCACTGCATTTTGAAGGAGAGGCAGCCACATGGTTCCCCTCCCCGAACATATTAGGCACTGGGACCCTAACCTCTGGGGCTGTGTTACAGTGTACAGTGGAGGGAGGCCGCGTGGCCCACCCTCCCGAGTCTTATTAGGCCGCAGGTACCCCATCCCGGGGTGCTGTATTTTATCAAAAAGGGGAAGGAGCCAGGAAACCCCACACTCCCCAAGCCTTATTTGGCCCTAGGACCCCATCCTCAGGTGCCAAGTAATTACTAAAGGGAGGGGGCAGATGCCCTTTCTCCCTAAGCCTAATTAGGGATCAGAGATCCCATTCTGGGGCCAAAATGTGATTAAAAGGGGAGGAGGACCTCACAGCCCTCTCGCTGAGCCATTTTTGGCCCCAGGGACCCCAACACCCAAGGCTCAATTTACTTATTTAGGGGAGGTTGCATACAGCCCCCTCCCCAAGCCATATTCGGCTCCAAGGACCTCATTCCACAGGCCTCTACTTATTTATATAGTGGGGCATGTGGTCCCACTCCCTAAGCCATTTTCCACCCAGGGACCACATTCCTGCTGGGCCAATAACATTAATATGGGGAGAGGGTGTGCTTGCCATCCAAGCTATTTTCTCCACCGGGGAGCCTTCCCCGGGACCTATGTAGTTAAAAAGGGGAGTGAGGCTGTGTGCCCCATCTCTGAAGTTTGAAGCTTGGCCTAAGGGCCTCTAACTGAATTAAAAGGGACTGGGCTGCACGGGCTCCCTTTGCTGAGAAATTATAGACCACATGGAACCTACCCCCAGTGCTACATTCTATGCAGCCCCCGCCCAAGCTATTATAGGCCCTGGGAAGCCAAACCCCAGAGTCACATTAAATAAGGGGTAGAGGTGTGTGGCCTTCCTCCCTGAGCCTTTATAGACTCCAGGAAGCCTACCTCTGGGACCAAATTCAACAGTTAAGGACCGAGGTGAGGACCTTCACACTGAGGCATCATAGGCCCTCTCACAGGGCAGAAATTCACCAAAAAAAGAGAGGGGACCACACAGCCCCCCTTCTCAAGCCTGGAAAAAGGCCTCAGAGCCACTAACTTTAGGAAAAGGGAGGAGACAATGCAGCCCCTCTCCCTGAGCCTTTTTTGGCCCCTGGGACTGCATCTCCTGGGTTAAGCTCACATCTTTTATCCTGGGAAGCCCACCCCCCAGGACACAGCAGTTCCCTGCCTGCACTGGCGTGGTCAGAGAAAGTTGTGCTTGCTTCCACCCGGTGTGAGCATTTTCAAAACTTCAGCCAAATGAGAGTGAACACTAAGGGACTAGTTACGAGTTTGTTGGTCCACGGACTGCCAAACTCGTGGTGGAGGTCAGACCACCTCAATCCCGGTGGTCTGACTGTCGGACTATGATTCTGGCTGTTGGACCGCTGCCTCCACCGGGATCTCGATGGGTTGGCGGTGGTCGACATTGTGGTCAGCCATGGCGGTGCCGAGTTTAGCACTGCTGTGCTGACCACGATTTTCCCTTTCTGCCAGCCTTTTCATGGTGGGGTCCATGCCATGAAAAGGCTGGTGGAAAGACAGTGCCCCTGCACTGGGCACAACCAGTAATCGTAATATGACAATGATGAGGCTGTCAGCTTGAAACCTGCCTCACCACTGCCATACTGGAGTTGTGGCGGTTTAACCGCTCAACTTCTAATCGGGCGCTTAGTCTGTTCACAGCGGGTGGGAACTTTCAAAATGCTCCTGCCAGGTGGAAGCAAATAGAGGTTTCCCTACCCATGCCAGTGCAGACAGGGAAACTGCAGTGTACAGGGGATGGGCTCCCTAGGACAGCATGTGAGCCATCCTCTGGGGTATTTTTAGAAATTTAGGTAGGGTCTTCAGAGCATTTCCAATTTTTGGGGAGGGGGCTGCACAGCCCCCCCCCCTTTTTAGTGAGTTTTGGCCCTGGGGGTGGGATTCCTGGGGCCCATAATTGCTTGGGAGAGGGGCCCCTTATTAAATGCAGCAATGGAGGATAGAGTCCCTGGGGCTAAATGTGGCTTCGGGAATGGGCCATGTGACCCCCCCTCCACATACTAATGAATGGGGCACTAGGGGATCGGGTCCCTGGGGCTGAATATGGCTTGGAGAGAGGGCATTCCACGCTCCCCCCTTAATAACACAATGCGGGTAGCCCTGCCTGCCATTTTTTTCTGATCCCACAGGAGACCTGCACGATTGTGTCCGAAACGTCTGATTTTTTGTGGATTTTGGCCCCATCGTGGGTGCCCCCCATTGGGCCTGAGGGGCAGCAGGGTATACCCAACCTGTCCCCTTTTAAGTTTTTTTTGTTTTGTTGTTCAGGACAGGTGACTAAGGGCCAGATGTAGGAAGGAAGCAATTTGAGAGTTGCAAATTGCGAGTCCTTCCGACTCGCAATTTGCAACTCGCAAATTGCTATGCAGTACGGTGTCTCAGACACCGACTGCAACTCGTTATGGGGTCGCAATGACCCACCTCATGAATATTCATGAGGTGGGTCGCTAATTGCGGCCCCATAGCGAGTATAGGCACTCGCTAACATGGAGGCCTGCTGTAGTCAGCAGGCCTCCATGTTAGCGACCTGCTTTTCAATAAAGCAGTTTTTTTTTTTTTTTTTAAATGTAGCCCGTTTTCCCTAAGGGAAAACGAGCTGCATTTCAAAAAATCCTAAACCTTTTGTTTCGGTTTTTTCAGGGCAGGGAGTGGTCCCTTGGACCGCTCCCTGCCCTGAAAAAATATTTTGGGGTCCATTCACAAAGGGGAAGGGGTCCCATGGGGACCCCTTCCCGTTTGCGAATGGGTTACCATCCACTTCAAGTGGATGGTAACTGCGACTCCATTTGCGACCGCATAAGCGGTCACAAATGGAATTGCATACCATTGCGAATCGCAAATAGGAAGGGAACACCCCTTCCTATTTGCGATTCGGAAATGCATTTTACGAGTCGGTAACGACTCGCAAAATGCATTTCTGCATAGGAAACACGCATTTGCGAGTCGCAAACGGCAAATTTTGCCGTTTGCGACTCGCAAAGTGCTTCCTACATCTGGCCCTAAGTCCCTTAGGGCCAGATGTACGAAAAAAACAAATTGCGATTTGCAATTTGCGAGTCTCTGCGACTCGCAAATTGCAAGTCGCAATTTGGGATGCAGAAAGGTGTCTCAGACACCTTCTGCAAGTCGCTATGGGGTCGCAAAGACCCACCTCATTAATATTAATGAGGTGGGTCGCAAATTGCGGCCCCATAGCGACTATGGGCACTCGCTAACATGGAGGCCTGCTGACGTCAGCAGGCCTCCATGTTAGCGACCTGCTGCTCAATAAAGCAGGTTTTTTTTTTTTAAAATGTATCCCGTTTTCCCTAAGGGAAAACGAGCTGCATTTAAAAAAAATCCGAAACCTTTTGTTTCGTTTTTTTCAGGGCAGGGAGTGGTCCCTTGGACCACTCCCTGCCCTGAAAAACTATTTTTGGGTGCAATCACAAACTGGAAGGGGTCCCATGGGGACCCCTTCCAATTTGCGATTGTGTTACCATCCACTTGAAGTGGATGGTAACTGCGATGCCATTTGCGACCGCATATGCGGTCGCAAATGGTATTGCATACCATTGCGAGTCGCAAATAGGAAGGGAACACCCCTTCCTATTTGCGAGTCGCACATGCATATTGCGAGTCGGTAACGACTCGCAATATGCATTTGTGCATTGCAAACCCACGTTTGCGAGTCGCAAACGGCGATTTTCGCCGTTTGCGACTCGCAAAAGGGTTGCTACATCTGGCCCTTAGTCCTGTAATGCCCACCTGTAAAAAAAAAATTCTGATGTTGCTGGCAGCCAATCAAAGCACTCACTCCACAGTAGTCTGACTTCAGCAGTAGCAAATTGGCCCAAGGGAAATAAATCTCCCTGGGCCAATCAGAATGCTCCATTTTCGAATTGGCACTCCTGTGAGAGTCTCTTGAACCTATTGTTGACCCAGCTGTCCAGATACGTATATTTTTTTCAACTTAATTTCTCAAATCCAACAGAACAGATTTACACCAAATCACAAAAGATACAATCTATAGACTAAGATCTAGCTTCCTGCCCAATTTAGTGTAATTCTATTCAGCATTGTTTGCTGTAGCCCTTCTTAAAGAAGTCTATGAACAGTCCATGAGGATTTTATGTTTTGGGTCCCCCTTTTTATCAGTCCCCGCTTGATGGATCACTCTGAAACTTTTCACGCCCAAACTAGTCAGAAGCTAGCACCTTTTTTGAAAGATTTTGGAGATTTGGCAAATGGGACCAAGCCTATTAGCAACACAAAACATGCTTTCCCTATTGAACAGCTGACCTAACTATACCTACCCAGTGGTGACAGCTACTGCGTAACAAATCTATCCATCCATCCATTCATCTATCTATCTATCTATCTATCTATCTATCTATCTATCTACATATACATATGTGTGTGTGTTTGTATAAATATATATATACATATATATTTAAATATTAGTAGAATTTATTTAATTTACATTATAATAATTTTATATATTATATTATTTAACATTTACTACTTCCAACAGTATATAAATTACAAATTAAACTTTTTTATTTTTTATTTGGACTATATGAGTGTCCACAATACTTTTTAAAATATTTTGCACTCACCATTATAACTGTAGGTACACAACAGTATAGTAAACATTATTTTTGACACAATATCTTTCTCAACAATATTGTTTACCACAATATTGTGTCATTGAACCCACATTGTGCACCGTCTCCATTAGTCCATCTCACTGTCTTTGCCTTTGAAAATATCTATTGAAATAATCTGCCCACCGTAACGTGTAATATCCACATATGGTTTCCTTTTCAAGACGAGTCTAGATTGCCAGTCCAAAAAATGCAACATAAGAAATGCTAGATAATAGTTTCCTTTGTCCTTTAAAACCAGGGCAACAAAGAGAAATGGCATTGTACCAGCAATCAATATTCACCTCTGCATGACTCTTCCAACCACTTTGTAAAGTGTTGCAGCTGGAAGTCCAGATAGTAACGTTTCATGTCTGAGACTGCTAGTTCCTCCTTTATTATATGACAGTTTCAGGGTAGTTAATTCACTATGGTTCTTTGCCGAGTCCTCAGCAGAGATCATTATCAAATTCATAAAATATCCTCCTTGGGATTAGGCACAATACTCCATAGAATACATATAAACATTTTGGTAATTTCATCATCTTCAATACACCAACCCTGCCCATCACAGAAAATTGTAGTTTTGCCAAGAGCCACTGGAGTTCAGGTCTCAGAAATCACTCTGTGTTTGTTTTATGCAATACTTCTGTCTTGGTCGGGCCATACTATGAGTCCTAAATATATGATATCTTCAATCTGCCATTGTAGTCCAAGATTTGGGTATGCCATCATCAGTGCCTCAGCTCATGCCCCAATAAGTACAGCTTGGACCAGTAAGTGGGAAATCCTGACATTGCACAATACTCATCCAAGAGCTAGAGCACCTGGGTTACCAAGGCAACCAGGTCTCTCAGTAACATTAGCATATCATTTTCGTATTGTGATATGACATGCAAGGGGGCACCTATCTTAATCCAAAGTTGCCCAAAGTTCTTTCTGCTCATTTGAGCCAGAGGTTCCACCACAAAGAGGATCAATGAACAGCCATTTCAGAACATCCATTTCAGATACCATGCCTCAAAGTACATTTGTCTGACCCGCGCTGAGGGTGATGAGTAGAGGAGGCATATCTGCTTCAAAATGATGAGATCAGGAACGCAGCTCTCATGTATGAAGAAAATAAAGCACCACCCTCACGTCAAACACCTTCTCAATTTCAGAGATGTCATAGCTAAGGTGTTTCTGTTTTTGTTTTCTAATCATTCTCTGTATACAGAGACCTCTGTTCAGTTTCCATTCTTCCCTCAAATTGGGACATTTTTGCCAGTACATGTTCTTGCATACCTCTGTTGTTTGTATAACACCCATTTCGTCTTCAGTAAGAGAACCCATGAAAATATTTGCTGCAATACCATGTTTGGAAGCTATCCCAAAATTACCTTCACATTTTTAATTTGGTACCTATGAAAATAAGTGTAGAGGCTTTCTAAGATCACATTCAACCTTATAAAAAATGCCTTTCAAGTCTCCATCCTCATGGGCATGCATTAGTAAGCTTCAACTTAACACAGTCACCAGAGTTTCTGAAAGACTGTTGTCTACACTTCAAATCTCTTTCCTCCCTTCAACCGCACAGTAAAATGGCATTTTACTGTGGGCTATGCCTACCCACAATTATGGTCAAATAGGGTATACAAATGTTCTTCGACTGTTTCCAATGTATAAACACGTCACCCAAAAATACTGTAATTTCTAAATGAATTGCTGGATTGTCCCCCTTCTGAACTACCTCTAAAACAGAATGCATTGTCTAATTTTCTATGAGTATTGAGCATAAAATGCTTTATTTGAACATAGAGTGTTTGTGAGTGTAGCATTCCCCCTAGCAAGGAATGATATTACTTGCATTACTTACTTTTTAATGATATATATGTAAAAGATGTTTGTGTCACACCTGCCTGAAGGGTCAACTGTAGCAGCAGAGTTTTTTATGTTAAAATCTAGAGTTATTAGGTAATCATTTTGACAGACTAATGTTTGGTTTAATTTTTAATAATGATGTTATATTAATAAACAGTGGACATATTAAATGGCCACCATCTTATATAAGGATTGTATTCTGCTCATGCTAACTTAAGCTAAATAGAATTATTAGGTCTTATTGTGTTTATTTCTTCTCTCGGTGGATCATCCCAATGTGCCACAGTGTTACAGAGAGTGTAATCGAACACTCAGTGACGTCAACACTCAAGCGCTGCTGTATTTATAAATAAGCTGCATCTTTTCTCTTTGTGCCGGAGAAGTAGCAATGTAAAAAGCTGAATGCCGTGCAAAACCTACAACTTCCTAATCAGAGGCCAAGGGCTTCTCTGGTACTACTGAAGACAACACTTCAACTGAAGACAAAACGGAAACCCATGAGGGACTTTGACATTGGCAACAGCTTTGGTATCACAATTACTAGACAAATCTTTCAGACCTTTAAATGACAATCTTCTCTGTGAAAAGGGTTTTTCTTCCAAGGCTGACCTTTAAGAGTTGGGTGCAATTTTAATGTGAGTGCACACTTTCTCCTAGTATATACAGCCATGTTCAGCAAAAGCACAAGAAATTAATACATGTTTATTTCTGTGACTGTTTTGCTAATCCCACAACCATTTATTTTCAACTGTGATAACTATAAATAGGTGTGCAGTGCAAAAGCTATGGAAATGGGGAGAGAGCATGTTTATTCTGGAGCTAATTGTTCTGGGCTCAAACCTATGCACAAATGTGTGGGTACAAATGAAAATAATGAATGTAAAGCGTAACTTATGTTTTTATGTATGTGTATCTTACAACCTTCTGGAACGTCATGTTCATTTCATTGACATTCAAGCTGATGTACTCATTTTGTAACTTACCTGATCATGTGTTTGTTATGCATAAACATTGACGAGGCAGGCCCATTTTTCCAAAAGTTGCAATTGTGTAGATTATAAATGCATTACACATTTGTAGAGAACAGAAAATGACCCATTTTTAAAGCTGTTCCACTTAACTAACAAATTCTGAAAAGCTGTTATGTAAGTCAAATTAAAACTAGATTAACAGGGGCATTTTACCAGAATTCACCATTCAAGTCAGTTGCAACTCCATTCACAAGCCTCTGAGAGCACCACAAAAGTCAGAACCCGAGCTATTGCCGAGATCTTTTGGCTTTGCCTATGCTTGTTTTTCATTATTCTGTCTTTACAGAGAAAAGTGTGATTCTTAACCTATAAATGTGTTAATAGTGACATCTGCAGGGCTAGAGCAGAAGCAGATGCAAGGTCATTGTGTAATGCAACTAAAGAAAATGTTTCAACTGTTTCCGTACTTTTGACTGTCTTCATTGTTAGGGAAATGTTACTAACATGTGTGTTTTCTTCGAGGGTGAAAGGAAAGAAGCAGTTTTAATTGTTCTTCATACGTGTTCATATTCTTGGTGAAGTGGGAAAAAAGGATCCACAGATGAGACAGAAGTGAAGGAAGTCAAGAATATCAAATGGATTAGTTTAGGTTTTGTCAAAGCAGCAGAAGCTAATAGAAAACTTGGTGTAAATCTAATGTATAATTATTAGATATCTGTTAATGTTCTGATTGGTCATACCTTTCTCACCTTATGCTTTAACCAATCATTTCCGTTTAACAAATTTAATTTAAAGTTCAGCCCCCATTGTTAGGGGGTCATTCTGTTGATTTCATGGTCGTGTTAACTTGCTCATGCTGATCAACTATTGTTGAGTTCAGCCCTTTTTGGATCATTCTTGGAGTGATTAATGCTTTAATGGTTTAGCGCATCAAATAGTACAAGATCTAAACCATTACCCCATCCTTATTCTGTCCTAATTCCTGATGTTGGAGCCTGATGGTGTGCCTCTGATGAAGTAGACGTTGCTACTGTTATCTGTAGACCATTATGTATTGACTGTGATTTGTTATGTTTCTTTTGTTTTCTAGGTACCAGCTGCAAATTATTAATTACTGCTGCATATATTTTTTATATTACCCAAGCTAGATGTTTTCTAAATTTGTGTTGCTAAAACTTTTGCATGAAGCCCAACATGTCAATGCTAATTAGTGGTTAGTGAGGGAGGTGTTTCTCATAATATGTTTCTGATGTTTCTTTGTTTTCCATTATACTGATTGTTAGAAATGGGGTTTCTGGTTGGCTAGGGTATGCACCTCAGCCAGGCAGAACTTACCCACTCTAGTCAGGGCAAGGGAGTTACATGTCCAAGATAACCCCTGCTCACCCCCTTGGTAGCTTGGCACGAGTAGTCAGGCTTAACCCGGAGGCAATGTGTAAAGCGACTGCACAACACACACAATACACGTGGCGCAATATCCCCACCACAAAAGAAACACAACACCAGATTATATGAAATATTCTGGCCCATATTTATACTTTTTGATGCAAAACTGCGCTAACGCAGTTTTGCGTCAAAAAAATTAGCGCCGGCTAACGCCATTCTGAAGCACCATGCGGGCGCCGTATTTATCGAATGACGTTAGCCGGCATTAGCCGCCGTCGCCGTCTGGTGTGCGTTAAAAAAACGACATACACCAGGCAGCGCCGGCGTAGGGGGATATGGGGCTTGGGCGTCAATAAATGGGGCAAGTCAGGTTGAGGCAATTTTTTCGCCTAAACCCGATTTGCGCCATTTTTTTTCACTCCCAACCCCCAAAGAAATGACTCCTGTCTTAGCAAAGACAGGAGTCATGCCCCCTTGCCCAATGGCCATGCCCAGGGGACTTCTGTCCCCTGGGCATGGTCATTGGGCATAGTGGCATGTAGGGGGGCACAAATCAGGCCCCCCTATGCCACAAAAAAAAAAAACACTTACCTGAACTTACCTTAATGTCCCTGGGATGGGTCCCTCCAGCCTTGGGTGTCCTCCTGGGGTGGGCAAGGGTGACAGGGGGTGTCCCTGGGGGCATGGGAGGGCACCTCTGGGCTCCTTCAGAGCCCACAGGTCCCTTAATGCCTGCCTTTTGCAGGCGCTAAAAAACGGCGCAAAAGCGGCCGTACGTCATTTTTTTTGACCCGCCCACTCCCGGGCGTGAATTTTGCCCGGGAGTATAAATCCAACGCACATGCCTCGGAGTTTTTTAGACGGGAACGCCTACCTTGCATATAATTAACGCAAAGTAGGTGTCCACGCTAAAAAATGACGCTAACTCCATGGACTTTGGCGCTAGACGCGTCTAACGCCAAAGTATAAATATGGAGTTAGTTTTGCGTCGGAATTGCGTCAAAATAAACGACGCAATTCCAGCGCAAACGGAGTATAAATATGCCCCTCTGTATTGTACGCAACGTAATTATTAGACCAAACATCACATATCAGTACTATCTTGCTACCTTAGCAGTTGTCAGAACGTTACACATTAGTTACTCTGCAACCTAGCAGTAGTCACACATTACACACAGGTTACTCAGTATTCTGCAACACAAGCAGTAGTCGGGAAAACACGTTATTGCGTCACAGCACTTGTCATAAGAATATCATAAAATGCCCATAGTAGGAACATTAGAAAACATATGGCAAGTTAGAAAAACATATTAGCAAGCATCTCCATAAAAGGAACATTTGCATACACATATGTAAAAACATGAAACGCAGGTAGGTAATATGTGAATCAAACAAAAGTCTGTAGAAAGAACTTTGGATTGCAACTATATTGGTCCTTTAAACAGTACCTGGTTGGATGAAGGCACCTCCAGTGCCTAGAAGGCGAACAATGGGGCCCCCGGCGCTCCTATGCACAAAACGGGTGCCTCCCTTATACTCTGGGGTCAGAGGAGGGCGACATGCACCTCCTCTCTTTTATAGAAAGACCCCTCTGGGGACCGTGATTACTGGGGGCCCCCCGGGGCCTCAACCGGCCCTCACGAGGGGGGCCAAAGCCAGCAAAAACAACTTAGGGCAGGAGGGGGGCACCACGCACCCCCTCCAGTTTAATGACAGGCCCCTCCCGGGACCCGTGATCTCTGGGGGCCCCCCTGGGCCTCCACTGGCCATTCCACCAAGCTGGGGGGGGCACAATAATGCCCGTTTTACCTAACAGCAGAAAAGGAGCATCCTGCTCCTAACGCAGAGGCCAGGGGGAACGGGGCACTCCCCGCGCATTCCCCTGGTCCTGCCGTGAAGCCACAAGAAGATCAGACCCCTTCTGGGGCCCGAGCAGACACTCGCCTGCACCCGATGTGGTGCGCGAGTGTTCTTCCAGCTTCCCGGGCTGCTGCGTGATCTTATTTAAAGGGGCACAATGCAGCAAGGAGCCTACGAGCTCCCAAGGCTCCATAAGCAGGCTGCAATCAGCGCTATGGCAGCCGCAACCACGGAGAAGCATCCTTCATGAAGAAATGGATGCAGGGCTCAGGGGCCACAGCACCCTGCCCCTGGGGAGCAGAATCTTAAGACAAGGTCCTCAGGTGGAGGGCCCACCTACAGGCCAACACAAGGGAAAGGCAGCAAGTGGCAAGTCCTTCACAGTGACCAGGCAGGTCACAGGTCAGCACAGCAGCAGCAGTCCATGGCGGTTCCTGGTGAGTCCTTTCAGCCTTTGGTGTCCAGTTCCAAGATGATTCCAACAGTCTCCAAATTGTGGGGAAAATCCCCCTGTACTTATAGTCAGTTCTTACAGTGTTTTACAATGGTAGGGAGAGGAGGTTCCAACCAGTTACAACTGGTTCTGGGAGTGCCCCCTCTCTCCTTTCAGCACAGGCTCCAAACATCAGTGGGGGGTTAACAACCCTATTGTGTGAGGCCAGGGCACAGTCTTTATAAATGCAGGTGTGCCCCGCCTCTCCCTTCTCTCAGCCCAGGAAGACTATTCAGTATGCAGATGCACCTCTGTGACACCTCCACCCTCCCTGTGTACAGGCTGTCTGAAAAGTATGCTCAAAACCCCAACTGTCACTCTGCCCAGACGTGGATTGGAGTCAAGCTGCAAAACACCAGAGTCATAAGCGCAGATTAATGCGCACTTTCTAGAAGTGGCATTTCTTTGATAGTAATAAAAAATACACCCACACCAGTAAGCAGCATTTATTATCACCATCACAACCATACCAAACACGCCTATGCTACCCCTCATAAATTAGACAATACCCCTTACACATAAGGCAGGGCATTTCTAATGCAATCCTATGAGAAGGCAGCACTCACAGCAGTGAGACACCAGTTAGGATGTTTGTCACTACGAGGACAGGCCACGCAACTTGGCACATGTCCTGCCTTTCTACATACATGGCACCCTGCCCATAGGGCTAGCTAGGGCGTACCTTAGGGGTGACATACATGTAGTAAAAGGAGAGTTCTGGGCCTGGCAAGTAAGTTTAGATGCCAGGTCCCTGTGGCAGAAAACTGCGCACACAGGCCCTGCGCTAGCAGGCCTGAGACAGGTTTGAAAGTCTACTTCAGTGGGTGGCGCAAGCAGCGCTGCAGGCCCACTAGTAGTATTTAATTTACAGGCCCTGGGTATAGAGATACCACTGTACAAGGGACTTATAGGTAAATTAAATATGCCAATTAGGTATAAGCCAATCATACCAACTTTAGATGGGAGAGCACCTGCACTTTAGCACTGGTCAGCAGTGATAAAGTGCTCAGAGTCCTACAGCCAACAGCGAGAGGTCAGAAAAACCAGGAGGAAGGAGGCAAAAAGACTGGGGATGACCCTGCGTAAGGCAAAAAGTCCAACACTGATGTATTCAATTACTCTTTCTCAGATTCTGGTGCTATGGTTTTGTGTAATATCCAATGAGTTAATTTGTCTACTCACATTGATTAAACTCAGATATATAAGGCGTTCAAATCAGTCTTTGTTTTCTCTCTATATGTATCATTTGTGCTTGAGGATTATTTTCGCGACCTTAGCATTGTTAATATAGAGAAATACAATTGTTAACTTCTTAATAAACTGGTGTGGTTATTGAGGTTGAATTGATTACATATGTTGTTGATGATGATTATGACGCATTAAAATTGACGTCCCCTCGAAACAATGTTGGTTCAGTTCATCGACCTGGTGGGTGAAATCCGCTATTCAGACTGAGATAATAGCTATGGTTATTCCATGTTCACAGTTTTTGGTATCAGATTTATGGTTACGTCATTTGTCTAATGACGTCATTGTTTGTGTCATAATTTGTGAAAGTTTATTCAGTGTGTTTTGATTACTAATTCTCAAAGATGTTTTACAGATTTGATAAAATTAGTTGCTAGATGCCTAAAGTGACTTTACCCAGTCCTTGGAGAAGCTCTGGGTTGATAGGGAGTGTTCTTAGCGTTCTGTTGTTGTATTGAGTGTAGGAAGATTATGCGCTTGCACAGCTTAAGCTACTTTGCAGATGATTGAGTTGTGTGTGTTTATAGGGAGTGGGCGTACTCCAAAAGAAGTGTGAGTAGGGAAGTTGGCAAACTTCACGTGTGTGGTGCTTACTGGTCGGAAAAATTGTCCACGTGGTTGTTAATAAGACAGACCTAAATGAGAGAGGTCTAAGACTCCGAAGTATATTGACAAGTGTGGTGAGAAACTTGGTATACGTTGTAATTTGTCTATTTAGTATACCAATAGGTGTGGTTAGTAAGTGGAGTTTGCAAGTTAATTTGGGAGTTTGAAATTTTCGATTGAGATTTGGCGAGTTCTATGTGCACCAGGGCAGTATCCATTGATCAGTTGAGAGTGAAATTTGCAGGTCGAATTTTGCTTGAGGATGTGGGAAACTGTGAAAAAGAATAGCTACAAGTGCGAAAGCTGGTTAAGGAATTTGGAAGGTTTCTGAAGCGATTGTGTTATCCTACCTATAGTAAATAGAAAAAATAGTTTTTCTCTTGGTTTAAGAATTGCTCACAAATTAATATTGCATTTGTTTGAGTGTGTTAAATTTACAAAGACAAGCCAAAAGGCTTTGACAGCGGCTATGTCACTGTGTGTGTGGGTGTGACATCAGTTTTGTGCTACACTGAGATAGGTTGGTTAGCGAGAAGGGTTGTGCACGGATGGGTGGACGATCATGTGGTGTGATTGGATGAGAAGAGTATTGAAGAGGATTGTGGGATTGTAGTCACTTTCTGAATAATTGTTTTTGGACAGATTTTGTTGAAAATGAAGTTTATTAATGCTTTAAAAAGTGATTTTAGAGGTGATGAGTATATTCTGGCAAAAGAGGGAGAGATTTGTCCACCAGAAGGAACTCCAGCATTTATTGTAATTGAGGAGAAAGGTACCGGAAGATGTCTTCGGGTAAAACATTGGATTAAGATCACAAAAACAGAAGGTTGTTTAGCCTTTCCAGAAAATGTTACTTTTAATTTGAGGATTTTGGGGGATTTGTGGCAGAAAATGTATGGTTTGAGACATCCTCCGAGACCAGCTCAGTTCGAAGCTTTAGTGATTTGGGAACTAGTAACTAGGCAGCAACAGTCTTTGAAATTGGAGAGGAGAATGAGAAAGGCAGAAAAGTCACTAAAAGAGGCTAGATGGGACAGTGAGCAGAGACAGTGGATGCTCAATACTTTACAGGGTGTTCAGTTGTTTCCACCATTGACAAAAGACGATGAAAATGAGACAAACAAGGTTTCAAAGAAGACTAATAAGAGTTCTTCAGCAGTCGAGTGACAGAAATCAAAAGAGCTCAAAAGAGTTATGTTCCATAATGA
Organism: Pleurodeles waltl; assembly: GCF_031143425.1. Classification (NCBI taxonomy): domain Eukaryota; kingdom Metazoa; phylum Chordata; class Amphibia; order Caudata; family Salamandridae; genus Pleurodeles; species Pleurodeles waltl. The sequence goes on along the minus strand of NC_090442.1, from coordinate 867,867,590 downwards.
TGAATTGGACGATGATGAGTTATATCTGAGATTTTGAGGAATCATCCGCCACCATGTGTAGCTCAAGAGGGCTCCAGGACTAGTGATATGAGTCCTATTGCACCTTTACCAGCTGTAGTATCACAGAGTTCATTTCAGGGTGATCATATCACCACAGAGAGTCCTTGCCAGGTTAATTCCAACATGAATCAGAGTTCTCTAGGACAAAGTTCACTGAGCTCAGGTCAGAATAATTTCTTGGGCAAGTACAGATGCAGAGTAGTTTTAATGAGTCAATAAACAATGGACAACTACCAGAGATAAATATTCCTGAGATTTATCCAGAAGTTCCATTTGTAAAGATGACTACTAATCTAGTGTTGTCTTTGGGTCAGAATCCACAAGAGCTGGGATTGATTCAGAAAGAGCCTACTCCAATTCTGTTACCACAGGTGCAGAATATGGGAATAATACAGCCTTAGAATGTAGAAACAAGAAGCCCAGATGCAATTTCAGTACCAATTACATTTGGTTCACCTATGCTTTTACATGTCGAAGACAATAGTGGTGTAGCAAACTCCTTTATTCAAAGTGAGAATGAAAATATTGGGTTTACATCTTCCATGGCACATACCCTAAATGAGTCAACGTCTTTAATAGATCTGTCTCCTGTTAGAAATTCTGGAGTAATTGGATCATGCAATGTCCAGGAGAGGAGATTATTAACTCCACAATGTCCTGAATCCAATACAGCAGCAGTCATCAAGTGCTCAGCCTGATAAGAGTTCATTAAAGGGTCTGTCTGCACAGGAAATAACAACATGGTTAGAAGATTTGAGTATTTCAAACACCCCAGAGGATCAGAATAAGGAAGATTAAGTTATAAACAGAATGAGATTATCAATGGAAGCGGGTGAACTTCTTGAAGGGACTGTAGGAGTAAATAGACTTGAGTCATATACTATAGCCCAGTTGAGATACCTGTGTAAGCTTATTACAGAGACAGCAGGGGAAGTACAACAGCAATTACAGGAAGTAGCTGATCAATAGGGAATAGATCTTACAAAAATGAAGAACCTGAAGAGAAGTTATAGATTACATTTTGAAACAGAATATTTTGCACACATGAGATCTGTAGGGATGAAAACACATCTTAGAGAATTACTCAAGAGAATACAAGTTTGAAGGGCTTTGGAAAAATGGGAAGGCAGATGGGTCAAGGAAAGGGAAAGACCAAATAAAAAGTTAGATACTCCTCTTGTAGATATAACACAGACAAGAGAATCAGTGAAGATGTTACTGATGAGAGAACCTCCAGAGGGAATTTTGTAGATATCTTGGAGCAGAAGTGACATTTTAAGTTTTACAAATGATTACCCAAGGTTGAAAGAGAAGCCAGTGGAATGGAATCAGCAAACAGATAGGTTCGTGAAACTTTCGAAATGCCTGTGGAAGGACTTGAAAACTCTCTTTGATATTGTTGTTCCAGCAGATTTGTGTACTGAATGTAAAAGGAGTGTAGATTGGCCTACAATTGAACCGCAAAGAGATCTGAAAACAGGTGCACCATCTCCAGAAGTAATAAAATGTCACTATAAGGTCATTGAGTTCCTGAAGACGAGAAGTTTGCCGAAAAATATTGAGTGGCAATGCATAGATAGAACAGCACAAGAAGGTAAACAGTCGATTCATGCTTACTATGAAAGGGTGTTAAAAGCTTTTAAACATTACAGTGGTACAGAACCAATTGAGCCGAAAGACATGGTTAATTTTGTGTTCAGGTTTGTTGAAGGATTGAGACCAGAAATTGGCCAGATGATTAAGAGTCATTTGATCAGTTGGCAAGCTAAACCGATTGATGAGGTGTTACAATATGCGAAATACTGTAGTGATGAGGTCAAATTGAAGCAAAGAAAGTTGAAAGAAAAGGCAATGATGATAAAGATTAAAGCTGCAAAGATGGGGATTCAGGGGAATTTTCAACAGCAGCTCCAAGGAAATGGTTTGTTTCAGAATCAAAGCAGAGGTAGAGATCGAGATGGAATGATGCTTCCTGTTGTTAATCGGAATGTAGATTTGAATCAAGAAAAGCAGCAGGGAAAAAGAATGTTACCTTGTCATGTTTGGGGGGCAATTGAACATTGGAAATAGCAGTGTCCAATGTTGAATCAAGGGTGTTGTTCAGCAGACAAATGGCATCAATACTTATCAGAGCATGATAGGACTCAGAATAAGAGGTCAAATTCAGAATTTTCAGAATGGTGTGAATACTATGCAGTGTTTCCAACCCTTACAGCCGATGCAGCAGATGCAAAATGTAAAACTGCAGGTACAACAAGTACAAATGCCCCAGGTGCAACAAATTCAGCCACAAGTGCAGATGGTGCCTGCACAAAAAATTCAGATACCAGGATAAATTGAGGTGCCAGAGAGTCCTATGGATCAGCAACAGGTGATGCTTTTTCATGTGGTCATGAATCAGAGATCAAACCAGAGTGTCACTACAGTGAATCAATTTCCTTTATATAGTGAGAATTAAATAAATGTTGTATGGCTGATGGATACTTCAGATGAGGAGGAGTGTGTGATGGCTACTTCTTTAGAAGTGAATCAGAAAGCTCCTTATGTAAAGGGAAAATGCATGGTCATGAAGTTTCTTTTCTGGTTGATACTGGATCTACACGCTGAACAGTGAGATCTGTAGAGGTTCCAGATTTACCTTTGTCAGGGAGGACAGTTTAGATTGTGGGAGTTGCAAACAAACATTTGACAAATCCTCTTACAGAACCAGTCATTGTTTAAATTGGTAAATTTGAGGGTATGCAGAAATGTGTGGTTTGTGATTCCAGTCCTGTGTCACTCCTGGGAGAGATCTTTTGTGCAAAACAAGATGTCCAACTACTTGTTCAGATGAAGGAATTGAAATTCAGACAGACAGTGATGATGAAGTCTTATTGTTAACAATGAGCCAGTAGCTGAGGAGTTTTCTTTGATTAGTTTCAATGAGCCAGAAGTTGAAGAAACACCTTTGACTGATTTGATTAGTTTCTTTCCAGTTTTTAAAATAAAAGATCTTCCGGTTGATTTACAGAGGACCGTTAAGTCTAAAGTTTTGGATCTTTCCGGAAATGAGATTGGGTTGATTAAAGAAATAGAACCAGTCAGAGGTGCAGTGAAGACGAATGTGGTGTTTCCTCAGACTTCACAGTATCCAATGACAATTGAGACAATCAAAGGTATAAAACGTTTGATAGAACAGTTCATGGAGAAAGGAATCTTGAAAGAGGTGTGGAGTAGTCTGTGCAACTCACCAATAATTGGTTTGACAAAACCATGTGGGAAAATTCGTCTTGTTCAGGATTTGAGAAAAATTAATGATATATAAGTGTTGTCTAGTTGTGCCATAGCAGCTGTGAATATATTCCAGATTCCACGCAATGCTGAGTGGTTTACTGTGTTAGACCTGTGTCAAGCATTTTTCTCTGTGACTCTTCATGAGGGCAGTAAATATCTCTTTTGTTTTAAACTATTTGGCTGAGTCTACTGTGCAAAATTCCACAGTGGTTTTCAGAGTCACCATCGATTTTCAATCAGATTTTGAAAAATAATCTAGGGTAATTGGTGATGCCTTACCAATCGATATTGGTGCAATACATAGATGATTTATTGATTGCATCAAAGACAAAAGAAGGATGTAAAAATGATACAATTGCGTTGTTAAATTTCCTGGGAGACAATGGTCATAAAGTGTCCACTATTAAATCAATCAATCAATCATTTGTAGAGCATGCTACTCACCCGCTAGGGTCTCAAGGTGCTGAGGGGGAGGGGTCGGGGGAGGTGCTACTGCCCGAACAGCCAGGTCTTGTGGTGTTTCCTGAAGGTCAGCAGGTCCAGGGCCTGTCGTAGGTGGACGGGGAGGGAGTTCCAGGTCTTGGCGGCGAGGTGGGAGAACAATCTGCTGCCAGCTGTGGTTTGGTGGATGAGAGGAACTGTGATGAGGGCGAGGTTGGTGGAGTGGAGTTGACCCCCACCAACACCTCTGCCAAGGTTGACCCCAATGCACCCATCCACACCAACATCCTGGGTGCCTGGACCCCCACCAACCATGAGGAAACTACCAAGACCATCAGCACCATCCACTCCGGTTCACCAGCTGACCCCTGCCCACACCATGTCTTCAATAAAGCCAGCCAAATCATTGCTCCCCAGCTCCGGACCATCATCAACAGCTCCTTCGAGACCGAAATCTTACTGGAGAGCTGGAAACATGCCAAAGTCAACGCCTTGCTCAAAAAGCCTAAAGCCGAGCCGAAGACCTCAAAAACTACTGACCCATCTCCCTCCTTCCCTTCCCTGCAAAGGACAGCGAGAAGATAGTCAACAGCCAACTATCTCGTTTCCTGGAGGACAACAGCCTACTCAACATCTCCCAGTCCGGCTTCAGCAAGAACCACAACACCGAGACCAGCCTTATCGATTGCACCGACGACATCAGGAGCGGGCTCGACAAAGGTGAAACTGTTGCCCTCATTCTCCTTGACCTTTCCGCAGCCTTCGACACCGTCTGTCACCACACCCTTCGCACATGCCTCTACGATGCCGGAATCAGCCACAGAGCCCTGGATTGGCTCACATCCTTCCTCTGTGGAAGAACCCAAAGAGTCCGCCTCCCGCGTTCCTGTCTAAAGCCACCAAGACCATCTTCGGAGTCCCCCAGGGATCCTCACTCAGCGCCACCTTCTTCAATGTCTACATGGCACCGATCGCCAACATCATCCAATCCCATGGCCTCAACACATCTCCTACGCAGATGACACTCAGCTCATCCTCTCCCTCACGAAGGACCCCGAAACCGCTAAGGCCAGCCTCCACATCGGACTTCACGCCATCACCAACTGGATGGAAGTAAGCCACCTCAAACTGAACTCAGAGAAGACGGAGATCATCATATTCGGCTCCAACTGATCAGCATGGGACTACTCCTGGTGGCCGCCACTCTGGGGTCTGCCCCAACGCCAACCACCTACCCTTGCAACCTCAGCTTCATACTGGACTCATCGCTCTCCATGACCCAGCAAGTCAACACTATCTCATCCTCATGCTTTAACACCCTTCGCATGCTCCACAAGACCTTCATGGATCCCCGTTGGGCCGGCATTGTGGAGTGCTTTGTGAGCTTGGGTGAGGAGCTTGAAGGTTATCCTCTTGTTGACGGGGAGCCAGTGTAGATCTCTCAGGTGGGGTGAGATGTGGTTGCGGTGTGGGATGTCAAGAATGAGGTGTGCGGAGGCGTTCTGTATACGTTGCAGTCTTTCCTGGAGCTTGTCCATGGTTCCCGCATAGAGAGAATTGCCGTAGTCCAGACTGCTGCTGACAAGGGCCTGGGTGACCATCCTTCTGGTTTCTGTAGAGATCCACCTGAAGATCTTGCGGAGCATGTGGAGGGTGTTGAAGCAGGAAGATGAGGCAGCGTTCACTTGCTGGGTCATGGTGAGCGATGAGTCCAGGATGAATCCTAGGTTGCGTGCATGGTTGGTGGGTGTCGGTTCAGTTCCTAGGGTGGCCGGCCACCAGGAGTTGTCCCAGGCGGATGGATTGGAGCCAAGGATGAGGATCTCTGTCTTGTCTGATTTCAGTTTTAGGCAGCTGCTCTCCATTCAGTTGGCGATGGCCTTCATTCCGTCGTGGAGGTTGATTTTGGCAGTGGCGGGGTCCTTGGTGAGTGACAGGATCAGCTGGGTGTCATCGGCATAGGAGATGATGTTGAGATTGTCTGATCAGACGATGTTGATGAGCAGTGCCATGTAGATGTTGAAAAGGGTCGGGCTGAGTGAGGATCCTGGGGGACCGCCGCAGATGGTCTTGGTGGCTTCAAATAGGAAGCGAAGGAGGTGGACTCTTTGGGTTCTTCCCTTTGAGGAAGGATGGGATCCTGTCCAGGGCTTTGTGGCAGATCCCTGCATTGTGGAGGCGTGTACGAAGGGTGTGGTGGCAGACGGTGTCAAAGGCAGCTGAAAGGTCTAGGAGGATAAGGACCGCAGTTTTGCCTTTGTCGAGTATGGTCCTGATGTCATCGGTCGCGGCGATGAGTGCGGTCTCGGTGCTGTTGTGTCTACGAAAATTGAGATGTGTCCAGTGTGTTGTTGTCTTCAAGGAAGCGGGTCAGTTGGTCGTTGACAATCTTCTCGATGACCTTCGCCAGGAAGGGGAGAAAGGAGATGGGCCGGTAGTTCTTGAGATCTCTTGGGTCTGCTTTGGGTTTCTTTAACAGGGCATTGACTTCGGCATGCTTCCAGCTTTCCGAGAAGGTGGCGGTGTCGAAGGAGCTGTTGATGATCATTCGGAGTTGGGGGACGAATATGGAGCTTGCTTTGTTGAAGATGTGGTGGGGGCAAGGGTCAGAGTGTGAGCCAGAATGGATGGTGCTCATGGTTTGATGTGGGTCCAAGAGAGCAGGAGGTTGGTGGGGCTGGGGTCCGGTGGGTCGGGGTTTGTGGTGACAGCGGCTGTTGTGGAGGTTGGGGGATTGAAGCTGTTGTGGATGTCCGTGATCTTGCAGTGAAAGAAGGTGAAGAGGGCATCGCAGATGTCTTGTGAAGGTAGGGTGTCGTTGGAGCAGGATCTGGGGTTGGCGAGTTCCTTAATGATGTTGAAGAGCTCTTTGCTGTTGTGTGCGTTGTTGTCGATGCGTTACTTGTAGTAGGATCTCTTGGTGGTCCATATGAGCTGATGGTGTTTGCGGATGGGGTTCTTGAGGGCAGTGTGGTGGATCTATGTTTGTGGCGCCACTTCTTCATGAGTTTTCTGCACTCCCGCTTGGAGGCCTGATGGTCGGCGGTGGACCAGATGGCCTTAGTGCTGGTAGGAGGGTTTCTTGATCGGGCGAGGGTGTTGGCACAGTTGTTTATCCATTATCTGAGGTTGAGGGAGGCTGTGTTGGGGTCGATGGTGATGGGTGGCGGGGCTTGGGTGAGGGTGGAGATCAGTTGATCTTCAGTGATCTTGTTCCAGCTGTGGTGGGGGATCTTTTGTGGGTTGTGATGCGTGGTGGGTTTCTTGAAGGTGAAGTGGACGCAATGGTGGTCGGTCCAGTGGAGTTTGGTGGTGTGGCTGAAGGTGACGTGGCTGCAGGCAGAGAAGACGGGGTTGAGCGTGTGGCCGGCAGAGTGGGTGGGTGTCGTGACAAGTTGTTTGAGACTGAGGTTTCTTTCAAGAGAAGTTGGGAATTGACTAAAAAGATGAGGTGTATATAAATTTTACTATGCAAATTGTTGATACCTTGGAAGAGCTGAAGGGTCTACATGACAATGTTCCAAAAGAAGAGCGGAAAGATTGGGTCAAGCTTAAATGTGTCCAGAGGGAGGACGATGTGTCGGTGACAGCAGAAGGGAAGGTAGTTCTGCCAAATAGTTTACTGACTCAAATGGCTAGATACTACCATGGTCAAGGACACATAGGAAGAGATGCAATGGTTTGGAGATTTAAACAACATAGTTTTAACCCAAACTTTAGACAGGTTGCTGAAGTAGTTTGCCATAAATGCATTGTCTGCAAGCAAATCAATGTTAGTAAAGTGACAGTGGGCAATATGGGGCACATTAGCATGGCGGGAGGACCATTCAGCAGAATGCAAATGGATTTCATTAAGATGACTGCATGTGCTGGTTTGAAATATGTGTTGGTGATTGTGTGCATTTTTAGTCAGTGGATTGAGGCTTACCCTACAAGGAGGAATGATAGTCTAACAGTAGCTAAGTTACTGCTTAGAGAGTCGATTCCACGTTTTGGATTACCGGTCTCTTTAGAATCATATAGATGAAGCCACTTCAACAATAAGTGATTAATTTTCTATGTTCAGCTTTAAACATTGAGCAGAAACTCCATTGCAGTCACCACCCAGAAGCTTCAGGACTTGTAGAGCAGATGAATGGAACTGTAAAATCCAGACTAGTAAAGATGTGTACATCAACAAATTTGAAATGGACAAATGCTTTACCGTTGGTTCTAATGTCAATGAGAAATACTCCTGACAAGAGGACAGGATTTAATGGGAAGAGCCATTAGACTGCCAGCAATACTTACAAATGCTCTTGTAAATATTATGGATGACATTGTGTTAGATTACTGCAAAGGTTTGGCTGATGTGGTTTGATCTTTTTCTCAACAGGTGGAAGCAACCACAGTTCAACAGTCTCAAGGTCAGGGACACAATCGGAAAGCTGGGGATTGGGTTGTCATTCGTAAGCACGTGAGGAAGTCATTCTTGGAGCCAAGGTGGAAGGGTCCCTATCAGGTGATATTGATAACGACTATGGCTGTGAAGTGTGCAGGTTTACCGAACTGGGTGCATGTGAGCCATACTTGGCAGGTGAACAATCCAACAGAGCAAGGAGAAGAGCTGTTGAGATTGCCTGCAGCCAAGCATATTCCAGGACAAGAACAAGAAAGAGGAGAACTGGAGGCAGTACCTGGAAAGGTTCCAATTGATTTACGTACTCCTGTGTCAGATGAAGGAGAGAGAATCTTGGAGGAAGATGAATCATCTACAAATGAAGTTGTGAGAGAACAGGTACTACGATTAGAAGAGAGAATACCGGTCAAAATAAATTCTGCTCAGAGGAGGTTGTCCTCAGAAGCAGATGGTCTGATACACCAGAATGAACAAGTGACTGACCCCAATGGAGAGGGAGTTGAGACAGATCCAAGCCAAGAGGGTTTGACTCCTCCTGAACCAATTGCGGGAACGTCAAAGGAGAAGAGTTCGAGTTTGATTCTGAAAACAGTGTTGACAAGAAAAACTTTGAAAGGTGCCAATTGACCAGAGAAAATCTCAAAGGCAGGGAAGATAAATGTGATTCCACCAATTCAAGAGGAAACAGAGCTGAATAAAGGAGAAAACATCAGTGAAGAAGAAGCTGAAAATAGTCAAAGAGCAAAGAGAAAGAAAGTTGCAAACAGGAGATATTCTGGTCCGGAATGGGCGTTTCTAACCACAAATAAGTGTTTTGAATTTTTTTTTTGAGAGAGACATCCCGAGTTCATATTTTGGTACGTGAAGAGATCAAGAAAAGAACTGATGCTGAGTCGAATTTTTTGGAAAAATAAATAGAAAGAATTTTGATAAAGTTGTAACTAAAGAGACTTTGATAACCTGACTTGACAAGCTGCTAAACTGGCTTTGAAAGATTTGTACTGAAATATGACAAGAAGGTTCCTGACGATGTGAATGATTTTTGGGAAAAAATAAATAAATTAGGATGGATTGATGATTGAAGATTTTTTTTTTTTTTTTTTTTTTTTTGCTTATTTCTATTCTTTGGTTCTTTATAGCTCATGGGAAACTTTAGCAATCAACAGACTAAAAATGGTCTTTTTAAATATAAAGGAATTTGTTTGGCGATTGTTTGTGTGATAGTATGTGAATTATTATTTGTGAGTGTGGTTGTTTATGAGACGAGTGGAGCCAACCATGCTACAAAGACACTCACAACTGTTAGTTTGTTTGAAACTACTACTGATCCTTCAGCAATAAATAGGTTTAAGATAGATGTTAACTACTTACACGAAGAGAAAGATCTTTCGTCTAATGTCTTCTATCGCTTATTGCGTGAGTATGTTGAGGTAATGGATGCAAAAGATTGTTATGTCTGCGCACATATTCCATCCTCTGTAGAGGAGGGAATTGCTTATCATAGCTTACCTCTTACTTATGCTATAAGTTATAGTCTTTCACTAACACGATTCAATAACCAGGAATATATCCAATATTTATTTTATAACTATGAAGTCATGTTTTCTTTTGTGCCTGTCATTGAGTATTTGAATAAAATAGCAAAAGATAATAACATAGTTTCAGTAAGGGGTTTCTTTGAACCTATATTAACTTTTGGTAAAGCATTTGCTCACTGAAATATTCTCACTTGTTTCCTTACATCAGTAGAGAAGAAGTCTTTAGAGAGCAAAGAAGGCAAAAGAAGAGAAATTAAAGCTAAAATAGATAAGGGAATAGTTAATCATATGGATGGAATTGATTATGCTTACACTGACATTACTAAACAAGGAAAGCTAGCATTAGATGCAGATCATGTAGGGAAGCTTTATGTACATATGCCACAAAGTTACTTTGATAAAATATATGTGGGTATGAGTGAATGTAGAAATGTGTTTTTGTTTCAGAGTAAATGGAGTTTTATGATGAATGGTCAAGATTCTCCAGTGTCTGGTGTATACTGTATATGTGCAAAGAATGCTTTTTACTCTCTTTCTAAAGGATGGTATGGCACAAGTTATTTGGGAGTAGTCTTTCCAAATATGTATCAGTTGGAAGACTTCAGTAAGTTTCCTAAATTTACTAAAATTCAAATGAGACACAAGCGAGAATCGGTTTCTAGCATTGTGGGAGACATATGTGGAGCAATAATTCCTTCAGTCGCAGTTGTTCTGAATGCAATAAAAATACAAAAGTTGTCTACAGTTGTGGATAACATGTTAATGAGTTACTCAGGAGCTATTATTCTCTTAGATACTGAATTGGCTGCCACAAGAGCTGTGACTCTTCAGAACCGCCTTGCACTAGACATTCTCTTGAGAAGGAAGGTGGAATTTGCAAATTACTTGGTCCAAGTCACTGTTGTTCATACTTACCAGACAACTCTAATTTAGTTAGAGGTTTGAATAACAATTTAAAAGAAGATGAACCAGAAGAAAAAGTACTATCTGAAACTACTGTCTGGGAAAAAGCTGGCAAGGGAATTGCTTCAGTGGGAAATTGGCTGGCAACTTGGGAAAAGGTATGACATTGAAATTGGTCTAATGGATTTCAGTTATTGTGTTTTGTCTAATTGGAATTTGGGGAATATATCAAATGTTTAAAATAATCAAAAGAAAAAGGATTGACAAGAATCAGAGGAGTGTAGAAGTTCAAATGGATAAATGTTTTGGAAAAATACAAGGAGAAAGAAAATATATAAAATGGTGAAAGAATCAAGGTTCTAAATTTTGAAATGAAATAAATAAATGTATTTGAGTGTTTATGTGATGACATATATAGTCATCAAGGGAGGGATTGTGACTGCAGAGTTTTCTATGTTAAAATATAGAGTTATTAGGTAATCATTTTGACCGACTAATGTGCGGATTCATTTTTAATAATGATGGTATATTAATAGACGCATGACTTCTTGAATGGCCACCATCTTATGTAAGGATCGTATTATGCTTGTGCTAACTTAAGCTAAATAGAATTATTTTTCATTATTATGTATTTCCAGAGAAGAGTGTGCTTCTTAACCAATAAATGTGTTAATAGTGACATCTGGAGGGCTAGAATAGAAGTAGATGCAAGATCATTGTGCAATGCAACTAAAGAAAATGTTTCAGCTGTTTCCATAGTTTTGACTGTCTTCATTGTTAGGGAAATTTTACTAACATGTGTGTTTTCTTCGAGGGTGCAAGGAAAGAAACAGTGTTAATCGTTCTTCCTACGTGTTCATATTCTTGGTGAAGTGGGAACAAAGGATCCACAAAATATATAAAATATATTAGTTTAGATTACGTCAATGGAGCAGCAGCGAATAGAAAACTTGGTGTAAAACCAATGTATAATTATTACATATCTGTTAATGTTCTGATTGGTCATAACTTTCTCACCTTATGCTTTAACCAATCATTTCCGTTTAACAAGATTAATTTAATGTACAGCCACCATTGCTTGGGGGTCACTCTGTTCTTTTTCATGGTCGTGTTAACTTGCCCATGCTGCTCAACTATTCAGTCCTTTCTGGATCATTTTTTGAGTGATTAATGCTTTAACCCATTGGCAGCCAAGGACGCAACCATTAAGTCCTTGGCTGTGGCGCTGAGCGCCAAGCATGTAACTGTTACGTTTTTGGACCGGCTCATGTGAGGAGCGCTAACGCTCCCCCCATGAGCCTCACCCCCACGATCCCAGGGCAGGAATGGAAGGGGAATCTCTTCCCCTTCCACCCCCACCCCCCACTGACATCATCAGAGGTCTCCACCCATCCAGCACGATCGGAAGAGAGGCCAGAGGCAAGGGACAAGGGTCACTCCCCTGGGGGACAAATTTATTTTAGCCCATTTCTGCCCCCCCCTTGGAGGCAGATTAGCCTATATTAATTAATTAGGCCGATCTGCCCCTAAGGCGGCCAGAAACCACTAGGCACCAGGGATTTATTGATTCTGTGCCAATTTCACGCTAATTTCACAATAGGGGAGTGACCCCTTAGACAAATTTACTTTAGGCTATTTCTGCCCCCTTGCAGGCAGATTGGCCTATTTTTCCAGGGATTTTTATTTTCTAAAATTTTTACAGATGGAGAGCGACCCTTGCTGATGGCAAGGGATAAGGGTCACTCCCCTAGGGGGACAAATTCATTTTAGGCCATTTCTGCCTCCCTTGGAGGTAGATCGGCATATTTCTATTAGGCCCATGTGCCCCTAGGGGGTGCAGAAACCACTTAGGCACCAGGGATTAGTGTGTGTATGTTTTTTGATTTTGGGGGGGCAGCCCACCAGAGACCAGGGAAGATTTTTTTTTCAAAAAAAGAGGGTGGGGGTATCGCCATACCCCCACCCCAAATAAATGGGGACAAAGTTGTTCTGCCCATCAGTGGAGAGATGGGGCAATTACCCCCAATCCACTCCCGGGGGGGGAGAAAGCCTACTAGATGCCAGGGAATGAAAAAAAAATAGTTGGGTGGTGGCTACAAACCAGTACGGGCATGGTTATGCCCCCACCCCAACTGAAGGGGGTAACAGTCTTTCAGCTCTCCCCTGCACACTTAAAGATCTTATCCCAAGGGCAAGCGAGGGGACATTTGATTATTTGGGGTTTTGATTTTACACTTAGGTCATAAGAGCTTGTCTAACTCTCAAAATCTTCCCACTTGGAATGGTGAGGGGTGTACTTTTTGGACTTTAGGAGGCTGCCATGTAAAAAAAATCTATAAGACCCTGACACATCTGAAAACTAAACATCTGGTTGTGTCAAGTGTGGTGTGCTTCACATGCAGCCCGCACCATTTTCTTACCCACAATGCCCTGCAAACCTCCAACTTTGCAAGAAATCACACATTTTCCTCATTTTTGTGATCAAACCTTCCAGAATCTGCAGGAACCCACAAAATTCCTACTACCCAGCATTGTCGCATCTATACCGATTAAAATTCTGCCCCACTTGTCGGCCTAAAAATGTGTTTTTTTCAAACTGCACTTTTGGACCCGCTTTGGTTCCCCCTAATTTTTTACACGTTTTTGGCTTTTCCCTGTCACAGGTACCTGGCCCACCTACACAAGTAGGTATCATTTTTACAGAGAGACTGAGGAGGACGTTGAGTGGTATGAAATTTTTCCCAGTGCGGTGATCCCACACAGAAATGTGGGAAGAATGTGATTTTTTAGCTAAATTTGAGGTTTGCTGAGGATTCTGGGTAAGAAAATACTGGGTGATCCACGCTAGTCACACCTCCCTGGTCTCCCTCAGGTATCTAATTTTCAGAAATGTTTGGGTTTGGTAGGTTTCCCTAAATGGCTGCTGAGCCCGGGACCAAAAATGCAGGTGCCCTCCCCCCCCACAAAAATAGGTAGTTTTGTATTTAATCATTTTGATGTGTCCACACAGTGTTCTGGGGCAATTCCTGTTGCAGCACTAGGCCTACCCACACAAGGGACGTGTCATTTTTATTGGTAGACCTGGGGGAATGCTGGGTAGAAGGAAGTTTATGGCTCCCCTCAGATTCCAGAACTTTACAGCACCAGAATGTGAGGAAAAAATATTTGTTTTGTCAAATTTTGTGGTTTGCAAAGGATTCTGGGTAACAGAACCTGGTGAGAGCCCCACAAGTCACCCCATCCTGGGTTCCCCTCGGTCTCTAGTTTTCAAAAATGTATAGGTCTGCTAGGTTTTCCTAGGTGCTGGATAAGCTAGAGGCCAAAATCCACAGCTAGGCACTCTGCAAAAAACAGGTCCATTTTCTTTGGGAAAATATGATGTGTCCTTGTTGTATTTCCTGTTGCAGGCATTAGGCCTACCCACGCAAGTGAGATACCATTTTTATCAGGAGACTTGGAGGAATACAGAAAATAAGAACAAGTGTTATTGCCCCTTGTCTTTCTCAACATTTTTGCCTTCCAAATGTAAGACAGTGTGTAAAGAAAGACATCTATTTGAGAAATGCCCTGTAATTCACATGGCAGTATGGGGACCCCGGAATTCAGAGATGTGTGAATAACCACTGCTTGTCAACATCGTATCTTGTGCACATTTTGTAAATATAAAGGTTTCCTTAATACCTATTTTTCACTTTTTATATTTCACCAAATGAATTGCTGTATACTCGGTATTCAACGAAAATCCATTGCAAGTTGCAACTCCTTTATTGGCTCTGGGTACCTCAGGGTCTTGATGAACCTACTAGCCCTATATATCCTCACAACCAGAAGAGTCCAGCAGACGTAACGGTATACTGTTTTTGAAAATCTGACATGGCAGGAAAAAGTTACAGAGTAAAACGTGGAGAGAAATGGCTGTTTTTTACCTCAATTTCAATGTTTTTTATTTTTGCTGTTATTTTCTGTAGGAAAGGGGTAATGGTTTAGATCTTGGACTATATGATGCATTAAACCATTAACCCCTTCGCTGCCAGTCCTTTTCACCCTCAGGTGCCAGGCCATTTTTTGGTTATTTGGAGCAATTCGGGCTTGGGCCTTCATAACGTTTTGTTCACATAAACTACCCAGGCCCATCCTTATTCTTTCCTAATTCCTGATGTTGGAGCCTGATGTTGTCCCTCTGATGAAGTAGACATTGTTGCTGTTATCTGTAGACCATTGGTAATGTATTGACTGTGATTTTTTAAGTGTTTTTTGTTTTCCAGTTACCAGCTGCAAATGGTTAATTACTGCTGCATATATTTTTTTATATTACCCGAGCTAGATGTTTTCTAAATCTGTGTTACTAAAACTTTTTCATGAAGCCCAAAATGTCAATGCTAATTAGTGGTTAGTGAGGGAGGTGTTTCTCACATGCTCATGATATGTTTCTGATGTTTCTTTGTTTTTCATTATACTGATGTATTCAATTTCTCTTTGTCAGATTCTGGTGCTATGGGTTTGTGTAATAACCATTGAGTTAATTTGTCTTCTCGCATTAAACTCAGATTCATAAGGCGTTCGAATCAGCCTTTGTTGTCTCTCTATATGTACCATTTGTGCTTGAGAATTATTTTTGTGACCTTAGCATTGTTAGTATAGGGAAATAAAATTGTTAACTTCTTTGTAAACTGGTGCGGGCATTGAGGTTGAATAGATTACATATGTTGTTTATGATGATTATGATGCATTACAATTGACATCCCCTCAAAACAATGTGGGTTTGATTAATAGACCTGGTGGGTGAAATCCACTTTTCAGACTGAGATAAACCCTCTTGGCTTGGATCTGTCTAAACTCCCTCTCCATTGGGGTCAGTCACTTGTTCAGTCTGGTGTATCAGATCACCTGTTTCTGAGGACACCCTACTCTGAGCAGAATTTCTTTTGACCGGTATTCTCTCTTGTTCTCCTGGTTCCTGTTCTCTCACCAATTCATTTGTGGATGATTCACCTCCCTCCAATATTCTCTCTCTCCTTCATTTGACACAGGAGTAGGTAAATCAATTGGAATGTGTCTAGGTACTGCCTCCAGTACACCTCTCTCTTGTTCTTGTCCTGGAATACGCTTAGCTGCAGGCAATCTCAACAGCTATTCTTCTAGCTCTGATGGATTGTTCACCTTCCGAGTATGGCTTGCATGCACCCAGTTCCGCACACCTGTATACTTCACAGCCGTTGTCGTTATCAATATCACCTGGTAGGGACCCTTCCAACTTGGCTCCAAGCACAACTTCCTTACGCGCTTATGAACGACGACCCAATCACCAGCTTTCAGGCTGTGTGCCTGATCTTGAGACTGTTGAATTGTAGTTGCTTCAACCTGATGAGAAAAAACTGAACCAGTTCAGCCAAACCTTTGCAGTAATCTAATACTATGTCATCTGTAATATTTACAAGAGCATTTGCAGGTATTGCTGTCTGTCTTCTGGCTCTTCCTATTAAGATCTCATGGGGCGACAATCCTGTCTTCCTGAAAAGAGTACTTCTCATTGACATTAGAACCAACTGTAAAGCACCTGGCCATTTCAAATTCGTTGATGCACACATCTTTGCAAGTCAGGACTTTAGAGTTCCACTCATCTGCTCTACAAGTCCTGAAGCTTCTAGGTGTTAACTGTAATGGAGTTTCTGTTCGATGTTTAAAGCTGAAACATGCAACTTAATCACTTCATTGTTGAAGTAGCTTCCTCTATCTGATTCTAAAGAGATTGAGAAACTGAAACGTGGAATCAACTCTCTAAGCAATAAATTAGCTACTGTCAGACTATCATTTCTCCATGTAAGGTAAGCCTCAGTCCACTGACTGAAAATGCACACAATTACCAACACTTATTTTAAGCCAGCACATGCAGGCATCTCAATGAAATCCATTTGCATTCTGCTGAATGGTCCTCCCACCATGCCAATGTGCCCCATATTGACCACTGTCACTTTACCAACATTCATTTGCTTGCAGACAATGCATCTATGGCAAACTACTTAGGCAACCTGTCTACATTTTGGGTTAAACCAATGTTGCTTCAAACTCTGAACCTTTGCATCTCCTCCTATGTGTGCTTGACCATGGTAGTATCTAGCCATTTGAGTCAGTAAACTATTTGGCAGAACTACTTTCCCTTCTGCTGTCATCCAGACATTGTCCTCCCTCTGGACACATTTAAGCTTCACCCAATCTTTCCGCTCTTCTTTTGGAACATTGTCTTTTAGACCAGTCAGGTCTTCCAAGGGATCAACAATTTGATTAGTAACATCTTCATACCCCTCATCATTTTCAGGCAACAATTCCCAACCTCCCTTAAAAGAAATACCATTCAGGGCACAGAACTTTGCAAACTGATCTGCGTATGCATTTCCCAAAGACACATAATCCTGTGCCCTTTGGTGTGCACTGCATTTCACACACAGACATTTTCTCAGGTTTCTGAACAGCGTGTAACAATTAATGAATTCTTTCACCATTCCTCACAGGTTAGAAGTTAGGAAACCTGTCTGTGACCATATCTGGCCAAAATCGTGCACACTGCCAAGTCTTTATTGACTATCTGTATAGATTCTTACTTTAATCTGATCCAAAATCTGGCATGCTCTAGTAAGAGCCACTAATTCCGCTCTCAAAGTACCCACATTGTCTCTTAAGCAGGAGCCATCAACAAAGATAATTTGATCATTATCTTCAAGGGAGGTGTCTCTAATATCTGCTCTGGGTTTTGTGCATAACTCTGTAATTTCCAAACAATCACGTTCAGTATCATCCAATTTATCTGAACCAACCCTTTCAACCGGGAGTAAAGTTGCTGTGTTAAGCACTGTACATCTTTTGATTGTCACATCAGGAGCTCCCAAAATTATTGACTCATACCTAGACAATGTCAGATTGGTTAAGTACTGTGTATTTGAACATGTCAAAAGAATGTTCTATTGAATGGGGCACCCACCATCACAGCAAGAAGATATCCCATTAAAATAGCCTCACTTTGAGCAATGCTCTGCTCTACTGTTGCAATAGATCGCAAACATCCTGGTAAGGCTGCTGCGACTGGATCCAAAGGTGCTGAAAAATATTCTCCTGGATGGTTTACACCACCATGTGTCTGCGTCAAAACAGACAAAGAGCATGCATCTTGTTCATGACAAAACAACAGACAACTCTTTGTGTGATCCGGCATACCTAAAGCTGGAGCATGACACAAACTCTCTTTCAGGTCAGTGAATGCTTTCATGCCCTACTTCCATCATTATAGGATCAGAAACATCTTTATGTGTCAATATCTGTAACAGCCTTGAAATAACACCACTGACAACACCATCCAACTATTTCCCAGAAACATCCTTACATCTTTTTGCGTGGTTGGTACTTTCATCTGCAAAATTGTCACAACTCTCTCCCTCGAGATTCTCCCAGTCCCTTTCTCAATTAGTTAACCCAAGTATTTCACCTCTTTCTGACAATACTGCAATTTAGTACGGGACACTTTATGACCATTGTCTCCCAGGAAATTCAACAACGCAATTGCATGATTTTTACATCTTTCTTTTGTCTTTGATGCAATCAATAAATCATCTATGTATTGCACCAATGTTGATTGGTAAGGCATCACCAATGACTCTATATTCTTTTTCAAAATCTGATTGAATATCGATGGTGACTCTGAAAAGCCCTGTGGATTTCTACACCAACAGTAGACTCTGCCCAAGAATTTAAAACAAAAGAGACATCTGCTGTCCTCATGAAGAGGCACAGAGAAAAAGTTTGAAACCGGTCTAACACAGTAAACCACTCAGCATCGCATGGAATCTGGAAAATAATTACAGCTGTATTTGGCACAACTGGACAACACTTGATCACAATATCCTAAATGTTTCTCAAATCCTGTACAAGATGAATTTTCCAACATGGTTTTCTCAAACCCATTATTGGAGAGTTGCCCAAACTATTCAACACTTCTTTCAAGATTCCTTTCTCCACAAATTGTTCTATCAAAGGTTTTATACCTTCGATTGTCTCAATTGTTATCGCATATTGTGGAGTTTGAGGAAACACCACATTCGTCTTCACTGCAGCTCTGACTGGTTCTACTTCTTTAATCAACCCAATCTCTTTTTCTGAAAGATCCTAAACTTAACACTTAACAGTCCTCTGTAAATCAACTGGAATATCTTTTATTTCAAAAACTGGAAAGAAACTAATCAAATCAGTCAAAGCTAATCAAAGAAAACTACTCAGCTACTGGCTTATTGTTAACAGTAAGCCTCGCGTCTTCATCATCCCAGTTTTTCTGAATTTCAATTCCTTCGTCTGAACAAGTAATTGAACATCTTGTTTTGCACAATAGATCTCTACCCAGGAGTGACACAGGACTGAAATCACAAATTTATGCAAACCCTTAGGATTACCAATTTTAACAATGACTGGTTCTGTAAGAGGATTTGTCAAACGTTTGTTTGCAACTCCCACAATCTGAACTGTCCTCCCTGACAAAGGTAAATCTGGAACCTCTACAGATCTCACAATTGAGCACATGGTTCCAGTATCAACCAGAAAAGAAACTTCAAGACCATGCACTTTTCCCTTTACATAAGGACCTTTCTGATTCACGTCTAATGATGTAGCCATCTCACACTCCTCCTCATCTGAACTATCCATCAACCATAGATTGTTTATTTCATTCTCACTATGTAAGGGAAATTGATTCACTGTATTGACACTCTGATTTGATTTCTGATCCATGACCACCTGAGAAAGTATTACCTTTGCTGATCCATAGGACTCTGTGGCACCTGAATTTGTTTTGGTATCTGAATTTGTTGTGCAGGCACCATCTGCACTTGTGGCTGCAATTGTTGTACCTGGGATATTTGTACTTGTTGTACCTGCGGTTGTATATTTCCATCTGCTACATCGGGAGTAAGGGATAAAAACCCTGCATAGTATTCACGTCATTCTGAAAATTCTAAATTTGACCTCTTATTCTGAGTCCTCTCATGCTCTGATAAGTATTGATGCCATTTGTCTGCTGAACAACACCCCCTTGATTCAACATTGGGCACTGCCATTTCCAATGTCCAATTGCCCTGCAAACATGACAAGGTAACATTCTTTTTCCCTACTTCTCTTCGTGCATCATCACAGAATTCAAATCTACATTCCGATTCACAACAGGAAGCATCATTCCACCTTGACCTCTACCTTTGCGTTGATTCTGAAACATACCATTTCCTTGTGGCTGCTGTTGAAAATTCCCCTGAATCCCTGTCTTTGCAGCTTTAATCTCCATCACCATTGCCTTTTCTTTCAACTTTCTTTGCTTCAATTTGACCTCATCTCTACAGTATTTCGCATACTATAGCACCTACTCAATTGGTTTAGCTTGCCAATGACTCTTAATAATCTGACCAATTTCTGGTCTCAATCCTTCAACAAACCCTGAACAGAAAATGAATCATGTCTTTCGGGTCAATTGTTTCTGTACCACTGTAATGTTTAAAGGCTTGCAACACCCTTTCATGATACGCATGAATTGACTCTTTCCCTTCCTCTGCTGTTCTATCTATGCGTTGCCAATCTTTTTGTTTTCAGCAAAACCTCGTCTTCAGGAACTTAATTACCTTGTAGTAATATTGAATTACTTTTGGAGAAGGTGCACCTGTTTTCAGATCTCTTTGCAGTTCACTTGTAGGCCAATCTACACTCCCCTCACACACAGTACACAAATCTGCTGGAACAACAATATCAAAGAGAGTACTCAAGTCCTCCCACAGGCATTTCACAAGTTTCACAAACCTATCTGTTAGCTGATACCATTCCACTGGCTTCTCTCTCTCAACCCTCGGTAATCATTTGTAAAACTTAAAATATCAGTCCTGCTCCAAGGTACATGTACAAAATTCCCTCCTGGAGTTGTTATCATCGGTAATGTCGTAGTTTGGACTCTTGCTCTGGGCAAGACTGCTGATTTAAGGATGACAGTACTTATGTTTGTAGGGTACTATGCCTATCTTACAACAAGTCGCCACTGTCATCCCAATCCTTCCAGCTCACTAGCAGCACCTCACCAAAAACAATACCAATAGTGAAAGGTGATT
Organism: Pleurodeles waltl; assembly: GCF_031143425.1. Taxonomy (NCBI): domain Eukaryota; kingdom Metazoa; phylum Chordata; class Amphibia; order Caudata; family Salamandridae; genus Pleurodeles; species Pleurodeles waltl. The sequence continues at coordinate 867,846,852 of NC_090442.1, read as the reverse complement.
TGTGGCATCCTTTACGCATGGACTCAAGAACAAGATATCTCAGGGAGTGTCGTGGTTAAACGGAGATTACCCCTTTCTCACAGATACATTATGTCTCAACCAAACACAGGCAATAACGAAAAAGCAGTAAAGTTTCAATAGTTTTTAACACAACTGCAATTTGTGATATGTTGCATGGGCTGCAAAGATTAGGATAATGAACAGTGCAAGAAACAGAATTGTGAAGACGAGAGTCATTATTACAAAGACCCCCACCATCTTGCAATAGCATGTAAAAGACATAAGAGGTGTAATATGTCCTAATACCCTAACATTATAGGCCTAACCTTCTACCTAAAGGAGAGCTGGGTTTGCTAAACCTAATCTGCCAATGCCATGTCCATGAGAGGAGCCCCCAACCCTCGTTACCTTGGAATGAGGTCTCTATCTCAGACTCCACAGGGACACGAAGACTGGGTCAGCGTCAAGACGACGTGCAGCATCAATATCAGCAATGGTGGCAATGCCCTCTGGTCGGAATCCCTCTGATTATCTGTCTAAAGTGTGATGTATTTATACAGATGTACCAGGACCCCTGATGTAGGTGTGTTCCCAAACAAAAGATAACAGATAGGCTTGGGGGGGCAATTATTATAAACAAATCCCTCGAAAGTATAGAGAGGAAAAGTCCCTAAGTGTGAACACCTACTGTTTGTTTGTCTTTGTCACTTGATCTTGATGCCTTAGCGCGGTGGCATTGATAATGCAAAGTATAACAGGTGGCCTAACTATAAACAAGGCAGCCATCTTAGATGAATTAAATAATTAAATGGGCTAAGACAGAGCAAGCTAAGCAGGTTAAAAGTCACTAGGTGACTGGGGCACGCGTCTGCAAGCCAAAGGCTAAGCTAACTCCTGTTATCCCATTAAAACAAACTAGGATTCACTACAGTAACATCTTCACTGATTCTCTTGTCTGTGTTATATCTACAAGAGGAGTATCTAAATCTTTCTTTGGCCTTTCTCTTTTCTTGACCCATCTGCCTTCCCATTTGTTCAAATTTCTCCAAACTTGTACTCTTTTGAGTAATGCCTTAAGATGTGTTTTCAACCCTGCAGACCTCGTGTGCAAAATCTTCTGTTTCAAAATGTACTCTATAACGTTCCTTACTGTTCTTCATTTTTGTAAGATCTATTCCATATTGATAAGCTACTTCCTGTAATTGCTGATGTACTTCCCCTGCTCTCTCTGTAACAATCTTACACAAGTATCTCAACAGAACTTTAGTATATGACTAGAGTCTATTTACTCCTATAGTCCCTTCAAGTAGTTCACCCGCTTCCATTGATAATGTCGTTCTGTTTATAACTTCATCTTTCTTATTCTGATCCTATTGAGTTTTTGAAACACTCAAATCTTCTAACCATTTTGTTATTTCCTGTGCAGGGAGACCCTGTAATGGAACCTTATCAGGCTGAGCACTCAATGACAGCTGCTGTATTGGACTCACACATTGTGGAGTTAATAATCTCCTCTCCCGGCCACTGCATGATCCAATTACTCCAGAATTTCTAACAGGAGACAGATCTATTAAAGACCTCAACTTGTTTTAGGTTTGTCCCATGGAAGACATAGATCCAATATTTCCATTCTCACTTTGAACAAAGGAGTTCGCTACACCACTGTTGCCTTGGACATATAAAGGCATAGATGGACCAAATGTAATTGATACTGAAATCTCATTTGGGCTTCTTGTTTCTACATTCTGCGGCTGTATTATTCCCATATTCTGCAACTGAGGTAACAATATTGTAGTAGGCTCTTTCTGAATCAATCTCAGCCCTTGTGGATTCTGACCTGAAGACAGCACTAGATTAGTAGTCATCTTTACAAATGGACCCTCTGGATAAATCTCTGGAATATTTATCTCTGGTAGTTGCCGATTGTTTATTGAATCATTAAAACTACTCTGCATCTGTACTTGCCCAAGAGAATTATTCTGACCTGAGCTCTGTGAACTCTGTCCTAGAGAACTCTGGTTGATGTTGGAATTAACCTGGCAAGGACTCTCTGTGGTGACATAATCACCCTGAACTAAACTCTGTCATACTACAGCTGGTAACAGTGGGGTAGCACTCATACCACTTGTTCCAGAACCCTCTTGAGACACTTATAGTGGCAGACAATTTCTCAAAATCTCAGATATAAACTCATCATCGTCTGATTCATCATCATGGAACATAATTCTTTTAGCTCTTTTGATTTTTGTCCCTCTACTGCTGAACAACTCTTTTTAGAAACCTTGTTTGTCACATTTTCATTGTCTTTTGTCAATGGTGGAAACAACCGAACACCCTGTAAAGTATTGAGTCTCTCCTGTCTCTGCTCACTGTCCCACCTAGACTCTGTTAGTGACTTTTCTGCCTTTCTCATTCTCCTCTCTAATTTCAAAGACTGTTGCTACCTGGTTACTAGTTCTCAAATCACTAAAGCTTTGAACTGAGCTGGTCTCAGAGGAGGTCTCAAACCATACATTTTCTGCCTCAAATCCTCCAAAATCCTCAAATTAAAAGTACCATTTTCTAGAAAGGCTAAACAACCTTCTTTCTTTGTGATCTTAATCCAATGTTTCACCCGAAGACATGTTCCGGTACCCTTCTCCTCAATTACCATATATATGCCGGAGTACCTTTTGGCAGACAAATCTCTCCCTCTTTTGCCCAAATATAGTCATCACCTCTAAAAGCACTTTTTAAAGCTTTAAAAAACTTAATTTTCAATAAAATCTGTTCAAAAACAATAAATCAGGAAGTGACTACAATCCCACAATCCTCTTCAATGCTCTTCTCATCCAATCACACCACACGATCGTCCACCAATCCATGCACGACCATTCTTGCAAACCAACCTATCTCAGCGAGGCACAAAACTGATGTCACACCCACACACACACAGTGACATAGCCACTGACAAAGCCTTTCAGCTTGTCTTCGTAAAGTTAACACACTCAAACTAATGCAATATTAATTCGCGAGCAATTCTCAAACCAAAAAAAAAAAAAAAAAATCTATTTACTATAGGAAGGATAACACAATTGCTTCATAAACCTTCCAAATTTTGCTATCGGCTTTCGCACTTGTAGCTATTATTTTTCACAGTTTCTGACATATGCAAGCAAAATTAGACCTGCAAATTTCCCCCTCAACTGATCAATAGATACCGTCTTGGTGCACGTTGAACTTGCCAAATCTTAATCGAAAATTTCAAACACTCAAATTAACTTGCAAACTCATCTCACCAACCACGCCCCATTGGTCTACTAAATAGACAAATTACAACATATACCAAGTGTCTCACTGCACTTGTCAATATACTCCAGAGTCTTAGACCTCCCTCATTTAGGTCCGTCTTATCAACAACCACGTGGATAATTTTTCCGAGCACTTAGCACCACACACATTTGAAGTTTGCTGACTTCCCTACACACATAGGGCCACATGTACGAAATACAGGTTTTGTGACTCACAAATTGCGAGTCAGACGAATCGCAAATTGCAAGTCAGAGCTACTCGCAATTTGCGAGTCACAAAACCTTATGTACAACAGTCTCAATGACACTCTTTGCGATTCGCAAGGGGGTTGCAAATGACCTACCTCATGAATATTCATGAGGTAGGTCAAAATTTGCGACCCCATTCGGAATGGCCGCCCTCACAGGGATGGTGGCCTGCTGGAGACAGCAGACCACCATGTCTGTGACTGCTTTTAAATAAAGCATTTTATTTTTTTAAATGCAGCCCGTTTTCCTTAAAGGAAAACGAGATGTATTTCAAAAACAAAAAATGAAAAGTTTTCTTTTAATTTTTTCAGAGCAGGCAGTGGTCCTACGGACCACTGCCTGCTCTGAAAAAATGTTTTCTCTGCCATTTACAAAGGTGAAGGGGTCCCATAGGGACCTCTTCCCGTTTGCGAATGGGTTAGCACCAGTTTGAAACTGGTGCTAACTGCGATTGTTTTGGGACCGCATTTGGGGTCACAAAACAATCATTTATGGGACAGCGACTCGCAATTGGGAAGGGAACACCCCTTCCTAACTGTGACTCGCAAACCCTTTTTGCAATTTCGTAAGTAGATTACCGAATCGCAAAAATGGGTCTGTACATCCCAAATTGCATTTTGCACGTCTCAAACAGGCCGATTCACAGTTTGCGACGTGCAAAATGCTTCTTACAAGTGGCCCATACTTCTTTTGGAGTACACCCACTCCCTATAAACTCACACACAACTCAGTCATCTGCAAATTAGCTTAAGCTGTGCAAGCGCATAGTATACCCACACTCAATTAAACAACAGAACGCTAATAACACTCACTAGCAACTGAAAGCATCTTCAAGGACTGGAGAAAGTCACTTTAGGCATGTAGCAACTCATTTTATCAAATCTGTAAAACATCTTGAAAGATTAGTAATCAAAACACACTAAAAAACTTTCACAAATTATGACACAACCAATAACATCATCAGAAAAATGACATAACTGTCTATACTTCAAATCTCTTCCCTCCCTTCAACCGCTCAGTAAAATGGCATCTTACTGTGGGCCATGGCTACCCACTTGTGATCAAATAAGGTATACAAATGTTCTTCGTTTGTTTCCAATGTATAAACACGTCACCCCATAATAATGTATTTTCTAAATTAATTGCTGGATTGTCCCCCTTCTGAACTAACTCTAAAACCGAGTGTATTGTCTAATTTTCTATGAATATTGTGCATACAATGCTTTATTTGAACACAAAGGGGTCATTTCAACTTCAGCGGTTTTCCGCTCAGCTAATTATGACTGCTGGCAGCCATCTGTCCTTTTCCGGACGGAGAGCTGCCAGCAGCCATACTGGCGGACGGCGGGGAAGTGGAGGTTGCTCCACCTCCACCACCCCGTCAACAGAACACCGCCCACTGACTCACGTTATGTGATTCGGCATGACGGTGTTCTGTTGGCGCGGTGCTGGCGGCGGAGCAGCCCCCATGGATCCCATCCCCTCCCAGAGAATCAACGGACCAGGTGAGTTGATCGTCCGTTAGGGGAGGAGGGTGGGTGGGTGTTGTGTGTTGTGTGCATGCATGGGGGTGTGCGTGTGAGTATGAAGAGGGGGTGTGTGAGTGCATGTATGCATGCGGGGCGTGTAGTGTGTTTGGAAATGTGCCCGTGTCTGCCTGTATGTATGTCTGTATGGATGTGTGCGTGTATGTCTGAATGTGGGTGTGCGTGTATGACTGTGTGTGTGTCTGTTGGCATGTTTGTTCGTGTGTGTGCAGTTATGTGTGTTGGTGGTGTCTGCATGCATGTCGGGTGTGTGTCTGTGTAGTGATGTCGGGGTAGGGGTGGGGAGGGGGGTCCTGCCCACTTTGGGGCATGGCAGGGGGTTGGGGGTTGGGGGAGACCCCTATCAGTGCCAGGGAAGGGATTCCCTGGCACTGAAAGTGCTTACCGCCATGGATTTCATGGCGGTGCCCAACCCCATGAAATCCATGGCAGTCAGTCTGGTCATGATACCGCCGGCGGTCTTGTGACGGCTGCCGGGCTGGAGACCCAAGTCTCCAGCCCAGCGGTTGTCTCCACCCTGGCGGTCGGTTCGGAGAAGTGGCGGATGACCATGGCAGTAACCGCCATGGTCATAATTCCAAATTTTTTACCGCCAGCCTGTTGGCGGTAAGACCGACACTTCTCCGCCAACCGCCAGGGTTGTAATGAGGGCCAAAGTGTTTATGAGTGTAGCATTTCCCCTAGAAAGGAATGATATTACTTGCATTACTTACTTTTTTATACTATGTATGTAAACGGTGTTTGTCTCACACCTGCCTGAAGGGTCCACCAATAGGTGCTTTTAGTGCCACTGGATGGGCATTTCAGCTTTTGCATCCTACCTCTGGTTTGAGCAAACAATTAACTCACATACTCTTTAAACAGATGGAACCCATAAAAGGAAACAGGTAACCTTGGCTCACCTTGATATCAATGCTTAAATATCAAGAATCATACAGGTCCCTTGCAATGCAGAGGCAGATGACCTGCCGTAGATTTATTTGAATTTATTGAAAAAGGTTAGGATAACTCCGGGGTTATATGTCGGAACCATGGGTGCTTCAAGCTCCCGTGGCTCAACAACGACTTCATTCTAACCACTAATGCGTTTACCACGAATGCGTTTACAACTATTTTACCATTGTAAATGCGTTCCTGCTAAAGGCATTAGCGATCAGCATGCACGGTTCCAGCAAGCTTCCCCCCTAAACCCTGATCACCCCAGCCCCCACCCCACCCCAAAAACTAAAAATACCCCTAGTCCCCACCCTGCCCCTAAAACCTAAACACCCCAACCCCCCAACCCACCCCTTAAACCTAAACCCTTACCTCCCTCCCCCCTAAACCCTAATCACCCCCAGCCCCCCACCTTGTCCCAAAAACTAAAAATACCCCAAGTCCCCACCCTGCCCCTAAAACCTAAACACCCCAACCCACCCCTTAAACCTAAACCCTGCCCCCTAAACCCTAATCACCCGAGCCCCCCACCACCTCCCACCCCCAAAAAAAACCCAGTCCCAGTCCAACTTACCTCCTCCTTCACCTCGACTCCGACTCCCTTCTTCTGTACCTTAACCATGCATGTACGTTGTTCAGACATGGGTGGTTAAGGCACCAAAAGCAGGAAGTTGTGGAAAACGAAAGCGTTGTTTCGCTTTCATTTTTCACAACTTTGTGGTTTCGGAGTCGTTGTTCCAGGTGTTTCCCTAATTCCACTGATCAGATAAGCTAAGGGTGAACAGAAAACAAAAAGCTTTGGGTAGAAGGAACTTGGAACAGGGACTAAATATTGACTGGGATTTGACTACTGTGAAGCTATTGGCAATGAGTGTTCTGCTCGATTAAGATTGTTTGCGTCAGGACTTTTGGTTTACCACAAGGCAACTGTGGATTAGAGCGTTTATGATGAAAATTTTGCAAAGCAGAATAAAATAGTTTCACCATTTAGAATTAGATATCAAGATGTAGTTCTAATACGCGATACACATGTATTACCGCAGACTTAAGAGAAGGGTAACGTAATCATGCTGGTGGCCTGGAATAGGCTTAAAGAGTTAGGAAATGGTGAGCAAATCCTCAGTTTTGCCAAAAGTGATATGGTTCACAATGTTCACAAAGACGTTTGATCTAAGACTATGGGAAACGTTAACTCTAGATTTATTAAGCCCATTCAGCACATCCGTGTTATAAATTATAGACATGATTTTGTTTTTATACTAACCTTTCTGAGCAGTATTGTGCAATGTTGGGGACGCAAATATTAAAGTGATGATCAATTTCTTTGATAGGATGGTTATGCAACAAATATTTTAATTAGTATCTGGAAAATTACCCATATATGCGCCTACAGCTTCTGGCTGTGGGGGGCAATAAACAGTGAAGATAAAATGACAAAATGCCAGCCCCTTAATTTTCCCATCCTTCAGCCAAGGTATGAAAAAGTTGGACTGCCAGCACTAGAGTAAGATATAGCATTTCTAAGTGTAAGTCGGGGCAACGTGTATCTGTTCTTTTTTGTCTACTTTATATCACATTAGTTACCCCTGTTACATTATTATTTCATCCACCGGTCACCTGAAGCATATGTATATATTTAGGGGCATATTTATGTGTTTTGTGGTACAGGGCAGTGTAGCAAGTCACCTCACAGGGCAGGAATGAGCCATATTTATCCAATAAAGAATGCAGCACACATAGAAAGAGAAATAATGAGGAGAAATAAAGATTTCTCTTTGTTACACCTCTCCTGGGAAGGCGTATCTTTTTGGCGCATTCCCAGGTTAACTGAGTTTGATAAATCTGGAAATGCATCAAAAACCATGGGAGTTGCATGGGAGTACCCACACACTGCCCATCAAACTCTTCCTTTTGTGCAAAGTAATGTCACACAGCGATTTGCATTGTCTTACATTACTCCATATTTGTGGAGCCATTCAAAGCCACACAAAGTGACTTAAAAAATATGATTTAAAGGTCTGTGCAAGCATGACACAACTCTCTCATAAATATACCCTTTAATATATATGAGTTTGCAGAATTCAGTAAAGGGAAATTAAGAAGTGTCACCAGGAAAAAGGTATTTGGACAAAATATCAGTTTTTTTTAAATGAAATACAGAAATATCAGAAACAAATGTGTGATACAGAAATAGTGTGTTGCGGGAATATCGCTGACCAGATTATTGATTTTTTCAGGTAAGTAATATTGTGAGCAAGAATGTAATTCCTATTAATATTGTTTGCCATAATAAAATTGTAAATAATATTGTGTTTGAATTATTTTAAGGTGTTTCAGGTAATATATAAATTTTATGTGTTATTGTTTGTCTAATTGTTATTTACAGGTCCTTTGTGTCAGTTCCCCAGTTACTGAATTGTTTACTATGTTATGGTGGTATTGTGCTCAACCTTGTTTACCTTATCTATGTTTAATCATGTTCAGCTTGGTTTGTTTTGTACTTCCTTTGTTAATTTTAGTTTTTTTCTCCTCCATTGACTTTCCCACCATTTTTCCCACCACATTTTCCAGCTGCAGCTCCCTCCTGCTTCCTCCCTCACAGGTCCCGCCTACCACATTTCCAGCGCTCTTCCCTCCTCCCAGGACCTACTTAGTTGAGGCTGCAGCACAGCCCCCTTGAAGCTGTCCTACGTGACAGCTTCCCCTTGCATCTTTGCTGCCTCCCTGGTTACTGAATTGTTTTCTTTGTTATTGTGTTATTGTGCTTAACCTTGTTTAATTCATCTTTGTTTATTCTTGTTCAACTTGTTTAGTTTTGTACTGCCTTAGTTAATGTCAGTATTTTCTCTGCCCGCCCGCTTTCCTGCTGTTCACCCCTTTTTTCATCTCATTTCCCTTCCGCTTCCCACCCTTGTAGCCCCCTCACCACTTCCCAGCGCTCTTTCTCCATCCCAGAACCTGCCTAATGGAGGTCGTAGCGCAGCTCCACAGCCTCTGCGCCTAACCCATGCCAAAGACAAGCCTGTCCATGACCAGGAACCTTGGTTCTCCCACCCAATGCTGATATACCCCAGCCAAGCTCCGAGCCCTGGAGCCCAGACTTCAGAACAACAAATGCTGCTACACTTCTCCATGATGAACAGTATGACTTTTTCCCTGCTGGCACTGTCTTTTCTCCTGCAACACCAGAGCACCTGCACGCACAATGACCACTACCCTGCTGACCAGTCCAATCACGACTGCTTTGGAACACTCCTCTGCCTTCGGCTCAATGCATGATCACGCTGCAAGCACCCAAGATCTGGGAAACCATCACCTTCTTTACCTCCAATATTACTTTACTAACCAAGACTTTCCTCAACCCCCCCATATCCACTCCCAACATTGCCTCAGCAACTCTAGACAGCTACAAGATATTACACGGGGCATAATCAACAAACAAGGAGGTGGACTCCCCATCATCTACAAAGAGACCATCCACTGCACCACCACCATGGATGACACCGCCCAGTTCATGGAACACCTCAATTTCCAACTCAAAATCAATGGCAAAACAACTAACAGAGGCACTCTTGCCTACAGACCTCCAGGACCATGCCCCAGTTTCTGTGACACCATGCCTGTATTCATCGCCCCGATTGCCATTGATTCAAAACAATACATTTTTCTCAGAGACCACAATTTTCACCTCAATGAGGCCAACACTTTCAACCTCCTCAAAAGCATGAAGAACATTGGATTTGCCTAATTAGTCACCCACCCTACACACTACGCAGGACACATGCTCGACCCCCATCTTCATGGTCAGTGACAGAGTCAACTACAGCCATGCTGCAGAGTTCACCAGCACAGACCATGCCATCATCCACTTCACCATTACAGAATCTCAGACCTTGCTACCAAGCCTTCCAGCACCTCACACTACAGCTGGTTCAAAGTATCAGAGAGTCAGTGGACTGACGCCTCCAACACTTCCCACCCTAACACCGCAACAAATCTAGTACAAGCATGTAAGAACTTTTCTGCCTGGATCACAGATTGCCCTGACAGAGTTGCACCCATCAAACCCTCCAAACTCAAGAGACCCAGCAAACAGGCCAGCTGGAATACCATGGAACTGGGAACTGTAAAACACGATTGCAAGTGACTAGAAAGGAAATGGTGCACCAGCAAGGATCTCACACACCAGCCACATTCAAGTTGTCCCTCAAATAATACCACCAACTACTTAAAGAGACAACTAGGAGCACCCTGTCCAACCGCATTGAAGCCAGTTCTAACCACAGCAAAGAACTCTTCAACATTGTCAGATAGTTCTCCAACCCCTCAGGCACCAAAAACATCCTCCCCCTTCCCAGACTCTGCAATACTCTGACAGACTTCTTCCACAACAGGATCTCCACCATTTACAAAAACTTCAAACCCCAACCCAACGCTGCCGACACCCTCAGCCCCCTCACTCCAACAGATGCAAATTCCGATGCAATCTCTGACTACCTGCTCACTACCTGAGACCAGCCCACTACACAAACGACCTGAGCCATCATGAACTCCATCCACTCAGGAGCACTCATCGACCCTTGTCCCCACCACATTTTCAACCTTAGGAGCAAAATGATAAGCTGTGAGCTCACCATCATTTTCAACTCATCCACAACTAGAGCCACTTCCCTAAAAGTATGGAAACAGCCAGAAGTCAAACCTCTGCTCAAGAAACCTTCTGCCGACCCCAGCAAACTCAAGAACTACTGTTCCATCTCTCTGATCCTCTTTCCCACCAAAGTCCTTGAAAAGGTCATCAACCGCCAACTCACAAGACACCTGGAGATGAACAATCTTCTAGCCTATTGCAAACCCATACTCTGCATCAAGTAAAAGCACCAAAAATGTCCCTGATCGCTGCTACTAGTGACATTGGAACTCTCCTCAACCCTGATCCTCCTCGACCTCAGCAGCATTTGACAACTTATGCCAACACACTCCTATCAAGAGGCTTAATCACATTGGAATCCAAGGTGACACACTCAAATGGATCACATCCTTCCTTACCAGAAGAACCCATAGAATCTGGTTACCACCTTTCACCTCAGAACCCAAGAACATCATTTGAATTGTCCCTCAAGGCTTCTCCCTCAGTCCTAAACTGTTCAGCATCTGCATGACCCTTTTGGCCCACAACCTCAGAACCCATGGAATGAACATCATATCCAATGCAGATTGTAATTTTTTATATTATATGTTGGAAAATGGGTTATTGGTAAGGGCAGGTAGGTACCTACACCTAGCAACAAGCCACTAACCTCCACTTAGGTCCAGTTAGGTCTCAGTAAATTAACCCCAGCTCAACCCTTGGTAGCTTGGCAACGAGCGTCAAGGCTTAACTTAGGAGACAGTGTGTAAAGCATTCAAATATCACAAAACAGTAATTAAATAAAACACAGGAAACAGTTTAAAAATCCAAAACCAATTTATAAAAATAGTTTATATTTTTATCTTTAAAATGACACAAAAACGAATAAAATCGGATAAGGGGAATCGGAGATATGAATTTTTAAAGAATTATTATTTTTCTAGCGCTTAGAAACAAAAAGTGCCAATCGGGTCATCTGGTTGCACCTCGACCGGGGCAAAGTCAAAGTTTCAGGCCGACCGCGATGGAGCCCTGCTCGGCTACAGGTCGCGGGAGGCCTCGGTTAAAAAGTTACCTTCTGACTTAGGGGGTGATTCTGATGTTGGCGGGCGGCGGGAGCCGCCAGAAGACCGTACCGCGGTAGAAAGACCGCGGCGGTCATTCTGGGTTTCCCACTGGGCTGGCGAGCGACTGCCAAAAGGCCGCCCGCCAGCCCAGTGGGAAACAGCCTTCCCACAAGGACGCCGGCTCAGGATTGAGCCGGCGGAGTGGGAAGGTGCAAAGCAGACACTGAAATACAAGGTGGGGCCCTCTTACGGGGGCCCCTGCAGTGCCCATGCCACTGGCATGGGCACTGCAGGGGCCCCCAGGGGCCCCGCGGCACCCCCTACCGCCATCCTGTTCCTGGCGGGAGACCCGCCAGGAACAGGATGGCGGTAGGGGGTGTCAGAATCCCCATGGCGGCGGAGCGCGCTCCGCCGCCATGGAGGATCCTCAAGGGCAGCGGAAAGTCGGCGGTACACCGCCGACTTTCCGTTTCTGGCCGCGGCTGAACCGCCGCGGTCAGAATGCCCAGCGGTGCACCGCCAGCCTGTTGGCGGTGCTACCGCGGTCATTCGCCCTGGCGGTTTTTACCGCCAGGGTTAGAATGACCACCTTAGTCTTGATTTTGAAGATTTTCTTCAGCGGGACGAGCCTGCCAGTCCAATCCGACCTCCTGGAGCCCTTCTCCGGATACGCGATGCTGGATTCCTCGGTGGAGATTTTTACCTTCGGACTTAGTCGTTTTTTCGAGGTGAAAATCCTTCGACCGGGGTAAACCTGGATCTTGATCCGACGTCCATAGAGCCGTTCTCGGATACGATGGCTGGGAGGTCCCGGTCAACTTTTTACCTTCGGATTTAGGGGGTTATTCTAACTTTGGAGGAGGTGTTAATCCGTCCCAAAAGTGACGGAAAAGTGACGGATTTACCACCAGCCGTATTACGAGTCCATTATATCCTATGGAACTCGTAATACGGCTGGTGGTATATCCGTCACTTTACCGTCACTTTTGGGACGGATTAACACTCCTCCAAAGTTAGAATAACCCCCCAAGTCAGGCCGGGTCGCAGTTGAGGCAAGCCGGCTAGAATTTCCGCGGCGGGTCGGTCCCTCTATGGAGCTTTTTTACAAAAATTCTCAAATCTTCTCCAAACTTCTGGGGCTTCACCCAGATGTCCTCTTAAGGTTCTTTTGGGGTCCACAGCTCACCCCAAGGGTCCAGAAGTTCTGTGATGGTCCTTGGGGGGTGCGGACTACAACTCCCAGAATGCACCTGGCGCAAACTCCTTTTTGGCCACTGGGCAGTGGTCAGCTGGTCGCTTTCTTCAGGAGTTGGTGCAGGGGACTCTGGTTAGCAATTTTTCACCTGTAGCAAACAGGGAGTCCCTCCTTGAACCAGTTGAAGCCAGGCAAAGTCCTTCTTGTGGTGAAGCCCGAGTGTGCAGCTGGTGCAGTCCTTCTGAGTGCAGGTTCCAGGTGCAGGCTAGGGGTCCAGCAGGGCAGTCCTTCTTCTCCTTTAGTTCTTCTTTGTTGGAATCTGATGGGGATCTGAGGTGTGGGTGCAGGTCTGCCAGTTTTATCCTTGCTCCTGGGTGAAAAGCAGGGGGGCCCTGGTTCTCCAATCAGGTACAGGGTCGTCCCCCTGTGATGACCACTTCCTGGGAAGTGTGGCAAAAATCCATCCCAGAAGGCAACATTCTCTAAAAATCCAACATGGCTGAATCTGATTTTTGGAGGTTACATCTGGCTGAGCCCACCCACTGGTGTGGCTAAAAATCATAAACACACCCCTCTCCTGCCCTCTCCTAATCTAATCAAGGGGGCACCTAGTTGTCTGGGGTTGCAGGATGTGGGGGTGTTGCTGGTTGCTCCAAATGTCCTTCTCTGCCTTTGAAGACCAGTTTGGCAGCCCTCCCCCTTCCTGCCTCACCATCTGCTGAGGGGAGATTCTCTCCCACAAGCACATTCCTTTGTGTGAAGCCAGGCCACTTCACACCTCATCAAGCAGCTTGGCTAAGTTGCTGCAGGCTGGCCAATCAGAGCACAGCAGCAAAAACAATGCAGGGCTGAAATTGGCAACTTTTTAGGTAAAGTCTAAAACTTTTTACCTGAACAAGTTATATTAAATCCCACAACTGAAAGTTGTGGGATTTATTACAACAATTAATTTGATACCAAATTCTTGGTATGCAACATTTAAGGAGACTTTAAAATTTTAAATAAAGTCTCCCCATTCTAGCCTATGAAGGCCATTTACTTCAATGAGGGAAAAACGAATTTGGCTGTTTTTACCTCACCAGGGTTTATAAATCTATTTTTATAAAGTCCCTGCTTATAGTTACATGGCACCCAGCCCTAGGGGCACATAGGGCACACCTTAGGGGTGACTTATATGTAAAAATAAGGTAGTTTAAGACTTTGGAATTACTTTTAATTCCAAAGTCGAATTTGCATATAACTTTAATTTGAAAGCAGCCAGCAAGGCAGGCCTGCCTTTAAAATGACACTGGGCACCTCAGCAGTGCACCTAGGTGTGCACCACCTATGCTGTGGTCCCTAAACCTACATGCCCTACCATATACTAGGGACTTATAGGTAGGTTAACTTAGCCAATTATAATTAGCCTAATTTGCATATCCATTTTACACAGAGCACAGGCCCTGGGACTGGTAAGCAGTACCCAGGGCACAGCCAAGAGTCAGTAACCACCAGTACCTGTCCAAAAAGTGTGGGGGTGACCAGGGCAAAAAGGAGGACTTTCCTACATTATATATATATCTTAGACCATATGTATATATAGATATAATTACTATAGGTATAGATATGTAGACATATATGTTCTGTTAAGCAATACTGTTCATATTAAGTGTTTATATTTTTCCTAAGTTAACATGGTTATACAAATATGTATGGTGTCTGAAGTGAAGTAGTTTGCCTACTGTTGTCTAGATTGAAGTGGGAATAGTAAATTGTACCCCTCTAAAGTCCAACACTTTTCCTACTGCTGCTTAGACCAGAGTGGTAATAATAAATGTTACCCTTCGTAGTCCAACCCTGTCCCTACTGTTGAACAGACTGGAGTGGAAATTGTAAAATTTACCCCTCCGAAGTCCACCTCTTTCTGTACTGTTGCACAAACTGGAGTGGGAATAGAATTTTTAATCCCTCTGAAGTCCAGAATTTTTCCTACTGTTGCACAGACTGTAGTGGGAGTAGGAATCTAAACACCTTCAAAGTCCAGTGCTTTCCCTACTGTTGAACAGACTGGAGTGGGAATAGTAAATATTATCCCTCTGAAGTCCAGTGCTTTTCCTACTGTTGCATAGACTTGAGTAATTTAAACACCTTTGAATGTAGGTGCTGTTCCTACTGTTGCACAGAATAGTAGATTTTACCTCTCTGAAGTCCAGCACTTTCCCAAAGATAGAATCAATGTCATTTATAACTTCCTCCTAATATTTAATCAGTAGTTCCACAGCCTCTCCAGTAAATATAGCTCTCCTCCAGGTTCAAGGTGTGCATTCGAGCTGGGGTGCAGCACCAACAATGAGTAATTTTTGTTCGGTTATCTTCCTTCCTGCTGATCAAGTAGCTGTCAAATGCGTTCTTTGGAAAATCTCTGTTCTTTCTTTATGTGTGAGCATGCAGCCAGTGTTTGTCGTTCTTTTTCATAATAAAGCTATTTTTCAAATAATGTCAATGGTCTGCTAGCCAAAGGTTTGATGGGCTGTTTGTGAATGAATGTCTCAAACAGAAATAACAGAAACTCTCCTACTCCAGAAGGCCATACTTATACTTTGGTTGATTGACAATGCTGTTCTTGTAACTCAAGAAGCCTATTGTAAAAGATGGGTTATTAGTTGAGAGAGGTTGAATCCCCCCTCAAGTAAGTAACACAAGCTGTACCAGGGTGAGCCACAAAAGTCACAAAATAAACCTATGCTTAACCCTCTGGTAGCTTGGCACAAAAGAAGGCAGGCTTGACTTAGAGGAAATGTGTAATTAATTAGTGCAGTAAAATGAAAACACCACAGAAGAAAAATTCCAGAACAATTTAGAAGAATCTTGTTAATTTTAATAAATAAAATGATACCAAAATGACAAACATCAATTAGTTAAACCGAAGACATTCGTTTTTTTAAGTTGCAAGTTAAACTTGGGTCAAAAGCACAAAGCCCCACTAAGCAAGTACATTTTATTGTATAGTTAATAAAAACCATTACAAAAAATGCCAGATGCGATGACATTCATTTCACAATATACACAAACGTTTTTGAAGATAATGCTTTTAAAGCCTAGATGTCTACCACCTTTAAAAAGCAAAAAAAGCAAAAACCAGACAATCACCCAATGTCAACAGTCTTGTAAAACCTTACCTAATACATTGTTAAAATAAGAACCCACGCCTTGTGAGGTCTGCCCAGACTTCAAGGGTGCATATGTATGGAGTCTGTTACTCTTTTTTTAAATGTTAAAGTCCTTTGTCAGAATTCGCCGGCTGGTGCCGTCTGTATCATTCTGGGTTACAGGACTACTGTAAACTGCAATAGCGTTGAGCATTAAAAGATTAAAGGAACATCGAGTTATTAAAAAGGAGTTTGCAGAAATCTCCCTAGTCATTTATTCACCAAGCTGAATAATTTTGTTCCCTGGCAGGCTAGGGGGATTGATGCTCCACTCAGCCAGACAATGGCAGCTTGCCCGTAGGTGCGGATTCGCAGTCGCAGGAGCAGTCCTCTAAATCACTTCCTTCTTCGTTCTACGGCTGCTGGACACGTACAGGGGATGTGGGTAACTGTATCTAATTTGTATCCACATAAATGGCAGCTTGGCTTTGACGGACAGCTCATCCGTGATGGTTATAAGATCCTATGTGCAAAATTGTCCAAAACGAAACAATATGAAGTGATATTTTAGTGCCCGTGAAAAGTGGGTTGTTAGGTACGCTTGGGGCTTCAGATTCTGGTATGTATTGATAACTGTCCAAGCATGGCTTTTCTTTGGGTATTTTTGCTGTCATTGCTTAACCGGGAAAAGGCTGCTCTTTCCATGGGGATGGCCCAAGCTTTTTGGAAGCGAAGAGCTTTTATTGCCGACACCAAATGGTCTTTCCATGATTTGTTAACATTTTTCCAATCTGTGCCTCTATTTCTTACTAGCATAAGGTATTCAGCGACCCACTTGCTGCAGCACCGGATGTTCAGCAAAGCTTGACAAAGGCATTCATTCTTTGCATTACTACATTATTTAGACCAAATTCCAGCGCAACTTGAGCAGGAGACCTTGACTTAGGCAAGTGCAAAACTGTTTTATAGACATATATTTATAATGAGTTCAGCCTTGCTGCCCCCTTTCCGGGCATGATTTCCAACTGCTACTGAGGGAGCGAACTTCGCTGCGAAAACTGTTATCAGGTGCTGATATGAAGGGCAGCTGAGTTTCTTTTGCAACAGCTTACATGCAAAGGTTAATGACAGTGCTTTAGCCTGTGGCGAGGTCAGAATTTATTGGAATGTCAACTGGCATTACATGTATATGCCAAGGTACTTGTAAGAGGATGCTACATCTATGGTTTGCCCTTTGCAAACCCATTGAATGCCTTATACTTTGAGTCAAAAAGCCAAGCTACTTTTGTTTTGTTCAGGTTCATTAAATTTTGTAACCCAATAGGAGTCCAGCTCATGATGACTATGTCACCTGCATATTGTAAGTACCTGATTTTCTCTGTTGCCACTCTTGCAAAAAACCCTCAACTTGTGTCAAGCACTCGTCTAGATCGTCCAGAAAGAGACTGAATTGGGTGGGTGGGGACTAAGATGCGCCCCTGTTTTAAGCCATTGTTTATTTGAAACTTGGATGTTACTCTACTACCATTTCCGACCTTGAGCTGAGACCATGTGTCAGTCTACAGACCAATCATTGTGTTAAAGAGTTTCCCAGGGAGACCCCATTTTGTCAGTTTCGCCAAATGGCGGCCTTGAGGTACTCTATCAAAGGCAGATTTGAGGTCAATAAAACATGTGAATAAGTTACACTTTTATTGAATTGCCTTTTCAGCTGGCATGCCTAGTGCTGACAGGTTTTTGATTGTCCCGAGCCTCCCCTGAATCCTGTTTGTGTTTTTGGTAATACTTTTTGCCCATTGGTTCGAGATTGAAGATCTTGGAGTAAACAGAAAGTGAATATGTTGACTTCAATGTCAAGTAGGGAAATTAGTCTATAATTTGAAGGACATAATTGGCTGTCATTCTTGTATATGGGGTAGAAAAATACTCCCTTGCATGAGGGTGGAATGGTTCTGGAACGGTAAATTTGGTTAAAAAGTGGGGTTAAATATCTGGCCCAAAGGTTTAGCTCATACTTAAAAAGAGCTAGGTAGACAATTTGGTCTCAGTACCCCCACTGCCTTCAACTTCTTTAATATCTTCTCTAGATGCTTGATGTCAGTTACAACCTCTTTATTTGTTTGGGAGGTGGTTACAATCTCTACTTCTGGGTTGCCAGTATCTGTGCTATGGTTCTCTATACACTGTTTGACTTCCGGTGCCCCCCCACTGGCCTCCAACACTGTTGGCATGGACTTTAAGTTAGTTGGACTATTCTCACCCCCTTAATGTCATAAATGGTGGAGAACACACTGCACAAATTTGAGACTTCCAAACCTCCTTGGCGATTCCTGCATTATGGTATCAGACAGATCCCAGACTCAGCCTATTTATCTCACCCCAGAATTCTTTGCTATTGGGTGCCTCACTAGTCTGTAGGAGCCTATTCCAAGTATCTTTTTGTTGTGCTTTTTTTTGCTTTCAAGCATTCTTTGTTGTAAATACACCTCATCTGTTGAAGGGAAGTTTTGTCAATCTCCTGTCCTTGCTTTGTATCAGTTCCAATTCTTCTTGATTCTCTTGCAATATGTTTTTTCCAATTTTCATTGTTCCTTTGTGTACTAGCTCTGCCTTTCTCAGCCCTGGATGATAAGACTATCTTCCTTGTTGGCGTAAAGTGTTGGGCTGATCAGGAACATATTGCAAAGTTTCCTTACTGGGTCCATCCAATTATGTTGCCCTCAATCTTTGAATGAGCCCCTAGAGTTTTCTACATGATTATGAACCAATGTAATTATTTACTCTGCTTCAGAACTGTGCCATTTAAGGTGTTTTATGTTGTAGCTGGTGGGCAGAGAGGATAATCAGTTTTTTGCGATCAATTTGAAGAGCCTTAATTCTATTTTCAATGCTTGGGAAAATTGTCACTTTCGGGGCGATAGACATTTTGAAATGACTCGACCAATGGAAGTTAAATGTGCCGCTAATAAGTATGTAGTTGATGGGTGAGCGAATCTTGACACTAAGGAATGTTATGACTGCCAGCACATCCTCCTTAACAGTACCATTCAGAATTTTTCTGCCTTGCAATGCCAACGTTTGGTGTAAGTTTAAAGCCGAATCGTGGCAACTTGAGCTTTTATGTTTCCTGACTGAAAGTGAGGTCATAGTGCGTGACATTTGTATGAGTTTGGTATTGTAGTTCCCTGTGACTATAAAATGTGAGTTCTGGTATAAGTTCTCAAATGATTTAATTCTTCCAGAGTTGAGGTCCTCTCTACCTTCTTGATTTTGCATGAGTAAATATATATGTTCAGGAGGAGTATCACTTTATGTAGTTCCTCTTGGACTTTTATGACAATTTTGGTTGCCTGAAGCCACTTGACTCCTTTATCCATGTTTTCTTGTGACCATTTGCAATTTGTTGAGATAAAAGTGGAGAGACCACCTTTGGGGTGCCCATAGCATGAAGTCTTTACAGCAGGAGTGTGATGTTCCATATAATCTATCACTAGAGTAGATTTTAGGTTCCATGTTTCTTGTAATAGTATGATGTCAAACTTTTAGAGGAAGTCCATTGTGTCATTGCCGTAGAGCATTTTGCTGAAATCATGTGCATTCCAGAAACAGATATTGATGCGGTTTTGCTCTGGAAGGGCTTGCTGATCATCAGGACCAACTAGGGTCTAGGGACTGTGGTATACAAAACATTCTTGTTTTCTCTCGACTATGGAAGTGATTTGGGCATTTCTTGGGTATAATTTGTCTATTGCTTTCACAATCATCAATTTTGGCATGTTTGTTGATGGAAATTCTGATCCCAAAGTTTCCCTTAGAGTGCCGTGTATATTGTTTGGGCTTGTTGAGTGAGACCAATTTGGCCTTATATTAGAAGTAGATTTGTTGAGGGGGAGTAATGGACCTGGATATCATGCTGGCTCTAGCCTCCTTTGTTTGATCTCCCAATGTTGAAAAAGATTCTGATGTTCGAGCACTTGATTTGCTATTTCACTTTTATCCCCTATAGCTAAGGTGGCTTCTTGATCTTTTAGGTGGGTGAGATTGAAATTTTATTGCAGTTAGGTGGGATGAGTTGATGCGTCCCTGTGTACCATTTTCCTTAATTAATTTCAGAACTGCAACTCTGTTTTGCATATCAAAGCTCCTCTTGATGCATAGTTGGGGATCGGCATAAACATTCTGAATAGTTGGTCCTGATATTTCCCCTAAGGTGGTTGCCCATGTAGTTTAACACATGGGAGTATTTGCTCATGAGGGAGATCCCAATGCCTTTTCCCAGTTGCCATCACTCTGACCTATGCCAGTGTCAGATCCTGTTTTTTACAAAGCGTGATCATGTGTTAACTGAGCATTTGCTGCTGACAGACCAGGATGGTGGTGCTCTATTGGAGTATGAAGATTATCTGTCATAGGTTTGTCAGTGGCGTTGTTCTTGTAATTAGTGACCCTTAATTTGGGTTCTGTTTATGTTTTTGTTGCTGGAGTCTATTATGAAATGTCATTACCTTTTATTGGAGTTATTTAGGCTTTTGCCACCATTTGAGTAGTTGTATTCTTTTGGATGGTGTTTTGGTTTCTTGACATATGTCTGAGGCTGGAACAGATATTACTTATTTCTCTTGATTTGAGACTGTCAACGGATTCTCAGCTCCTACCTTTTTTTTGAAAGGATAGGTGGCATGTACTTTGCCATTGGTTGAGCCTTTATGTTTGTTCTGCATTTTTCATTGTCTTTTCTGTTCTCGTTTAGTTAGCATTGCTCCTTTGCTGTCAGTTTCCTGCAGAAATGACATTTTCTTGCTGTGCCTCAGCTTGCTGGATGTTGACAGCCTGATCATTTTCTGATGTTGCTTTGTGGCTGATTCCTTTAATGTATTTGTGATTGGTTGATTTGAGGTAGTTGATATTGAAAGATCTAGCAATGGAGTTATTGGGCTATCTTGCTCAGCGGAAGTGGGGATTAATTCATTTTGTTCATTTTCTGTTGTCCAAACATTTCCCTGGGGTTTATTAGGTTGTGTTTTAACTTCCTGCAAAAGTATTATACATGTTTGATAGCGGTTGTAATCTGACCAAGGTAATGCATTGACAGGGAGTTTGCTGTATGTTTCAATTGTCTTGGGCCCTAATGATCAAGTCATTCGGGGACTGTAATCTCATATCAATATCTGATATGTAGATGGCAAGTGTGATCAGGAGCTCTTCCTGTATTTCCTGCATGTCAGACTGGAAATGGATTGTTATTGATATGGCATCCATTGTGTTTAAGAGAACAGTCCAAGTGGCCTCTGCTGACTCATTGATTTTTGAGGGTGAAGGTGCAGTATCAAGAACTAATTTAGTGTGCAGTGCTTGTATCATTTGGACCATTTTTCCAAGACTTTTAGTTGTGGTTCTTTTTTCTAGAGATACATTTTGAGCCTCCCTCTCTTTGTTTTAGAGTTTTAAGTGTCACCTTGGGTGTTGTCAAATTGATCAGGCTTAGCAAGGAATTTGCCTTTTGATTGAATTTGTTTGCACTTGTCAATGGTCTTTTGCCTTGAGAGAAAAAGGGACTCAGATTAGCCGTGGAGTTGTCTGAATGATGACTTTGACATGGAGTACAGTTCTGGCTGGTCTGTGTTTTTTTACGCCCCTTGACAGTAGGATAAATTTTCCAAGAGCTCTATCAGGGGTTGCTCTTGTATGACTGTGTGTTCAAGTTGAAATTAGTTGTTGTTGACTCCTGTGGAACTGCGACTATGGGAGTCCCAGTTGCTAAGAGCCGATATGTCCAGTGATGATAACAATGACATTGAGTTGGCTTTGTACACCTGTGCTTGTCCTATGAATGGATTTGGGCAACGTGGTCCCCCCATAGTTTTGGTGTTGAACTGTTGACTATTGGGCTGTTGACTGTAGATATCCTGTGGTTCCTGCAGAATGTTGGTGTAGTGTCTTATGAGTTAGCGATGATGGGACTCTTTTGGTTCCTGATGGACTTCAAAGAACTGTGACGTAAGTGGTAAGCTGTGATGAATAGATTCCATGTTTAGAATGTTGAGTTTGCACTTGCACTTAGAGGAATGGAGATGTGTAAGACCAAGCTCCATTTGTGGCATGTTCATTTATGAGTACCCAGGCTGAGGATGACGCTACAGTGGGGAGTTGTCTGCAGTTACTGCTTGATCATTTGTCTTTAGTGTCAAAAAGTCAGTCACTTTATAGTCTACATGTTTTTTCACGTTGGTTTTCCTTCCCTCTTTAGGTTGGTTTTTATTTACTATTGCCTTTTTTTTACATCTTCTTCAGAACCCTTAGCTGTGATAGTGTTTGGAATTCTAGGTCTTTTTTTTGGATTCCTCTTTCACTGTCCTAGATCATCCTTTCATTTCCCTGTCCTCATGACTGAGCCTGATTGTGGGGAGGTGGGTTGGAAATGATCTACACACTAGTGGATATATGGTCATGTGGGACTTGCATAGAGTCACAACTTTAGGCCAACCGTGATAGAGTGTAAGTTGGATACAGAGACCAGGTGTGTGTTGCTGAAGAGATAACTTCTCAAGTCCATATGAGGAGCTGCTGTATGCATTGGTGGGAAGGAAGTCTTAATCATACTGAAGAACATGTCAGATGCCGTGGACTGTCACTGTTTTGCTGCAAAGGGCAAATCATCCCTGGAGCTTAGTATTGGCAGTCAACATGGGCTGTTGCTGTCGGCATAAAATGGAGATCTTGCTGGAGCTTCGTGTTGGCCATTGTCATGAATGGTCGCTGTCAGCGCAAAATGCCAGTCCTGCAGGAGCTTTGTGTTGGCAGTTGTTTCTTGGTGCTAAAAGCAGTTTCCACTGGAGCTTTTCATTGGTGGTCATTGCACGTAGTTGTTTCTTGGCATGAAGAGTGCCTTCTTGTTTTGGGGATCTCAAAACTTCTGTATCGTCACCCTGTTTTCAGGGGAAGTGTACTCTGACGCCAGCCAAGAGTCCAGGACCTGAGGGTCACCTCTTGAGTATCAGGACTCACTGCAGCAGTGGTTGGCAGCAACAATGAGCCAGATTCAGGCAGGTCCAGTTTGTGCTTTCCAGCATGGAGACTTCTGGAAGGCTGGTGTGTCTCTGTTGCTCAAACAGAATGTCAGCCAATTGTCCCTTGGAATCATTTGTGGGAGTCTGGGTTGAAGGCAAACAGGTCCAATCTTCCTTCTTTAGACCGAAAGGAAGTCTTCCAGCATCCTGTTCAGGAGAGCAACAGTCTGTCCAACACCCAGGGCTCTTTCATCTCCATGTCTGTAAGGATCACACAAAACACCACAGGAGAGCCATTCACAGTCATGTTGCCCTGGGCACTGACAGAAAGGCACATTTGGATTAGGCAGAAAACTGGCAACTTTCTAAAATTGGCATTTTCAGAATAGTAATTTATAATGTTAATTTACCTTTAAAGATGATTTTAAATTATAATTCAATTGACTGGAAGATGCATTTCCCTATCTGTTTCCAAACTAAAGTTATCACTTATTAGGTGTAGTAATGTAATCCAGTGTTAGTTTATGGGATAGATAGTCTTACAACACTGAAAAATGACTTAAGGCGTTTTTCACTGCCAGGGCATGAAAAACCTAAACACATATCTCATACTTTTTTAAATGCCATGCACCCTGCCCTGTGACCCTTTAGAGCCTACCTTAGGGATAACTTAAAAGTATTAAAAATGAAGGCTTTGATCTGGCAGAGATTTATTTTGCCAGGTCAGAATGACAGTTTAAAACTGTACTACAGGCTGCAGTGCTCGGCCTGAGACATGTTTTAGAATGCTACTTTGAGTGTTGCAGCCCATTAGTAGCATTTAATTTACAGGGGATTGTGATGTAGTATAAGTTACTATGCATAAGTATATGAAATGTACCAATTAGGTGTAGATTAATTTTATCATGTTTAAGGGAGAGAGCACAAGCAATGGTTAGTAGGAGTAAATTGCACAGAGTTCTATTGCGAAGAAAACCAGTTTAGAAAAACTAGGGGGTGAAGGCAAGACATCTGGGGGAATACCCCATCAATTATGTCAGATCCAATAACAATCTCCTTGCAATTCCATCCCAGTCACTTAATACAGTCTTCCTTGTGTTTGCTAGAGTGAAATCAGGATTGTTCATTATAAGTGTGTGCGGAGATTGCACAAAGGGGAACGTTGTAACACTATGTTCATCTTTTGCAATGTTCCAAGAGGCTAGTGTAGCTTTTTTTACTAGGAATGAGTGCAGGCCCCAAGGCTTATATTTCTTCAGCAGTCAAGGAACTTTCCAGAAGTGGGTCCCAGCTATCAGTTTGTCTGTGATGCATCAGCACTTCTCAGATTCAGCTCTGTTCTATGAGAATATGTACCAAAGTTGGGTAGCATAATAACACTATACCACATTTGTAATTCCATGTCACTACTTTTCCGGGTAGCTAAGAGCAAAGTTCTCTGCCATCTATGGTGTATGTTATGCAAAACTCTCTAAATTGCCAGGCTTTGCCCTAGTCATCTACAATAAGCTGCCTGTATTGATTAAATGACCTCTTAACTCTTATTGAACTGATTTTTCCAGGCTAGCAGCTTGCCTGCCTTACTTTCATCTAAGTAGACTTTCTGCCTGCATACTCGAGTCTCCATATAAAGCTACTTAAGTTGTGCCCTGGTAGCTGTCAGCCTGCACAAAACTGTACTTGTTCCTTTTGATTTGTGGATGTCCTCTAACTTCCTTGCTTTGGACTCCTACTGCTTCCTTTTCTTTCTTAATTTTCTTGTGTTGATATATAAATTATTGTCCTCCTTGCAACTAATTTTATCGTTTTCCATGAATTCAATGTATTGGGTTATTGAATTTCTTAATTCAGCAATGTGGGTGACCCTTTGTAAAATGCTGCCCGTAAGTCTCCATTGACCTGCCCTACATTGACTGGCCTGCAATTGCAATGTGAAGGGTATGGGGACATGATCAGTTAATCACGTTGTCCCTATAGTGACATTTGAGACTCTAGCCACCAGAGTCGCAATACCCAAGAAGTAGTCCCGACTAATATATATGTGTCAGAAGCTTGCTAAGCACATGTAATAGCCACAGTTTTAGATAATGAGCTTTCTACATGCTGTTTAGGCCGCCCTTTGTGATTCAGGCGTGTCCACAAGTTGATATTGCTCCTGTTTTCCCCACCCTTTGAGTGAATCTGTCCATGCCATGGTGACAACTATATTAAGATTCCAGTAGATGGGAATCTTCTTGTCAGTAGTCATTCCAATCAATATTTGTAAAGTGCGAATAATCACCCATGGGGACTCAAGGCACTGTTTGTGGGTGTGCTGCTCAATCGAAAAGCCAGTTCCTTCCTGAACTGCTTCAGTGATGTGATCTGAGTTTGAGAGGTAGCGTGTTCCATGTCTGGGCTCCCAGGTAAGAGAAGGTCTCTTCCTCCTGCGTTGTTTTTTCAGATCTTGGGAATGGCTGCCAGGGCGAGCTAGGAAGAACAGAGTTGTCTGTTGGGTACGTAGAAGGTGAGGCATCAGAAGTTTGTATGTAATGCGCTTGTTGACTGGAAGGCAGTATATAGGTCTTCTCGGTGGGACAAAATATGGCTGTATCGGGTGATGTCCAGGATGAGCCTGGTTGCTGCATTCTGGATTCTTTGTAGTCTTCATTGCAGTTTCTTGGTGATGCCACCATAGAGGGCATTGCCATATTGCAGTTTGCTAGTGATGAGTGGTGGGTGACTGTCCTGCTCGTGTCGGTGGGGATCCACTTGAAGATCTTTCGAAGGAGTCAGAGGGTGTGGAAACATGAACACGAGACAGCGTTGACTAGGGGGGTCATGGACAGAGAGGAGTCCAGGATGATGCCAAATTGCGTGTGTGGTCAGTGGAAGCGGGTACATTTCCTAGTGCGGTAGGCCACCAGGATTCATTCCAGGTAGAGGGGGTGGAGCTGATTACAAGGATCTCCATCTTGTCTGAGTTGAGTTTGAGCCAGCTGGTTTCCATCCCATTGTGGAAATTTCTCTTGGCCTTCATTGTCGGCGCAGGAGACAATGTTTAGCCCATGTTGTTTGATGATCTTGGCGGGCTGGGCAGTATAGATGTTGAAAAGCGTCAGTCTAAGTGATGATCCTTGCAGCACACCGAAGCATGATTTTTTTGTGTGCTTTGGCATGTATTCCATTGGTGGCTGCTAGAAGTGCTGTCTTGGTTACTGTGGTTGTTCCTGGACCCGGATTGGGATTGGTCTAGGATTTGGTGTGTCTCGAGGAATTTGGTGAGTTACTGGTAGACAGCCTTCTCCATTACTTTGGCTGGGAAGGTGAGCAGATTGATAGGTCTGTAGTTTTTCAGCTCCCTTGGAACAGCAGTGGGTTTCTTGAGTATCTTGTGTATCGGGTTAATCTTGGTGTGCTTCCAGTCAGATGGAAAGGTGGCGGTCTTGAAGGATCAGTTGATAGTTCAGCAGAGCTCAGGTGCTATGGTGAAGCCGGCCTGGTTGAAGATGTGATGAGGGTACAGATCTGAGGGTGCTCCTGAGTGGATGGAGGTCATGAGTCTTTGAGTATCCTCTGTGGTGATGGGGTTCAAGGAGTTCAGGATCTAGTGTGGTGCCAGTACAGTGGTGGTATTTGTGGGAGATGCAGGCGGGTTTTGGTTCTTGAAGCCTTCGTAAATGCCCTGAATTTTCCAGTGGAAGAAGGAGGCGAGGTTGTCGCGGAGGTCTTGGAAGGGAGGGATGGATGAGTTGTCTGTCCCGGGGTTTGTGAACTCTTTGACAATGGCAAAGAGCTGCTTGCTGTTGTGAGTACTGGTGCTGAGGCATTCTTGAATGGTGGCTTTTTTGTCAGCTCTGATGTTCTGGTGGTGCATGGTGACTGCGTTCTTATAGACTATGTGGTCTGCAGATGATTTACTGCTCATCCATTCCTGTTCCAGTCATCTACAGGAGCGTTTGGACTCTTGCAGGTCTGTCGTGAACCATTTAGGTGTTTTACTGTGTTGGTTTCCTGCGGGTTTTATGAGGGGGCTACGCTGTTAATGCATTAAGATAACCAGCGGTGTAGATTATGTGCAGATTCATTAGCGCTTGCTGCATCCGGTGGGAGGGTTTAGCTGAGAGTGCTGGTGAATTGCTCTTCTGTAACTTTTCCACAGCATCTGCCGGGGGAGGGGTACATAGTATTGTGCAGTTTTCTTCCCAAAGGTAAAGTGGACGCACTTGTGTTTGGTTCAATGGTGTTCAGAGGTGTAAGATATGGTGATGTTGCTCCCTGCTGAGGAGGCGGGCAGAGGATATGTTTGGCTGTGTGAGTTTGGACATTGACAAGATGTTTGAGGCCGAGTGTTGCAAGGTTGTCCAGGAGGTTTGTGGTGTTGTGGTCATTGTGGATATCAAGGTGGAAGTTGGATGTAGTAGGACGAGGCGAGTTCATGGGAGTGACGAGTTTGGCGATGTCTTCACTGAACTGAGGTTGGGGTCCAGGCGGCCTGTAGATGAGTGGGGTTTAGTCTAAATCTGGAAATGTAGGTGTTCATGGGTTGGCTGAATCTGTGACTTGTTGGTGGTTGTCAGGCGGAGGGTGTTCTTGTAGACTATGGCGCTGCCTCCTCCTGGTCTGTTGGCTCTGTCATTGTGGATGAATTTGTAGTTGTATGGGATGACCGTGGCAATGTCTGGGGCCAAGGTTGGGGTGATCCACATCTCCGTGAGGAAGGTGACATCTGGGGCAGTCGAGTCAAGGAAGTCCCAGACTTCTACTGCATGCTTGATGAGGGACCGTGTGTTGAGGAGTATGAACTTGAGGTGGTCTTCCATCTTTGGTTCGGGATCGTGTGGTGGTTGGTGGATGGTGGGGGAGCATGTGCCGCAGAACAAAGGTCCATGAGTGTTCCTCGGGTCTCTAGGTGGCAGGCTGACGATCTTCCCAGGTTGAGGGCGTGTAGTGTGTTGGAGTTGAATCGGGTGATGAAGCGAGGATCAGGCTCCATGTCGCTGGGCGTGGTCCAGGTGCGGACAGATGCAGACTGGCTTGCCTTTGGTGCACCAGCGGCACGCCTACTGCACGCAGCCGTGCAACGGCCACCCTTAAGAAGGGAAGGGAGGTGGGAGGGTCTGGACAGATGGGAGGTGGGAGGGTGGGGAAAGCGCTTCACTGGCAGAGCCACAGGGGCAGCGGCGGGAAGGGGAGAGGCACAAAAATCAAAAAGCGGTAGGAAAACTGCAAAGAGAGAGAAAAAGCCAGAGAAAGCTGAAAGCAAAAAGTAGAAAAAAGAAAAGAGAGAACAACTCTAGAAATCAGAAAGACAGAGCAAGGGAGCGGCAGATGCTGACCAGAAAGTAGTCTGTAGAATGTTAGGCTTGGCATGTTTTAGAAAAGCCTCCTGGCATTATTAGATGTATCCACATTTGCAATACTCACTGTGGTCAAGCGGCAGAATGTATCTAATGATGAATTTAATGGTGCCAGAAATCTGCTTGCTGAAGGCCATCTGAAACAGATTTGCTGTAATAAAGAAGTTCCAGACGGGAGAAACATATTTGTACAAGGATCCATTATCTATCTGATGTCTGTGGCCAGCCCACATTTTAGCTCAATGTTTGGATTAGAAGCAGAAGTGGTGGGGGGTTGTGAAGAGGTTGGCAACACACAACTTTCAAACTAAAAGATAAAATTATATGGATAAGCATGTTTGAGGACTATGCAATTGCAAAATAAGTACATTGTCTCAACGTATAAAGAAGGTGCATTAACATCTTTGTTGAGGTAAGACAAAAAAAGACACACAACTTTTGAGAGATTCATTGTAATATTGATAGCCTTCTGACAGACCTGTTAGGATGATAGTGATCCACTTATACAGCAACTAGGGCGCATGCTTATGGGATAGTAGCAAAGTGGTGCTGTCACCTTGTGGCACTGCACTGTAGCACTAGGAAAGGGCAGGAATGCACCATATTCAAGGCAGTCAGTGCTTTTCAGTTTTTTCCCCTGGGCTTGCACCATTTTGGCAGCCTATGCCAATGCAGGCATTCTTGCACCAAGTGTGTTGCATGCACGATTGTTTTGTGCAGGAAAGGACACCTTGCTGTACAAAAACAATCCTAGAAGGCATATTCCTCTATGTGTGCTGCAAAATTCAGCACTCCTAGAAAGAGAAAGTAGCAAGGAGAAATAAAGACATTTGCCTGATTGTGCCCCTCCTGAGGAGGTGTATATGTTTGGCACATTCCCAGGTTTACATGTTCTTATTAATCAGAGAATGGGTCAAAATCCATGGGAGTTGCATGCGAAAACCCATGCAACGCCCATGAAACACATTCCCAGGGCAGAGTAAGGCAATACAGTGATTTGCACTGTGCTGCTTTACTCTAGATTTTTTGAGCCGCCCAAACTTGCTTTGTGTGGCTTCAAAAATATGACTTAGAGGCTTGCATCAGACTTGCACCACGTTGCGTCGCGCACATGTATGCAACCCTCTCTGAAATCTGCCCATGTGCTGGCTACTTCTGCTTCAGCAGTTTCTACAAATGCACTTAATGTGGGGGTAGAGCTGAGAGTGGTAACATCTGTCCCTATCTCTGAGTGTGAAAAAGTGTGTTTGGAGTAGGTAGTTGTAATGTAGTGAAAATATATTGGCGTTTTAGGTCTTATCTGCCTGACATTGGGACTTTTAGGAACAGGCATACTGTCAGGAATTAGGTTATTAATTTGGGAGTGGGATACCAATACCAACTTAATAGATCCACTTTGTTTAGCTCAAAACACTGGCCCTCATTCCAACATTGACGGGCGGCGGAGGCCGCCCGTCAATGTTGCGCGTCAGGAATACCGCTCCGCGGTCCAGAGACCGCGGAGGGTATTCCAAGTTTTCCCCTGGGCTGGTGGGCGGCCGCCGAAAGGCCGCCCGCCAGCCCAGGGGAAAACGACCTTCCCACCATGAAGCCGGCTCGTAATCGAGCCGGCGGAGTGGGAAGGTGCGACGGGTGCTACTGCACCCGTCGCGTATTTCACTGTCTGCTGTGCAGACAGTGAAATACATTTTGGGGCCCTCTTACGGGGGCCCCTGCAGTGCCCATGCCGTTGGGCCCCGCGACTCCCCCTCCCGCCATCCGGTTCCCGGCGGGAGAACCGCCAGGAACTGGATGGCGGGAGGGGGAGTCGTAATCCCCAAGGCTTGGAGGATTCCTTGGGGCAGCGGGAAACCGGCGGGAGACCGCCGGTTTCCCTTCTCTGACCGTGGCTAAGCCGCCGCGGTCAGAATGCCCCGCGGGGCACCGCCGGCCTGTCTGCGGTGCCACCGCGTCCCGCGGCCCTGGCGGAAGTAATCCGCCAGGGTCGTAATGACCACCACTGTTTTGAGAGTATTTCTGCTCAGCCACTGGTTGCTATACCACAATCAGCAGGAAATGTGTTCAGTTAAAGCAGCACCAGTAATTGTAAATAACACATTAAAATTTGCAAACCACTTTGGAAAAAATTATGATCAAAACACAGCAAGGTTATTAAAACAGGTTAAAGAGAACTGGAGATATGATTTTTTATTTGTTTAAGTCTTAGAATAAATGCCATGAAGACAACAGTGTGTTATTAACAAGAATCTAGGCATGATTTCTGATTGGCCAAGATGAAGTGAAGTTCCTCCAGGGGAAAAAGAATAACTGAGTCCCATGTTTCTCAAACTGCTCAGGTAGTTCCTTTTGGATAGTCCTGCAGCCCCCCTCTCCTCAGGGTAGGGTTCTAGTCAGTAGATCCCTCTCCATTCACTTCTCAAGTAGGGTCAAATGCTCAGTAGTCTTCTGGGCCCACTCAAGCATATGAGCCTTCTGCTTTTTATGTCCCCAAAGCAGGTCACCAGAGGCCTGCCCCCTTGACCCTTGAAGAGTGGCTTCAATCATTGGGTGCCAGCAGCATTCAGGTATTGTTGAGTCCTTGAGTCTTTGAGTTCCTTCTCCTCTGCTAAGATGCCTGTATTCATGGGAAAGGCATCTTATTGAAATACCGCCTTCCTCTTCTGATGGAGTCTTCCCAGGCACAGGAGTGTTCTCAGGAGGTAGTGGCTGAGGTGCATTAGCCAGTGACCGGAGGAATTCTTCTATATATAAAGTTGCCCTTTGTTGCGCCAACTGTTCCTGACCAATACCAAATAGCTTATCCCTGTTATGTGATCAGTTGTTAACACCCATCTACTTTTCCTGATTCCAGAGGCAATCTCTCCCACTCAACGATATGTATCTTAGTTCAGGAGGGGCTGACTTGAAAAATAGGATCAGCCCGGTTTTTGTGTAGGGAACACAAGATACATTTTAATTAAGTTACCTTTCAACTTAAGCTATCAAAAATCTGTTTTCACCATTCTATCACATTTTGGAAATAAGTAAAGAATGACTTTGAAGCGATTTTTCAGGACTTTCCCAGGATGACAAATAGAAATAGGAAATATGATCTCACATGTGCCTGTTCGGGGAAAAGTCTAACAAAGCCTTTACAGTGAAATATCTTTTGTCTTTTATTTCACTGAGAGAGCACACTAAGGAGCATATTTATACTCTGTTTGCGCCGAATGTGCGTCAAA
Source organism: Pleurodeles waltl (assembly GCF_031143425.1). Classification (NCBI taxonomy): domain Eukaryota; kingdom Metazoa; phylum Chordata; class Amphibia; order Caudata; family Salamandridae; genus Pleurodeles; species Pleurodeles waltl. The sequence goes on along the minus strand of NC_090442.1, from coordinate 867,815,243 downwards.
AGTTTTGACACTCATTCGGCGCAAACCGTGCACCGTATTTAAACTTTGACGCCCGAGCCCCGCGAATGCCAACATTCCACTGTGTGCGTCATTTTCTGGATGTGGGAAACCACCTAACGTTAATTATATGTAAGGTAGGTGTTTCCGTCCAAAAAATGACTTAGCCACCTGTGCGCCTTATTTATCCAATCGTGCAAAAATCCAGCACGGCCAGGAGACGGAGGCGGAAAATGACGCACAGCCTGATTTGCATAAAAAAATAACGTCTGGGTCAAGGCAGGCGTTAAAATGGGGCAAACACACATGTACTTAATGAAAACACACAGAAGCAACAGCAGAGTTCCAAATGGAAGACATGGAGGTGCTTTTCATCCAGCATGCACGCAGACGCAGAGCACAGGACCAACAACAGCAGTTTCCACAACACCAGCAGGGACCCCAAAGGCAATGCAGAAGGCAAGAGAGGATATTCCGCACCAGGACAACCCTTCTGGGACTCCGCCAACAAGACATCATTCAGAGGTACAGGCTCAATTGGCAAGCCATTCAGCAGCTGCTGCGCAACATTGAGCCACAGTTGGCACCCAGCTTGCAGACACCCCACACCATTCTACCAGAAACTAAGCTGCTAGCTGTATTCCACATGTTGGCAGGTGTCTCCTTTCAAACCACTGGTGCCCTGGTTGCCGGGATCTCACAACCATCATTCTCTGCCTTCCTTCTTAAGGTACTGGATGCTATCATCTCCCTCACACCCCGCCACATCAGCTTCCCCAACACACAGCAGAAGTATCAGGAGACAAAACAGGGGTTTTACCAAATTAATGGCTTCCCACACATGCCTGGTGCCATTGACTGCACACATGTACGCCTTGTGCAACCTGCTGCAACCAAACATCTATACCGCAACAGGAAGCACACACACTCCATCAATGTGCAGGCCATTGTCGATCACTGGGGATTGATCACCAACATTGTGGCAAAGTATCCTGGGAGTGTACATGATTCATTCAACTTACGTCACTGCACAATCAATCAACACTTCCAGGATGGACGATATGGAAATGGCCTGCTTGTTGGCAAGTACAGAAACCCAGTTATATACACACAGCACAGTAACCCTCTAGGACACACAACACATACACCACAACATTGACACGTGGCCAGGAAGACAATGAGGTTGTGACACCCCTAGGCATGTTTGATATCCTCACCCAATGGGTTACACACCTATGGACAAATGACAGTACAATTTAAAACAACACAATGACATGGCCTCAACTGGCAGTACAATTTAGAAGATTCATCTTTCAATATCACATCAATAACACTCAATCAAACACCCTTCCAACCAATACGTACTGTGTAAGGGGCATGTAATGTGTTTCGCTGCAGGTCAAACACCATGACACATAGCATGATGATGCTGACTCTAATGAACGTGACATAGAATCATTGAGGCTGTACCAATATCTCACATCACTCCTGTTCTCCCATTGCCCACTACCAATAAGCAAGTGGATTGTGCGAAGAACACATATTGATGGGACAATATTGAAAGTGCACATTCCTATACATATGGATTGCGACATATTCACACACACACAACAGATGTACAGGCATACGGACCTTCTGACACTCAAAATGACAAGCTCACAACCAAGTTAGCCATCTGTATAGGCACACATTACAACCTGAGTCGACTTGGCAAGGGCAGAGAAATAGGTCTGCAGTGAACTTGTCACACATGTGAAAATTAGTGCAAGGTCAATTGTCAACACGTCAGTGCTGATAAAGTACGGAGATGTGTTGTACATTGTCACCTATCCAAATGTAAGGGTCTTACAGATGTTTAAATAATTCTATTGTATATGTGAAATTGGATGGGATGTCTAGAGTATATAGATGCAACTGTGTTACCACCACAGTGGAATTGATTCTGTGTATGGAAGTATCATCTCACCCCCACTTAGGACACAGGGACACCTCTTTCACATGACATAATGCAAGGGAGTACACAATGTACTGCAACTCTACAAAAATACTGCTGACATCCAGTCAATCAGCCAAGGAAACAACCCAGTGCTGATGGTACATCCTAGAAGCCTAGGATTCCACACAATGCCACAAACACAGATGAGTCACAGACAACACAAGAAAACAACTGCCATACAAAGTGATAATTATGGTGCAAATGTTCTCACTAATTTTCTCTTGCAGCTGATCAGGGGTATGTGATCCAGCCATGGATCATGACCCCATTTGCAAACCCAAGCACTACAGCAGAGCGTGCCTATAATGAGGCACATAGGAGGACCCGCACCATACCATAGCCGAGAGGACCTTTGGCATCCTGAAGTCAAGATTCAGGTGTCTCGACATCAGCGGAGGCAGCCTCCTATACTCACCTGAAATGGTGTGCAAAATAATTTTGACCTGTGCCACCCTGAACAACATATGTGTAAGAAGGAATATTCCCCTATGTGAACCTGACCCACAAATGCCTGAAGAGGAGGAAGAGGAGGATGTTGTCCATCAACATGAGGGGGACCATCCAAACACAGCTGCAGGATTGCGTTGGAGACAACATATTGTCCAAAATTTCTTTTAACTCTACTTATCCTTCACCACTGTCTTACCATATGTCAATATCACCTATTCTAATCACTATATCAGTGTCTGGATAATCATTTTTGCATGACATTATCCCTAACTATCAGAATCCGAGTGTAGCCTCATGGAGCATTGCAGAAATACAGATTAGGATACAGAAAAATCCACAGCAAAATAGATGCGTATGAATGTACAGCCAAATTCAGACACACTGTAAATGACATATATCCTGTACATTTCACATTTGAAGGACAATAGCAGAGGACCACAGCTATTTCACACATACATGTTGGCAACATGGTTAATCGCAGCATATGGCACACAACTAAGACACCATCAGTCAATAAGGGAAAAGAATGCCTCATACACGAGGCAGTGGATGTTATTGCATTGGTGACAAGAAGGAAAGACCAGACCCTTAACAGCAGTAAGTGTTACATCACCTATCTTTGCAAGGACTATGGTGGTCATTACAACCCTGGCGGTCGATGTTAAAGCAGCGGGAAGACCGCCAAAAGGCAGAAAGTAAACAAAATGGAATTACGACTGTGGCAGAAACCGCCAACATAGACAACCATTTTAACACTCCGACCGCCACAGCGGTACAAACAAAAAGCGCGGCGGTCACCGCCAACAGACAGGCGGAGGACAATGTACCGCCCACAGAATTACAACCTACCAATCCGCCACCTTTTCCGGGGCAGATTCACTGTGAACAAAAACACGTCGGAAACAGGACTTCGAAGGGAAAATGTTCACCTCTGCACACCCCAAGAGGAACCAGGACGGCATGTAACCAGAGCTCCACATTTTTCCAGCCCTTATCTTCTTGCTCCTCTACCAGGAGCACGAACGCCGGCGGCGAAGACCAAGGTGAGTACTGTACCTACGACACAGGAGAGGGGGGATGGAAAAACAGTGACACACACACGCAGCACGCAACACCCCCACCCCCACCCTCACCCACGACAACACACACTAATACAGCATGATACATTACAGTTACACCCCCTAAGCCCCCGGAAGAATGCAAAGACAAAAGGAAATGAGGTGAACGATTGCAATATAATCAAATTCAGTATTCAAAAAATATACAAACACTATTTACAAATATATACACCAATAATATTAGTCCAAGGTATTCCACCATTAAAGTCCGTGGACCACTGGGCCCCAAATGCATGGGCGAGGCCCACACAAGATACCCGAACAAGATGGAGAGAACACTGTGGGGGCATCAGATAGAAATAAAATGGGCACCTCAGGGGGAAGGGAAAGTGGGGGCACCTCATCCGGTTGAGTGGATGACGCCAAATCCACAAGGGGGCCACAAGCCCACTGTTCAATCATGGGGAGTGCAAAGCCACAGTCTCTCAAGTCTTTACAGTGGGTGGTTTGCCCACTGTTCAATCCTGGGGAGTGCAAAGCCACAGTCTCTCAAGTCTCTACAGTGGGTGGTTTGCCCACTGTTCAATCCTGGGGAGTGCAAAGCCAAAGTCTCTCAAATCTCTACAGTGGGTGGGTTGCCCACTGTTCAATCCTGGGGAGTGCAAAGCCACAGTCTCTTAAGTCTTTCCAGTGGGTGGGTTGTCCACTGTTCAATCCTGGGGAGTGCAAAGCCACAGTCTCTCAAGCCTCTACAGTGGGTGGGTTTGTCCTCTGTTCAATCCTGGGGAGTGCAAAGCCACAGTCTCTCAAGTCTCTGCAGTGGGTGGGTTGCCCACTGTTCAATCCTGGGGAGTGCAAAGCCATAGTCTCTCAAGTCTCTACAGTGGGTGGGTTGCCCACTGCTTCATCCTGGGGAGTGCAAACCACAGTCTCTCAAGTAGATAACATTCTCCACTGATTCTGAAGGGGGCCTTGTGCCCAGAGTGCTTCATCCTGCCAAGGACTGAGGTAGTGGATGTCTTTCTCCACGGGTTCTGGAGGGGGCCTTTTGCCCAGGGTGCTTCATCCTGCCAAGGACTGAGGTAGTGGATGTAACTCTCCACTGGTTCTGGAGGGGGCCTTGTGCCCAGAGTGCTTCATCCTGCCAACGACTGAGGTAGTGGATGTATATATCCACTGTTTCTGGAGGGGGCCTAGTGCCCAGAGTGCTTAATCCTGCCAAGGACTGAGGTAGTGGATCTTTCTCCACGGGTTCTGGAGGGGGCCTTGTGCCCAGAGTGCTTCATCCTGCCAAGGACTGAGGTAATGGATGTCTTTCTCCACTGGTTCTGGAGGGGGCCTTGTGCTCATAGTGCTTCGTCCTGCTTGTGGCGGCCTCAGTAGCGCCAGAGCTTTTGGCGCTCATGGGCCTGCGGTGCTTGTTGCGGCGGTGTCCTTTGCAGCGGTGCTTGTTGCGGTGGTGTCCTTGGCAGCGGTGCTTGTGGCGGCTGTGTCCTTGGCAGCAGTGCTTGTGGCGCGGCGGTGTCCTTGGTGGCGGTGTCCTTGGCAGCGGTGCTTGTGGCGGTGGTGTCCTTGGCAGCTGTGCTTGTGGCGGCAGTGTCTTTGGCAGCGGTTCAGCTGCTGGCGGTCCTGTCTGGGGCAGCGGGGCTGCTGCTGGCGGTCCTGTCTGGGCCAGGGGGGCTAATGACGGTCGGCTCCCTGGCAGCGGGGCGCTGCTGGCGCTCTTGTCTGAGGCAGCAGGGCTGCTGCCGGACGGCTCCTTGGCAGCGGGGCTGCTGCTGGCGGTCCTGTCTTGGGCAGTGGGGCTGATGGCGGTCGGCTCCTTGGCAGCGGGGCTGATGGCGGTCTTCTGCGCCATGCTGATCTTCCCAGACTTGCCTGTTTTCTTGTGCCCCATTCCCACCTTGGAAGGTGTCGCAGCTCACTCCACACTCCCACCTGTACCCCTGGGAGCGGCTTTGGTGGCTGGTGTCTTCCCCCTCTCCCGCTGGGCACTGGCCAACTTTTGATGCTTGACAGGTGGGGGACTGTCCGTGCTGTGGCTCCTTGCCACACTGCCTGCCCTGCTGCCTGGTGCACTCCATAATCCAGTGACTAAGGGCACCAGTGGTCCCGCCGATGTTGTTGCTGAGGTGCTAGGTTGGGACCTGGAGAGTCGGGCCCTAGGAGACTGACGGGGTGGGGGAGGTGAGGGAAAGAGGTCAAGGGTGGACAGGAAACGTTTCTTAGTAACACTGGGACGGGTTGATGGAGGGGGTTTGGGAGTGGAGGAAGAGGTAGTGGTCGTAGGAGGTGTACGTTTGGTGACTTTGGGTGAAGGTGCATGGGCTGGAGGCTGTTGCGAGGTGGATGGCTGTTGGGTGTGTGTGTGGCTGCGTTTGTGTACCTTGGGAGGTGGGCTCACAGACACACTGGGAGAGGACACAGGGGATGTGTGAATGGTAGTGGGGGTGGTGACTGCACATGATCGGGGTGTGGTGGTGGGTGTGCTGGTGATCGACGTAGTGGCTGAAGATGTAGTGCATGCAGGTGTGAGTGGTAACAAGACTGGGAGGGATGAGGGAGACGAGGAGGAGGGGGACACAGTGGAGGCAGTGGATGTTGGTATGTCTGCATGTGTGTGATGCTTGAATGAGTGCCTGCTTATGTTTACCTGAGCTTCCTTTGTGTTTTGAGGTGTGTGCATGCTGGTCTGATGATGTGCTTGGGATAGGCTGAGGTACAGCGGTGTGGGTCTGGGTGGAGGAAGTTGGAGGGGGAGGCTAGAGACAGGGACAATGGCTGCCATCAGTGCTGAGGCCAGAGTCTGAAAAACTCGCTGAAGGGCTGCCTGACCAGAATGAATGCCCACCAGGAATGCATTGGTTTCTTGCAACTGCCTCTCTACACCCTGGATGGCATTCAAAATGGTAGACTGCCCAACAGTGAGGGACCTGAGGAGGTCAATGGCCTCCTCACTGAGGGCAGCAGGGGTGACTAGGGCAGGGCCTGAGGTGCCTGGGGGGAAGGTAATGCCCACCCTCCTGGGTGAGCTGGCACGGGGCAAAGGCTGAGGGGTTGCTGGGAGGGCGGTGCTGGAGGGGGTGGTGGGGGCTGTACCTGTAGATGCGGGGGGCACAATTGGGCCCACCACCGCAGGGGAGCTCCTATCAGAGGACGAGTCCGTATCACTGGTGTCAGCTCCTGTCCCCGCCGTGGAGCTCCCCTCGCCCTCCGTCCCACTGGTGAAATCGGAGTCCATAGTCTCGTCCTCCAGGGCCATGTGGGATGCAGCTCCCTCCTGCTCCGGTGCCACTGCTCCTCCGCCTGATGATGCTAATGCACAAAAGTACAGGGAGACCACAAAAAGGGGGGGGGGAGACAGAAGAAAGACATGTTGAGTGCATGCATTTCCGCTACCGTTGGCGGACACGACAGACACAGAAGCCCCCTGCACTATGCCGCACACTTGGGGTCCACTATTTAATCCCTAGGACATGGCCTACAAGGCTAGGGGCGATATCTGCACAAATGGATGTCACAGGAGCCTGACTAGGTGTAGTTGGCACTGTACCCAGTTGGGCTGGGGTGCCACAGGGTCTGCCTGAAAAAGGGGACTTAACTAGCACACTCTCCCTGGCCCAGGGGAACCCACAGCCCACCTCCCCGACCCAGACACCTCCACTGCGTGCTGAATCAGCAGAATCAGCAGAATGAGAGTGTCCTCACCCCCTTGTTATTGCTGTGATGCCCTCAAGCTCCTATCCAACTCCGGATACGCCACCGCCAGGATCCTGAACATCAGGGGGGTCATGGTGCGACGGGCACCCCTCCCACGTTGGGAGGCCATCCCCAGCTGGGACTCTGCCGTCTTCTTGCTCCAGCGGCGAATGTCCTCCCATCTTTTTCGGCAGTGGGTGTCTGTCTGTGGTAGACCCCCAGGGTCCGGACGTCCTTTGCGATGGCACGCCAAACATCATTCTTCTGGTGGGCGCTGACCTACAGGAATTGTACAGGGGAAAAAAAAAGTTATTATCAACTGCACCGTCACAGTCATTGGCCCGCATCCCTACCCTTGCCATGTGGCACATGCACTCACCGTTGTTTCATGCACGCTTCATTCTCCCCCCCCATCTTTCATCCACACCACTCCACACAGGCATTGCCCATACAGCATGCTCCCAGTGTACTTACCTGTTTGTCTGGAGGACCGTAGAGTAGTGTGTACTGGGGGAGGACCCCATCCACGAGTTTTTCCAACTCCTCCGTGCTGAAGGCAGGGGCCCTTTGCGCAGACGCACAAGCCATTGTCTCTTCCAGACTGAGGTCACAGCAGCACTTGCAGTGTAGGTCCTCTCCTGTCGAAGATCAGGTATCGAGTAATTGAACAGATAGAAAATGGCGGTCACGTCCGAGGCGGTGCGTACCGTCACCGCCAGCGTACATCGTCATTGGCTCCTGGGACCCATAGGTTCCAATGATAACCAATGCAGAATTGCGCCGCGGTCTTCGACCACCTACCGCAACGGTGTACAACGCCAGCGCAGTTACCTCATATCCTGTTGTCCCACTTTACAGGTCAGGCAGCCGCCATTTCAGGCGCCCACATGGCTTTATTTTTAACTGCGTTGGTTGACTCTGTGCTCGCTGTTGTCCTCCATAGGCATGTGAGGAGATGGCGGCATCCTCCGGTGTACAGACCGCTGGTGGACCTGTCGACAATGGAGGAAAGACATGTAATCATCACCTACAGGCTTGATCGTGCCACAATCCTGCAACTGTGTGCCCAGTTGGAGCCAGACCTGATGTAAGCTATCCGCTATCCCACAGGGATCCCCACTCAAGTGCAGGTGCTGTAGGTACTCCATTTCCTTGCAAGTGGGCCATTTCAAACTACAGTGGCCATAGCATCAGGGATGCCCCAGCCTTTGTTTTCCAACGTGTTGTCCAGAGTGTTGTCTGCCCTACTGAAACACATGTAGAGCTACAGGTGGAGGATTTGCCTACAGTGAAAGGTGACTTCTATGCCCTAGGACATATCCCCAACATCATAGGTGCCATTGATGGGACACATGTGGCCTTGGTCCCCCCGCAAGTCTGGGGATATCCCTAAGAGTCAGTGTGTGTCTAACAGTTGTCCCTCGCCATTTGCAGGCGACTCTGGTTACCCCAACCTGTCATGGCTACTGACCCCAGTGAGGAATCCCAGGACAAGGCAGAGGAACGCTACAATGAGGCCCATGGGCGAACTAGGAGGATTATAGAGCTGACCTTCGGCCTCCTGAAGGCCAGGTTCCGGTGCCTCCATATGACAGGTGGTACCCTATTCTACTCACCGAAGAAGGTGTGCCAGATCATCGTGGCCTGCTGTGTGCTTCACAACTTGGCTTTGCGACGACAGGAGCCTTTTCTGCAGGAGGATGGTCAAGATGGAGGAGTTGTGGCAGCTGTGGAGCCTATGGACAATGAAGATGAGGAAGCAGAAGAAGAGGACATCGACAACAGGTACTCTGTGATCCTGCAATACTTCCAGTGAGACACAGGTAAGAAGACAAACTACATGCACTTTAACACTACAACCTCTCTACTGTCTGTACTTTTCACCCAGTGTATGGTCACTGAGTTGTCACTTTCTCTTACGATTTCACAGATGTGGGTCCGACTGTGTGACATCTGCTTTGATTCCTCATGGACTAGAGCTTTGTGACATAGGTATGTTGACATTACCATTGAAAGATAATTTTTTCACTGTAAGTGCTAATACACTAATTAGAAATCACAGACAGACTCCAGATTGTTTTGTGCGTTAAGGGTGTTTATTTAAGTGCTCAATATTGGAGGGGGTTGTTAAATGGTGAGGGGTGATGGTGGAGGAATGTCCAAGGCAGAGTCCAAGCTATTAGTCTCACAGGTGCATTGTCCAAAGGGGCATAGGAAGTGGAGCTGGGGCAGTTTAAGTATGGACAGGGTGACAAAGTGGGACAGAAGGATGACAATCAGGGTGGTCTCATTTCTTGGCGGGGGTCTTGGCATCGTTCTCTGTCTTTGTCCTGGATCTCAGGGACCGTTTGTGGGGTGGTTCTCCATCTGCAGGGTGTGGGGTGCTGGTGTGGTGGCCCTGTGGCGGTTCCACCTGTCCACTAGCGCCGGCGGAGGTGGTGGGCAGTTCATCGTCCATGCTAGTGTCAGGGGCCACTTGTAGTGCCACAGTGTCCCTCCTGGTGTTGAGGACTTCCTTCAGCACTCCTACAATGGTGCCCGTTGTGGAATTGATGTATCTGAGTTCCTCCCTGAAGCCCAAATACTGTTCCTCCTGCAGACGCTGGGTCTCCTGAAACTTGGCCAGTACCGTTGCCATCGTCTCCTGGGAATGGTGGTAGGCTCCCATGATGTTGGAGAGGGCCTCCTGGAGAGTGGGTTCCCTGGGCCTGTCCTCCCCCTGTCGCACAGCAGCTCTCCTAGTTCCCCTGTTTCCCTGGGCCTCTGTCCCCTGAACGGTGTGCCCACTGCCACTGCCCCCAGGTCCCTGTTGTTGTTGAGGTGGTGGGTTATCCTGGGTTCCCTGTAGTGGGGGACACACTGCTGATTGACGTGTCCTGGGGACAGAGGTATGGGCCTGCTGGGTGGGTGCTGTGCTGGTGTTTCCAGAGGGGGGAATCTCTGTAGTGGCCTGTGACTGTGTCAGGGGAACCAACTGTCCCGAGGTCCCAGATGGGCCGGGCTGGTCTTCTAGATCCAGTTGGACAGAGCTGCTGTCATTACTGTGGGCCTCTTCTGTTGGTGGAGTGGACATGTCTGGACCCTCCTGTCCGGTGACGTTGGGTAGGGGTCCTGCAGGGGTGTAAAAGCATGATTATTGCATCTGTGTGTGCCATGGTGTGCAATGGGTGGGTGACTGTGTACCCCAGTGCTTGCATTCCTGTGTAGGACCTTGTGTGATAATGGTTTAGGGGGGTGTATGGGTATGTGCAGTGGCCATGCATTGGTGATGGGTGTCCATGATTTGGTGTTGCATGCAGGGCTTGGTGTTGGGATGGGTGGTTTTTGATGTTGGGACATTTGTGGGGAGTTGGAGTGATGGGGTGAGGGTGGGGGTATGTGATAGCAGGCAGGTAGGGTGGGGGATGTAATAGTTAAGATTTGACTTACCAGAGTCCATTCCTCCAGCTACTCCTGCAAGGCCCTCAGGATGCAGAATAGCCAAGACTTGCTCCTCCCATGTTGTTAGTTGTGGGGGAGGAAGTGGGGGTCCGCCGCCAGTCCTCTGAACCGAAAGGTGGTGTCTTGAGACCACGGAGCACACCTTCCCCCGTAGGTTATTCCACCTCTTCCTGATGTCATCTCTATTTCTTGGGTGTTGTCCCAATGCGTTGACCCTGTCCACTATTCTTCGCCATAGCTCCATCTTCCTAGCTATTGAGGTGTGCTGCACCTGTGATCCGAATAGCTGTGGCTCTACCCGTATGATTTCCTCCACCATGACCCTGAGCTCCTCCTCAGAGAACCTGGGGTGTCTTTGCTGTGCCATGGGGTGGTGTGGGTGATGTGTGGGGTAGTGTGTGTTGTGATGTGTGGGGTGATATTTAGTGGTGTGTTGTGTGAGGTGCATGGATGTTGTGTGAGTGATGGTGTTGTGTGCCTGTGGATGCTCATTTGTAGATGGTGGTGTGTCTCTCTAGCCTTCTGTTGCAATTGTGGTCGTAAGGGTTTGTGAGTGATGTGGGTGTGTGTTTTATATTGTATTGGGTGTGTGGGAGTGGTGTGTGTATGTGTATCAGGTGTGTGTATTTCGAATTGTCCAATGTGGTTGTGTTTTGTAAATGTGTGTGTATTTTGAGTGCGGCGGTGTGTACCGCCAATGGAATGCCGCGGTTTAAAGACTGCCACGTGGATTAGTGGTTTGTGATAGTGTGGGCGTATTCCTGTTGGAGTGACGGTGTCGGTTTTGTTTCCGCCAGTTTATCATTGACTTTTGGTGTGGCGGACTTGTGTGGGTGTCTCACTTTTGGCAGATTCCGAGCAGTGGGACAAAATTACCGTGGGGGAATTCCGCTGCCGCCACGGTGTGTTGGCTGTCTTCTACACTGCGGTAAGCGGCTTTTACCACCAATGTTATAATGACCCCCTATGTGTGACAAGATTTCCATATAAGCAGCAAATTGATAGCACAAGTGCCCAAAGTATGAATAGCATTGCTCACAAGACATCCCCTGCACATGGCAGACCATGTCCTAAGTCCTGCCACACCCATGTTCCCTCTCTCACTCCACCCTTCTTCAGAGGTCCCTGGAAAGGGAATATGTGTACCCAGATAATCCCTCCTCTGCACACACCCAGACTCACAATGTGAATCCAGTGTGCTTCCCTCTTTAGTATGGTATGCCATAGTCATTGTACTTCTGTCTGCATGGACTTCTGGTTAAATAATGCACTGCCTTGTAGTCTGTAGGACCTGTAATCACCTGTACATTGCTTCCCATGTGAAAGGTACTGTTGGCCCTTTGAACTTGATTCTCACCTAGAGGACTTGTGAGAGACTAAAGCTGCACACACCAGTGAGCACCCTCATGGAGACCAGCCATTAGAACATGCACTGCCCTTGCAGGTGCCTGTAACAGCATAGAAGCTGCCATTTTATCTATAACACTGTTATGCATTGCCGTATAAATCAGCTGTGTAACACAGCCCTTGGGTTATTGTGTTACGTTCCAACACACAGGAGAAACACAGTTTTCATTTTCCACAGTGCTGTTCCACCTTTGACCAGTCTCAGTCTGCTCACTGTGTATTTGCCTTGTTAAATTTTTGGATCCTGATTGACCCTGCATCCTGTTAGCCTGACTGGTTCCTGTCTTTGCGTTACCATAAAGGTTCCCTGTGTCTACATTTGTATCTTGGTTGCTTTCCCAGCCCTCACTTTCCTCCTGGGGTATTGTGTCAGGTTGGTCTACAATGCATACTCAAATACATTGTATAGCATAATCAGTTTATTTATCGTCCCATGGGGTGGAACTTTTCTCCAAATAGCCGAATCATGGCCAATCCCTTGCCTGGGCTTCATGTATGCATGAGTGACAAATAGTGACAGTGTACCATGGCTGTATGCATGGATTGGGTATGGTTCCTCTAGCACAACAAACAACGTCAGATAATGTGCATGAAATGTCAACACATAGTAGGACCCTGACAGTCCACACGCTGATACACATTGCCCCCCACATATTCATGGGACTTGCGTGGTGAATAGCTGTGAGATTAATCAGCACAGAGGCACTGATGTTCCCGGATGCAGTGGGAATTTTAGAGGCCAACCTGTGTACAAATGTTGTGAGGAAACCTGCCGGTTTAAGAAACCTGATTGATTAACTTTGTCAGCACACCTACGTTGCCCTGTCTCATAACATGTCTGCAGTGCCATAGCTGGACTATCCCCATGTGTGTTCTCAATTCCTCATTGGCTTTCCTTAAATTGATCTGTGAAGGATACTTTGTAGATGCAGAAAATGGCTCCACAGACTCATGACTAGACCTGCACGTAACTGTGACAACATGGACCCCAATAATGATAGAGGCTAAACATTGGCCCACACACTTGAACAGGACACCTTTGTGCATTTTACCACTGGAAATATGTGAATACGTGCTGCTTGGTCTACTGGTCCTCTACTGCCACAGGAGAGACATGGCTTATTTATATGACTCCAACTGTGGCGTGACATGACATTTGTGGATTGTATTTGGGACTCGTGTCAAAAACACGGTACCCACATAGCATTATCCCATGCCTGACTCATGGGGAGTAAACAAAAAAGTGCCTAGGAAGTAGTATCCAACATTCCAGGACATCTGATGGCTTAGTTTTGGAACATTGCCATGATCAACCGTCCGCTATCTATCCTGTGCATGCTTTGTCATTGGTGGTGTTTATGTTCCAAAAAACCTAGGAAGTGCACACAGCAGTTGTTGCTACGTGTATGACAAACACATGTCCTCTCTCATTTCCACACTGAATAGCATCTGAGGGTTGGACACATTGACTCCACATGCATAAAAGCAGATTTGCAAAAATGCGTCTTGTGATGTTCAAACAGTGGGACAATTACAATAGTAAGAGCCAAATCACACACATTGACCCATAGGCATTGAGTTACATTATTGAGTTGCGTTGCCTTGCTATCCTCTCTTGATGCAAAACATGCCCAAACTGGGTAATACCTAATTGCATTCCACACTTTTGGCCATCTATTGCATCTGTGAAGAGTTCAAATCCGGTACAACAAGTATAGGATCATGGTCCGCAGTAGTATGATCAGTCACATGTGTCCATGTACTGGAATGCACAATGCTGGTGCAATCAGCCTATCTCTGTATTGTCAAAACTGTCATGTACTATTACAAAAGAGAAATGACCCAAACCCAGTTAAAGCCAGAAATTTTGATGCATACGCGTAAAAAAAGACGGACATGTGTCAAAAAATGACGCATATGCGTCGACATATGACGCACATTGCCATGAAACATCCATTGGCCCTGAGTGCTAATTCCCGCACTGTACCCCCTGAAATTGGTTAAGTATGAAACATATTTCAAAATATGGATGCAGGGTTACTTCTAAGCATGTGCGTAAAAAAAATGATGCTCAGGCTGTAAGCATCATAATATTTTGACGCATAACAATAAAAACGCACTGCATTGGAGGCAGGAAGTGATGTAATAGGATATCCTGTTTACAGAATTGGTACAGTGGGTGTACTTTCACTTTTCAGTCTGTGATATTTCCTGACTGTGTGGCTGTGCTTTGGCTTGTCTCTTTGTAAATTTTGTGAATTTGTCTCCAGTGTGCTCTTTAAATTGTCTTTTTGTGTTCATAAGTGTCTGTGGTATCCTGTGTTAGTGTTTTTTTGGTCATTTCTGGTGTCAACATTTGTCTCTGTAGTGTTGGGAGTCTGTTGTGGGTAGTGTTAGTTTGGGGATAGTTAGGCTGTGTTCTGTTAGTTATTTTGCATGTCCCTGTCCTACTTTCCCTCTATTCTCCTCTGTAACCCTTTATTCCCTTTTTTTGGTGCAAGCATGTTGGGTAGGCCTCGTCTTGTCAGGATGGGGGAGGAGGAGCTGGGTGGCTTTATTTGGCTGGTGTACCACTTCCTGCTGTTAATAATTGAATCAGGTGGTCGTGTGATACAGGGCTATCACACAGGCAAGGAGGCTCCGGTAGGCAAAGGTGTTGTACCATCTACAGCGAATCTACAACACACCGCGCAATGACCACCAGCTGAAACACCATTGGGCTGATCTGGTTGCCTGGGAGAAAGACCTGCTGGACCACCTGGGGATTGTGATTGGTGGCCCTGTTGGTGAGTACAAATCAGAGTACTGTGCACATTTAAATGCTCTGTAGTGACAGTAGCTGATTTTTTCATATGCTGCAGGCAATGTTTTTAAACATGTGAAATGCAAGTTAAACATACAGGCCCATATTTCTACTTTATTAGCACCACATTTGCATCATTTTTTTAAGCAAGAGCGGCGCAAACTTACAAACCACAATTGTATTTTGTAAGTTAGCGTTGCTTATGTGTCAAAATGCAGCACAAATGCGGCTCAAAAGATGTATAAATATGGGCCACAGTTGCTTGTGAGATAAACAACAATTCCTACACATTACCGTAATTTGTTGACACAACAGCTAGACTAACTTTCAAATCACAACAGGAGCCTGTAAATTAGTGCTGCCTTCACGTCAATTGATGATGCTAATGTGGCTCTAACATATGTTTCATGCATGGTCTGTGAGTGTATCAGGAAACACATGTTTTAAATCCAGATTTTTACAGGAAATGATGGCCCTCATGATGACCTTGGCTGGCGGCTGAAGCCGCCCGCCAAGATTTGACCGCTGGGCGGCCGCCAATGCAGCTGCACTCCCGCTGCAGTCATTATGAGATCCCCGCTGGGCCGCAACACAGGAGCCGTCTCCAAATGCTGCGTGGGGCCCTGTCAGGGGCATGGGCAGTGCAGGGTCCCCCAGGGGCCCCGTGACTCCCCGTACCGCCAGCCTTTTCCTGGCAGTTCAAACTGCCAGTAAAAGACTGGCGGTCAGGGACTCGCAATCCCCTGGGCAGCGCTGCAAGCAGCGCTGCCCTGGTGGATTCTCACCGCCGGGGCAACTGTGGCGGGAAACCGCTGGCCCTGGCGGTGCGACCGCGGAGCTTTCGCCGCGGCCACAATTCTCTGGATTGCACCGCCAGCCTGTTGGCGGTGCAATCGCCACAACAGCCTGTTGGCGGAGCAATCGCCACAACAGCCTTTGACCGCCAGGGTTGTAATGACCCCCATAGTGTTCCTCAATGTTTTGTGATACCTGTCTGAACTAGATTCTGACAAATACGTATAGTTGACCTCAGGTAACATCTTAGACTGATATTTGGAGTTTGTAGTGCCACATTTAAATTAGGGATGGATGCCAAAAGGTATGCACATGGGTTCATATCTCTATGGTTAGTGCAACTTACCATAACTGTGGCACATCAACTGAAAAAATGATACAAATTGAGGGCTAACAACTGTCCCTTGCCCTCTGACATCGTACCTGTGTGTTTTAAATTGGTCTTAGTCACAATAGCTGGGTGACTGGTATTGCAGTCCCCCCGGAAAGTGTCTCTCATGGATGCACATGATGAGAGGAATACACTCCATGAATTAGTGTGCTAACTAATGATGGAGCATGTTTGCCACCACATGATAGTTAGGGCCACTGCATGTGTACAGATATGTGTGTATCACTCACTGGAGTCCCCGGGTCTGTACATGTTTGCAATGGTATGTAGGATGCAGCATGATCATGTCTGAGAGTCTTGACTTTCTGAGTTAATATAATACATAGTATTTGTATTTGGAAGTGTTGTACAGTGCACAGACATTGAACACATTTATCCCTTCCATGCCTTACAGGTGGACCTACACCCTACACTATCGGAGAGGTGGCTCGATTTGCAGACCCAGACATCTCCAGTAAGTGTTGATTTTTCTGTTCTGTGTTGTGTTTGCTGATGATGTGTGATTGACTCCTGTGTGTTGGAAACATAGCAAGGTGTGATGCACTGGTCAATGATCGGATATGTTCCTTGAGCGGAGTATAATTTTTTCCCCATCCTTGAGTTGGCAAATCATTAGCGTATTGTCATAATTTGGGATTGTAGGTCAGTTCTGTAGGCACGGCCATGTGAATAGGGATGACTTATGTGGATAAAACTTAAATTCAGAAAATGTAGCAGAGGACTATATTAGTGATTTAGTCAGCAAGCCAGACCCTGATTCTCCCAGAATAGGGATGCCAAAGTCTTACCCACAGACTTCAGCTTCCCTACTCACTAATGAACATGTTTGACTGTATGTTTGACTTCTTAGCAGCATGTAGCTCCACATGTTGTGCTACAAGTATGAGGCACTTGAGTACAATGGCCTAGGTGTGCATGCAGCTCATGGCCAGATGTGTGCTTGCATCTATTTTCTTGTTGTAAGTCATGCACTGGTAGGAAATGATGTTGACAATGGTCTGCATTTCCAAACATAGGTGTGGATGGGATGGTCCAAGGTTTGGGTGTATCCTAGTTGGACTTGTGGTGGGCTGGCCAAAGCCATGTACAGCTGTCCAAAGCTTCCTGGGTGTCCTTGATGCTTTAAAGTATTTGTTGCTTGTCCACCTCCCCCCCCCAGTCACAGGCATAGGGTTGTGAATAGTGTACCTAGGACTGATGATCCAAGTTTAGTACACAGACATGTAAATCTGTAAGTCACTTGTCCAAACCTAGGATACCCACTCATGATTAGCAACTGCATTCTATCCTGGCAATTCCATTTACAACTTGCAGATTTTGTGGTCCTTGATTGTCATCAAGAACATAGTAATTTGTTGGCCTGTCAGTGGTGGAGGACTTGCAGCATTATTTTTACCTGACAAATGGCTGAACAATGATGCCAAAGTCATTCAAGTTGTTACCCATCTTTTAGAGTTTTGCTTTGCTGTTTGATGGTAGGACATGTGTAGGCTGCCGTGGCATGTACTTCCTGAGGGACAATCAGTGATCTGTATGATGATATGGCCTGATTCCTGTACATCAGATGTATTGTCTGATTTACTTCTGGAGCCATATCACACAATGAAGTACCTAATGTTTTGGTTTTATATTTGTTTTAACAGCTGCCAATATGAATCCCATCCAGATTCAGGAGCTTCAGCACAGGGGGATGCGTTACCGCCACATTCTGGATGTGGAGTCGGGGTTCCGCAACATGGCAAGGCGTTATCGCCATGAAAGAGCCTCCAGAGTATGGAGGGCATTTGCCCAAGGGGGCCCTTCCGTGTCCACCACAGCCACAACCACCAGCACCACCACTACCACCCAGGTGGCACCAACATTAGCAGGCACCTTTGCTGGACCGTCAACATCCACAGCTCCAGGACCTGTCACAGCACCACCTGCACCTCCTCCTACAGACATGGCACCGACAAGGGCACATACTTCCTCCACTGGCACCCAGACCACTTCTGCTGCAGTCATAGACCCAGCAGCTTTTCTACAGATGCAATGGAACTTGGACAGTATGTTGCGGAAAATGACCAGGCTGCAGCAGGAGGTGGCACAAGTAAATCAGCGGGTGCATGACATAAAAAAGATCCTGCGGAGGGCCAACTTGTAGACATTATACTCAGCCCTGTTTTCCTCCCCTTCCTCCTCTTTCCTGGTTCTTTTAATTAGTGGGTTTAGGGGGCTTAGTGTTAGGTTAGTATAGGCTGTTAGTATAGTTAGTAATAGTGGGTGGGGGGGTGCATGTATGATCCTTTTTATATCTGTCTTTATTATGTGTGTATTGACGATGTTGGGATTTTGGTGTTTAAAAAATAAGTATATATACATTAAAAAAAACTACAAAAAAATATGTATGTGTTTAGTATAAGATAGTATGTGTTTAGGTTAGTATATGTTGTCCTCCATGTGTCCCGTCTTATAAGGGGGTGGGGAGTTGATGTTTAGATCATTCCATTAAATGTGATAAGTAAGTTTAGCTTAGGTTAGTTAGGGCCAGTTGTGGGTAATGTGTAGTTAGAATAGTTTAGGTTAGGTAAGGTGTTTCTCCTGGTTTTACCTTCAGTTTTTACTGTTTAATAACTATTTAGGTCACCCTTTAAAGTATGTGTCAAATGCTTGAGATCAGGGCCTTGGCATGAGTGAACAGTGTCTCTTTTGTTTTAGCTTTTGTGTCCCATGCTGCAACCAAATACCAACTGAGCTGTTACATTGGCAGCTACACCTAAGCTACTTAGCTAAGAATCTGCCATTCATTGCATCCACCACTCACGGTTACTATGGATCCCAAAGTGTGGTTAATTTGTGATGTATGTTTTCAATGTCACATACTTTGCTACCAGATTTGGTATTGAGGACACTGTGTTAAGTCTGCCTGTAGCCTGATGTCCAAGCGAATCCTTATAAGGTGAGCAGTAGTATGCTCTCATGTAGTATGGTAGACATAACTCATACCTATCATTTGTTACAATGTTCAGCCTGGTGACTTATTTGTATGGAAACTCATACACATCCATTCATGCTGTATGGTGTGTGTTAGGTAAAAATTGAGGCAAATGTCACATACGTAAGGTTTGGCTTGAAGAAAAAATTGAAGGCACTATTTTCTGGCTTAGACATCCCTTCAGGAAGCGTTATTCTGTCCAAAAGAGCATTATGGTGTATAGTTTCTATTTTCCTCAGACCACTGTGCATAGTTATCAGCCAAGATTCGTTCAGGTCAGGTGTATTGACAATCAATAATCATTGGCCTGAGGTAAACATCACTGATGGCCATCACGGTCGATGTGTCACATTACACAGAGACAAAGTTGTTGTGTAAGTGCTATTTATTTGAAAGTGCTGTAGTGCTATATGTCCATTGTCCATGATTGTGAGTCCATTAGTGTGACATCTTCCATTGTGATCCTACATAAGTACAAAAGGACATGTCATTGGACATGCTGGGGTGAAGTGTCAGACAGTGCAGAGGGACAGGATTTGCCAATGAAGTAGTGAGAGACAATCACAGGGCAGGGTGACCAGATAAACATTGGGCTGAAGAACAGTGCTTGAGTAGGGTTGTTGTAAGACTGGCATGTTACAAAGCACAGGACCTTGGGAATAGGTGGCCATGTGGCAGGGACTAGTGCTACCGGGTACTCTTACGGGTGAAGGTGATCTGTTCCACGTCTTCATCTTCTGATGTGTGTGTTTTCTCCTCTGCCCTTGGTGGTGGTGGTTGTAAAGGGGCAACACACACCTCAGTGTTTGAAGACATGGAGTCAGACATCCCGGTAGCTGCCAACTGTGGGCCTATTAAGGGCTGTACTGCAGCAAGAGGAGCTGCTGGTTCTTAAGAATAGCAGCCACATCACTGTGGTAGGCAGCCAAGTCGGCCCTGAGGGGTTCAATATTGCATTTGTGCCCGCGTTGACAGGATTGTTGTTGTAGGTGATGGGTCAACTCTATTACAGCTGTGCTTATTTCCTTCAACCTTTTTTCAAGTTCCTGCAAGATTGTTGTCCACCCTTGCATAGCTGCTTCCTGTTCTTCAGTTGACATCATGCACAAACGCACCCCCTCTAGGCTGGCTGTCATAGTTTGCATCCCCACCCTCTCCTCCTTGGCCAGCTCCCGCTGTACTCCAACTACAGTGCGCTCAAAGCTGGTCCCGGGTTGTCAGAGTCCTCAGCTGTGTTGGAGCTGGCAGGTCGTACAATTGGGGTGGTGGGTGGGTCCTCTGTGATGGCTGCTAGTTCTGTGCTCCTCCTTGTGACTGAAGGTGTGGTCTGGAGAGTTCCAAGGACATCTTGGAGGGTCTGCTGGCTGATGTTTGTCAGCTCGTTATCCATGTCATTAGGGTAGTCCTGGCCAGGCATATCTGCAGGAGAGCCGTTGTCCTCTGCAATGAGATATGGTACAATTAGTGTATCTGTGTTGTGGCATTTGTAATGTGACACGCCTGCCTTCTGATTATTTTCACTTTGTGATCTTGGTTCCTGTTCATTGTTCCTGTCTTTCATATTAGCATTCTTCCAGGCCTATGCCCCACCTGCATGTCACATGTATTGTGGTCAGTTTGTGGACTTGTCAGCATCACATCCTCTAGGTGTTAGTTCAGGCCAAGTTGTAAATTGCCACCTTCTTGTCCTACTCAACCATCCGTCTACTTCCATTCTCATGGTGAGGCCTTTCACTGGCTGTGGGTGTTCTGATGGCACTAGCACCACACTTAACAATCTGGAACTGCCCCAGTCTCTGATCTTTCACATCCACCTATATGTTGCTGAGATCTAGCATATACTATGTATAGCATTAGTATGGCACGATACGGATGTCAGCATTGGTAATGTGTACTGCTGATGTTGGGGAATGGGTGCTACATTGGATTGCACTGATTGTCCTAGCAGTGTTCTGTTTCCTCCTCTGACTGTGAGGGTGTATTTCTGTAACCAGTTACATATGTCCTCCTCCTCAATGCTGTTGTCTGAGCAGTATGTCATTTGGAATGTTGCATTGTGACCCAGGCACAGGGTGGACCCTCAAATAAGCAGCATGGGTACGACATTAGTGCTGTGTACCTCCTAATGTTTATGACAATGTCTGATGTTTGTAGCAACTATGGACAATCACATTTGACAGGATTGGGACATTTGTATTGATTTCAGGGGATTGATAACGTTGTCATCCTGAACCCTCTAATTTGGGTGCGTTTGATCCATGGGGACGTTACTGACATTAGCTACTTGACCTGCACACACAGCAGAGGTGGTAATGGCAACTGTTGTCAATGTTATATTCCACTTGCAGAAATGGCCAGAGGTTGTAAATTGGGCCCTAGTTCATGTAGGGAGAATACTGGCTGACGTGTGACGGGCTGCCAGTTTTACATTGTACCCTACCCTCCTGGCCTGGCTTTACCTTTCCAACATCCTTGGCATGGCAGCATACCCCCATGCAAAGGTTGTTGGTGTAGTGTAGTACTGTGCCCCAGGTTTCTTCTGTACAGCCCATGCCCCCTTGCCGTGCCCCTTTACCCATGCCACTCCCTGAATATCATAACTTACATGCATTGTGTAGTAGGTATGTCCACCCCCGCTTACAGTTAACATTTGTGCATTTTAATTCCCCATGCGACTTACCCTGCATGTGTGTTGTCTCCTGGTAGTCTGCGCTGTCCTGTCCTTGAATCCCTGTGACGATCTCCTCTGGGATTACAGCTGCGACCATCTCCTCCATGTGGTCCAGGGCCTCCTGCGGTGCTGGCGTCCTATCTCCAGTCTGCAGTGCTGCCTTCCTGTTCCTGGCCATCTTTTCCTTGGTCCTGTGCTTGCAGTCATGCCAGAGTTTCTTGCACTCGATGACTGTTCTCCGTACGTCTGCCACACTGTTGATCTTGTCAACAATTTGTTGCCATACTGCCTCTCTCCTACTAATTGGCAACTTTGAGGTGACAAACAGTTGGTGTTGGTGTTCCGTCACCTCTTTCATCAGAATTTCCTGCTCCTCTGCACTGAAGCAACACTTTCTTTTCTTCTTCTCCCTTTCCTGGGTCTTGTGTTGGTCCTCCTGGCTGGTGCCTGGTCTGTTGTCATCTTCCTGGCGTCTGTGCAAGCATCTGGGATCCATTTTGGCTCTCCTACGCACATTTTGCTGTGTTTGCGCTGCTTTTTGACGCAATTGCATCAAAAAACTGCGCGTATCCGGTTTGCGACGTCATAAACCGGCTCACAGTCATTTTCGCTGCATTAATGTCGTTTTTCTTTACGACGTGACGCATTGGGTTGAGTAAAAAAATAATGACTCACACCTGTGGTTTGCGCCTCCGTGCGTCAAAGTATAAATTTGATGCCCGTCCGGCGCAAAGAAATGGCGTTAGCCGGCGGTAAAATTTTTGAAGCAAAACTGCGTTGCCGCAGTTTTGTGTCAAAAAGTATAAACATGGGCCTAACTTCAGTTTATATGTTAGCACTCTGCTCTGATAGCTCACAGCATTTTCTCTGGAGGCTCACTGCAGTGATACCCCACTGCAGAGTCATAACAGAGAACAAAATAAGTAATTGCCCCGAGAGTTTTTTCTATTGGTATGGGGACGGTGGGGGGTCACCATTTTAATTTTTCTGGCCATCATTGCCAGGTTTTTTCTGGCGGTGATGGGCAGAAAAAAGAACATCAGACCATCATCCGGAAATAGCATGGTCAGTGTGATGCCCTTTCTCTGAATGCCATCATTCCATCAAGCTATCCGAGTAAGATTTCCATTGACAGAGCCAACATGGCATACCACTGGCTGGTACCTAAAGGTCCATCTGACTCTAAATATTGGCCGACCAGACAGAGGTTTGGTGGACATGGTTCTCCCAGTGTTTCCAAATCTACATCAGGTCCTTAGTTTGTCATCATCTTTATTGCATAGATTGGGATGGAAAAACATGTGTAACTGTATCTGAATTTATCACACCTCTACTCTGGACAGTTCATAGTGGACATTGCATTATTGTTAAATGGAAAGATGGATCCCATCATTAAATTATTACTAGATAGGTTGGAAAAGTTTGGGCTGGTCTGAGGTGGCAAATAGAATATTTTGAAACTGTCTGAAGATGCAACAGGTGTTATGTAAGATCTGTTATGATCATAAACAATAACTATATAAGCAACAATTGTGTGCATCAAAATATGTGATAATTCAAAAACCAAGGGTAGTAAACAAAGGACAGTTACGAAAAGGCATTCCATTTTTTACTGTTCCTAAAGGTTTGTAGGGATAGTGGAAAATTAGAGAGCGTGGAAAGTGGTCAGAAGTAGAGTTTTTGAACTTGAGTGAGATTGTTTGTGGATTTGCAGTCATAGTACAGTAATAATTATATGGAGTTATATGTAGGGGTTGGTGAAAAATTTGGCTCTGCCGGCGGAGTTCGCAGAGTTTTGCCCACTCCGTGTTCCGCTTGTAGTGTGGAGTTCTGCAAACCTCTGCCAACCACCGTGTGGTGGAGTTTTTTTCACGCATGTGGCTCGCCAACTGGAAGTTGGCAAACCCAAGCAGGAATTTGCATCTCTTAGCACAATTTTCTGGTGCTATAACACCTCCCAGCAAGATTTCTCAATGCAGACTGTCCCTGCAGGTGGGGACTGTTCATGTTAAGAAAGCTGCTGCTCAAGAAGAAAATCTACTTGAGCAGCAGAAAGAAGCAGCGCCCTCTGGTGTGCTGCATGGTGCTGTTCGGAACCATTTTACAGCACAGAAGAAGTTCCCGGCTCTAATATTCAGCACGATTAGTGGGACCTGCCTAAATTCTGCTCAGTTGTGGAACTCCATGGAATCTAACAGAGTTTTTATGTAACTCCGCAGATTTGCGAGTTCTGTTCTGGCCTAGTCATAAGTCCCGGAATATCAACATATGCTTTTTTCTATATAGGTGTGTTTTTGTTGGCCAGTTTATGTGTGTATTTGGCTTAGTAAGTTTGGGTGAGGAAATTGAGAGTTCTGATTTTTACATTTTTATTTTTCAAAATGCACTATTGTGCAATGTGTATTACTGAGAGAGATATGTGTGTGTGTGTGTGTGTGTGTGAGTAATGTGCATACCCTATTACTGAATGTTTAGCACAAGGTGATATACATACTGTTAGGTATGCGTCACTGAGCTCCATCAGTAGGATTATTGAAAGTGGAGCAGATATAGCATTTTCCTCTAGCTGACCAACTGGATAGCTCATCTATCTTCTCTTCATGTTGCATCATCACCCTTATATAGAAATATTTTAAGAGACAAAGAAGAACATTTACAGTCTCTTGTTACATTTTTTAAAATTATTTGATTAATCATTATTCAATATATGTGCTAGATGCAGAAATATCACAAAGGTGTCCTGATGCCGAACTAAGTGTAAACATGCCTACACCATAGCCCTACATAAAGTATTTACTAAGGGCTTGTGTTGACCTTGCATCACACAAGGTGATGCACGGGCAACATAAAAAGTTAGGTGATATTTTCTATGTCACACAGAGCCATCTTGAATGGCTCTGTGTGGCATAGCAAATCTGTTGTAACACAAGGCAGTACATGTTGCTGCCTTGCATTACTGTGCCCTAGAAATGCATTCCATCAGTGGAGCGTGGGTGTTCCTATACATCCACCTATGGTTTTTGGCACAGTTCCAGATTAATTAACAATAGTAAATCTGGAAATGTGTCAAAATGCCATGCCTTTCCAGGGGTGACATAAAGGGAGAAATATGTTTATTCTGCCTTGTTGCTTCCTCTTTCCACTTGTGCTGCATTTTGCAGCACATGTAGGAAGAGGAAAAAGCATCAGGGGATTGTCTTTGTGCAGAAAGGAGCACCTGCCAACACAAAAACAATCCTGCCTGCAACACAGGTGCAGCATTGGTGCTTGGCAGCCCTTAGTACCCCAGTGCAGACAGAGAGCAGTACCGCTCCATATCCTTGTCAAATGTTAGTAAATCTTTTCCACTTGGGGGACATTTTTATTGAATTATCATGCAGAGCAGCACACCACCTTGCTATACTATGTAATAGGGAAAGGGTAAGAACGGGCCATACTTAACATTGTATGGTGCATTTCTGTCCTTTTCCTGCACTGGCGCACAATGTGCTGAGTAGTGCCGATTGAAGACATGGTTGTTTTCGTGAAGGAAGGGGTACCTTGAATGCAACACATTCAGAAAGAGGAAGTAACAAGGAGAAATGCTGATGTTTTTCCTTGCCTAGGGAGGCGTAGGATTTGAAGCATTCCCAGGTCTACCAGTAATGGTATATCTGGGAAAGAGCCAAAATCCATAGGTGGATACATGGGAACAGCCCCACTCCACTCATGGAATGCCTTCCCAAGGCAGAGTAATGCAATGCAGCAGTTTGTGCTGTGTTTCATTACTCTAGATTTATCAATCCAGACAAGGCCATGCAAGGTGGCCTTGTGTGGCTTGAAAGATCTGACTGAAGAGTTGCATTGCTCTTGCAGCCCATTGTGTGGTGCAAGAGAGACACAACTCTTGTTAAATATGGCCCTACATTTCTTCCTAAATACAAATGCAGTTAAGTTCCATTGGTACGGCACTCCAGGAAGAGGTTTCCTGGAAGGTTCTAGAAGACGTTCTGATCTTCGGCACCTTGATCCAGTATGCCTCAGATGAGCGTAAGCATGTAAACAGCATGGACGATGAAGCCAATTTCCTAATGAAGAGTGGGACTTTATTATGGATGACTTTGAAACAAATGCAGAGACTTTAAGATAGAATTAATCTACACGCAGGAAGCTAGTAGAAAGCTACCATGTTACCTGTGATGGGGGCAATTTAAGAAATTGAGCAGCCGTATTCTGTACCATTGTAGGAATGTAGTGCTTGTATTGTAGGGAAGGAAAGGGAGAGAGTTCAGAGAAAAGAATAACAGATTCCTTACAAATTATATTTAAGTAGAATTGATTTATGGGTGGAATATGTGATGTTTGCCTACTTTCCATGCTATTACATGCCAAAATGAGAGGTCAGATCACTCTACAGAGGTGACACTTGTAGAGATCTCTCACCTCCTCTTCCGGATGCATTCTTTAGCACCACCATGCATAAAGGTGAAACCGCTTCAAAGGCCTTTTTCTAAAGAAGTCTACATTAAACATTTTTAATAAATGCATATTACAGGGAGTGCAGAATTATTAGGCAAATGAGTATTTTGACCACATCATCCTCTTTATGCATGTTGTCTTACTCCAAGCTGTATAGGCTCGAAAGCCTACTACCAATTAAGCATATTAGGTGATGTGCATCTCTGTAATGAGAAGGGGTGTGGTCTAATGACATCAACACCCTATATCAGGTGTGCATAATTATTAGGCAACTTCCTTTCCTTTGGCAAAATGGGTCAAAAGAAGGACTTGACAGGCTCAGAAAAGTCAAAAATAGTGAGATATCTTGCAGAGGGATGCAGCACTCTTAAAATTGCAAAGCTTCTGAAGCGTGATCATCGAACAATCAAGCGTTTCATTCAAAATAGTCAACAGGGTCGCAAGAAGCGTGTGGAAAAACCAAGGCGCAAAATAACTGCCCATGAACTGAGAAAAGTCAAGCGTGCAGCTGCCACGATGCCACTTGCCACCAGTTTGGCCATATTTCAGAGCTGCAACATCACTGGAGTGCCCAAAAGCACAAGGTGTGCAATACTCAGAGACATGGCCAAGGTAAGAAAGGCTGAAAGACGACCACCACTGAACAAGACACACAAGCTGAAACGTCAAGACTGGGCCAAGAAATATCTCAAGACTGATTTTTCTAAGGTTTTATGGACTGATGAAATGAGAGTGAGTCTTGATGGGCCAGATGGATGGGCCCGTGGCTGGATTGGTAAAGGGCAGAGAGCTCCAGTCCGACTCAGACGCCAGCAAGGTGGAGGTGGAGTACTGGTTTGGGCTGGTATCATCAAAGATGAGCTTGTGGGGCCTTTTCGGGTTGAGGATGGAGTGAAGCTCAACTCCCAGTCCTACTGCCAGTTCCTGGAAGACACCTTCTTCAAGCAGTGGTACAGGAAGAAGTCTGCATCCTTCAAGAAAAACATGATTTTCATGCAGGACAATGCTCCATCACACGCGTCCAAGTACTCCACAGCGTGGCTGGCAAGAAAGGGTATAAAAGAAGGAAATCTAATGACATGGCCTCCTTGTTCACCTGATCTGAACCCCATTGAGAACCTATGGTCCATCATCAAATGTGAGATTTACAAGGAGGGAAAACAGTACACCTCTCTAAACAGTGTCTGGGAGGCTGTGGTTGCTGCTGCACGCAATGTTGATGGTGAACAGATCAAAACACTGACAGAATCCATGGATGGCAGGCTTTTGAGTGTCCTTGCAAAGAAAGGTGGCTATATTGGTCACTGATTTGTTTTTGTTTTGTTTTTGAATGTCAGAAATGTATATTTGTGAATGTTGAGATGTTATATTGGTTTCACTGGTAATAATAAATAATTGAAATGGGTATATATTTTTTTTTGTTAAGTTGCCTAATAATTATGCACAGTAATAGTCACCTGCACACACAGATATCCCCCTAACATAGCTAAAACTAAAAACAAACTAAAAACTACTTCCAAAAATATTCAGCTTTGATATTAATGAGTTTTTTGGGTTTATTGAGAACATGGTTGTTGTTCAATAATAAAATTAATCCTCAAAAATACAACTTGCCTAATAATTCTGCACTCCCTGTATTTATAAAATGCGTGCTGGTGCTTTGTAATGGCTTTATTGAAAAATACTTAAATAAAAAGGACAGATAAGTAACATAATTAGTCAAGAAGTATTCCATTGGCTTTCCGGAATGCCCTTTGCTGCCTGAGTCTGTCACAAAGGAAAATAGCTACATCTAGGGGCAGTTACATTCTACTTCGCTGCACCATGTAAAGTACATGCAGCGTTGTAGAACTATAACTAATGGTCATTTGTTTTCCTGTGGGGGTCACATACACAAGTCCTGTCTGTTTTGATAAGAATACGTGCTCACTAGACACACTGTTTTAAAATTCAGTTGATTTACTGCCTCTTTGTACAGTAGTCAAAAGGAATTAGGAATATCAATATTTTATTTATTAAAACCAGCAATACTTATGCATGTTTAAACATCATGCATAACTACCACAATGACAGAATACAATTACATCTTTAATAAATTCAAGCGATAAGACTCAAAACAATCTATAACAGAGAGAAATATTTAGAGTTCAACTTCCACTTCTTCATCTCATCTCAATTCAAACGAAAACAATTCCAACTACAAATGTAGCTGGTGGGTTGAGAGGTGAATAGTTCTCAAGCTCTTTGCCTGGTTGCGTGATCCCCAGGAAGGAGACTTTCTTTAGACACAGTCTACACTTCGGATTTTGAGAACTCTTCAGTGGCGCGCTGCTGATGTGCGACACTTGTTTAAGAGCCAGGCTGGCTGACAGGATCGCGCTGACAGTATTGATGATCAATGATCTGGATTTGATGCTGAGAGATTGCCTGTCTGGTGTGCTACTGTTTGGTAGAATGACTCCGGCTGCATAGGAGGAGCGATCTGCAAGACAACACTTTGCATTAACAGAGCGCATTTACATATACTTCATTGACAAAATGCATACATAAGGCATAATTTAAGAAAAGTGCACCACTTTCCTTGAGCCCCTTAGCTCCCCCCCTACTGCCGCCATCTGTGCACCAGCCATGGTGCAGGGTAGGGGGCATTAGCGTCAGAATTCCTGATGCTATTAATGTACTCTGCAGGAGTAGGCCCAACATTTTGGCGCTAGTCCTGCAGAGTGCATAGGGGCCCATTGTATTCAATGGCATGTCCCCTTTTAACGCCTGCTCGGAGTAGATGTTAAAAGTGCAGAAAAAAATGGCACAAGGAAATCTCTTAGATTTCCTTGTGCCATTTGTTTGCCCCCCCCTAATGGGGGAATGCCCCCTTGCACAAATTATGCCGGGCACAGGCATAATGTGGCGCAAGGGTTTAGAAAGTAGAGCAATGAATGCAGTGTACCACATTATAAATATGGTACATGTAAAAAGCGACTTTTAGGCCGCTTTAGCGTAAAAAAAAAAATGACGCTACGGCGGCGCTAAGTTGCCGCTATAGTTTGCACCTAGGGAAGTCCAAAGTGGTTGCCATACATTAGTGCTCCCTTATTTTTAATATCACCACTTGTATTTAATGTAAAACCTGAACGGGGTCATATCGTGGAAAATAAGGGTAACAGTAAACGCAACATGTAGATTGACAGAAAGCTTTGATTGGCATAATTCTATATATAGTGATGGACAGTAAGAAGCAGGTGTTGGTCACTCTACAAAATATTAGGCAGTTTGAGTAAAATGGAGTTGAGTACAACGATTTCTTTGCAGACCTATTTAAAAAAACATTGGGACATATTTACAAAGAACTGGTGTGGCACGGCACCAAAATTGCCAGCGCTGCGTCAGTTTTGAAATGCGGGGATGCACCGTATTTTCAAAAATCCAGCACAACCCTGTGTTTCCACCTTCACTGGTGCTAAATTAGCTGCCTCGCGCCAAGGCAGTCACCCTTGAGCCATGGTGCAAGGATGGCTGCTTTGTGGGGGAGATTGTTTATGTGCAGGAAGGGGAACCTTCCTGCACAAAAACAATCTTGAATTGTGATATGCTCTTTCTATGTGTGCTGCACAATGGAGCACACATAGAAAGAGCAAAATACGAGGAGAAATTAAATCAGTTCTCCTCGTTGTGCTATGCTAACGCCACCCTGGGGTGGCATTAAATTTTGGCACTGCCACAGATTTTCGATTTCTTGTAAATCTGGGGCAGCATCAAAATGCAATGGGTGTTGCTATGGAACACCCACAGCAACAGCTATTACACGCTCCTTCCACGCAAAGTGCTGCCTGTGAAGAGGTCTTATTTACAAGGTGGCGTTAAGCCACAAAAGGTGTTGCCTTGTAAATACGGCCCAGTGCACAGCGCCACCGGAGCGTCACAAAAAGTGTCGCTTCGGTGGCACTCGAGACTTGTAAGTATGCCCCATTGTTCTGTAGAGGCTGGTCACCACTTACACAGGGCTCACATTTTGCTCTCAGGTTTCTACACATACTAGTTCATGAGACAGGCTTACTGCTTGCCAGGCCATGCTCATTTTATAAGTTTGGGTGTACTGAGATGAAGCTGACATTCAATGCCTAGAAGTAGACGAGTTATCAGGTATAAATAAAGGATTCAGTTTAGAGAATGGGTGGACTGGATAATTGGTGAAAACTTGTCTGCCAGATTACAAGGGTCATTAGCTATAATGCTTTTGTATTTGAGCAGGTGGGACATCCGCCATGTTTAAGAAAGAGTATCCAATCTGGCAAAATCTAAATAATGCACAAATGTCAAGATGTACAAAGAAGAATTGGGCTATTTGTCAACACAAAAAGGCATTTCCAAATGTAAATAGGCCAAATTGTGATTTGCTGAACCTGTGACTGAACAGCAATTTGGGTTTGTTATTCAGAATGTGGAAGGTATTTGGAAGTATTGTATTTTGGGCATCCGTTCCAATTGCTGATTTGCATTGATGTGTACGAAATGTGGTTGCAAAACATCCACACTTTACCGCCAACTAAAAGTTGGTGTAACCCCAGTATTTTTTAAGAGTAGCCGGTGGTTGGACCACTGCTTACTTTAAAAAAATGAAACTTAAATAGTTCTTTTTTTCTTTTTGAACACATTCTGTTTTCCTTTAGGGAAAATTGATTTCATTAATAAAAAGATTACTTTATTTAAAAGCACTCACAGACATGGGGGTCTGCTGACCTGAAAAGGCCACTGCCCCTGTGATGGCAGCGAATCGTAGTGGGTCGCAAAATGCAATCTACTTCATTAATATTCATGAGGTAAGTCTATTTTCAACCCACTACGAATTCCTATTTAGGGAATATGGGCTAAATAACCCCTTTGTACATGAGTAATAGTGAGGACCAAAGTGGGATTTGCAAAAACTCTCTATTTGATAATCGCTATTTCTATTCTTCATACAAATATCCCAAAGTCCTAAGCTAAGTTTCCAAAATAAATGTATGGTCAAGCAAACAATGCAGACATTTACAAGAGGCACACCTGATGCTTGATTTAAAAAAATAAATTAAAAAACTCAGCCCTGAAACCTTCCATGTTTTAGTGGCTCAGAGATGGACTTGAGAAGCCCTCAAACGGTACTGAGAAGTTTTTAGCTGCCTAGTCACAGCCAATCAGGGTATGGTGCAAAGTGTGGATATTATTTCTTGCTGGCTACTACCCTGCTGTGTTGGCTGTTTGCTGTTGCTTGATTTTTTCATAATTATTGATGTCTACTGTCCTCAGAGTGTTGCTTTCTTCCACCCCATTTCCTCTCCTTTCTGCTGCAGCCTACATGTCTAATTGTGTGTTTGCTGTAATCTTTGACTGGGTTACTCCATAGTAGCAGGGACATCATGCAGCTCCTGCTGTGTTGCTGAAACTTCTCTGAGGGTGCGAACGAAGAAGACTCATGGGCGTGAATGAACCAGAGAGGTTGTATGATGGAATCATGCATGCCTGAACCACACATGCCTTAACAACGCAGTCTGAACAACAAATGTGTCTTTACTATGCATCCCTTTAGCCACCCATGCCTTTACAATGAATTTTGTTGCAAACACATGTCTGGGAAAGGAATATGTGTGGTAAATTCTCTCCTGCCCTGTGCCCTAACACCACATAGCCCAGCCCTACAATCCACCCCACCCCACCCCAGCCCTTAAAACAACCCGTTCTGCCCCCCACCCTAATTCCTAAAACTCTTCCCCTGCTAAAAACTAGCCCGACTCCAACCCCTACCCTAAGCCCTAAAACTGGCCTCACCCCTGAAAACTTGAAAACTGCCCCTTCCCCCCACCCTGAGTCCTAGAACCCTGCCCCAGTCCTTAGAGCTACCCTGTCCTGAGCCCTAAAACCCTGCTCTCTGCCCAAAAACCTAACCCAAACCACATCTAAAAAAACTAACCTGACCTCCCACCCTGCCCTGAGCCATAAAACCACCCCACCCCTAAAAACTACCCCACACCCTAGCCCGGCCCCAGCTCCTAAAACCCTGCTCCCTGTCCAAAAACCTAGCCAAACCCCGTCCAAAAAAACGAAACCAACCCCCCACCCTGACCCCTAATACTGCCCCATCCCTAAAAACAACCCCCTCCAAAACATAGCCCAGCCCCACATTGCTCCCCCTATGCTTCCTGTTCCTGCTCCTGATCCGAACCAGACAGCTAGACTACTCTTTCCCTTAACCACACATGTGTGTGAGTAAGACACATGCATGGTTAAGGCAGACTCCACGCCTATGCATGGTTCAAGCAAGGGTGGTTCAGCTTGCGTAGAAACAGAATGCGTGGCTCAGCTTGTGTGGTTAAGGCCATTTCCCAGGAGAGAAGCACATGCTTATATTGTATTTATCCTAGAATGAAGGAGTGTTGATTTTATCTCGGGCATGCACGTCTTTGTGAACTGTTGATTAGCTATACTATATTTGATGAGCAATGTTTGCACCCTCCTCTTTTAAATGCTTGATTTCTATCCGTTTTTCCTGCTAAGAAATTAAAGGAGATGTTTAAATGATGGATAATGATATCTCAAATTATCTATCTTTCAATTCTTCATATGTGTTGTCCTACTACCGCCCCATGTCTCAAATTTGCGGGGCTGTTGCTGCGCAATAGTGCACATTCCTTCAGCACATGGATTTACAGACAGTAAAGGGGAAGACATCAGTGCCTGTCTATGACACCTGCAAGTCAGTCTTGACTACTGAATTTTTGAGAAGCCACCACTGAAATTGCTCTTAGTGTCAGCAAAGCTTCATTAAGTAAATTTCCCAGCTGATGTTTTATGTATCTTGAAATAGAGCCTCAATGAGTCTGTTAGCTGCTTCAGGATTGCCTCCTCCCACTTCATGTTTGAGCAAGCAAAATGACTATGCTTAAGTCAGATACATCCCACGCTCTTGCACATTTATTTATAGTTATAAAAAATAGTGTTGTAACTGCCCTTAATTTACCTCATGAGATCAGGTACAGCTATGGAGAGGGAAAATAGCTTTTGAGGGCTAGTGCCTGTAGGAATATGCTAATCTTTGTTTCTTACATGTTTTTTTTTTTAAATGATAAGTACTCTGCCTTGTAGGCTACCAGGCCTACTTGGTGGTGACTGACAATATTTAAAAGTGGCATTCCTTCCTATCAAAAAGGGTTAATTTAACACACATGCCTGCAGGTTTAAAAGCTGCACCAGTCAAGCTACACATCTAGGCCTGAGACCATGCTTTTTGTTGTAAGACTAGTGGATGTCACAGCATCTACTGTTGTAAACTTGCACTTATTTTTTCAGTGACTGCACCACTCAGAGACTAGGCCCTTGTTGCTTGGGCAGCACTACACCTGTGCCATCTGCCTGGCAGGCCAGGGCTCTGTCACAGAGTCATCTTAGTGGAGCATGCTGGGGATAATCAGGCCCTGTCCTTTCCTTGTCATTTACTGTTGTCTCTGTGGTTGGTTGCATAGGATATTCTGCAGCATGTTACCTTGCCTGACCTGTGGAGTCTCAGAAACACTGCACACAGCTGATCAGTTCTTTTGGGTTTTGTTGCAGTGACAATACCAGGATTGTCAAATACTAAGCTGCAGTGAACTATTCCTGGCCATATTTTCTTTTCAGGGAGCAGATTCCATGAACTTACATTAATTTGTTAGAGCCTCTCTAGGCAACATGGTGGATTATTGCTTTCTTTTTAGGTTTCGCCTGCACATGCGCGCTGTGTTTGTGAAATCTTTTTTGAAGAAAAAAAAATCTTAAAAGGCGCTTGGAAGCTACCCCTTATTTACCTGAACTTAAAATGCATTCCTTCCAACGTCAATCTCATTTACTTGCTTCTCTTTAGCCAGCATGTTGCCTCACATGGTCTGCTCTGCTTCTGCCATCAATGCCCTCTAGAACAAGTACAGCTTCTGCTTTTTCATTGTTAGATGATGACCAGTGACCTTTCACTGGCTGCTTCATTGTGCAGGTACTTTTTTTATATTTACATTGTGAGACGCGTGCAAAGCAACTGCTTGTTATTTACATTGCAAGGTGAGTGCAAAGCAACTGCTTCATTGTGCAGGTACTTTTTTTATATTTACATTGCGAGGCGAATGCAAAGCATCATGTGACTTCATGTGACCAGATTCCTCTAGCTTGCGCCAGCTGCTCTCTAACATAGGAGCAGGCACTACCATCGGGAATGTCACCCAAAACACAAATGGAGCCTCATTATATGTATCTGCTGGCACAGGATGGCTTCTAGGGCATGTTGTGTCCCAGTGCAAAGGAACTGGGCACCGCACAACAAAACTTCTTCTGGGATACAAAAAACTACTCCTGCAAAACAAACATCAACAAGGCTGATGTACTCAGTCATTTGCTCAAACTGTAAACATCTCACCATTTATTTTGTGTTCTTGGTGTCCCCAGACACAGAGGGCCTCATTCCGACTTTGGCGGTCCGACTGTAAGACTGCTGCGGTGGCGGCTGCCAAAAGACCACCATGTTGGCAGTAACCCGACCACCCAAGGGTGTTGTGCAATATCGTCCTGCTTTTATGTGGCTGCAGATGGCCTCAGATGTATTGGTGTGGAAGGGGCTGGGATCATTCCTGAAGGGAGCTATTACTTGGCGTAATAATGTAGAGTTTTTAGAATGAATTTTTCTATTTTATTGTTTCTATGCATGTGGCTACATATGTTTTTATTCCTGATGGGTGTTTTTACTATTTATGGTTTTATTGCTAATTTTAACAAATGTATTGGAGATTATTTATTGTAATGAATGATTTTTTTTTTCATACCGAATAAAAGTTATTATTAAAAGTTATTATTAACCCAACCACCGTATTAAGAGTCACACTTAGAAGTCTGCCAACAAACAGCCAAATATATAAAACCGTCAGGATATTGGAGGATGGAAAAGAGGTGGTCCAACCACTAGCCCCGCCAGCCTGACAGAAATCCACCCATCAGACTACGATCTACAAATCATGACAGCGGTACTTCCATGGTGGAAACCCATTGGCGGTGTAAACCGCGGCGGTCTCAACTCACAGCACAATGAACACTGCACCACATTGGCTAGTTTGAAAACCCCACACCTGACACACATCCACATACAACACACCTATACACTGCACTATATAACCCACCCCTACACAACCCACAGTCCTTTACAACTTGAACACCACACATAGACAGAGACAAGCGAAACCTTGCACAGAACCAGTATTAGGCATCCACAAACATTTCACTACGCACACATCATATACCTGCACAACATGCACAACACACATTTTACTACCATACAAAATCCACAACTGCCACCCACTCACATCACAGCACCTACACCTCACCACTTATCTTTTACTTCAGCCTTTCACCTTTGAACTCAACCACACTGTCTTCGCCACCACTACCATGTCCCCACAAAAACATTCATGATTCATGGATGAGGAGTTAAGGGTCATGGTGGGCGAAATTGTCAGGTAGAGTCACACCTGTTTAGAGCACAGGTCCAGCAAACATCAATTGTCAGGAAAAAGGAGTTGTACCAAAAAATAGTCGAAAGGGTCAATTCTGTAGGCAGCTATCCACGCACAAGGGAGGACATCAGGAAGAAGTGGAATGACCTCAGGGGGAAAGTACATTCCATGGCATCTAGGCACCAGGTGGTGGTACGGAAGACTGGTGGTGAGCCCCCACCTCCTCCCCCTACTTTCACATCTTGGGAGGAGAAGGTCTTGGATATACTGCACCCTGAGGGTCTGACAGGAATACCCGGGGAAGCGGAGTCCGGTAAGTCCCCACAAAATACTTGTCACCCATTTGTCATGTCCTGCTTACTCCCTCACTGTATTACTGCTCTGACACTATTATGCATTGTGTGCCTCTTTGTTGTGTAGTGTACCATGTCAGACAATTCAGAAGGCAACAAAGATGAATATCCATGGCAATAGTTCAGTCGTTAGCCAACAATGTTTTACTGCCACAAGCACAGTGTATGGTATGGAGATTACAGAGTCCCATGTTGTAGTAAGCAAGATTGTGCAGCAGCTGTCATTGTAATATCTGGGGATCATGTAAAGGCACTGTCTGCACCTCACCCAACATTAACCATACCCTAAATGCAACAGCAACTCTGTGTTTCACTTTTCCCATGGGTAACCTTGCCAATGTTACCATGGACAGGATACCAGAGACTGCCACGACCCCTCTGGATGAAAGCCCCAGTGAGGACAACACCTCTGGATATATAGGCACTGAAGAGAAAGCTGGCCCATCAGGGACACCTGATCAGTCAACAACTGTCAGCCTTACCCTGCCCACATCAACGCCTCCCAGCCCTGTTGCATCTACATCACAGGCAACCATTTGCCCCCAAACCTGTGTCCCAAGGACTGTATCATCCATTTTGTGCTCCAGAGAATAGGTACCTGAGTCCCCCTTATCACCCCTGACAATGATGGTTCTGCCACCACTAGGAGTGGGCACTCTGTGCCAGGGGCAGAGGCATTTGGTGGTAGGGTGTGTAGGAGGGATGCTGTGGGCCAGCAAATGTGGGCTCCAAGGGATAAAACTTACCAGGAAACCATCTCCCAAGCCTTGGGAGCATACCAAAATTCCCAAGGCATGATAGGCCAGGTAATCACCATGATGGTGGAAATTCAACAGCTTCAGAGGGACCATCACCATGAAGTCATGCAGCAGTGGCAGACACAAAATGCCTGTCTGGCTTCCATTGCTGGGATGCTGAGGGACATCAACTTTACCCTGGGTAGGACTGCAGCATAACATCAGGCCTCTTCCACAGGCAATGAGTCTACAAGCCCTTCTACAAATGTGACTGCTATTTGAATGGAGGCCCTGCAAGGGGAAGGACACGTCTCAGACACCCCACACTCTGTAGCAGAGGAACCCCCCCCACAAACGTAGATGTCCTCCCAGATATCCAGGATGAGCAGATGCCAAGACAAAACCCACTGCCAGGAACTGAACCTCTCCTGACTTGATCTTCTTGTGTGCCACAGGCAGACCCTGTTGACTGCCCTTAAAGCAAACTCCATTATTCCATGGCACAAGGACACTGCACTTGTGTATCCAAACGGTAGCAACCCTTTACTGATTAAATTGTGTTTTTGTTAGTTACTAGTCACACATATTGTTTAGCTCTTCACAATAAATCACACTTTAACACAGGCCCTGTGTGTTTGTCATTAATCTATCATGTACAACTGTGATGCATGGCAATTCTGCCATCAATATGTCCCTCTGTATTGTACAACCTATATCATGGACATCATACATGGACACTATCAGCATAAAACACATTACATTAGGATTCAAACATGGATAGATTCAAAAACGTCAGCATGCTAAAGCTACACACATTTATTGGTAGAAATGCAAACAGCACTTTAAGAATAATTGACAGTAACATCAAGATGTCTGCTAAGGTGGCAGACACTGCTATTCCAATTCCACAGGAATCTGAAGTTAGGGACATAATTATCTTCCCACAAGCCAAACAGAACATTCCTTTGTATCACCTAGTAAAGCCTTATCACATGACCATACCTTTGCAAACATAATGTACATACCACATGGTACTGACAGATACCAGTGCTGATGTCCGCAGTCCAGGGACCTTTCTCTTATATTGGTCACATACATGTAGGGTTGCCACTCACCTATATCAGTCCACAGACACATGCACATTGTTCTGCAAAGTAGGAACACACTGACAGCTAGGTTCAGGGTAGGTTAGATACAACAATAAATATAGTAATGGTAGAGGCTGTGGTTCCACATTTTCACAAGTACCAGACACATATGGACACACAGATTGCACCATTTGACCATCTCCAGTACCCTACAGGTAAAACTGAGGGGTAGACACAATTCCAGTCTGGTGTCCTGACAGTCTGGCCATGAACGTACACTTCACAGACTCATTGCATTCAGTACCTGGTTTCAGCCATGTCTACTTCTCATGTGTGCCTCCAATTCCCATCTGCTATTGACACTGCTTGTGACTTGCCAATGATTATGAGCCAAACTGGAACTGGCCAAATCTGTGATTGACAGAGATGACGGATAGGACTTACTGGAAAACAGTCCTCAATGCAGACAAGTCATGTTCACAAGAGTGTCATTGCAAGTGCATGAACGATACATGATACTGTACACCAGTCTTTTCTTTCTACAATACCACATTACAGTCTGCATGCACAACTCATTCATAAGTAGTTAAGCTACCATATACTCCATAGCTGATGTAAAAGAGGAGGTAACATGCTACACATCAACACTGGCTTAATATCTGAAATCACTGCATCACAAATACATCACATACCTTGAATCAGTTGAAGTACTGTTTGATGAGATCTTCCCTGGTGTCTCCTGCTTCAACCTCGTCTGCCTCATCATCACTTCGCAAATCAGCATATCCACCCACAGGTAAGGCAGGCTCCCCCTCCTGTGGTAGAAATCGTAACTGACGTCTCAGGGCAAGATTGTGGAGCATGCAACAGGCAACAATAATTTGACATACCATGTTGGGTGAGTAGAGGAGGGCTCCTCCTGAAGTGTCCAAACACCTAAATCTTGCCTTCAGGAGCCCAAACGTTGGCTTAACGACATGCCTAGTTCTCCCATGGGCCTCATTGTAGCAGACTTTCCTTGGTGTGGTTGGGTACCTCATTGGTGTCATAAAACAAGGACAGTTAAGATAGCCAAAGTCACCTGTAAGCAAATAGATAGAACAACACAAACATATATGTGGGACATGCAACATTGTGATGGCAGGAGACATACTTTGGAAAACACATTTCAATTGTAACTTACCAGCCAGCCAGGCCCTCTCTGTGTTGAGTCGTGTCATCAGCAGTGGGACATTGCTGTTACGCATAATGAAGGAATCATGAACTGATCCTGGATACCTAGCACTGACATGTGAAATGTACTGGTCTGCGAGAGACACCACTTGAACGTTGATGGAGTGGTAGTTTTTCACATTCCTAGACACCTGTTCTTTGGCACTGGGGGGACCCAAGGCTACAAGGGTGTCATCTATGGCTCCAACTACATGTGGAATGTGTCGCATAGCATAAAACTCTGCCTTCACATAGGCCAAATCTGCATGTTGGGGAAACCTGATGTAGCTGTCCAGGTGTACCAATAATGTACACAGTACATCCTTCAAAACCAGACTGAACATGGGCGGAGCCATCCCTGCAGTTAGGGCCACTGTATTCTGAAAAGAACACAGTGGCTAGAAAGTGTAGCACTGCCACCTCTTGAAGGATGCGACGTATGCTATAGGGATTGCATATGGGAAAGAGCCATGATAGTATGCCGATTCAGCCGATATATCTGGATAGTATGTCTTTCCTCCATGGTGTACAGGTCTACACTGGTGGTTGCCTTCCTCTCCTCATTCCAGGGTAACTATGTGGAAGCATGTAAAATAATATGTGACATGAAGTGTGCACACATCATGTAAATGTCCATATACAAGTCACACATCTCTGCTGTCAAGGTCGGTTACAACCTCTGACAGCTACAGTACAGTACATAGCTATGCATTCAACAACACTCTCCTAGGTGACAATGCCCTCCATTACCTAATGAACTACACATGCATAATCATCAGTAGCTGTATTTGTTTGTTTGTCCAACTGACTTGACATGTAACACACATATTGTCACACATTATCTACATGACCAACGCACATGGGATCCTCAGAATAGGTGTACATTGCTATCACCACATGTTCTTCAGTTACACAGCTGTTACTGCTCACTTGCACAAATAGTGAACAAAACATATGGGCAGTGCTTGCAGATGTACTGCACAATAAGGCACTTATTTATGACGTACATCACAAAAGTCTTCCATGCTCAAAATGACAGCCACCTGACCTACTGTACTGGACATGTGGAAGTAACTTAAGTCCACTGGCAGAAGTCGTCATGGCGGTAGGTGGTTACAACTGTGGTGCAATTTGCCATTGGAACACATTGCTGCCTTTGGCGGACTTGGCCAATGGCGATGTCCGCAGGCCGTGACGGTCCTGTATGTGGCGGACGTGACCGCCATCTTTTGCAGTATTGCTCACTTGACTCCTGACATGAAATAGATGTCATCTTCATGTGAGGCTGTCACCCCAATCAGGATTTTGGTATGGCAAGCTACACTCCCTATGAGGTTTGAGGAAAGTGTCCCCATTGTCATGTCAGATTCATACATTTGGAAATGTGAAGTTTGATCAGGGTGGACATCCTACATATTTCGTGCATATTGTTATGTTGAGACCTCATGTTTGCCAGACTCACCTTTGCTAATCTGTGGCTGTTTGGACAGTTCTAGTAATGGATCTGCTCATTTCTTCCTGACCTAGTAGTGTAGCAGGGCTTTCATTTGACATACACATGCTTGTCTTATGGTATATGTTGTCTTTTATTTTGCTTAACTCTATGTGTATGTGTCATTCATGGTTACATTAGTAATTGGATGTGAAAGTATTAGTTCTGGACTTGGGTAATGGGATTCCCATGTCTGTACAGTTGTTAGTGATATAGGTGTTTTGAGGTTTCTAATCAGCATGTATTGTGCAATGATACGTGGCCTTCATGCACATTGGTTGGTGTCCATTTTATTGGAGGTGTTGGTATGCTCCCAGTGGTTGTCTGTGGTTGTAGCCTGTGTGCTAAGTAGGGCCCTATTGCAGGACTTTGAAATGTTGTCTATGTGTTAATGAGTTAGATACGTGGGTCCAGATACTCTGTAGAAACCTTTTTATAGTATTTCAATAGATTTTCAATGACATGCTATGTCTTTTTGAGAAGCACACTATATGGGTATGCCATATGTAGTGTCTTCATCTGAGGTATTTCACATTGTGAAAGATAAGGACAGATTCACAATGTAGGTATGTGTTTGCAAAGCAACATGATGTGTTGTATTTGAAGTGAGATGAGGTTACTTTCATGGAACATGACTAATGGTGATGGACCGGGCAAGTGTGAAGTAGGGGATGGCATGATATTGTGTTGTTAGCAAACCGCATTTCTTAAGAATGTTTTGTTGGTAGACAGTGATGACCTGTATGGGGAGAGATTCTAGATGTAACCAATTAATCTTGCACATGGTCTTTTTGAGTTACTGCTGATATGATGGGATGTTGATGTAATGGTCAGATGGTTGGCTTATGTTTTGGTTGAGACATAGGGGAATGGCGGAAGTATGTAATTATGACTGTATGTAGCCTCTAAATGGTTCCTATCTGGAGCTTTATGTGATGCAGATGTGTTGCAAGTGTTGTGTTTGTTGTAATGTATGTGTATGTTAAGAATTTGATGACCTTCTCTCCCTTTCCCTTCTTCTGTGCATCAGCATCAGCAGGTGAAGGAGACGGGGCACAGCCAAGTGGAGAAGCTGCTGGCTAGGGGACCTAGAGTACTGTTACCACCGACACCGAGGGACCTAGTTGCCCAGAGGGTGAAGGGAGTGCCACGGGGTAGACAACATCCAGTTCATCAACATCTGAATCTGCCTCCAGTGGACACTCCCTGGCAGTGGCAGACTCATTTGAGACCACCCCAGCACCATCTCAGTCTGTCACTCCCCTTACTCCTACTGCCCTCCCTGTGGCTCCCCACCCAGTAGGCCATGCCCGCTCACCCAAGAGAGTGGGCATGTCCTTTGTCACAGGCACCTCTGCCCCTGTCTACCCTGCTGCCCTCTGTGAGGAGGCTATTGACCTCCTGAGATCGATCTCTGTGGGTCAGTTGGCCATCGTGAATACCATCCAAGGACTGGCAACTCAAGTCCAACAGAGTAATGCATTCCTGGAGGGCATTCACGGTGCACTGGCTGACCTACAGAGATCTTTTCTGGCTCTGGCCTCCCCACTGATGGCAATAAGTCACCCTTCTCAATCTCAAAACCCTCTCCTCTGACCGGGCCAAAGCACACAGACAGACAAGCATGCATCCACCTCTATAACCAAGGGTAGCTCTGAAAAACACAAGCATCACAAGACACACCACCGGCATGCACACAAGCAACATACACCTACACACACAGCAAC
The DNA here is from genome assembly GCF_031143425.1 of Pleurodeles waltl. NCBI lineage: Eukaryota > Metazoa > Chordata > Amphibia > Caudata > Salamandridae > Pleurodeles > Pleurodeles waltl. The sequence goes on along the minus strand of NC_090442.1, from coordinate 867,772,994 downwards.
AGTCATGACCTGCCCTGACACCCCCACTACCCTGGCATCACAGACACAATACCTGACACACCTGCAGACACCACACCAACATTTACAGATTCAGCCACCAAACCTATCTTATCCACAGACAGCACCACAGCAGACCCTCAGACATCCACCGCAGTCACCACATCCACAGACACCACAGACACACCTACATGCAGCACATCCACCATACCTGCAGTCACACCCCAACAGACACTCACCCACCCGCCATGGCATCTCCCAGCACCTCCACCTCCCTCCTCCCAATTCACATAAGCACCAACACCCACCTACCCAACAGACACTCACCAACCACAAGCATACCACGCACAAATATGCACCCAAAACACCCACACCAATACTTCAGACAACCACTCTTTCTCCCTCCACACCCAAATCCTTTTGCTATGACGTCTAAAAAAGCTTTCCTTTTTGAGTTTTTCCTTTTCCCTTCTCCTCTCCAACCCTGTGATACCCCTAAATGGTCTGTGTCCCTCCAAAGTCCGGCCCTCCCACCTCCCAGACCTCCCCTTCCCCCTGCAAGTTCCTATGCCACTCCCCTGTCAAAAAGTCTAAACCAAAACCCCCCTCCCAAAGCTAGATTCCAAAGCCCCCCATCCGAAACCCTAGTCCAAACCCCCCTTTCACCCATTCCAGATAACCCTGAGGTGTCTGCCTGCGCCATTGATGCCCCTCCCCTTCCTGTGGAGTTTACATGGCAGTCAGGAGTCAAGTCTGGGGCACACATATGTGCACTGTGTGCATTGTGGGCTTTTAAAAAGGGACTGGCCTATGGACTTTGTTTTTCTAAATTAAGGCTGCTAAATATACTTGGAACCCAGCAGTTGTTGGTTTCCTGGTTACATCTTTGTCATGCATTTCTTTATGTAGTATGTATTTGTTCCTGGCTGACAGTAGTTGTGTGTATGTGTGTGTTCTGTTTGGGCTGCGTGTGTTGTGTTGCAGTATGTGAGGTTGTGTCCAGTGATTATTTCCACCATTGGTAGGGTATGTGTTGTGTGATGTACAATTGTGTTTTAGAGGGGTTTAGTTGTGTTGGTATTGTGTTTTGTTGGTGTTGTGATGTGTTTGCTGGTGTGTTGATAGGCTTTGTGTGCATTGACTGTGTGAGCATAATGTGCATGTAATATTTGACAAGGAGTTCTATGTAGGTCGATCGGTAAGTAGTATGATTGTATATTTGTATGTGTGTTTGCCTGTTGGTGTTACGTTGTGAGGTCTTCCCTGGGTAGTGTCCCCTGAGGGTCCCTGCCAAGTGATTGGAGATGGTGAGGTTGTGTTGTTTTTGTGACATGTTGTGGTGTTGTGTGGTACTATGTGAGTGTGGGCCTGTGCAGTGTTACAGTGAGTTTATGTGTTTGTGATGTTTGTATCTGTGTGTGGTGACCGTGCCATGTTTGTTGTGTATATGCGTGTGTGTGGCTGTCTGTGAGTGTGCGTATTAGTGTGCTGTTAGGTGTGAGTGTCGCCCTCGAACCCCTTTCCAGAATGTATGTTGTGTGTGTACAAAAATTGGCAGTATACAGCAATAACAGGTAAGTGTGTATACACATGGTTGCTGCCGACGTCGTCGTCTCTGATTCCGAAGTCTTTGTGCAAGTAGGAGCAGTGGGAAGACTTGAAGTTCTGGTTCGATGGCGGCTCCGAACGAGTATGGCTTCCTGAAGGTGGGTGTCTCCTTTCATAGTGTTGGTTCCACCTGAGTTTTGGTGGTGGTGTAACTGCGGTAGAAACCTTGGCGGTGTGCAACCTCGTAATCTGTCTGGCAGATACATAGTCCTCGTCAGCCTACAGGTGGCTACCATCATCCTTGGAGGCCAGAGTGTAGTGGCGGTGCCGGCGGTGCTTTGTCTGTATTCTGTAGGGAATACCACCACGGTCATTATTTGGTGGTCTTCTCTGCCAGCCTGTTGGCGGTCTGACCGCCACCTCCAACTTGGTGGCACAGGGACTGCCAATCTCATAATGAGCCACAAAGTCTGTAAATACAATAATATTTGTAATGTGTGCACATTCGACACCAGACAGCCAGTAAACATAACCCTGCTTGTGCAAAACATATTGGCTTTGTCAAAGTTTGTTCTTGTAGCAACTAATTCCAGGACATTCTTAGAAAAAGAGACTAGAATAGGCTACACTTGTGTTGCAATTGCTTCCATGCTTACTCTTTGTTATTGGACTCATTGATTTGTTTGTGTCCATCTCTATTCTATTCTACCTTGAACTACACCTTACAAACTCCTGTGCTGTTGTCATCTAGTTTGTTATTTTCTGAGCTTCAGATTTTTTATTTCTCCTGAATTTTCTGAAAAATACACGACTGAGACAGATCCGCTTTATGGCCCAGCAGTGATGCTCCCTCTAAAATTAAATACATTTATAACATTCTTGCATGTAAATGATTTAGAAGCAATTAGTGTTTCCCATACATTTTGCACTGTTTGACCATTCACTCACTTTACTTCTCCTCTCATGGAAACATGTATGTGTAACCCATAGTGGATCAAAATCCATTTGCTCGTTCCCTATTCTAAAAAAGCACAACTCAAACCACAATGAATGCCCTCCATTCCTTTCGCTGAAGCAAACTTTACATATTTGTCCTCGTGCTGGCTAATGCACTTGTCTGACTATGTCATCCTTTCAGGCAGATGTTTGTCTTGATCTTTTTGTTTGTAGCAGAGGGATTCAAAGTTGGTCCAAGAGTGTCAGACCCATTCTAAATTTTCAGAATATCTTCAAAAGGTCAATTGACATAATAGGAATTTAATGTGCATCACTTACTCTCATCTTTTTCTGTCCTTTTCAATCATTTTGGACTAATGTTGGATGGCTGTATTTATGCGAGCAATGCTATTAAAATGGCACCAGTGACAACATCTCATTTTTGGCTCATGCTCAATTATATCTATCTAACTAACAGGTTACCCTAACATATCAGTATCCAAATGTTTTAATAGATAATGGATTCCATAGGGTTTCACTTGAGACATCAATTACATGTAAATATTGAATTGCTGCACTATCTCTCTAAGTTGTAAATGATTTCATTAACCCAAATACCATTCTAAGCTGATTGCCTGATTACTTGAGGAATATACCACTCCATTGTCAATGAACTAATTTGTTGCACTCAGAAGAGAAGTCTGTTGATTCCCTCTTGTTAATGTAAGGAAAGCGATGGCAGACGTTTCCCTTGTCATGCTATAATTTTGTGGAGCAGAGTATCTGAAGAGCTTCCTAAAGTTTCTCATTGCAAGCTACTTGGAAGGAACGTTAGCATATCGTTAACATAGATGAACATCGATTCACTTAAGTGCCAGTGCTATCTGAATTGAGATTATACACCCTTCAACCCACAGACGGTGTTGCAGGAGTGGCCAATTGCCCCACACGTAGCCACACATTTGCTGCTTACCTAATAGGGAAGGGCAAGGAGTAGAAACTAAAGAACGGTCTTTCAGCAGAGCCTAGTTTACTATCTTTACCTGCCAACGTCTCTGTAGCTCATAGATCAAAAGAGCCTGTCAGTACAAAGATGGCTTTCTGCTCTGATGGAGGGCAGAGGGCACCACTCAGAGAGGGAGCGGGGTGGCATATAGGGCAGTGGTTTTGGTGATGGATGCCAGTTATTTGATTTACATTTGAGACATGGGGGAGAAGCCATGTTATGTGTGGTTCCCGTTACTCCTGTGCTCCTGTGTAGCAGTTAAAAGTGGGGCAGATGATTTTGGGAGCCATACATAACACTATACAGTGTCTATTTGATGTCACTCAGAACCCCTCGTAGAAACCATCATCATTATTCACTGTTGCCAGACATATTTATATCTAGCAGCCATAATTATGATACTCACGAGTATCAAAAAGTTAAATGTATTTAACATTGCGTGGTCTGGATGCAGTAAGGTGTCCTTGTTAGTGGATCTGCTTCTATAATTGCACTTTGAGCATTATACTAAAACAGAAGCAGGACTGAGTGAACCATGAATAATCACAATGAGCGTACACCTATTTATGCATACAGGGCGCTTCTTAATGTGCTCCTAATTTGGGTGTAAAACATTTATGTCCATCCTATTAGATTGTCGAACCACCAAGGAGAGGAATTAAAACATGAATACATTTCAAGTTCTTTTTTTTCGTCTTGGGAGAGTCAGAACAGAGTCTGCACCAGCGTTAAGCGTTTCTACACGGGCACAAGACTGCAATCTCGTTTATTATGCTAGAGGCAATTACTTTCGAGCCCAATGATAATTTCAAAATGTTTTATTTTTGCACAGGTACGTTTCTGCAAAAAATGCTGCCAAAATCCAACTCGCCACTAGTGATAAATTGAGGGCCCTGGGCCCTGATGTATAATTTTTTGCACAGCTTTACCATCATTTTTTGATGCAAAAGCAGCGCAAACTTACAAAATACAATTGTATTTTGTAAGTTTGTGCAGCTTTTGCGTCAATAAATGATGGTAATTCAATTGTATTTTGTAAGTTTGCGCCGCTTTTGCGTCAATAAATGACGGCAATGTGGTGCAAAAAAAGTATAAATCGGGGCCCTAATGCGGAAACGAACGGAAGCACACACAAACCGTGAGAACTTTTCTTTCCAAGCTTGAGTGGCCACTAGCCTGTCGTAATACAACAATAATAAAAGTCAGAACATAGTTGCAAACCTTACTGCGCCCCATGATGTCACATTGCATATTTATCGCCAACACTGAATTTTTTGGCATGAAGTGCTCGCCTTATTCTGTTCCCCAAATATTCTACAGCAACATACATAGATATTGGTTTGCAGTTTTCTTTGTAGCACAGTTTGCTTTGTTCTCCCCTTCATTTCATATCCTGTCATACTGTCTCTGAGTCCAGAAACGTATTTTTGTCTTTCAGTCACTTTCCTCTATGCCACCCAGCACAACTGACAATCTGCGGGCTGTGTCTCTTACATGTGACAGATTGAAATTAAATTGGACCAAGCCAAGGAGCTAGCTGTTGTGCTAAGAATCATACTAGTGTCTGCGGTGCAGTCTGCTACAAAAGAATTGGCAACATATTTTATTTTATCTGGTCTCACATTGTATAGAATATTCCTAAGGCTTTGCTGATGGGTTATAAAAGGAATGGCAAATATAGTAGACATAAAATAAAAGAAACAATTGTAAAATAAGCAATTGCAATACACGATGAAGTGATATGATCACAAGTACATATCACATTGAGAAGTGATAGCTTCACACGAACGTTTTGTTTTATTTAAATATGTGTTTAGTTCTTGATAGTGTGATCCATCCCATCAGGGGTGTCGCAGCACTCTGTACATTGCAAATAATACAAGTAAGGGGAGATGTGAAAGAAAAAAGTGTATAGCAGATGTAAGCTATGTGGATGTACTCAACTGATGCAAAATATTTCTGAATAAAGAATAGTATGTAAAAAGAAATAGGTCCTATGCAAATGGGATTGGTGTAAATTACACAGTGTCAGCAAATAAGAAGGTGGAAGAGCTAAGAGTGGGCATATTTTCTAAGTAAGTGATTTTTCAGATAGTTTTTGAAAAGTTTGTGAAATGGAGTGTAGTGGATCTTATTTAGTTTTAATGGGAATCAGGAGTTTAGCTTACCCTTTGGCTTGCAGGCCTGTGCCCCTGTCATCAAGTGACTTTTAACCTACTTAACTTGCTCTGTTTTAGCACAATTATTTAATTATTTCTTCCAAGATGGCATCCATGTTTATAGTTAGGAAGATGTTTTAGTTTCACGTTATCAGTGCCCCTTTGTAAAGGCATCACTATCAGCGTCAAAGATAAATGAGATACGTAGGTATTTACATCATGTACTTTCATATGACAGTAATATAATGTGCCTTTTTATGGAATTGTTTATATAATTGCCACCCCAAGCATGCCTCCTTATCTATTGTTTGGGAAAATACCTGCATCAGGGGTCCTACAAGGTCTGTATAAATACATCGCACACAGACAAGATAATCAGAGGGATACCTACCAAATGCCATTGACGCTTTCTATGCTATACGTTGCCGTGATGCTGACCCCGTCTTCGTGTCCCCACGGAGTCTGATCTAAAGATTTCATTCCAAGGTAACAAGGGTTGGGGGGTCTTCTCATGGACATGGTACTGGCAAATTAGGTTTAACACATCTCGCTCTCTTTAGTTTAGAGATTAGGGTTATCATGCTAGGATATTAGGATTTATTTATTTATTTTGTTTCTACCATTCTGTTTCTTGAATTCTTCATTTTCCTAATCTTTATCCTAATCACTGCAGCCCATGCAATTTATAGTAGATTGCAGTCTTGTTAACACAATTTATTGAAAACTTCACTGCATCTCTTTCATTTCCTGTGTGTGACTGGATCATGTGGTTCATGTGAGAAAAGGGTAATATCCGTTTAACCACAACATTCCTGAGATGTCGCACTCTTGAGGCCATGCATAAAGGCTGCCACAAATCACCTTTTACTGTTTGGGCTTTTGGTGAGGTACTGCTTGTGAGCCGGAATAGTTGGGCCTACAGTTAGGACTTGTTGTATGATTGGCCTAATCACCTTCAAACAAAGAATGCCAAAAAATCCAGAAAGACTAATAGTCAGGGAGAACTTCCATCACACCTCCATCAAACATGCTCAATCTATCATAAATGTACGGCTCGGGTGTGGTCAGATTTGCACTCATATGTGGACACCTCTGACCCTGCATGCATACAGTCACACAACTCATTCTGTGCTCACACTGCCCGACCCTTCACCCTGCACTCATACAGTACTACCACTTACCCAGTGGACTCTCATTTCTCACCCTGTACTCATACATGGACACCGCAGACCCTGCACTCTTAGAGTGTCAAAACTCACTCTGCAGTCACACAGGTGCATCACTCACATTGTACTCACAGAGTCACACCACTCACTACCTGCCTTCCACACACACACAAACACACACACACACACACACAGACACCAGGATATACAGCACTAAACCCTCCCTGCCTCCACCCAATCAAGCATAGTCCAGCAGTGTGTTGAGGAGGGGTTGCTGCTGGGAATGCCAAGCAGTGGAACAACAAAGCTGAAGGTATGTGGGTGGTCAGCACTAATGGCAGGCCATGGGAAGGGCCAATTGGGGTCAGAGCAGACATGTTCTGTCCTCTGTCTGCCTCCCTCCCCTGCTCACACTGAGTGAGCTGAGGTCTTTTTACACATAATGGGCAAATGAAAAGAGAGTTTTTTTAATCACTCAGGGCTTATCATCTAACTGGCTAGTTTAAGGTCCTGACTAGTAAAAAAATAGTTAAATCACTGAAAGCTGGTGTTTTCCCATTTTATCAGTACAGATACTTTGGACAGCAATACTAAGAAGAAAGGAGAAAGCATTATAAAATATGCTCTAGAGCTGCCACAGAGATACCTATCTAGTAAAGTACACATTATTTATATTAACCTCTTGGCAGTTGCAGACTCTTAACTTGAAACATGAACAAATGAAATGGCTCCTATTTTACCGCATGAAGGTGTTCAGCCTGCAGACCAATGAAGACCAGCAGGCCAGGGGTGCAGCCTGGGTGCAATTTGAAAAGACACAGAGCAGCAGCAAATGGGTGAGCAGCACTGGCACTCCAGGACTACTCCTGCTCTAGAAGAAGGATAAATCCAGGAGATAAACACACACTTTTCAGTTTATGTAGCACTATCCACTGTACCCAAAACAGCTTGCAGTTCTCCATCCACTTTTCCACTCACATGTTCCAAACACACCATGGGCTTCTCATGCAGCTCAAACTCTTCCAGTCAATACCATTCCAGCATCGGGGCAGGGGCTCATACTTTTGTTGACACCAGGGCAGCCGTACCTGTCATCTCCATAGACTTGTGTGGACCCCGCCCAGGGTCGCAAATATTCATACCCAAAAGAAGAAAAATGGCATCCCTCAAAAAATGTTGCACCCACCACCCTGACATGACAACACATCCTAGTGTGTCCAGGGTGAGTAAACTCTTGTCCAGCTAGACACATGCATAATTACATCCACATTTCCTTACCGTACAAAACATTAGTTACAGGTTACTACTTGAGACTGAGCACCATTGAGTTTGCTGTTAAAGCTTGCTATGTTGGTTTTTACTTCTATTAATTGTTAATGGGGCAACACCCACTCTGCCATTTAATACCAGCCACTTCTGCCCAGAAGCCAAAGAAAGAGAAGTGCTGCCTTGGCAGCGTGATGCTGTGATGAGCGCAATTCAAACTCCTCACCCACACTTTGAAGACACTATATTACAATGGACCAGCATAACTCAACAATTGCCTCTGCATTCATAAACCTTTCATACACCTCTGCTCATTCAGATGCTTGTCTGCACAAATCCTACACAGAGGGAAAACGTGATCTGGTGGCTGAGCCTTCGCCTACATTGCTCCTAAAGTATGAACGATCTGCCTCTACACAAAAGAGATTTCTCCTCACTTCTGGAACTCTGCAAGAAGCTAAATACAAGGAGGCTTTTCATGTAGTCCTACAAGGTCCAAGGTGTGCCAAATCGCACACCTGCTCAGCTGGGTGATGGTGCTTTCTACAATTCTGCATAACAACATAACATAACATAAATTAAAATAACGTAAGTTCGAAATTGGGTTTCTAGATGACAGAGGTATGCACCCTGTCCAAGTAGGGACCACAATATTAGGGTAATTCAGATACACAACATAAATCAACCTGTGCCTACCCTCTGGTAGCTTTGGCACAGAGCTTAACATACAGGGCAATGTGTAAAGTATTTGTGCAACACTTAAATTAGAATGACACAGTAAAAACAACACAAAAAACTCCACACCAGGTTAGAACAATAGAGAATATCCATCTGAGGAAAACCAGACCAAAAGGACAAAAATCCATTGTTTTGAATTTGAGATATGAATTTTTAAAGGATAAACTGCAATATAGTGCTTTAAATTCAATACTGTTACTTCAGGCCATGCTAGGCTGTGGTCAATCCAAAGTTCAGTCTGACCACAATGGAGGGCATGCCAGCTACAGAAGCCATGCTGGGCCCGCTGAAACAGTACCTTGGATGGAGCAAGAGTTAGCATTGAAGTCGTGATGTGCTGGTTCCGATCTGTGCAGTGGGGTAGGTGTGTTGTTGTCAGCCTCGCAGTTGGGTCCCATGTCGGCGTCAAATCCCTTTCAATGCAGGCAATGTTTCGTCATTGATCCATGCAGTGATGTCCTTGGATCGGAGCTGCGTAGCTGGCAATTCTCACAGTCAGGTCCTGCGTTATCATCGAATTGACACTGTGTCAGCATCGAAGGGCACTGCAGCAGTTCCAAGCGGCACCACAGCCTTGATGCACTGCTTTTGGATAAAAAGCAGCTTAAAATTCCTTTCTCAAGGCTCAATACTGGATTGGCACCTCTTGACAGGGCAGGACTCACAGTGGGACAGTCCAGCAGCAGAAGCAGAGATGATGGGAAGTTGTTGATGGCCCTGAAACTTTCAAAACAGGAGGTAAGCCAGCAAGCCCTCGGAGTCTCTCTGTTCTGAAGAGAATGTAGAGAACAAAGTCCAGCCCTTTTCACTCCGTGTCAAGAAGGCAACGGACCAACACAGCAATGCATTTAAGCAGAGTAGTAACTCCTGGCAGCACAGCAGTCCTTCTTCCTGAAGGAAGTTTCTTATGATCCAGAAGTGTACTGATTTGGTGGGGCTTGGGGTCCAGTACTTATACCCATTGGAGACTTTAAAGTAGGGGAGACTTCAAAGAGAGGTCTTTGAAGTGCACAAGGTCCCTGTTCTGCCTTCCCTGGCTTCAGACACTCTACTGGGGGTTATGCAACCCTTTGTGTGGGGAGAGGCACAGCCTTACTCTGGTGTGTTAACTCCTTCCTCCCATCTAGCCCAGGAAGATCCATAAGCTTGGTAATGGCCCATCAGAATTCAAATGCCACAATCCCTTCTCCCTTTGTTGGTGACTGTTTAAAGATAATGCACAAAGCCCAGCTGTCACCCACCCCAGACATGTATCCACAGAAATGCAGAGGCACAGAATGGTTAAAGTAAGAAAATGCAAACTCTCTAAAAGTAACATTTTCAGACTTGCAATTTAAAATCTGACTTCACCATGAGTTGTGATTTGAAAATATGAGTCCAGAGACACCAAACTTCAAATTTCTATATTTTCTGCATTTAAGTTACACTTGAAAGCTGCTTTAAGGTGACTTCAATATTAATCAATGTGGGAGATAGGCTTGAGGCAGTGGAAAATACATATGAGTTTTTCACTACCAGGACTTGTTGAACTTCAATGTACAAGTCACACTTTTTAAAATGTACTGCCCTTTGCTTTTTGGGCTAACCAGGGCCTACCTTAGGGGTGAATTATATGTAGTAGAAAGGAAGATTTAGGCCTGAAAAGTGGGAATACTTGTCAGGTCGAAATGGCAGTTTGCAACTGCACATAAGGCTCTGCAGTGGCAGGCATGAGATATGTTTAAAGGGCTATTGTGTAGTAGATGGCACCATCAGTGCTGCTGGCCAACTAGTAGCGTTTAATTTAGAGGCCCTGGGCACATATAGTGAACTTTACTAGGGACCTGCAGGTAAATTAAAGATGCCATTTGTGAATAAGCCAATATCATCATGTTTTAGGGTGCAAAGCACCTGCACTTTAGCACTGGTTAGCAGTTGTAACGTGCACAGAATCTTTAACCCAGCAAAAATGCCATCAGAAAAAAGAAGGCAAAAAGTTAGGGGAAACAATGCCAAGGATGCTAGGTCTAACACATAACATAACATAACATAACAGATGGGGCCTAAGTTCTGAGCACACTGAATTGCAGGGGACCATTTTGCTGGCAGCTGGTCACACACTGCTGAAGTGATCTGGCCTGCTTTACTGTTTCCCCAGGGTGCGTGCATTGATCTGGGACTACTGAAACCGCAGGGGATAAAGGAAAAGGGCAATGCCATAATATTGGCGCAGTCTCTGACCCTCCAAAAACTCTGGTCTTGGAAGTAGACCCTGCCCTAGGTGAATACCTTGCTACACCTCTCTCTGGTGTGGGGTCTGGTGCTGACTGTGGGCCATTGCAGGTGATGCGGCGGGGGAAAGGGCCCGTAGACAATTAATGTCAAGTGCACTCTCCGCAGGGCCGGCTCTTGTACTGTCTCAGATGACTGCGCTGGCCTGCAATTGTGGGGCCCATGTGGGCCTATATGAAAGGCAGTGGCTAAAGGAATGGTCTAAAATTGGGACTTGGTGGAAATTGGGGAGATACCGAGCTCTGTCTGTCTTTGGGGCTTTGAAGGGGGTAGCCTTCTGTTCCACAGATGGCCGGTTGGTAGCTGGGCCCTGGAAGGCAGCTGCTGGAGTCCCCACAAGACAGGACTTATACTGACTTGGCCATTGCAGAAGCACAGCACACTTGAAGCTGCGAAACATAGAGCCCTTTAAGGCCATGCCTGTTGGAAACTACAGAAGGGGAAGTTGCCTGGTCCTCTTGATCTGGGGGCCTTGTATTGATGCTATGGGCTTCCTTGACTTTCTTCTTCCCCCGCACTATAGCTACCTTGAAAGAAAACTACAATCAAGCTTTCTCAAATTGTTTTCGAAAGATAGAAAAAAACGAAAACTCTTCATAAAAGACTGCAGAGAAAAAACTGTAATAATGTAATGTACCCATTAACAACTTAAAATACATAAACCATAGAAAGATTCACATAACAGTGTGTCTCTTAAAAGCTCACCTTCTGTCAGCTGTCAGTTTGTAAAAACGTTCGGTGCATACCAGTACGTGTAATGTTTAGCTTTGAGTAGAAACATTGGTTTATTAAAATTGTTTGTTGGTGAAATTTAAAAAAGTATTAGGAGATAATTTGCGAGGGGGCCCCGAAATTTCGAATGCTTTGGGGGATCCACAGGGTTTAATCCGGCACTGCCCCTCACACATTAAAAAGATCAAAATGTGTTTCGCAGAACAGTGGGTAATGTTGGTAGAGCCAGTACCTAGCAAAAGCTCTTTGATGCGATGGACTGAGCTGAAGGTATGGGGACCTAACATGTGTGACTGGCAAATATGTTAACGATAATATTAAGGCCCATATTTATACTTTTTGACGCAAAACTGCGCTAACGCAGTTTTGCGCCAAAAAAATTTGCGCCGGTTAACGCCATACTGAAGCGCCATGCGGGCGCCGTATTTATTGAATGACGTTAGCCGGCGTTAGCCGACCGGCGCTGCCTGGTGTGCGTGAAAAAAAAACACGTACACCAGGCAGCGCCGGCGTAGGGAAAAATGGCGTTTGGGCGGCCAATAATGGGGCAAGTCAGGCTGAGGCAAAAAAATCGTCTTAACCCGATTTGCGCCATTTTTTTACGACGCCCATCCCCCATTGAAATGACTCCTGTCTTAGCAAAGACAGGAGTCATGCCCCCTTGCCCAATGGCCATGCCCAGGGGACTTCTGTCCCCTGGGCATGGTCATTGGGCATAGTGGCATGTAGGGGGGCACAAATCAGGCCCCCCTATGCCACAATTTTTTCTTTTTTTTTTAAACCTATCTGGACTTACCTTAATGTCCCTGGGGTGGGTCCCTCCAGCCTTGGGTGTCCTCCTGGGGTGGGCAAGGGTGGCAGGGGGTGTCCCTGGGGGCAGGGGAGGGCACCTGTGGGCTCATTCTGAGCCCACAGGTCCCTTAACGCCTGCCCTGACCCAGGCGCTAAAATCCGGCGCAAATGCGGGTTTTTTAGACCTGCCCACTCCCGGGCGTCATTTTTGCCCGGGAGTATAAATCCGACGCAATAGCATCGGAGTCATTTTTTAAGACAGGAACGCCTACCTTGCATATCATTAACACAAGGAAGGTGTTCACGCAAAAAAATGACGCTAATTCCAGGAACTTTGGCGCTAGACGCGTCTAACGCCAAAGTATAAATATGGAGTTAGTTTTGCGTCGAATTTGCGTCGAAAAAAACGAAGCAAATTCGGCGCAAGCGGAGTATAAATATGCCCCTAAGTATCCAGATGAGTAATGGCATTAAAACCAGCGTAAAAGGAATCAGTGAATGCATATTTTGATTTCGTATATGTTTTACATCGCTTCCACTATCAGGATAGGGCACAGAAAGCCATGGTAGGAAAGGAAAGCAGTCCTGCCCGTTGGCTGGAGCTTAATGCCTAAGGGACCCCGATTTCTATGAGTTCCCTTTGCAGTCCCATGGCTGTCAGGGTAACTCGCTTGCCGTTCGAGCAGACGCTGTGTGGTCGTGTCTCCTGCTCGAACTGTCTGTGTGTTAAAGTGGGATCAAACGGAGAGAGAGGAGAAAGGATCCCTATCATTTCGGGAGCCATGGGGGCATTCCTAGGCATCACCCCATCACCGGCTGTTGTCAACAGAAGCAGGAGATGTACACACTTGTGTGCGCAATGCCCTCTTTCTGTCATTCAGTAGCCTTAGGAAATAAAACATGCATTTCTTCAGACAGCAGGGTTTACATATTTGTTACAGCCGAGGACAGCTCTGGACCTCCTTGTTCACATGCTGTCTTGCGAGTTACTGTAACATCTTCGGACCTTAGGAATACATCTGACACGTCTTCTGTGGAATAGATAACACGTGAAGAAAACCCAGACATGTTTCATTCCCCATACAAAATTAGCCTGACAAAATGGCAAACTGAAGTGTGGCAAAGAAATCATGCAGTAGAACAATTTGGAATAAAATTATAACTTTTCCAACGTTATTCATCCCAAACAGTTGGTGCCAAGAAAACATTTGCTGAGATCTTCCAGGAACTGTTCAAGACAAGTGACATGTGCAGGAGTGTTCATCTGCCTCATTGTTCCCTGAAGTCTTGAATACATATTCATCAGCTGGGCCATTACTTTTTAGCGCTCTCAAGGAAGCAGTATCTCACATAATGTCAAAGGGATGTAACTCTCCTTACTGATCTGAGGAACCACGTTGCCTCACCTTCGAGGCAAAAGTAAACTAAACAGCGATGAATTATGCAGTTCAGAGCACATTACATCGGAACATTACAGTTATGCAATGGAATACGGACAGTGCTTAGAAGAGAGCACTGTAATTTCAAGTTGTGTGTAATGTTTTTAACTCTTGACTAGATCTTCATACTTTGGAATTTGTTTTTGTTTTTATTTGCCGTAGCCACTTACTGTGCCCAAGTTACAAGTTTGTCTTTCAACGAATTCTATTATTTCAGCATATTTCATTGGCCGCTGTGGCCGTTAGAGGCAAAGGCACGCAGAACGAAAATTCTACTATTGAATTTATGAGGGGTTGATACATTTTGCAAACTGAGGGGCATATTTATACTCTGGTTGCGCCGAATTTGCGTCGTTTTTTTCGACGCAAATTCGACGCAAAACTAACGCCATATTTATACTTTGGCGCTAGACGCGTCTAGCGCCAAAGTTCCCGGAATGTGCGTCATTTTTTAGCGTGAACCCCTTCCTTGCGTTAATGATATGCAAGGGAGGCGTTCCCGTCTTAAAAAATGACTCCCAGGCCTTTACGTGGTATTTATACTCCCGGGCAAAAATGACGCCCGGGAGTGGGCGTGGCCAAAAACGGCGCTTTTGCGCCGCTTTTTAACGCCTGGGTCAGGGATGGCGTTAAGGGACAAGTGGGCTCAAAATGAGCCCAGAGTGCCCTCCCCTGCCCCCAGGGACCCCCCCTGCCACCCTTGCCCACCCCAGGAGGACACCCAAGGACGGAGGGACCCATCCCATGGACATTAAGGTAAGTTCAGGTAAGTATTTTTTTTTTTTTTTTTGTGGCATAGGGGGGCCTGATTTGTGCCCCCCTACATGCCACTATGCCCAATGACCATGCCCAGGGGACAGAAGTCCCCTGGGCATGGCCATTGGGCAAGGGGGCATGACTCCTATCTTTACAATGATAGGAGTCATGTTGATGGGGGATGGGCGTCGAAAATAAATGGCGCAAGTCGGGTTACGATGATTTTTTCGACGTAACCTGACTTGCCCCATTTTAAGACGCCCATGCGCCATTTTCCCCCTACGCCGGCGCTGCCTGGTGTACGTGGTTTTTCTCGCGCACACCAGGCAGCGCCGGTCTGCTTGCGCCGGCTAACGCCATTCAATAAATACGGCGCCCGCATAGCGCTTCAGAATGGCGTTAGCCGGCGCTAATTTTTTTGACGCAAAACTGCGTTAGCGCAGTTTTGCGTCAAAAAGTATAAATACGGCCCTGAATTTTGTGTAAAGATCAAAGTTTGTGAACTTTGCATATGTCACTTTCACACAAAGTTTCCTAAAAAAAATACAGGAGATTTTTTCACCAAAACATTATTCATACACTTTGAATTTTACGTAGTTGGGATATTTAACTAAATCAAGATCCTTGATCCTTTTAAAGTTTAGAACTCTGGTGCCAGGTGCAGCAACATACAAAGCGGCATTTATGTAGCATGCAGTCTTTAGAGGCATTCGATGAAAAGCAGCTTCCTAAAGAGAGACGAATAATGTTCATTTAACTTTATAGGTATAATCACGCTCATGTGAGAGATATTAGTGCAAATATTTAGGAACAGAGAGCCTATGAATTAACATCTCCATCTGCCCTGTTATATTTAAGGACCTGGAAGATGTACCCTTCTGCTCTTATTTTTATACATCAATTCAGCCTGAAAATAATCAAATCGAAGGACATTGTCAAAAATTGGGTTTGGGTTGGTTTATCTCCTACAACTTAATAAACACAATCAATCCAAAACACAATTCTTACTGAATCTCTGCTAGACACCAATATCAAAACCATCTGATAAAGGGATAAGATTTTTTTTTTTTTTTAGGGCAAAATATATTTAGAAAAAAGTAAATCTCCATTGAAAAACAGTTAACTGTTGCTTGAGACCGAGGTATGATTTCAGGCTTACTGCAATAGAATGGAGATCGGATGCACCATGTGGGTCATCCTGGTAAATGTTTGTACCTTTGGGGGTGCTTTCTGGACTCTAATTCAAAACCTTTTTGAAGGGAAAGTTTGAAAGCAATGGCTGACAAAGGTCCCTTGAAGTCAGATAAGCTCCTATCATGCTTTCAATGAAGTAATTGGTTTGGTGACAAAAGCTATGATTGGGACAAAGCTGCCTTGGTTGCTGTGCGGGATGGGTATATTTGCCCCCTAGCCCTCATCCATGGCTTCACCTTTGGAGCTAATTTAAAGTTTGTCAGGTGGCCCACCATTTATCCACCCCTGATAAACTCTGCTGTCCTAGCATTGTACTTCCCATGGCACCGTGGCTTCTGTGAGGGGAATTTAAATTTGCTAAGCAGCAGCTAAGTTTCATGTGGCCGCTCAGCAAACAATTTTTATTTCCAAAAAATTCCTTAGCCATGACAACCTGGAAGGTTTTTCCCAGGAAACACGGTAATTTTCTTTTTTTTCTTTGGCACAGGCAGACTTTTCCTTGCAGTCCCATATAGGAAAGAAGTATGTTGGACCATCTGCTTTAAGCAGGGCGGATATTCGGAGGTACTTAGACAAATGACCCAACTCTGGACATATATACACTTATAGCCCAAATGAGCAACCAGTAAAGTATAAGTAGTCTAGCATCGACACGTCTTTAGGGAGTTTGCACACAGAAAAGGGATCTAAATCACAATGGGTTAGATCCCTCTGTTGCCAACAAAGGAGGACTGCTAATGGGTTTCACAAATATTTACCCACTTCTTAATGGATTGATTTGCCTGTTTATTCCCCACTGGTACAGTGTGATGACTCCACTCCTTTTGCTACCTTTCATGTGATGTACCAATCATGGATCAATCATATATTCAATTCAATGTGTTTTTGTACATACCTGCAGTGGATTCGGTAATGCCATGTAATAGTTATCACTGTACGTTTTGACTTACTGATCAAAGGGCACTGTTACATTTACTGCACATGCTAAACAGATTCAGGCAATGGTTTGCATGACTAACTTTCGTCTTTATTTTATGGCTGTGCTCTGAATAGGCTTTTTCACTTTTGTTTTGCAAATATAGAGAGTATTATTAGTTCTGTTTATAATCTTTTGGATAAGCTTTTGGATATATATATTTTGGATCGCTAGCGAATTTCATAAGTACATCTTTGTGTACAAGCCTTAATCTTCATTCGGAGTTTATTTTGCACTTTATGATGGGATAGCACTTGCCTTGGACTATGTGCCTGAGCCCATCTTTAATTTCTCTTCACTGTTTCACCTAGCTCCTTGTCGGAGGCTGTTATGTGCTGAGGGCCCCTGAGGTTCAAACGCCTCTTCTCTGTTCACTTCGAAAATAAAACTCTGCTGCACTATTTGCCATACAGAGTGAGTGCTGTTTCTCTGATTTTCCTGTTTTGTGGATTAGGTTTATTCACTGGATGCTCCTCCAGTGTTGGTGTTCCACACCTGGATAATAGTAAGATATAGGCTATGATACGTATGTAATTTTCAGTACTGTTTTCAATTTTTCAATTTGATTATTTATAGAATTATTTGTATTTTATGTTTTTATACAATATTTAAATTTTACTGTCAAGAGGTTCTCTACAATATTTTAATGTACGAGTTAGTATTGCAATTTTGACACACATAGTTAATATTTAATTGTTTCATTTAATAAAGGTAGATAACACACTTTGTAAGAGTTTTTTATTTATTCGCATTTTAGTTTAGTGTACATGTATAATTTTTTAATTGCATACATATTTTGCAGATAGGGAAAACAATTACATCATTATATTTAAACTATATTTTAGTACAGTTTTCGTAGTAAATAAAATATGCAAATGATAGTTAGATATTGTACATGTTGACATTTTTCTTAGATTTCCTCCTTTGTAGTATTTTAAAACATTTTACATATCATTTTTAAGTACATTTAAAAAAATGTTATTTGTATTGTATTAAATATTTTATAATTTAGATATATGTTTAATATTTTGAAATCATTTTCCTTGAATATTTGACATGGTTTAGACAGTTTTACATTTTCAAACATGTTTAATTATTGTTGCATTCAAACTCAATTGTTTTCCATAGGGGGAAAATATATTTTGTTGTTAATTTTCATTTGGCTACCTTTTTTTTACTGCTAACTAATCTATTGTAGTCTATTGGTATCATTGTTGGTTCATTTTCCTAGAAGTAAACAAAGAGAAGGTGCTGCTATTTGGTTGAGCGGGTAAGTCCTTGTTTAAGTTTTTTTATAGGGTTTTGGAGCTGGGGAATGTAGGAACTGGTAGTAAATGGTAAGTTTTGTTTTGTTGTTTTGCTATTGCTAGTTTTTGTGTTTTGGTTTTATCATACCTGGCATCCTTGGTGTGGTCTCCCCTTTCTTTTTTGCCTCTGCTACCCATGTTTTGACTGTGTGCTGGACTCTGTTTTTGCTCCTTTTGGTACGCTAGGAGCTTTACCACTGCAGACCAGTGCTAAAGTGCAAGTGCTCCTGTGTAAATGATATGTGTAATTAGCTTTTCCATGATTGGCATTTTTGATTTGCTAGTAAGTCCCTAGTAAAGTGCACTAGAGGTGCCCAGGGCCTGTAAATCAAATGCTACTAGTGGGCCCATAGCACTGGTTGCACCACCTGCATGAGTAGCCCTGTAAGCATGGCTCAGACCTTCAACTGCGGTGTCTGTGTGTGCAGATGTAAACTGGCAATTCGACTTGGTAAGTGTACCCACTTGCCAGGCCAAGACCTTCCCTTTTTATACATGTAAGGCACCCCTAAGGTAGGCCCTTGGTGGCTCCATGGGCAGGGTGCAGTGTATGTTAAAGGTGTGACATGTACTGTTGTGATTAACATGTCCTGACAGTGAAATACTGCCAAATTCAATATTCACTGCTGCAAGGCCTACTTCTCTCACAGGTTAACATGGGGGCTGCCTTTAAATAACTTTTAAGTTCAGTTTCCCTTTGGGAGAAGATCCAAATATGGAGTTTGGCATCTCTGAACTCACAATTAAAAAACACAGCTTTTGGTAAAGTTGTTTTTTAAATTGTCAGTTTGAAAATGCCACTTTTAGAAATTGGGCATTTACTGGCTTAAACAATTTTGTGACTCTGCCTGTTTGTGGATTCCCTGTCTGGGTCAGACTGTCAGTTGAGCTGTTTGTGTATCCCCTTTAGACAGTGAGACAAAGGGAGCTGGGGTGTAGCCTGAATATCCTGATGGGCCATCTGAGCTGGAGTGAAGGGAGAAATGGACACTCACGCCTGAATGGGCTGTGCCTGCCATCACACAATGCAGTCTCCAACCCCCGGTGTGTGTCTAGGGCCAAGCATGGGCAAGGCTGGATCAAGTGAACAACAGAGACTTTTGTTTGAAGTTTACCTACATCAAAGGCAGGAAGGGGTATAAGTAATGGACCCAAAACCCCAGATTTTTAGATAAGTTCTGGGACCAAGAGGAACCTCTGCCAAGGAGAAAAGCTGAAGAGCTGGAGGAGGAGTACTGCCCCTTTGCCTGTGACTGTGCTTTGCTGGGTTGGCCTGCAGTTCCTGCTTCTGCCTGAAAGTGGACAAAGATTGGACTTTGTTGTGCATTCCTGCTTGTGAAGAATCTCCAAGGGCTTGAACTGAGCTTGAACTGATTCTCCCGCTTGTTTTCCGGCTGCGCGTCGTTCTGCGGGGCTGCGCGTCGAAGTTTCGATCTCACGGTAGGCGTCGCGTCGATTCCTCCTGGGAAGTCGGGCGGCGTTGTCCTTGCGAGGCCGTGCGTCGAAAGTTTGGTCTCACGGCAGGCGTCGCGTCGATTTCTCCTTGGAAGTCGGGCGGCGTTGTCCTTGCGAGGCCGTGCGTCAAAGTTTCGCACTCACGGTGGGCGTCGCGTCGATTTCTCCTGGAAAGTCGAGCGGCTTTGTCCTTGCGAGGTTGTGCGTCGAAGTCTCGATCGTCCCGAGGGCGTCGCGTCGATCAGCGTCGGTGTGCGGCGTTTTTCTCGCCGCGAAACAAGCTGTGCGTCGAAATTTTCGGCGCACGGAGCGTCCAAGTGAAAGGAAGAAGTCTTTTTGGTCCTGAGACTTCAAGGAACAGGAGGCAAGCTCTATCCAAGCCCTTGGAGAGCACTTTCACAGCCAGACAAGAGTTCAGCAAGGCAGCAGGGCAACAGCAAGACAGCAGTCCTTTGTAGAAAGCAGACAGGTGAGTCCTTTGAGCAGCCAGGCAGTTCTTCTTGGCAGGATGTAGTTTCTGGTTCCGGTTTCTTCTCCAGCAAGTGTCTGATGAGGTAGGGCAGAGGCCCTGTTTTATACCCAAATGTGCCTTTGAAGTGGGGGAGACTTCAAAGAGAGGCTAAGAAGTGCACCAGGTCCCCTTTCAGTTCAATCCTGTCTGCCAGGGTCCCAGTAGGGGGTGTGGCAGTCCTTTGTGTGAGGGCAGGCCCTCCACCCTCCCAGCCCAGGAAGACCCATTCAAAATGCAGATGTATGCAAGTGAGGCTGAGTACCCTGTGTTTGGGGTGTGTCTGAGTGAATGCACAAGGAGCTGTCAACTAAACCTAGCCAGACGTGGATTGTAAGGCACAGAAGGATTTAAGTGCAAAGAAATGCTCACTTTCTAAAAGTGGCATTTCCAGAATAGTAATATTAAATCCGACTTCACCAGTCAGTAGGATTTTGTACTACCATTCTGGCCATACTAAGTATGACCTCCCTGCTCCTTTCAGATCAGCAGCTGCCACTTCAACAGTGTATGAGGGCAGCCCCAATGTTAGCCTATGAAGGGAGCAGGTCTTCCAGTAGTGCAAAAACGAATTTAGGAGTTTTACACTACCAGGACATATAACTACACAGGTACATGTCCTGCCTTTTACCTCCACAGCACCCTGCTCTAGGGGATACCCAGGGCACACATTAAGGGTGACTTATATGCAGAAAAAGGGGAGTTCTAGGCTTGGCAAGTACTTTTAAATGCCAAGTCGAGGTGGCAGTGAAACTGCACACCCAGGCCTAGCAATGGTAGGCCTGAGACAAGGAAAAGGGGCTACTTAAGTGGGTGGCACAATCCGTGCTGCAGGTCCACTAGTAGCATTTAATCTATATGCCCTAGGCACCTGGAGTGCACATGACTGGGGACTTATAAGTAGATTAAATAGTTCAATCAGGTATTGTTGGACTTTTGCTTATGCAGGGTCATCCCCAGTCTTTTTCGCCTCCTGCCTCCTATGTTTTTCTGACATGTTGCTGTTGGCTTTTCAACTCTGAGCACTTTACCACTGCTAACCAGTGCTAAAGTGCATATGCTCTCCTGTTTAAATTGTATGTAAGTGGTTTATCCATGATTGGCATATTTGATTTACTAGTAAGTCCCTAGTAAGGTGCACTAGAGGTGCCAGGGCCTGTAAATCAAATGCTACTAGTGGGCCTGCAGCACTGGTTGTGCCACCCACATAAGTAGCTCTGTAATCATGTCTCAGACCTGCCACTGCAGTGTCTGTGTGTGTATTCTTACACTGTAAATTCGACTTGGCA
Source organism: Pleurodeles waltl (assembly GCF_031143425.1). NCBI lineage: Eukaryota > Metazoa > Chordata > Amphibia > Caudata > Salamandridae > Pleurodeles > Pleurodeles waltl. The sequence goes on along the minus strand of NC_090442.1, from coordinate 867,751,459 downwards.
AGTGTACCCACTTGCCAGGCCTAAACCTTCCCTTTTCTTACATGTAAGGCACCCCTAAGGTAGGCCCTAGGTAGCCCCAAGGGCAGGGTGCAGTGTATGGATAAGGTAGGACATATAGTAATGTGGTTTATATGTCCTGACAGTGAAATACTGCCAATTTCGTTTTCACTGTTGCAAGGTCTGTCTCTCTCTCATAGGATAATATGGGGGCTACCTTTAAATATGATTAAAGTGTAGATTCCCCTAGAGAGTAGATGGACATGTGGAGTTTGGGATCCCTGAACTCACAATTTAAAAATACATCTTTTAGTAAAGTTGATTTTAAGATTGTGAGTTTGGAAATGCCACTTTTAGAAAGTGAGCATTTTCTTGCTTAAACCATTCTGTGACTCTGCCTTGTTTGTGGATTCCCTGTCTGGGTCAGTTTGACAGTTGGGTTGTTTTTCACCTCACACCAGACAGTGACACAAAGGGAGCTGGGGTGTGATCTGCATTTCCTGATTAGCCATCTCTGCTAGGAGGGAGGGGTGGAGTGGTCACTCTCATCTGAAAGGACTGTGCCTGCCTCTGACAATGCTGTCTCCAGCCCCCTGGTGTGTGTCTGCTGCCTTGCCTGGGCAAGGCAGGATTTCACAAGAAGGTGTGAGTCCCCTTTGAAGGAAGGTGACTTCAAAGACTAAAATGGGTATAAGAAGGGCACCCAAACTTACAAACTTTAGAAACACTTCTGGAATCAAGGGGAACCTCTGCCTGGAGAAGAGCTGATCGCTGAGGAACAAGTGCTGCCCTGCCTGTGACTGTGCTTTGTGGAGCTTTCCTGCAGTGCTGCTTCTGCCAGAGTAAGAGGGCAAAGACTGGACTTTGTGTGCCTTCCATCTTGAAGAAGAAATCTCCAAGGGCTTGATGTAGAGCTTGCCTCCTGTTGTTGAAGTCTCAGGGATAGCAAAGACTTCTTCCTGCCAGCACCTGGAGTCTCTGGAGAGACCCCTACTCTGCTCTGTGGTGCCCTTCCAGTTCCTGGGACCCTGAAAGGAGAGGCTGGCAGCCTAAGGACAAAAATACACGCACCGAGCACCGTGCGGAGAAAAGATCGACGCGAATCCGATCGCGGCTGAGAAAACGACGCGACGCAGGCTCCGCAGCTGAGAAACGACGCCGCAGGAAACGCGACCGGAGAATCGACGCCCGGAGCAGGAGAAACGACGCGCAGCATCGCTGACGAAGGCTGAGAGATCGCAACCTGCGCCGCGGGACTTTCGGACCGTCGCGTGGCTGGCTTTTTCGACGCGCCTCGCCGTGCCGAGCTGTTTTTGACGCATATAACCGTGCAGGGTTATTTTCGACGCACACCGCCCGTGCGGGGTTATTTTTGACGCAAACCAGGTACATTTTCACGCTAGCAGCGCTAGTGTGGTGTTACAACTACCTAAAGACTCTTTTTAGTTTAAACCTTTAAAAAATCATAACTTGACTTTTGTATGTTGGATTTTTGTCGTTTTGGTCTTGTTTTGTCTAGATAAATATTTCCTATTTTTCTAAACTGGTGTTGTGTCATTTTGTAGTGTTTTCATTAGGTTACTGTGTGTGTTGGTACAAATACTTTACGCCCAGCACTCTGAGGTTAAGCCTACTGCTCTGCCAAGCTACCAAGGGGGTAAGCAGGGGTTAGCTGAGGGTGATTCTCTTTTATCCTAACTAGAGTGAGGGTCCTTGCTTGAACAGGGGGTAACCTGACTGTCAACCAGAGACCCCATTTCTAACATTGGTGACCAGCGGTCGGGATTTGGACTTGTATGTGTACTTGACATACAGTAATTAAGTGTACACTACTGTTTTGATCTCAGACCACTACGTGACCACATACTACTTGTCTTGTGATTCTGCTTTTTGTTCTCTGATGTCCTCCTGGAAGTATTGATGATATTTTTGGACTTTGTTTTTTGGTTGTGAAGCCTTTGCAGAAATGGAAGTCAATTTCTGGCACCTATCTATGTATAAAAAGTGGCAGCTTAAAGCATTCTGCATGGAAAGGGGACTGGCTGTGAACAAGGAATCCAGAAGGGAGGATCTTGAGTCAGCCCTGTTTCAGGATGAATTGAAACGTTGTCAGGCAACACCACCAAATGAGTCTGAGGAGGATAACTACTCTGAGGAGGAGGACTACTCCAAAGAGGAGGGCAGTGGCCCTGAGGAGGGAACAGAAAGAGATGATAGGCTCCTAGCTCGAATCCGGAGTCTGGAAGAGCTTAAGAGGGCCGAGGAGAAGAGAGCCTTAGTCCTGGCAGAAAGGAGGAGGGACTTAGAGATTAAAAAAATGATTTATGCTTACGAGCTTAAATTGAAAGAGCTGGAAGTCATGAGGGCTGAGTCCAGCTGGAATGGTGGCAGCAACAATTGTATATCCAGTGATGCTGCAGAAGTACACATGCCCAGAGAGGTGGTGCCCTACTTGAAGGAGGGAGTTAACACACGCCAGGAGGTTCAGGGGTATGAGGTAGCTCCAGTGATGCACAGGGTCTCTGAGGTGGATTGGGGAACTGGCATGGGGAGTCATATTCCTACTGGTGGGAGGGACACTCTACTGACTCTAGTTGAGAGTGACAGGGAGAGGGGTTCCCCCCAGGTAGAAGTCCTGGTTATGGAGTGTGAAGACATCCCAGAAGAGTGTGGGTTGAGTGTCAGGGACAGTCAGGTACTGTCTCACCAGTCTCAGGAGGGTGATGTGGGGTGCTTTTTCAAAGCAGAGTCACTGGATGGTTGGGTGAAGGGTACTTTGGTTAATTCATGTGAGGGGCTGAGTGATGTAATTGCTGGAGAGCATATGTCTAGTCCTTATTTTCCAGAGCTATGCCAACACCAGGTGGAGTGTGAGTTCTCTGACCCCAGGGAGCTTACAATGGAGGCAGACTTCTGGGTGAGTACCAGAGAGTCTGAAGAGGCATTTGGGGGTGCTCCTGAGAGGAGTGGTCTAGGTAGTTCCCAACCAGGTGAGGTAGGGAAGGATTGTAGTGTCCCAGGTAGGTCCCAGTGTAGTGGGATGGGTGAGGGACCCCATGTCCAGTCTCAGAGGAGAGGGAATGGGGATGGGTTGAGGCCCAAGGTGCCCGAGATCCGGTCCCAGGTCCTGGAGGGTTCCCTGCGGGAACACCAGGAGGGGAGCCTAGCCTGTACCATAGGGCCATCTGTTGAGGGAGACCCCACAGTGTCAGGAGAACTTGGGGGGGCGGCTGTAGCCAGCGTCCCACCAGTTCTGGTGTCTGGCAGTACCACTCCTAGTGAGGGGGTGCAGAAGTCCAGACAGAGGGTTGAGAGGGGGTTGCGGACCCCAGTGGAGAACCTGGAGGGTCAGGGGTCAGCTCTGAGAGCAGAGCCCCCCATGAATGACCTTGGTGAGACCATTTCTGGGTTGGGGGGAATCCAGACTCTGTCAGATGGGCAGAGGTCAGGAGACCTGCGCCAGCCAGACTCTTGTGTGGCCCTTCGGGACAGTGTGTCCCTTGAGGGGGGTAAGTGTGCCCCCCTGGAAGTCCTGGTGTGCCAGGCAATGGTTCAACCGCAGGGTGGTGACTCTGGGTTGAATGATCAGGTTCAGGGGGTAAACTCTGACCTGATGGGGGGTAAGTGTGCTCCCAAGGAAGTCCTGGTGTGCCAGGCAGTGGTTCAACCGCAGGGTGGTGACCCTGGGTTGGATGACCAGGTTCAGAGGGTAAACTCTGACCTGGTAGGGGGTAGGTATGCCCCCCAGGAAGTCCTGGTTTGCCAGGCAGTGATCCAGTCTGTGGGTACAGACCCTGGATTGGGAGGCCAGGTTAAGGGTGTCCCCCCTGACCTGGAGGAAGGGGCTACTGCTAACAGTGCCCCTACCATGTTGTCTTCTGGGGGGGCCACTCCTAGTTGGGTGGTTCAGGACCCCAGAGGAGAGGGCAGGGGGAGGGAAGCCTCACCCCTGGCCCTGGTCCAACCTGAAGGTACAGACCCCAGGTTGGAGGATCAGTTGCAGGTTAACATCCCTGCACTAGTGGAAGAATTGTGCAGGACTGCTTCTACAAGCACCCTGACAGTTTTTGACTCTGGGGGTGCCGCTTCTGCAGGGAGGTTACAGAGCCCCAGAGGGGAGGACCAGGGTCAGGTTGTCATCCCTGACCTGGTGGAAGAGAGAGTGGTCAAAGGGTGCCAGGCACCTGGGGCTACCACCCCCCACTCTCCACAGTCACAGTGGTTAGAGAGGCCTGAGGTCGGGCTCTCATCCCTGACAGTTGTCTGGGGCCACTGTGGCTTGCTGTCCGGGTGGACAGAGTTGCCCCTGGGGGGGGGAGGACGAGAGTCACACCCCGGGGGTGGAGTGGGCAACACCACTGTGTTGGCCCTGGTGGTACTATCTGCCCATTGCAATACATCTGTGAGCAAAGTAAAGTTAGGTGTTGCACAGATGGTGTCTGTAGATGTGGAGAAAGGTTCCCCATGGGTTAGCTTAGTGGGCCCTGAGAGTATGGACAGAGGGATCCAACTGGAGTCAGGAAGGCGTAGAACTGGAGCATGCCCCTGCTGTTGTGGGCCTGGGTCCCGGTTCTATCGCCCCAATCAGGGAAGTACATCAAGGTATTGATTGTTCTCCCCTGGCTTTAGGCTGGTAGGGGGTCGTGTTGGACTTTTGCTTATGCAGGGTCATCCCCAGTCTTTTTCGCCTCCTGCCTCCTATGTTTTTCTGACATGTTGCTGTTGGCTTTTCAACTCTGAGCACTTTACCACTGCTAACCAGTGCTAAAGTGCATATGCTCTCCTGTTTAAATTGTATGTAAGTGGTTTATCCATGATTGGCATATTTGATTTACTAGTAAGTCCCTAGTAAGGTGCACTAGAGGTGCCAGGGCCTGTAAATCAAATGCTACTAGTGGGCCTGCAGCACTGGTTGTGCCACCCACATAAGTAGCTCTGTAATCATGTCTCAGACCTGCCACTGCAGTGTCTGTGTGTGTATTCTTACACTGTAAATTCGACTTGGCAAGTGTACCCACTTGCCAGGCCTAAACCTTCCCTTTTCTTACATGTAAGGCACCCCTAAGGTAGGCCCTAGGTAGCCCCAAGGGCAGGGTGCAGTGTATGGATAAGGTAGGACATATAGGGCCTGATTCTAACTTTGGAGGACGGTGTTAAACCGTCCCAAAAGTGGCGGATATACCACCTACCGTATTACGAGTCCATTATATCCTATGGAACTCGTAATACGGTAGGTGGTATATCCGCCACTTTTGGGACGGTTTAACACCGTCCTCCAAAGTTAGAATCAGGCCCATAGTAATGTGGTTTATATGTCCTGACAGTGAAATACTGCCAATTTCGTTTTCACTGTTGCAAGGTCTGTCTCTCTCTCATAGGATAATATGGGGGCTACCTTTAAATATGATTAAAGTGTAGATTCCCCTAGAGAGTAGATGGACATGTGGAGTTTGGGATCCCTGAACTCACAATTTAAAAATACATCTTTTAGTAAAGTTGATTTTAAGATTGTGAGTTTGGAAATGCCACTTTTAGAAAGTGAGCATTTTCTTGCTTAAACCATTCTGTGACTCTGCCTTGTTTGTGGATTCCCTGTCTGGGTCAGTTTGACAGTTGGGTTGTTTTTCACCTCACACCAGACAGTGACACAAAGGGAGCTGGGGTGTGATCTGCATTTCCTGATTAGCCATCTCTGCTAGGAGGGAGGGGTGGAGTGGTCACTCTCATCTGAAAGGACTGTGCCTGCCTCTGACAATGCTGTCTCCAGCCCCCTGGTGTGTGTCTGCTGCCTTGCCTGGGCAAGGCAGGATTTCACAAGAAGGTGTGAGTCCCCTTTGAAGGAAGGTGACTTCAAAGACTAAAATGGGTATAAGAAGGGCACCCAAACTTACAAACTTTAGAAACACTTCTGGAATCAAGGGGAACCTCTGCCTGGAGAAGAGCTGATCGCTGAGGAACAAGTGCTGCCCTGCCTGTGACTGTGCTTTGTGGAGCTTTCCTGCAGTGCTGCTTCTGCCAGAGTAAGAGGGCAAAGACTGGACTTTGTGTGCCTTCCATCTTGAAGAAGAAATCTCCAAGGGCTTGATGTAGAGCTTGCCTCCTGTTGTTGAAGTCTCAGGGATAGCAAAGACTTCTTCCTGCCAGCACCTGGAGTCTCTGGAGAGACCCCTACTCTGCTCTGTGGTGCCCTTCTAGTTCCTGGGACCCTGAAAGGAGAGGCTGGCAGCCTAAGGACAAAAATACACGCACCGAGCACCGTGCGGAGAAAAGATCGACGCGAATCCGATCGCGGCTGAGAAAACGACGCGACGCCGGCTCCGCAGCTGAGAAACGACGCCGCAGGAAACGCGACCGGAGAATCGACGCCCGGAGCAGGAGAAACGACGCGCAGCATCGCTGACGAAGGCTGAGAGATCGCAACCTGCGCCGCGGGACTTTCGGACCGTCGCGTGGCTGGCTTTTTCGACGCGCCTCGCCGTGCCGAGCTGTTTTCGACGCATATAACCGTGCAGGGTTATTTTCGACGCACACCGCCCGTGCGGGGTTATTTTTGACGCAAACCAGGTACATTTTCACGCTAGCAGCGCTAGTGTGGTGTTACAACTACCTAAAGACTCTTTTTAGTTTAAACCTTTAAAAAATCATAACTTGACTTTTGTATGTTGGATTTTTGTCGTTTTGGTCTTGTTTTGTCTAGATAAATATTTCCTATTTTTCTAAACTGGTGTTGTGTCATTTTGTAGTGTTTTCATTAGGTTACTGTGTGTGTTGGTACAAATACTTTACGCCCAGCACTCTGAGGTTAAGCCTACTGCTCTGCCAAGCTACCAAGGGGGTAAGCAGGGGTTAGCTGAGGGTGATTCTCTTTTATCCTAACTAGAGTGAGGGTCCTTGCTTGAACAGGGGGTAACCTGACTGTCAACCAGAGACCCCATTTCTAACAGGTATGATCCAAAGTTACCATGTTTACAGAGAGAGAGCATATACACTTTATCACTGGTTAGCAGTGGTAAAGTGCGCAGAGTCTAAAAACCAGCAAAACAGTATCCAAAACGAGGAGGGAGGCAGGCAAAAAGTTAGGGGTGACTACCCTAAGGCTGTCAGGTCTAACAAGGGGTTGATACATTTTGCAAACTGAATTTTGTGTAAAGATCAAAGTTTGTGAACTTTGCATATGTCACTTTCACACAAAGTTTCCTAAAAAAAATACAGGAGATTTTTTCACCAAAACATTATTCATACACTTTGAATTTTACGTAGTTGGGATATTTAACTAAATCAAGATCCTTGATCCTTTTAAAGTTTAGAACTCTGGTGCCAGGTGCAGCAACATACAAAGCGGCATTTATGTAGCATGCAGTCTTTAGAGGCATTCGATGAAAAGCAGCTTCCTAAAGAGAGACGAATAATGTTCATTTAACTTTATACGTATAATTACGCTCATGTGAGAGATATTAGTGCAAATATTTAGGAACAGAGAGCCTATGAATTAACATCTCCATCTGCCCTGTTATATTTAAGGACCTGGAAGATGTACCCTTCTGCTCTTATTTTTATACATCAATTCAGCCTGAAAATAATCAAATCGAAGGACATTGTCAAAAATTAGGTTTGGGTTGGTTTATCTCCTACAACTTAATAAACACAATCAATCCAAAACACAATTCTTACTGAATCTCTGCTAGACACCAATATCAAAACCATCTGATAAAGGGATAAGATTTTTTTTTTTTTTAGGGCAAAATATATCTAGAAAAAAGTAAATCTCCATTGAAAAACAGTTAACTGTTGCTTGAGACCGAGGTATGATTTCAGGCTTACTGCAATAGAATGGAGATCGGATGCACCATGTGGGTCATCCTGGTAAATGTTTGTACCTTTGGGGGTGCTTTCTGGACTCTAATTCAAAACCTTTTTGAAGGGAAAGTTTGAAAGCAATGGCTGACAAAGGTCCCTTGAAGTCAGATAAGCTCCTATCATGCTTTCAATGAAGTAATTGGTTTGGTGACAAAAGCTATGATTGGGACAAAGCTGCCTTGGTTGCTGTGCGGGATGGGTATATTTGCCCCCTAGCCCTCATCCATGGCTTCACCTTTGGAGCTAATTTAAAGTTTGTCAGGTGGCCCACCATTTATCCACCCCTAATAAACTCTGCTGTCCTAGCATTGTACTTCCCATGGCACCGTGGCTTCTGTGAGGGGAATTTAAATTTGCTAAGCAGCAGCTAAGTTTCATGTGGCCGCTCAGCAAACAATTTTTATTTCCAAAAAATTCCTTAGCCATGACAACCTGGAAGGTTTTTCCCAGGAAACACGGTAATTTTCTTTTTTTTCTTTGGCACAGGCAGACTTTTCCTTGCAGTCCCATATAGGAAAGAAGTATGTTGGACCATCTGCTTTAAGCAGGGCGGATATTCGGAGGTACTTAGACAAATGACCCAACTCTGGACATATATACACTTATAGCCCAAATGAGCAACCAGTAAAGTATAAGTAGTCTAGCATCGACACGTCTTTAGGGAGTTTGCACACAGAAAAGGGATCTAAATCACAATGGGTTAGATCCCTCTGTTGCCAACAAAGGAGGACTGCTAATGGGTTTCACAAATATTTACCCACTTCTTAATGGATTGATTTGCCTGTTTAATCCCCACTGGTACAGTGTGATGACTCCACTCCTTTTGCTACCTTTCATTTGATGTACCAATCATGGATCAATCATATATTCAATTCAATGTGTTTTTGTACATACCTGCAGTGGATTCGGTAATGCCATGTAATAGTTATCACTGTACGTTTTGACTTACTGATCAAAGGGCACTGTTACATTTACTGCACATGCTAAACAGATTCAGGCAATGGTTTGCATGACTAACTTTCGTCTTTATTTTATGGCTGTGCTCTGAATAGGCTTTTTCACTTTTGTTTTGCAAATATAGAGAGTATTATTAGTTCTGTTTATAATCTTTTGGATAAGCTTTTGGATATATATATTTTGGATCGCTAGCGAATTTCATAAGTACATCTTTGTGTACAAGCCTTAATCTTCATTCGGAGTTTATTTTGCACTTTATGATGGGATAGCACTTGCCTTGGACTATGTGCCTGAGCCCATCTTTAATTTCTCTTCACTGTTTCACCTAGCTCCTTGTCGGAGGCTGTTATGTGCTGAGGGCCCCTGAGGTTCAAACGCCTCTTCTCTGTTCACTTCGAAAATAAAACTCTGCTGCACTATTTGCCATACAGAGTGAGTGCTGTTTCTCTGATTTTCCTGTTTTGTGGATTAGGTTTATTCACTGGATGCTCCTCCAGTGTTGGTGTTCCACACCTGGATAATAGTAAGATATAGGCTATGATACGTATGTAATTTTCAGTACTGTTTTCAATTTTTCAATTTGATTATTTATAGAATTATTTGTATTTTATGTTTTTATACAATATTTAAATTTTACTGTCAAGAGGTTCTCTACAATATTTTAATGTACGAGTTAGTATTGCAATTTTGACACACATAGTTAATATTTAATTGTTTCATTTAATAAAGGTAGATAACACACTTTGTAAGAGTTTTTTATTTATTCGCATTTTAGTTTAGTGTACATGTATAATTTTTTAATTGCATACATATTTTGCAGATAGGGAAAACAATTACATCATTATATTTAAACTATATTTTAGTACAGTTTTCGTAGTAAATAAAATATGCAAATGATAGTTAGATATTGTACATGTTGACATTTTTCTTAGATTTCCTCCTTTGTAGTATTTTAAAACATTTTACATATCATTTTTAAGTACATTTAAAAAAATGTTATTTGTATTGTATTAAATATTTTATAATTTAGATATATGTTTAATATTTTGAAATCATTTTCCTTGAATATTTGACATGGTTTAGACAGTTTTACATTTTCAAACATGTTTAATTATTGTTGCATTCAAACTCAATTGTTTTCCATAGGGGGAAAATATATTTTGTTGTTAATTTTCATTTGGCTACCTTTTTTTTACTGCTAACTAATCTATTGTAGTCTATTGGTATCATTGTTGGTTCATTTTCCTAGAAGTAAACAAAGAGAAGGTGCTGCTATTTGGTTGAGCGGGTAAGTCCTTGTTTAAGTTTTTTTATAGGGTTTTGGAGCTGGGGAATGTAGGAACTGGTAGTAAATGGTAAGTTTTGTTTTGTTGTTTTGCTATTGCTAGTTTTTGTGTTTTGGTTTTATCATACCTGGCATCCTTGGTGTGGTCTCCCCTTTCTTTTTTGCCTCTGCTACCCATGTTTTGACTGTGTGCTGGACTCTGTTTTTGCTCCTTTTGGTACGCTAGGAGCTTTACCACTGCAGACCAGTGCTAAAGTGCAAGTGCTCCTGTGTAAATGATATGTGTAATTAGCTTTTCCATGATTGGCATTTTTGATTTGCTAGTAAGTCCCTAGTAAAGTGCACTAGAGGTGCCCAGGGCCTGTAAATCAAATGCTACTAGTGGGCCCATAGCACTGGTTGCACCACCTGCATGAGTAGCCCTGTAAGCATGGCTCAGACCTTCAACTGCGGTGTCTGTGTGTGCAGATGTAAACTGGCAATTCGACTTGGTAAGTGTACCCACTTGCCAGGCCAAGACCTTCCCTTTTTATACATGTAAGGCACCCCTAAGGTAGGCCCTTGGTGGCTCCATGGGCAGGGTGCAGTGTATGTTAAAGGTGTGACATGTACTGTTGTGATTAACATGTCCTGACAGTGAAATACTGCCAAATTCAATATTCACTGCTGCAAGGCCTACTTCTCTCACAGGTTAACATGGGGGCTGCCTTTAAATAACTTTTAAGTTCAGTTTCCCTTTGGGAGAAGATCCAAATATGGAGTTTGGCATCTCTGAACTCACAATTAAAAAACACAGCTTTTGGTAAAGTTGTTTTTTAAATTGTCAGTTTGAAAATGCCACTTTTAGAAATTGGGCATTTACTGGCTTAAACAATTTTGTGACTCTGCCTGTTTGTGGATTCCCTGTCTGGGTCAGACTGTCAGTTGAGCTGTTTGTGTATCCCCTTTAGACAGTGAGACAAAGGGAGCTGGGGTGTAGCCTGAATATCCTGATGGGCCATCTGAGCTGGAGTGAAGGGAGAAATGGACACTCACGCCTGAATGGGCTGTGCCTGCCATCACACAATGCAGTCTCCAACCCCCGGTGTGTGTCTAGGGCCAAGCATGGGCAAGGCTGGATCAAGTGAACAACAGAGACTTTTGTTTGAAGTTTACCTACATCAAAGGCAGGAAGGGGTATAAGTAATGGACCCAAAACCCCAGATTTTTAGATAAGTTCTGGGACCAAGAGGAACCTCTGCCAAGGAGAAAAGCTGAAGAGCTGGAGGAGGAGTACTGCCCCTTTGCCTGTGACTGTGCTTTGCTGGGTTGGCCTGCAGTTCCTGCTTCTGCCTGAAAGTGGACAAAGATTGGACTTTGTTGTGCATTCCTGCTTGTGAAGAATCTCCAAGGGCTTGAACTGAGCTTGCCTCCTGTTTTGAAGCCTCAGAGATGTCAAAGGCTTCCTCTGCCAGCACCTGGACTCTCTGCTGAGAATCCTGCCCTACCAGGCCGTGCCCTGTCTGGTCCCTGAGCCCTTGAGAGGTGAAGTTGGCAGAAGAAGGACTAAAATCCATACACAAAACACCATGAGGGGACATTTTCGATGCACCACCTGCAACGCGGCTGAAAAACGACCTGTCACCCGCTTCATGGCTAAAATCGACACACCACCTGCATTGTGGATGAGAGATTGATGCATCGCGGCTAGAGGAACGACGCAACCTGCGGCTGCTGAAAACGACGCAATCCCCACACAGCACGGTTTTATAACATTGTGCAACTGGATTTCACACGCATCGTCGCTGGGTGTCAAAGTCATCATGAACCTGCGCTGATCCAGGGTGTCCTGTCAGGAAATCGTTGCATCGCTCTATCATGGGAGAGAAAAATGGTGCATTGCTGACCGGACTGGAGTAGAAACAATGCATGGCCTCACTTGTGAGTAAGGAATCAATGCATCGCATACTTTTCCAATGCACGCTCTGCCGTGCAGCATTATTTTGGATGCAAACTAGGTACTTTGTGCAACAACAGCATTCTCACTGTTTTTTAAGGATTAAGGGCCAGATGTTCAAAACTTTTTGCACGTCGTAAACAGCGAGTTTCCATGCCCAATCCCTTTTTTGTGAGCCGGTAACCTGGTTACCGACTCGCAAAATGGGACTGCGAGTTGCAATTAGGAAGGGGTGTTCCCCTTCCTAATTGTGAGTTGCAGCGCGATGCTGTATTGTTTTGTGACCGCAAAGCAATCGCAGTTACCACCAGTGTCCCACTGGTGGTAACCCATTCACAATGCCTTTGTGAATGGCAGGAAAAACATTTTTTCAGAGCAGGCAGTGGTCCTATGGACCACTGCCTGCTCTGAAAAAATAAAACGAAAACGTTTTATTTTTTAGTTTTGTAATGCATCTCGTTTTCCTTTAAGGAAAACGGGCTGCATTACAAAAAAAAAAAAAACTACTTTATTTAAAAGCAGTCACAGACATGGTGGTCTGCTGTCTCCAGCAGGCCACCATCCCTGTGAGTGCCGCCACTCGCAAGGGGGTCGCAAATTCCGACCCACCTCATTAATATTAATGAGGTGGGCCTTTGCGATGCCCTTGTGAGTCGCAGATGGTGTTAGGGACACCATCCTACATTCTGGATTGCGACTCGCAAACTGCGAGTCGGTCTGATTCGCAATTTGCGACTCGCAATTCCGATTTTTACTACATCTGGCCCTAAGACTCTTAGAGGGTCATTCTGACCCTGGCGGGCGGCGGGAGCCGGCCGCCTGGCGGGAACCACCAAATGGCCGCTCCGCGGTCAGAAGACCGCGGATGCCATTCTGGCTTTCCCGCTGAGCCGGCGGGCGACCGCCAAAAGAGCGCCCGCCGGCCCAGCGGGAAAGGCCCTGCAACAGGGAAGCCGGCTCCGAATGGAGCCGGCGGAGTTGCAGGGGTGCGACGGGTGCAGTTGCACCCGTCGCGATTTTCACTGTCTGCTAAGCCAGTGGCATGGGCAGTGCAGGGGCCCCCAGGGGCCCCACAACACCCATTCCCACCATCCTGTTCCTGGCGGTAAAGCAGCGCCGCCATGGAGATTCAGCCCATGCAGGGAAAATCCGGCGGGAAACCGCCGGATCCCCTTTTCTGACCACGGCTTTACCGCCGCGGTCAGAATGGGCTGGGAAGCACCGCCAGCCTGTTGGCGGTGCTTCCGTGGTCTCCGGCCCTGGGGGTCTTGGACCCCAGGGTCGGAATGACCCCCTTATTCTTTTCAAAATTCATATCTTGACTTGTGAATGTTGGATTTTTGTTGTTTGGTCTTTTTTGATTTAGATAAATATTGCCTATTTTTCTAAACTGGTATGGTGTCCATTTTGTAGAGTTTTCACTCTATTACTGTGTGTGTTGGTACAAATAATTTACACATTGCTTCTCGGGTTAAGCCTTTCTCCTCGTGGCAAGCTACCAAGGGGGTGAGCGGGGGTTACCCAGGTGTGTTTCTCCTTTACCCTCACTAGAGTGTGGGTCCCTGCTTGGACAAAGTGCAAACTGACTGCCAGCCAGAGACCCCATTTCTAACAGTTCCTCACTGCAATGCAGGGGAATTTTGATGCCCAGGGATGATGGTTGAAAATTCGTGACAGGCTGGCAAGATGGAGCAGGCACTGCATCAATCAGGTAGGCGAAGCAGCAATATTTCAGCTACGAGGGAGGCACTGCGTTGATTTCTGCAGACATTACATTGAATTTCCAATACACAGGGTTTTTCTTCTCTTTGGTAAAGTCTTTGCGGCCCTGTGACTTCAGAACAGGAGGAAAGCCCTTGGAGAGTACTTGTGGGGAAGGCAGAGTCCTTCCAGCAGAGTCAGGGGCCAGCAGGCAGCAAACCGCTGGTATTTGAAATGTAGGAGAGAGCCCCTCCACCCTTCCTGCCCAGGGAAACCCATCAGTATGCAGATGAATGCAGATGCAGCTGAGGGTCCTGTGGATATGGCTATCTGTGTGGAATGCACAAGGGGGGCTGTCAACCAGCACAGACCAGGTGTGGATTTGAGACAGGCTGTAAGGCACAGAGAGCAGTTAGAGCAGATAAGTGCCTACTTTCTAAAAGTGGCATTTCCAAAATAGTAATGTAAAATTCAACTTCACTAGTAAGTAGGTTTTCTCACTTCCATTTCAACCATACCAAACATGACAGAGCTACTCCTTTCAGATCAGAATCTATCACTTAAAAGTATATAAGGACAGTTACAATGCTGGGTTATGAGAGGGGCAGGCCTCACAGTAGTGAACAAAAACATGTTTGTGAGTTTGTGACTACCAGGACATGTAAAACACATAAGTACATATCCTGCCTTTTACGTACATAGCACCCTGCCATATGAGTCACCTAGGGCCTACCTTTGGAGTGACTCAAGTGTAGAAAAGGGGTGTTTTGAGGCTTGGCAAGTAGTTCTAAATGCCAAGTCGATGTGGCATTGAAACTGCACACACAGACCTTGCAATGGCAGGCCTGAGACATGGTTAAGGGGCTACTTATGTGTGTGGCACAATCAGTGCTGCATGCCCACTAGTAGCATTTAATTTATAGGCCCTGGACACATGTTGTACACTTTACTAGGGACGTACAAGTAAATTAAATATGCCAATTCGGTATGAGCTAATGTTACCATGTTCATAGGGAGAGATCACATGTACTTTAGCACTGGTTAGCAGTGGTAAAGTGTTCAAAGACCTAAAACCAACAAAAATGAGGTCAGACAAAGAGGAGGAGGAAGGCAACATTTTTGGAGTGACCCTTCAGAGAGGGCCTTTTTCCAACAATTTTGTTATTTTCTGTTGTTTGTATAGAATGATTGATATGTTTATGTTACGTTTACGTGTACTGTTTTTTGTGGGTGGGTATTACGTCTTATTTTTCAGGTTTAAAGATCCAAAGATATTGAGTGGATGTTTGAGTTTTGCAAATTTGTTTAAAGAAATTACTTTTAATATACTAATATTTATAATTTTGATTTCCTGTGATTTTGTTTTGTTTGCCCTGGGTGTTTTTCTTTCTTCTAAATCTTTTCAAGTTTGTATGTCTCCTTAAGAATTTTGGATGCTTTGAGGAATCTGTAGTGCCCCTGCTTTATTTTTGCATTTGTTTGGCCTTTTCTACATTTATTTTTCCCTTTTTCATGGATTATATTGTTGACTACATCTCTATGGAGGAATATCTGCAACTTCAGAACAGTATTTTTTTTTTGTTATGTGTTATTAAGTGGGAAATGTTTTACTTTTAAATGATAATCTATTGTACATGATTTATTATGTTCTATTTTATGTGTAATATTTAATTGTTTCTGTTTGATTTTGCTTGTATTTAAGTTTTGTTTACTTGTTTATTTATTTATCAAATAATTACTAAGCATTCATTTTATACATCACTTTCATTTGTAATTTGAGGAGAAAATGTAGTTCTCTGGTGTATGAAAATAGCATGTTTTATAATTAGTTAACTTTATTTTTATTGTTGCTGGTTTGGATTTTTCTTCAGTTTATTTGGTGTTGTGTAGGAAATTCAATTTTTTATAATAGGCTTTTGGCTATTGTTTGTAAGTGGTGTACTCCTTTGTTGTTATCACACTCATTGCAGCGGTCCAACCGTCGCATTAAAACCCTGGCGGTTGAACCACCAGGGAACCACCAGCTCTGCCACGATCTTGGATCCTGGTGGTCTGGAGGTGGCAGAGATCTTAAACAGCCAAGGCAGGACTGCAAGCAGCTCTGCCCTGGGGATTAAGACCTCATTCTCTGCCTGCCTTTTCATGGTGGTAGCAACACCAAGAAAAGGCTGGTGGAGAACAGGTGCAGGGGTCCCCACTGCCCAGCACCCTTACAATGTTCACTGACAGCTTTGCAGACAGTGAACATTGCGAGGGTGCTAGTGTACCCTGCAGGCTAGAGCATTGCCACCAGCTCGATAACGAGCCAGATACAGTGCTGTAGCCTGTTTACTGCTAAGCTGAGAGGTGTCTGCCCACCTGCTTTCCAGGAACCTCTTATTGGGGCCGGCAGGGAGGTCGCCTGTTGGCAGCAACCTCCCGACAGAAGTTCGGTGGACTGTGGAAACCATCCACCAAACTTGTAGTTACCCCCTCTGTTTGATTTATGTTACTGATTGTCCAATTTGTAGTTCTTGGCAGAATTATTCTTTATTGTGGGCTACTATCAACCTGTACAGTGTAGGTTGGGTTCTAGCTAATGTGGATGGGAAGGCATTGTATCATTTTTCCACTGTGCTGTATGTTTTGGCTTCCTGAGTAAAGGTGTTCTCGAAGACATGTCACTGGGGTATGTGGAATTTGGCTTGGCATTTGTGTCCTGAAAGATGTAGTCTGTCAACAAGGGTGTCCTAAAAATGCTACATTAAGGAACTTAGGGCCTCATTACAAGTTTGGCAGTGGGACGAGTCGAACGCCAAACTTGTGGGGCTGAGACCGCTGTCAAACCGAAAGTCTCACCCCCTGTGATATTAGGATGTTCCAGCCAGGCTGACTGGCAGTAGCATCATATTATGACTTTCTTGCAGGTCTGCCTGGCGGAAACAGTGCTACAGTATTGGTCTCTTCTCTATTAAGGGAGGCAAGGTCAATGCTGTAGCACTACAGCACCCTTGGAATAAGCACTGTCTGTAAAGCAGACAGTGTACATTCCGAGGGTGCTTGGCAGGGGTCTGGGGCACCTGTGGCCCACAGCATAGCCTTTCCACCAGCTTTTCTATGGTGGTTGAACCACCATGGAACGGCTAATGGAAAGGGGACTTGTGCTCAGTACGGCAGTACTGAACTCAGCACCGATGTGGCTCAGCACAAGTCAGAACGCTGTCAGCCTGCCGGGAGC
The DNA here is from genome assembly GCF_031143425.1 of Pleurodeles waltl. Classification (NCBI taxonomy): domain Eukaryota; kingdom Metazoa; phylum Chordata; class Amphibia; order Caudata; family Salamandridae; genus Pleurodeles; species Pleurodeles waltl. Next base: position 867,734,509 of record NC_090442.1, on the reverse strand, counting down.
CATGTTCCTGCCAGTGGCGGTGGTCCTCTGGTGGTCCGACTGCCAGGGTCATAATGTGGAGCTGGGACCACCTGCAGTGTGGCTGTCTGACCACCACCGTGGCATTTACGGTGCTCAGATGACAATGCCCTAGTGAGGCCCTAAGTTCGTGTTTGTTTTGTTGGCAGGAAGGACTTTATATGAGCAAGTTGCAGTGGTTACCAACCTCTGTGGCAGGAAATTAGGCTAGTGCAATCATGCTTTCAACTTTGAAGGCAAACTGGCTGTTTGTGGCATATTCTATGACTAGTGCAGATTGCAGGAGGTTTCTCTAAATACTTTGGTTTAAGTGGTACTAACAGTGTTGTATGGCTGTGCATGGCTAAATGTTTAGGATAGTTTGAGTCATGGCTTGTTCAAAATGGGGAGTAGTTTGTTTTAATGTTAGTGTGGTTAAGCAGCTCATAGTGCTATTTTGTTTAATAGCTAGATGGGAACATACAAATGGTATTTTAGTGTTTTGATATTCATCATGTATGGTGTTTATCTGAGTGAATGGTTTGGGGCACATTTATAATCTTGCATTTTTGACATTGAGTTAGTTTTAGTAAGTTACCTGTGGTAACCTACTAAAAATATTACGGTACATTTCTCATTGTTACAGTTGTTATGTAGGAGGAAGGGTTCCCAACTACGCATGGTGATTAGTGTTCAGGAATTTGGAGGTTTTGATGTCTTTTAGAGGCAGAAGGGGCATCAATGGTGAATTTTTTAGTTCTTGCTACTAAACACTTTAAGATCAGTATAAGTGGTAGCTGGTCTCTGATGTGGCCAGGGACTTTAGGAAGTACATCTTTTGATCTTTTAGTTGGGGTTCTTCAGAACTAGTGCTTTCTCCATTTAAATCTTGTACTACACATTCTACTTCAATTTTGGCAACATTGGGGCGAGTTGTTCCCTTACATTAATAAAAGTGTCATTTATAGTAGTGACCCTCCCATAGAAAGTATTAGTGAAAGATTAAGTACATTTCCAATTGGTAATTTCTGTCCTTGTACTTTGTTTGGTGTAAATGTAGCCCATGTGGTAGAGTAATTGCTTCCATTTCTGATATGATATATGTTGCTCTTTTGGTCATTATGCCTGAAAATAATGTACTAATATTGAGTATTACATGTTACAAAAATATAGAATGCATTTTTATGGACTTGCTCATTTGTTTCCTTTTTTTATACTTACATAGGTATTCTTGCTGGAAATTGCAGTTTTTATTTTCAGGTGTTCTGTAGGGAATCTTTTAATGTTACTCAGGTGTTTCCTTTTCTGTTGGAGAAATAAATGCATTTAGTTTTATTTTAAATGTTTGTTTATTGGTAGTTTTAGTAGGGGCTGAAGAAGTGTATTTAGAGTATAACCATTTTTGGGTTACATTCTGTTAATGAATTGTTTTAAATAACGTAATTGTTTACTATGTATTTGAAGGCATGAACATTCTATTCTTTTTTTGATTAGTAGTTTCATAACTCTATAGAAATCTATTTATAGTATGTATATTTGGAAACATATATACAGTATTTTGCGTCCTTTCTGGAAAATCTGAGTATTATCTTCTTGCAATGTTTTGTGATTTTTTGGAGCAGTAAGTAGTTATATTCTGTGTGCCTCTTTATTGTTGGTTTAATTGATTGTGTAATGTTTTTGGTTTATTTTGTTAATGGAGTCATTTAGTTGGTTAGTGCTCTTTTAGTTTGATTTTTTTAGCTAATGCCCTTCTTGATGAATGCTAATTAGTGTTGATTTTATAATGTTCACTATATATTTTGGTGCATTTTATTAAATTAAATGTGTTATTAATTTAAATATTGCAAATTATTTTTGTTTGAAATTTAAATGTTACCAATTGTGGTAAATATCTAGTTTTATTACTATTCTGATTTTTTGGAATTGACTTTTTGGGGGTTATTCATGTTTATTTTAGTAACGTTAGATTGTTATAATGCAGTTAGAATATTTTTGAATTGTTAAATGGTTAATTCTTTAAGTGAAATACCACCATTGTTATGTTCTGTTTTAAAACTGTTGATACTTCCAGATATTAGTGTACTTGATATTTTTTGTTTCGATATTTATTACTATGTATATGTTTATGTAAAGGTTCCGATATTTTTGTTAGCAAGCTAAGTGGAAATTTATATTTTTGAACAGTTATATTTTGACTATTAATATTTGTGTTATTCTAGTTAACTATAGGAAGAAAATATTTTTTTTTAGCAATATTTATTTCCTGCTATTATTGTAAATAAATATGTTTCTCATTGATATTATGTCAGTAATCCTACTCTAAAGTAGGCCTGGTAAAAAGGTAATTCTGCTTTCAAGATTTTGGTAATTTTGCTTAATGACTTTTGTGCATAATTACAACGAATGCAACATTATGCTCCATTGTGTAATGACACTACTGTATGGGAAGAAACCGTAATGCAAGATGCATGGAAGCCTGTGATTGGCACATACACAAGTGGCATCTTCCCAAAGGATGCAGCATTTGTTTTAATGCAGGTGGTAAACAAGCATTTCAAGTTGAACTTTTACCTGAGTAGAGGGTTCAGGTAAATTTAGAGTGCAAAACTAAACATCAAAATGCGAGTGGCATTTTTTATTTTATGTGAGTAACGAGAGAATCAGATACAAATGTACATTTTCTAGTATGTTTTTACCCAAACCAACCATTTAGGTACTTTTATGAGCATGAAAAACTTTTTTATTTTTTACTTTAACAAGAAAAACATGAATTAAAGACTGGAAGGCTTCAATACATACTGTGGCAACTTCCTTTTCCTGTCCTGAAGACTCCTCCTGCTGCTTTCTTCAATCATTTGTCATTTTGAATTTGGATTTTGGAGGGAAAACATTAATTTCCTTTTGATTGCAAACTCTGATTCGTCCACACCTTTGGATTCTGTACTTTGTGAGGCAAATCAGGATAGTTCATGTCAATACTTTGCTTTCACTTAGTTGTTTGGGAAGGGAAGGCACCAGTACTTTCTTCATTTTTGTTTTATTATGCTTTTGTTTGCTGTTGGATGGCCTGGGATTAGGAGTAGAAGTAATGTTTCTGCAACAATGTTTGCACATTTTTAGGATTGTGGAGGTCCAGTGTAAAAAAATATATATTCTCAGTTTCCTTGTGCTTTTTGTTAATTTTTGTACAGATCTGTTAAACATTTTACAGTGATGATGTTTTTCTTGTTGGGGCCTATTCTGCCCTGCAGTAGACCTCAGGTGTATTTTTAATATATTTTTCACATTCTCACTGCTGGTCTGCTATTTATTTTATAATCATTTTAAGGGGTTGTGAATGACCTTCTGTTAAATGCAAAAAGTAGGCTAAAATCTGCCTGCCTGTTAGTGACTGGGGTTGCGGTGTCTCCTGGAGTCCAGACTCATGCAACATTACATTTTCCTTTGTTCTCTCCTCTTTTTCACCATGTGTTTGCCCACCAATTTTTGTGAATTTGTGTATGCATGGTATGGTTTATATTGTATTTTACTTATTTCTGTCACTTTTCAAAATATTTTGGAGGGGTCATTTTTATTGCTTTGGGCTGTTTGTGGTTGACAAATGTTTAAAATTAAAATTTCTTTTCTGACATTGTTGATTTACCGGTGGTATGGCAATATCATCTCTGGGCCCAGACACACTTTATAAATGATAGATATGTGTTCAATACTTTCCCTGCAACACTACAAGATTGTTTGGGGAGTGGGGCTTAAGGTGCTTCAGGCAAGGTAGGGACACCATGCTCTTTGTTCTCCATATCTCCTTCTTTGCAGTTAGTGTAGCCAGAGTGTGTGTGTCACAAGCCAAAATTTTGTAATTGTTCTCTATGTCTCCTTCTTTGCTGGCTATGCAACAGTGGCCAATTTGTGGATCCAGTGAGTGTGTATGTGTGTAGTGGGCACTTAGGGCCAAAGTTATAAGTGGGCTTGTGTCACTTTGCATCCACGCAATGTGGTGCATTTGTGATGCAAGCCCAAAGGTGATTTACAAAGCCTGCAAGGCACCCTGGTGTGGCCCTGAGTGGCTTGAAAAATCAGGAGTAAAGCAATCCAGCACAAATTGCTGTGTTGTATTTCTCTGCCCGATGGAGGCATTCCAGCTATATTGTGTGGGTGTTCCCACGTAACATCTTTGGATTTTGATGCATTCTTAGATTTCACAGAAGTGGTAGACCTGGGAATGTGCCAAAATGCTACGCCTTTCCAGGCGCATTCTGCAGCACACATAGAAAGAGGAAAATGACTCACAAGATTGTTTTTGTGCTGGAAGGTCCCCCTTCCTGCACAAAAAAATTCTCCTCCTCACAATGCAGGCACCCTTGCACTATGGTGCAAGGGTACCTGCATTGGCACTAAGTAGTCAAAATGGGACCATCACAGGGACAAAGAGAGGAATGTGCCACATTCTTTTAAATATTGTACATTCCTGCCCTTTCTCTTCCATGCAATTCAAGATAATTTGGATGATAAGCGATGATTACCTAAAACCGGTCCTATGATGCTTATTTCTGGTCCAGGGAGGACCTGGCCTGGCAGTGTGGGCTGAACAGTTCTCATCCAAACTAAGGTGACATGATGTGCAAAAAAAATAATAGTGGGTTTAGGCCAAGATCTTGAAAGATCGTGAAATGCACGATGGGTGCTGCTGGTTCCGCTGGACATCACCATTGCCGCCGGCTCTATTATAAGACGGCTTGAATGTTGATGTGACTTTTCCGCTGGGCCAGCGGATGGAAACGCTGTTTCCGTTCGCTGGGCCAGCGGAAAAGTCATAATAGGGTGCTAAGCATACCGCCAGCACTGGCGGTATGTTGGCTCCAGCGGCTTCAGCGGTCTTTTTCCAAGGCCGCCAAAGTCGTAATGAGGGCCTTTATATTTAGGTTTGGCAATAATATCTTGCTATGGGCTGATAAAATGTCAAAAAGTCAATAAAGGTCAACTTTTTGTTTTTTATGAGGCATACCATCAGGAAAATAAATAGTATAAAATAGTGTGGTTAATTTTCTTATCTATTCACAGATACCCAATGATGATTTAGCCGGGCAGGACTTAAGCATAAAGTCTATGCATGGTATGAATGAAAGTATGACATTGGAGTAGGGGCAATTCCCTACTTTCCTAACCTAGTAAGGATTAGGCAATACATACTGATCCTTCAAATACTGGTCCTGACGAAAGCCTCAGTATCTCCTAGGAAGGATGAAACATGTAGACCGCAAGGAAGGATACTTGGATAATTAGACCCCACATAATGTCTGCATTTGTCTTTAACGCTTAAAGCAGATATGCCTGAGGCAGCCTTTTAACCACTTACTTGCAGGATCCCTTGAAATATTTGTAGGTGCACCCTGAAAGAGATCAGGTTGAAGCCTGAGGTAAAAGCAGTAGACTCCTTCATGAGACATGCCTTCAGGATTGGGATTCAGGAAGGAAGAGAATTTTATAGGAAAATCACTCAAATGACAGTACCATCTGACACCAACTAGACTCATTGAGGACCCCTTGTTTTGATTTGTGTATGGTTATTTTAGAGAAGTTGGGGGGTCCCAGTTGATTTCCTCTCTCGCTCCCTTTGAATATTTATAAAGCTTACCTTATATAAATACTAGAAATTCAATGAAATTCAACGAAATTCAATGAAACGTTAAAGTAACGTTATAGGTAGTTGTTGTAATTACATAAAAACTAATATTTAAAAAACAAAGAAACCTTGAAATTCGCCAGTTATAGGTTACTGAGCTAATTATAACTTGCACCCCTGCCATGCACTGCTTATGACCTCACTTGTGACATGTTAAATGACATAGGCCCTCATTCTGACCTTGGCGGGCGGCGGAGGCCGCCCGCCAAAGTCCCGCCGTCAGGTTACCGTTCCGCGGTCGAAAGACCGCGGCGGTAATTCTGACATTCCCGCTGGGCTGGCGGGCGGCCGCCTTCAGGCCGCCCGCCAGCCCAGCGGGAAAGAGGCTTCAACGATGAAGCCGGCTCGGAATCGAGCCGGCGGAGTGAAAGCTGTGCGACGGGTGCAGTTGCACCCGTCGCGTATTTCACTGTCTGCACAGCAGACAGTGAAATACTTGTAGGGGCCCTCTTACGGGGGCCCCTGCAGTGCCCATGCCAGTGGCATGGGCACTGCAGGGGCCCCCAGGGGCCCCGCGACCCCCCCTACCGCCATCCGGTTCCCGGCGGTCGGACCGCCGGGATCTGGATGGCGGTAGGGGGGGTCGGAATCCCCTCGGCGGCGCAGCAAGCTGCGCCACCTTGGAGGATTCAATGGGGCGGCGGGACACTGGCGGGAGACCATTCGTCTCGGCGGCGGTGCTCCCGCGGTCCTCCGCCCTGGCGGTCTTTGACCGCCAGGGTCAGAATGACCGCCATAGTCATTACATCACTGATCACATCAGTTATGGCACCATAGTCATGTACAGCATAGAGCTACTGAGAATACACATTTGGGTCAACAACTTGGAATTACCTCAAGCCATGGGGAGAGGCATTGTGAATTTTAAAAATGATATGTTGTACCATTCACAAATCACTAACATCTGGGGGGGAAGAAGTACTGCCTGTTTAAGGCTGAGTGCTCCTGATGTGGGTTGCAGTGGTATGTCTGTAGGGTGGTTGTGATATAAAGCCAAAGCCTGCTCTGAAAAAAACTGTGAAAAAGTCCAAAGCTGCTGTTGACTACATATTAAACATCAGTGAATATGTAGGCACATTCCCATGTTAAATCATTGTAATACCTGGCATAGACCAATTTTATAAGCAGTGCATGTTTTCCAGAACTTCATAAACGATTTCGAGACATTGCAGATTATTGACTAATGTAGACTGCAGAGATATCCTAAAGGTGGTACATTTCAAACTTTTGATGTAAATATGGCTCGAAGACTGTGTTCCAATATGCTCATATCAGGAATGTCTGTTGTATATTTCACTTTTGGAGCATTGCCCATTATGTTTGACAGAATGTGTCTCTACAGTGGCATATGCATACCTGTTAAACTCTCAACTTAAAATTGTGGTTCATGTGAAGTCTTTAGAAGGATGATTCCATTAAGGTGAACCTAAAAATATCCACAGAGGTTGAGTTTTGAAGTCCACAAATCCTACTGAATTGCGTCAAAATTTGTATGTGATATCATCAGTGATGTCATTAATGATGTCATTTAACATGTCATGAGCAATGTAATAACTAAGGTTATAAGCATTGCAAGGTTTGGGGTGCAAGTTATAGTTAGCTCGAGAAATTACCACTGGTGATTTTCAATTTTTTGGCTTTAATATTGTTATAACACCAACTATAATGTCTCTTTAACCCTTGCTCTTTTCAGGGAACGTCTATTGTTTCTTAATGTAAAGTAGGATTTTATTACCACACCTAACTATATTCTCACTTTAACCTATGCTTCTTTCAGTGAATGTCTACGTTTTTTGTTAGCATTCACCCAACTCCTCCACTGAGCATAGAATTTCACCCTGTGTGGTGTGGAGTTTGCCACAGGGCCTGACCTGTAGCCAGACACTGTGCTCTACCACATGCAGACGTCCAACCACACCACATGAATGGTCTCTGGCTGTGTGTAGCATGGCATTGGCCTCAGGCCCTGAACCAAACCCCATGCAGATGACCAGCCCCTTGCTGCACATGGCCAGATGCCATGTTTGGTAGTGTTTGGACACCCACTTGGGAATAGGGCTAGGGCCTGGCCATTGATGTAACCCTGTGCCCAGCCAACTTATTGGCTGCCAATCCTCTGCCATGCACAGTCTTTCCCCGTATGTGGTGTAGGGATGGGTGCATGACCTGACCAGTGGCTAGGTCCTTCAATCAATTCTCCAAGGGTGGTCAAATACCTACCACACACAGCCTTTCTCCCTGTGTGGTGTGAGGTTGGCTGCATGACCTCCATCCAACCCCTTTCTCTACACGAGACTAGCTTTCGCCCCATACAGCCTTTGGCCATGAGCTGTATGAGGTTGGTCGTAGGGCCTGGTCACAGGCCCAATCCCATCCAATGCTCATGGGGGACTTACCCCCGTCAACTACCCCCCCCCCCACAGACTCCAGCTCACAAATTAATTTGTAGTTTTTATAGTTGTAGTACTGTGGTACTCTTTCACAAACTTCACCTGTTGATGATTTTGTGGTCTTGCGGTACCCTGGCTCCTACAGAAGTCCCATCTTACTACACAGGGGAATGCTGGGACCCACAGGAATTCCACATGATTTACAGCACAATGTTTTTTTGGCACCGTGAGGTTCTGACTGGGACCCCTAACCCCCCAGAAGTGCCAGGCTGCCAGGTTACTTATATGTTTTCAAACTTTTGGTTTACGGCACAGTGATCTAAGGGGTCATTACAACATTGGCGGTAAAAGGCGCTTACTGCCGCGCAGAAGACCGCCAATACACCGCCACGGCGGCGGTATTCCGCCACACCTATTATGACACACATCTTGGAATCCGCCGAAATTCAGACACCCACACAAGACCGCCACACCAAAGGTCAGTGATAAACTGGCGGAAACAAATCCTCCACCTCCACGCCAACAGAAACACGCCCATGCTATTACGACCCACGAATCCACGCAGCGGTCTTTCAACCGCGGTATTCCATTGGCGGTACACACCGCCGCACTCAAAATACACACACACATACAAAACACCGCCACATTGGACAATTCCAAATGCACACACCTGATACACATACACACACCACTCCCACACACCCAATACAATATAAAACACACACCCACATCACCCACAAACCCCTACGACCAAAAATCAGAGACGAAGGCGACAGACAGAGAGCAAAGAATAGACAACCCCACTACACAGAGGCACACAACACCATCACCCACACAACATCCACACACAAAACACCACACACCACTACACTCACCACAACCATCACCACATACACCACCCCACACATCACCCACACCACCCCATGGCACACCAAAGACACCCCCGCTTCTCCGAGGAGGAGCTCAGGGTCATGATGGAGGAAATCGTCCGGGTAGAGCCACAGCTATTTGGCTCACAGGTACAGCACACATCAATAGCCAGGAAGATGGAGCTATGGCGCAGAATAGTGGGCAGGGTCAACGCCGTGGGACAGCACCCAAGAAATAGGGAGGACATTAGGAAGAGGTGGAACGACCTACGGGGGAAGGTGCGTTCAACGGTCTCCAGGCACAACATCGTGGTACAGCGGACTGGCGGCGGACCCCCACCTCCTCCCCCACAACTAACAACATGGGAGGAGCAAGTCTTGACCATCTTGCATCCTGAGGGCCTCGCAGGAGTCGGTGGAGGATGGGACACTGGTTAGTCAATTCTTAACTATCATATCCCCCACCCTACCTGCATGCTATCACACACCCCCTCCCTCACCCCCTCCCCTATCACTACAACTCCTCACTAACGTACCCATCACACCAACCAACCATCCCAACACCAAGCCCTGCATGACACAACTAAGCATGGACACCCAGCACTAAAGCATGCCCACTGCACATACCCAGTACACCCCCCCAACCATCACCACACAAACCCACACACAGGAATGCTTGCACTGGGGTACACAAACACCCACCCATTGCACACCATTACACACACACATGCAATAATCATGCTCTTATGCCCCTGCAGGAACCCGAAGGACCGTCACCACACCAGAGGGTCCAGACAACACCACTCCACCCCCAGAAGAGGCCCACAGTGACGAGAGCAGCTCTGCCCTACTGGATCTTGATGACCAGTCCGGATCATAGTGGGCCTCGGGGCAGTCGGTTCCCCTTGCACAGGCACAGTCCAACACCGACCTTCCACCCTCTGGTAACACCAGCACAGCACCCTCCCAGCGGGCCCAAACCTCCCTACCCAGGACAGGTCAATCAGCGGTGTGCCCACCACTACAGGGCACCCAGGGTAACCCACCACCCCAACAACAACAGGGACCTGGGGGCAGTGGTAGTGGGCACACGGTCCAGGGGCGGAGGCACAGGAACACAGGGGAACTGGGAAGGCTGCTGTGCGACAGGGGTGGACAGGCCAAGGGAACCCACTCTCCACGAGGCCCTCTCCTCCATCATGGGAGCATACCACCCCTCCCAGGAGACGATGGCGACGGTCCTGGACAAGTTGCAGGAGACCCTGCACCTGCAGGACGAACTGTATTTGGGGTTCAGGGAGGAGCTCAGGACCATCAGCTCCGCCCTGGGCACCATCGTAGGGGTGCTGAAGGACATACAGCAGACCTTGAGGGACACCGTGGCACTCCAAGGGGCCCCTGACACTCGCCAGGACAATGAACTGCCCACCACCTCTGCCGGCGCTAGTGGACAGGACGCCCCGCCACAGGACCACCACACCAGCACCCCACCCCCTGCAGATGGAGAACCACCACGGAAGCGGTCCCTGAGATCCAGGAACAGGACAGAGCAAGATGGCAAGACCCCCGCCAGGAAATGAGACCACCCTGATTGTCACCCCACTGTCCCACTTTGTTACCCTGTCCATACTTGAACTGCCCCAGCTCCACTTCCTATGCCCAGATGGGCAGTGCACCTGTGAGACTAATAGACTGGACTCTGCCATGGACATTCCTCCACCGTCCCCCATCACCATTTTACAAACCCCCTCCATTTTTGAGCACTTAAATAAACATCCTTGAAACACAAAACAATCTGGAGTCAGTCTGTGAGTTAGTAAAAATGTATTATCAATGACAGTGTCATAATGGGTATACCATAGTAAAGCTAACATACCTATGTCACACATCACAAGCCCTTGAAGTATGCAAGCAGTTGACACGTAGGTAACCACAACTGTGAAACCGTAATGGGAGGGTACAACTCAGTTTCCAAATAGTGATTTAAATCGAAAAACAGGATAGAGGTAGACGTGTGAAAGTTAATGTAATGCTAAAAATGAAAATGTTCTCACCTGTGTGTCACTGGAAATATTGCTGTATGACTGACTCCCTGTTGTCGTTGTCTTCTTCATCAGCTTCATCCTCATCACTGTCCACAGGCTCCCAAGCTGCTACAACACCGTTATCGGGATCATCCTCCTGTAGAAAAGGCACCTGGCTTTGCAAAGCCAAATTATGGAGCATGGAGCAGGCGATGATGATGTCGCACACCTTCTTCGGAGAGTAGAATAGGGATCCACCTGTCATATGAAGGCACCTGAACCTGGCCTTCAGGAGGCCGAAGGTGCATTTGATCACCCTCCTATTCCGCCCATGGGCCTCATTGTACCGTTCCTCTGCCCTGGTATTTCTCACTAGGTCAATAGCCAGGGCAGGTTGGGGTAACCAGAGTCCCCCAATAGCCACACCCGATGCCTCTGGAGTTGACCCATCATATCAGGGATGCTGCTATTCCGCAGGATGTAGGCGTCATGCACTGAGCCAGGGAACATAGCATTTACCTGCGAGATGTACTGGTCTGCCAAACAGACCATCTGGACATTCATCGAATGATAACTCTGCCTGTTCCTGTACACCTGTTCACTCCTGTGGGGGGGGACCAGAGCTACATGGGTCCCATCAATAGCACCTATGACGTTGGGGATATGTCCAAGGGCATAGAAGTCACCTTTCACTGTTGGCAAATCCTCCACCTGAGGGAAAATGATGTATCTCCTTACGTGTTTCAGCAGGGCAGACAACACTCTGGACAACACGTTGGAAAACATAGGCTGGGACATCCCTGATGCCATGGCCACAGTTGTCCAAAAAGACCCACTTGCAAGGAAATGGAGCACTGACAGCACCTGCACGTCAGGGGGGATTCCAGTCGGATGGCGGATTGGTGACATCAGGTCTGGCTCCAACTAGGTACATAGCTCCTGGATTGTGGCACGGTCAAACCGGTAGGTTACGATGACATGTCGCTCTTCCATTGTCAACAGGTCCACCAGCGGTCGGTACACCAGGGGATTCCGCCATCTTCTCATATGTCCCAGCAGACGGTGCATACGAAGGACAACAGCGAAGAACCAGTCATTATTCCTCCAGGTATGTACCCACAGTCACACACAAGACTACACCACTCACAAAACCCTTCCTGTATGTGTGTTGAGTGTAGGCCTAGCTATTTGTGACGCAGTAGTAAATGAAGCCATGTGGGCCCCTGAAATGGCGGCTGCCTGACCTCTAAAGTGGGACAATGGGATTGTGGGGTAACTACGCTGGCGTTGCACACCGTCGCGGTAGGCGGTTGTAGACCGCGGCGCAATGCTGCATTGGTTAACATTGGACCCTATGGGTACCAGAAGCCAATGAACAGGTGCGCTTGGGGTGATGAAGTGCACCGCCGCGGACGTCACTGCTGCGGACGTCACCGCCATTTTCTATCTGTTCAATCACTAGATACCTGACCTTCGACAGGAGAGGACCTAGACTGCAAGTGCTGCTGTGACCTCGGTCTGGAAGCGACGATGGCTGCTGCATCTGGGGAAAGGGCCCCTGCCTTCACTGCACAGGAGTTGGAGAAGCTAGTAGACGGGGTCCTCCCCCAGTACACGCTACTCTACGGTCCTCCAGACCAACAGGTTAGTACACAGGGAGCACGTTGTATGGGCTAGGCCTGGGTGGAGAGGGCTGGTTGGAAGAGGGAAGGGGGCAGAGTTCATGGAACATTAATGCAAGGGAATGAATGGGCCACATGGCCAGAGTAGGGAGGGGGCCACTCACAATGACGGTGCAGTTGGTAATGACTGTTCCTCTTTCCTTGTGCATGTCATGTAGGTCAGCGCCTACCAGAAGAGGGACATTTGGCGTGCCATCGCCAAGGAGGTCCGGACCCTGGGGGCCCACAAGAGACGGGGCACCCATTGCCGTAAGAGATGGGAGGACATTCGCCGCTGCAGCAAGAAGACGGCGGAGGCTCAGCTGGGGATGGCCTCCCAATGTGGGAGGGGTGCCCGTCGCACCATGACCCCCCTGATGTTCCGGATCCTGGCGGTGGCCTACCCAGAGTTGGATGGGCGCTTGAGGGCATCACAACAGACACAAGGGGGTGAGTACACTATCATTCTGCGGACTTTGCGCGCAGTGGAGGTGTCTGGGTGGGGGAGGTGGACTGTGGGTGTTCCTAGGCCAGGGCGAGTTGGGTAGGCAAGGCCCCTCCGTAATGTAGGCCATGTGGCACTCTACCCCACCTCAGCAGAGTGCCAAGTCGAGGTATAGTTGCCCCTGTGGCATCCATGTGCGAAGATGTCCACCATTACCATATAGGCCATATCCCAGAAATTGCATGTGCAGAGGGCAGGAACAATGCGTAATGCAGGGGGAAGCTGCGTTTGTCTTGTCTGCCAACGGTAGCGGTATGCCATGCACTAAAACCCTCTTTCTTCTGTCTCCCCCCCTTTTTCTGCTCTCCCTGTCCTTTTGTACATCAGCATCAACAGGCGGAGGTACAGTGGCACCGGAGCACGAGGGAGCTGCATCCCACATGGCCATGGAGGGCCACACCACGGACTCTGAATGCACCAGTGGGACGGAGGGCGAGGGGAGCTTCACGTCGGCCACCGGATCACCAAGCAGCGACACAGACTCGTTCGATGATGTGGGCTCCCTTGTGGTGGCGGCACCATCTGTGCCCCCCACTTCTACAGGTACAGCCGCCACCTCCCCTACCAGCACCGCCCTCCCAGCAGCCCCTCAGCGTTCACCCCGTGCCTGCTCACCCAGAAGGGTGGGCATCACCTTCGCCCCAGGCACCTCAGGCCCTGCCCCAGTCACCCCTGCTGCCCTCAGTGAGGAGGCCATTGACCTCCTCAGGTCACTCACTGTTGGGCAGTCTACCATTGTGAATGCCATCCAGGGTGTAGAACGAGAGTTGCAAAACGGTAATGCATTCCTGGAGGGCATTCATTCTGGTCAGGCTGTCCTTCAGCAAACCCTGCAATCTTTGGCCTCGGCACTGATGGCAGCCATTGTCCCTGTGTCTAGCCTCCCCCCCTCCAACTTCCTCCACCCAGACCCAATCTCCTGTTCCCCATCCCATCCCAAGCACACCTACAGACCAGCATGCACACAAGTCAACACACCCAAGTAGCTCAAGCAAACATAGGCACCACACACACCACAGGCACTCACGCAAGCCTCTGCTACATACAGACACAACAACATCCATTGCCTCCACTGTGTCCCCCTCCTCCTCTTCTCCCTCCTCCCTCCCAGTCTCGTCTACACACAAACCTGCATGCACCACATCTACAGGCACCATGAATCGCACAAGGAGACCCAGCACCACAAGCCGCTCACCTGCACTCACCACCTCCACTGCCATTTACACGTCCCCTGTGTCCTCTCCCAGTGTGTCTGTGACGCCCCCTCCCAAAGTACACAAACGCCGGCAATCACTCACCCAACATCCATCCACCTCACGACAGCCTCCAGTACCTGCACCTGCACCCAAAACAGCTAAAGTGACACCTCCTACAACCACCTCCTCTATCTCCACTCCCAGACCCCCTCCAGCTACCCATCCCAGTGTTCGTCAGAAACTGTCCCTCTGTAAAGTTGACCTTTTTGCCCCCACCCCCCTCTCCAATTCATCAGTCCCATCGTAGTGCCTCAGCTAAAAAGCCTCCAATACCAGTGGTGCCTGTTCAAGGTTTTTGGAGTGCACCGGCCACCAAGGCAGGCAGTAGGACCCGGAGCCAAGGCACTGGCAGCCCACCCCCTGTAAAGGCTCTAAAATTGGAGAGTGGACGACTGGACCGTGTTAAGACTCCTGGTGGGAAAACTACTGACATGGGTTCCTAGGGGATTGGAGAGTCAGCTGTGACTCCACCAAAGGTGGGGAAGGGCCAGAGGAAGTCTCCCCAGCCTGTTGCGAGCGTCACGGCAGAGAAGTGCGCCATCATTTCAGGCGGTCGAGACACAACCGCCAGCACCGTCGTCACTGGTCCAGAGACCACTGCCAGAGTCACAGCCCAGGAGGGCCTAAGTATCGTTACTGGTCAGGAGACCACCGCCGGACTCATTGCCCAGGAGGGCCCAAGTATCGTCACTGGTCAGGAGACCACTGCCACCGCCGGAGTCATTGCCCAGGAGGGCACAATTATCGTCACTGGTCCAGAGACCACCGCCACCGACAGAGTGACAGCCCAGGAGGGCCCAAGTATCGTCACTGGTCAGGAGACCACCGCCACCGCCGGAGTCATTGCCCAGGAGGGCACAAGTATTGTCACTGGTCAGGAGACCACCGCCGGAGTAAGTGCCCATGAGGGCCCAAGTATCGTCACTGGTCAGGAGACTATCGCCGGAGTCATTGCCCAGGAGGGCACAAGTATCGTCACTGGTCAGGAGACCACCGCCAGAGTCACAGCTCAGGAGGGCCCAAGTATCGTCACTGGTCAGGAGACCACCGCCAGAGTCACAGCCCAGGAGGGCCCAAGTATCGTCACTGTTCCAGAGACCACCGCCACCACCGGAGTCATTGCCCAGGAGGGCACAAGTATCGTCACTGGTCCAGAGACCACCGCCGGAGTCACAGCCCAGGAGGGCCCAAGTATCGTCACTGGTCCAGAGACCACCGCCAGAGTCACAGCCCAGGAGGGCCCAAGTATTGTCACTGGTGCAGAGACCACCGCCAGAGTCATAGCCCAGGAGGGCACAAGTATCGTCACTGGTCAGGAGGCCACCGCCGGAGTCACAGCCCAGGAGGGCCCAAGTATCGTCACTGGTCCAGAGACCACCGCCAGAGTCACAGCCCAGGAGGGCCCAAGTATCGTCACTGGTCCAGAGACCACTGCCAGAGCCACAGCCCAGGAGGGCACAAGTATCGTCACTGGTCAGGAGACCACCGCCACCGCTGGAGTCAGTGCCCTGGAGGGCCCCGGCTGCCACAGCCCCGCTGGGCAATGATGAAACGTCATGCCACAAACCAATGTCCAGTGTAGAGAACGTCATGCCACACACCAATGTCCTTATCAGAACCGCCATGTCAAAGCACCACTGAACAGGGCAAAGACCGCCATGGCAAAGCACTGCTGAACAGTCCTGAACCGCCATGGCAAAGGACCGATGAACAGTCCTGAACCGACATGGCAAAGCACCGCTGAACAGTCCTGAACCGCCATGTCAAAGCACCGCTGAACAGGGCAAAGACCGCCATGTCAAAGCACCGCTGAACAGGGCAAAGACCGCAATGGCAAAGCACCGCTGAACAGTCCTGAACCACCATGGCAAAGCACCGCTGAACAGTCCTGAACCGCCATGTCAAAGCACCGCTGAACAGGGCAAAGACCGCCATGGCAAAGCACTGCTTAACAGGGCAAAGACCGCCATAGCAAAGCACCACCACATCAGGCATCCTTATCCCATGTGCAGCTGGGACAGTGACAGGACACGACCTTTTACAGGGAAACTCATCCAGTCTGGGGACCAGTCCCCCCCAGTACCAGTAGAGACCTGCATCAACTTGTGAGACTGTGGCTTTGCACTCCCCAGGATGGCACAGTGGGCAAACCACCCACTGTATAGACTTGAGAGACTGTGGCTTTGCACTCCCCAGGATGGCACAGTGGGCAAACCACCCACTGTATAGACTTGAGAGACTGTGGCTTTGCACTCCCCAGGATGGCACAGTGGGCAACCCACCCACTGTATAGACTTGAGAGACTGTGGCTTTGCACTCCCCAGGATGGCACAGTGGGCAACCCACCCACTGTATAGATTTGAGAGACTGTGACTTTGCACTCCCCAGGATGGAATAAATGGGCATGGAGCCCCGTCGTGGATCTGGCTTTGCAGTTATCTGGCTGAGGTGCCCCCCCTTCCCTTCCCCCTGAGGTGCCTGTAGTATTTCTATCTGATGCCCCAGCAGTGTTCTCTCCGATTGTGGTCAGGTATCGTTTGTGGGCCTCGCCCATGCAGTTTTGGACTGTTTGTGCACGGACATTGTTATGTACATATCTGCACTACTTCTCGTATTGTATATAATTATGACTAAATTTTCAAATATATATCTGTAAATTTTTGTATGACATGTATATTGGCACATTACGTAGTTTGACCGATTTTCGCTTTGTGTATTCATTTTTCCGGGGGATTGTGGGTTGTTACTGTGATTTTTTGTGAATGCATTGGTGTGTATGTTGTAATATGCGAGGGTGGGGGTGGGGGTGTTTGGTGGGTGTCCCCCTAACTTTTGCCTCCCCCATGTCGTAGGTGCAGTACTCACCGTTGTCTGCGGCGCCTACGTAGCTGTTGGTCGTAGAGGAGCAGAAACACAAGGGCAGGGAGTATTTGTAGTTCCGGCTCCATGGATTCCTCGTTCCTCGTGGGATATGTTAAGGTGAGCGTTTTCCCATAGCAAAAGCTGTTTCCGCCGTGTTTTTATCCACGGTGAATCCGCCCTGGAAAAGGTGGCGGATTGGTGGGTTATAATACTGTGGGCGGTACATTGTCTTCCGCCTGTCTGTTGGCGGTGACCGCTGCGCTGCTTGTCTGTACCATCGTGGCGGGCGAAGTGTTAAAGTGGCTGTCTTTGTTGGCGGTTTCCGCAAGGGTCATAATTCCCTTTTTTTGTCCGCCGGCCTGTTTGCGGTATTTCCACTGCTTGAACACCGTCCGCCAGGGTTGTAATGACCACCCTAGTCTCTGAATCCTGTGATAGGAGCTACACCATTTTTCTTCATGTTGCGGACAGCCAAACAGATGTCCTAGTCCACTACATGGGCCCGAAATGACCAATTGGAAAAAAAGCCCTCTCAGCCAATCAGAGCACTCATTTTGTTATTTATATAGGAAAGATTTTAAGCCTAGAAATAATGAGTGCCTTATGCTGTTCCAGGCACATTATGCCAGCTTTGTAATGATAAAATACCATTTGAGTTAACCTGGAATGAAGAAAAGACTTTCCTTGTAAAAATGACCTAAATATATGTCACTTTTTAGCTTGGGGTAGATCGTACCGTGCCAATCCTTTGCTTAAAAATTCTGCTTGAAAAACAGACATTTGAGGTAAGCATACATGGAGTATCTGTGACAGTTTCGACACCTACTTATTTTAGTACCATTGTTTTGCACTTTGCATAGCATTTTGTTTATATTTATGATACTGGAATGAGAACATATTCACTTTAAATAGACCACCTAAGATGGTGCCCGGTATGTGACTAAGGCTGTGTGGTTAGCCAAATCTTTCATGGTGGACATGGCGTTCAAGTGTGATTAAATTTGATGTTTAAATACAACATGTGCAAGTCAACTACTTCTGTTCAACAACTGAGTTTTATGGAAGGAGCTGGGAAGCTCTCTTTGAGTTATCGACATCTAATTTACATGCATATGTATATATATTTATGTATTTCATACTTCCAATAGCCAGTAGGTAAGGTAGACATATTGAAGACCATTTTTTTATAGTTAGATCATTTTTTGTTTTGCGATTAACTTTGGCGCCATTTTGATGAATGTTCATGAAATTTTTAATTTCAAAACTAATATGACACTCACTTTAACTTGTATCTCAAAAGTTTCGGGGTGATTCATCAAGCAGGGACCAAGAAAAAGGAGGGCCTTAAAGCACTTTTTTCCAATTCTGTGTCTTTTGGGTTTTACATTCTTTAAACATGGCTGCAGCCCAAACCACTGAACTGAATTATACCAAATTTGGCAGGCAGCTAGATCTTGGTCCACTCATGTTGTTTGTGATTTGAGGTGACTCAATATATATATATATATATATATATATATATATATATATATATATAGTGACATAGAGCTGGAGGAAAAGCAAGGCCCTAATGGACTGGCTGCAACCTGACAGAAATTTTGCAGATGCCATTTTGTTTGTTGTATAGGCTGGCAGTGGGTGGGAAAAAAAGTGCAAAAACACAGAAGGGGTCACGAAACGGGTACCCTCACCCCATAGGACACAAAGGGGGTCATTCTGACCCTGGCGGTAATTACCGCCATGGCGGAGGTTGGCGGTAGCACCGCCAACAGGCTGGCGGTGCTCCGCCGGGCATTCTGACCGCGGCGGTACAGCCGCGGCCAGAAGCGGAAAGCCGGCGGTGTACCGCCGACTTTCCGCTGCCCATGGGAATCCGCCATGGCGGCGCAGCTGCGCCGCCATGGGGATTCTGACAGCCCATACCGCCATCCTGTTCCTGGCGGTTCACCCGCCAGGAACAGGATGGTGGTATGGGGTGTCGTGGGGCCCCCGTAAGAGGGCCCCACAAAGAATTTCAGTGTCTGCTTTGCAGACACTGAAATTCGCGATGGGTGCAACTGCACCCGTCGCACCTTCCCACTCCGCCGGCTCCATTCTGAGCCGGCTTCCTCGTGGGAAGGGTGTTTCCCGCTGGGCTGGCGGGCGGACTTTCGTCGGTCGCCCGCCAGCCCAGTGGGAAAGCCAGAATGACCGCCGCGGTCTTTTGACCGCGGAGCGGTCTTTCGGCGGGAATCGCTTGGCGGGCGGCGACTGCCGTCCGCCGCGGTCAGAATCACCCCCAAAGAGTGGTCCCTTTGAAAAAGTTGCCCAATATTTTTTGTCTGATCCATGAATCTGCAGATCAGGATGGCCCGTGTGTAAATCCACAAAATCTGAGAAAAATTGGAAAAAACACACACTTTTATGCAATGTGCAGTTTGGATTTGGGTGCATGTTGAAGGGTTGGTCACAGGCCTTGGCTGTAGGCCAGTCCCTGCAGCCAACACCCATGGCCAAAAGCCGCATGTGGTTCAGGTTCTATTAACATGTGTTTAAAAACAAACATTCACTGAAATTGCAAAAGGTGACAGGGACGTTATAGTTAAGTAGACTTTTTACCAGTACAAAACCAAAGAAATTCAGCAGTTATAGTTATACTTAGGGTATACTTATCTGAAGAGGCCATAACTTGTGCTGGAAAGTAACTTTAAGCAATGAGTGATAGTTTCATAACATAAATATAACTATAAGTATAACCATAAGTTCTGAAATTTGATGGATTTGTATGGGTAAAACATCAACTTAACTATAACGTCCCTATAACCTTCCATTTTTTCAGTAAATATATATAAATGTGTGTACAGACATACATATACATACATATATGTATATATAATATATACACACACACAGACCCCCACACACATATATATATAAAATTAAAATATAAAGATTGAAAGTTATACTTATAACTATCATTCACTATTTATCCACCACCTTCAAATTATTATAAGTACTGAACCTCGTTACATACACTTTTCATTTCACTAACCAGACAATGATAATTGTAACTAACCACTCTACCAAGCATTGTGTTGTAGTAAATAATGTCATTTGAGAGGTTATAAGTGTTGTTATGAATTCTTTGATTTTACATCATTTAAGTGATGTAGTGTGCAAGGGTATTAAGAGTACATGGAAAAGTCTTGAGCTATAGTTAATGTAGTGGGGTGAGTAAGGTGACAAGAACGTGTTTGGAGGTGCGTGACATAGTAATTTGAGAGTGGTGGATAAATTGCAAATTTGAAGCAATAATTAGCCAATAGGTAGCTGTAGTTAGGACCTAGTTTCTATAAAAAAGTGTGTTTTGACTTAGCTATAACTTTGGTGCTGTTTGATTAATCTTCATGAATTTTTCCCCAAAAAGTGTCAAGTTGGGTCTTGTTGTGCATGAAAAGTTTGATCTGTCAAGTAGGGGTCGAGAAAAAGGTGGGTAAAAAAATGTGTTTCCCATGTTAATTTCCATAGAGTTTTTAGACACTGCAGCCTGAACCACTTGACAGAACTACACCAAATTTGAAAGAAGGTAGCTTTTGGTCCACAGATCACACGTTTTCTTGTTTGGTGTAAATCCATTTAGTAATTTTTGAGATATTTAAGGGAAGAAATACAGATATCTAGAGCTGTGGATCCCAGAGATCTCGTGCTGAGATCTGATTGGCTGCCAACACTTCAATGAGGATGTGTTGGCAGCCATTTTGAGACTCTGCTTCAGGCAAGCAGCATGCATGCACAAAACGGGACTGAGAGTGAGAAGAAAGCAGTGAGAGGGAGTGAAAGGCAAGCAGCATGCATGCACATAATGAGGCTGAGAGTGAGGAGAAAGCAGTGAGAAGGAGCGAAAGGCAAGCAGTAGGCATGCACAAAATGGGGTTGAGAGCCAGCAGAAAGCAGCAAGAAGGAGTGAAAGGCAAGCAGCAGGAATTGAAAAATGGGGCTGAGAGCGAGGAATAAGCAGTGAGGAGGAGGCAAAGGCAAGTAGCAGGCATGCACATAACAGGGTTGGGAGGAAGGAGAAGGAATGAGGAGGGGACATAGGCCAGCAGTGAGGAGGAGAGAAAAGCAAGCATCAGGCATGCACAAAATGGGGTTGAGATTGAGGAGAAAGCAATGAGGAGGCAATAGAGAAAAGCAGCAGGTATGCACAAAACTGGGCTGAGAGTGAGTAGAAAGGAGTGAGGATGAGCCAAAAGTAAGCAGCAGGCACATACAAAACAGGGCTGAGAGAAAGGAGAAAGCAATGAGGAGGAGCAAAAGGCAAGCAACAGGTACGGACAAAATGGGGCTGAGATCAAGGGAAAAATAGTGAGGAGGAGGCAAAGACAAGAGACAGTCATGGATGAAACAGGGCTGAGAGTGAAAAGAAAGCAGTGAGGAGGAGTCAAAGGCAAGCAGCAGGCATGCACAAAACGGGGTTGAGCGCAAGGAGAATGCAGTGAGGAAGAGCTAAAAGCAATCAGCAGGTATGGATAACATGGGGCTGAGAATGAGGAGAAAGCAGTGAGGGAGAGCCAAAGGCAATCAGCAGGCATGGACGAAACAGGGCTGAGAGTGAGGAGAAAGCATTGATGAATCAAAGCCAAGCAGCAGGTATGGACAAAATTGGGGCTGAGAACAAGAAGAAAGTTGTGAGGAGGAGGATAAGGCAAGCAGCAGGCTGGGACAAAACGGGGCTGAGAGTAGGGACAAAGCAGTGAGAAGGAGCGAAAGGCAAGCAGCAGCAATGCACAAAACAGGGTTGAGAGCAAGGAGAAAGAAGTGGGCAGGAGGCAAATGCAAGCAGCAGGCATGCACCAAAATGGGTCATGCACCAAAGAAGAAGTAGTGAGGAGGAGGCAAAGGCAAGCAGCAGGAACGCACAAAACTAGGATCAGAGTGAGGAGAAAGCAGAGAAGAGGAGCAAAAGGCAAGCAGCAGGCAGGAACAAAGCAGGGCTGAGAGTGCGGAGAAAGCATTGGAGAGGAGGGCAAGTCAAGCAGCAGACACACACCAAACGTGGCTGAGAGTGAGGAGAAAGCAGCACGAAGGAAGCAAATACAAGCAGAAGGCATGGACGAAACAGGGCTAAGCTCGAGGAGAAAGCAGTGAGGAGGAGGCAAAGGCAAGCAGCAGGCAGAGGCAAAGCGAGGAAAAAGCAGGGAGAAGGAGGCAAAGGCAAGCAGCAGTCAAAACAGGGCCAAGAGCGAGGAGAAAGCAGTGAGGAGGAGGAGGGAAAGGCAAGCAGCAGGCATGCAGAAAACAGGGCCCAGAGCGAGGAGAAAGCAGTGAGTAGGCGGGAAAGGCAATCAGCATGCATGGACAAAATGGGGCAGAGAGTGAGGAGAAAGCAGTGAGGAGGAGGGAAAGGTTAGCAGGAGGCATGCAACAAACGTGTCTAAGAACGAGGAGAAAGGAGAAAGCAGTGAGAAGGAGCAAAAGGCTAGCAGCATGCACCAACAACACCTCAGTGTTTTGTGTGCCTTCTCCTTGCTTTCACCTCGAAAGCTGTGCAGGGCATGTGGTTGGATGCGCACATACGGGTTGGATGGATATGGGGGGCTGGCCCTGTGGTCAACCCCCTTTGTAAATTAAATAAGCCATCGAAATTCACTGAAAGAAACAAAGGTAGCGGGGATGTTATAGTTAGGAAATGGAATTAAAAAAAACCTTAAAAATTCACTAAAAACCCAAAGGTTACACGGACGTAATAATTAGGAAATAGAATTTAAAAAACTTGCAAATTCACTGAAGAAACCAAAGGCTACAGGGACATTATAGTTAGGCAACAGAATTACAAAAACCTTAGAATTTCGCTGAAACAACAAAAGGTTACAAGGATATTTTATTTAGGAAATAAAATTTAAAAACGCTTAGAAATTCACTGAACAAAAGAAAGATTACACGGTTAGGAAATGTAATAAATAGTGGATCCAGCTAAAATTAAAAATAAACAAGCGTGAAGGGTTTGCATCTCTAGATATAAAAAGTTGGTTTTCTTTCAATACCTCAAAAACTACTAAACAGATTTATACCAAATACCAAAAAGGGCACTTCTGGACCAACAGCTACATTTCTGTCGCATTTGGTGTAATTCTGTCCAGTGGTTCAGTCTGTAGCTGTGTCCATCACTTTTATTCCATGATCAAGGTCCAGGGGGACTGAAACGCGTACAGAGTTGTATTCTCTATATTTTTATTTAATTAAGCAGATTAATATTCCCCTGGTACTGTGATTCATTGTTGTTGCTTTCTGGTGACAATTTATGGTAATAATGACTGGAGTGGCCCTGCCGACTGAATGGCACCACCATGAGGGCCCAAAGAGCCAGAATCCATCTCAACACCTGCGACCAAAGCGAAAACAGAGAAACGAGGACAAAGGTTGGTGCCGCTGTCGCGTAGGCTCTCATTATTCTAATGAGACTACTGGATTTTTGGGCGGCAAGATCGTTCACAGTGTGGGGGACTAAGTCTAACCCACGGCGAAGGACCCTTGTTACCCCGAATCCAGGTTGAGCTCCGGCTAACTAGCAGTGCCTTATCTCTCCCAAAGGGAAGAGACAATTGGGCAGCCGAGCGCATGACATCTTAGTGCTTCCCAGGGAAGTCGTGGTCACTCAGGTCCCAACCAGTTCTCTCATACACAGTGTGGTCTCATATTTAAATGACAAAGGCAGTTTAAGTTTTAAAGACTGGTTTAATAAAATGACTGCATTTTAGATTACAAGGCGTGAGCCGCAATAACCAGAACCATACAACACAGTAGGATTGAAATAGTAACGAGGAGAGTGAAACATAAGAATAATGCTATCATAGTGCAACTAGATTACGTTCTCTCTTCTAAGTTCTATTTTGAGCACAGCATGATAAGCTCTAAGCCTGCCTTTCAGGTTCCCCCTGGAGGACATCAACCTTCATACCTGAGCAAAGGCCTGTGATCGGGATCAGCATCTGCAACAGGGCAGTCAGCCTCTAGTTGTGGGTTCCTGGTCGGAATCTACCTCTTACGTGTACCAGGACGTGTTTTTATAACTAACACGCCGGTGTTCTAAGAAACGTCCCTACGTAAGAATGTGTACTTTCTACGAACCCTAAAGACTAAACTTCTACCATGTCTATCGGCAATGTACCAGACTGTATCCTTGACTGAAGCACAGAGCGAGCAAGCATGTATTGTTTGAGAACTTCAGTGCTGAAGTAAGCTAAACAGTGTGATAGAAGAAAATAAAACAAGACCGTGAAACTGGTTATTGTAAAATAGCAGTGCGAGGCGAAATAAAATGCATCTAGGGCAAAGTGCACAGAGGCCTAATACATTAAGCAAACGCGCATAAAGCTACATTAAAAATGGCTACACTACACCGCCTGTTTATGGCCAAAAAGTTGAAGAATCCCTGTGCTAATCAGAATGGCAGCGAGAGCAGAAAATATCAACCGGAGAGTGGCCGTCATGTTGATCAAACCTAGTAGATAAGGAGTAGAGGATCGAGAACAAGCAGCACATGTAAGCAGGAGGCTTAAAGAGGGTTTAATGAAAAGGAAAGTCTGACAATATTTCAAAGTGCACAGCATTATTGTTGAGCTAATGTAGAAAGGGCAAACAAAGAACATGTGACCTACTGCTAAAACAAAGCATAAGGGAATCATAGAGAGACAACATGATGGAATAAAGGGAAGCCCAATGGAATGCAGATATGGCCACAATTTTTCAAACTACTATTCATTCAAAAGTAGGATCTGGTGAAAAAAAAACACAAAAGAAAACAATGGACATTAATAGTAAACTACAAGAATGGGAGAAATTATTGAGATAAGTGATAAATAAGTGGTGGGAAGTTATAACTTTAAAGGAATATGTTGAGGTACAGAGAGCACCATGACAAATATGCATATCATTAAAGCCAAGCCACCACAACACCAAGTGGGAACTATTACAGCAATGGGGGAATAAACTAAGGGGCATATTTATACTCTGTTTGCGCGGAATTTGCGTCAACAATTTTGACGCACATTCATCGCAAACCTTGCCCCATATTTATACTATGATGCCCGACCCCGCGGACGTCGAAAATCCTCTGTGTGTGTCATTTTTTGGATGCGGGAAACCGCCTTGTGTTAATGACATGCAAGGTAGGCGTTCCCGTCCAAAAAATCACTTTAAGGCCTATGCGCCTTATTTATACTCCTGCATCATTTTGATGCACAGGAGGGGGCAGGCCTTAAGAAATGGCACACAGCCTGATGTGCGCTGTTTTTTAATGCCTGGGTGAGGGCAGGCGTTAAGGAATCTGTGGGATCACTTCCATGGTCTCTGACCATGGAGCAGTCCAGAGGTGCCCTTCCCTACCCCTAGGGACACCCCCTGCCAACTACGCCCACCCCTGGAGGACACCAATGAATGGGGAGACCCATCCCAGGTAGGTACAGGTAAGTTGGGGTAAGTATCATTTTTTTATTTTTTTAAAGTGGCATAGGGGGGCCTAATTTGGGACCCCCTACATCCCACTGTGCCCAATGACCATGCCCAGGGGAAAGAAGTCCCCTGGTCATGGTCATTGGGCAAGGGGGCATGACCCCTGTCTTTGCTAAGACAGGAGTAATTTCAATGGGGGTTGTGCATCAAAAAATGGCGCAAGACCGGTTTGAGCCATGATTTTTTACTCTAACCTGACTTGCACCATTTTGTTGACGCACAACCCCCATTTTCCCCTACGCCGGCGCTGCCTGGTTTGAGTCATTTTTTTCTCTCTGACCAGCCCGCAGCACAGGCTAACGTGAATCCTTAAATAAGGTGCCCACCTGGCATGTAGGAATGTTGTTAGCTGTTGGTACATTTTTTTATGCAAACCAGCGCTGGCGCTGGTTTGCGTCAAAAAGTATAAATATGGGCCTATGGGTCAAATTTAAGAGGGCCTAGCGCCACTATAACGATGCATTAGTGCCATTTATTTGACACAGGCTCCCATTGGTTTCATTGGGCCTCTGGATGCTTTGCATGATTAGCGTCAGGATTTTTTACGCTAATCCTGCAAAGCTCCAAACAATAACAACCGGCATGGTGTACCATGCAATAAATAAAGTGCACACGTGGTGGTGTGAGGAAGGCGCTAAGGCGTACAAGAAAAGGGGTGCTGCACTAGGTGCAGTGCCACTTTTCATAAATTTGCCCCTAAGTACTTGTTAGGCCCCAACGTGTCTTCACGTAGCACCGGAATGTAGCATTACTTTAAACCCTGATGCATTCTATATGATAGAACCGCTTGTGAGCTTTTTTTTTCAATCAGTAGAGTAAGATTTGTAGCATTCATTAAAATATATAGTAAAGTAGTATGCTAATACTTAGATTATAAATGTTTTTGTAAACCTATTACATAACTATCAATATTTGCAAAATAAGGCATTGTTTTTCTTATTTTTGTGGGATTCCTGGATTCATATTCATGGACAGCCCTGATACGTATTTGCTGATCTCTGTCCCATGAAGTATCCATAAATTTGGTATGTTTTTTTTTAAAATCCGTAAATCCATAAATGGAGACTATGGCCCTCATTTAGACCTCAGCGGTCTTTTTGAAAGACCGCCGAGGTACCGCAGTGCTGAAGGTCGCCAGTGCAGGCGGTTTTCCGTGCAGCGTATTATGACTGCTGACAGCCCTCTGTCCTTTTCCGGACGGAGAGCCGCCAGCAGCCATACTGGCGGTCGGCGGGAAGTGGAGGCTGCTTCACCTCCAGCGCCCCGTCATCAGAACACCGCCAACCAAATCACGTCCCATGATTCGGTGTGGCGGTGTTCTAGTGACGGGGTCCTGGCGGCAGAGCAGCCCCCATGGATCCCGTCCCCTCCCGGAGGATCACCGGAACAGGTAAGGTGATCGTCCGTCAGGGGAGGGGGTGGGGGGAGTTGTGTGGTGTGTGCGTGCATGGGGGTGTGCGTGTGTAGAGGAGGTGTGTGAGTGCGTGGATGCATGCAGGGGGTGTTGTGTGTTTGGAAATGTGTGCGTGTCTGTCTTCATGTTTGACTGTGAGTATGTGTGCGTGTATGTCTGTATGTATGTATGCATGTATGACTCTGTGTGTCTGCTGGAATGTTTGTTAGTATGTGTGCGTGTATGTGTGGTGGTGGTGATGTCTGTGTGCTCAAAGGGGGGTATGTGTTGATGTAGGGGGGATGTGGGGAGTGGGGTACTACCACGTTTGGGGCGGTAGGGGGGTTGGGGTGTGGGGGAAGGACTTGGGGTGGGGGAGGTGGGGGGAGACCCCATCAGTGCCAGGGAAGGAATTCTGTGGCACTGATAGTGCCTACAGCCATGGATTTTGTGGTGGTTCTAAACAACATGAAATCCATGGCGTTATGCAGGGTCATGATACCGCTGGAGGTCTGGTGATGGCCGCCGGGCTGGAGACCAAAGTCTCCAGCCCAGCGGTCGTCACTGCCCTGGCGGTCGGCGTGGAGAAGTGGCGGATGACCATGGCGGTAACCGCAATGGTCATAATTCCATTTTGTTTTCCGCCGGCCTGTTGGCAATATTACTGCCACTTCTCCCCCGTCCACCAGGGACGTAATGAGGGCCTATGTAATTAAAGTTTGAGGTGGGAGAATTGCTAAAATTATATGAAGAGTCATATTCAAATAAATGATTCAAAGTTACAATGTTGTGCTGCTTCATATTTCTGAATTACGGTCACATGACTAATCAGCAAATCCCATGTAAGACAGCAAGAAAGGGATTTTATTGGTTAAAACACCTTTCATGCTTCTGTATAGGAAGTTCCTCTCAGTTTGTTTCTCCTTTGGATGTGGTGTTTGAAAGCACACCTCAAGATAGACTGAGCTGGGACAGCTATTTTTGCATTGCTGTAACAGGAATTGCATTGGTATTTTTATTTCCCAAATATGACATCAGGAAAAAATACAGAGAAGGAGCACAGAGATATTTCTCCTGAGGAAGACAAACCACTCAAAAAAAAAAAAAAAGAATCAATTGCGTGGACATTTTTCGACATTCGATGGGGAGAGAAGGTTTTAGCCAAGGTGGTCCAGTGTGCACTTTGCAACAAAAAAACAATCAGGGGGACTTCTATAAAGTATAGTCATTACACTAGCAACATGATTAAATGCTTAAGAACCATTCATCCTCAACATTTCACAAGAGCACAGCCAGAAAATGGTGTGCCACATCCACCAACATCTACTGCAGCACAGGTGGTTGCTGGAGACCATCTGCTACCTACAGCAACAGATAACCTTCCTACAATGCCTGAATTTAGGGATATTAGTACTTTTTGCATACAATACAAAAGAGTTCTCACTGTTGGGGACAGTCCGTCCCAGTAGTGACTAAGGCTAAACAAACAGCATTAATGTTATTATTTTTTTAGTTTAACCGATTTATGTTTAGTGCATTTTGTTTCAAAAGTTCATGTTTTTTTAGTTTTTGTTAAACACTAAAAGAAAAAAAAAAAACACCAAAAAAACAAAGACATTGGAAAAACACAAAGAAACCAAAAACGTCAGGTTAAAAAAGATTCTTAATAGAACCATCTTTTCTGGTTTAAAGAAAGAAAAACTATATGCTATTTGTTTGTAAATATGTGAATACCTGTTGGCATATGTCTATATACATGTTAGTTTGATTGGGTGTTTTATTGTTTTTATGGGTGGGTATATGGTGTGTGTACCTCTCTAGGGGCCAGATGTATCAAAGGGTTTTACCCATTCTGTGTCTATGGGAAAATGCTTTAGTACATATGGCCCTAGATGTGATAGTAGGTTTGTTAGGTGCTCCATGAGTATGTCACTGGCTGTATTAGTGTGTACCTGAGTGTGTGAGAGGATGTATTGATGTGTCCCTGGGTGTCAGTGCCTGCATCAGTGTGTGTGTGTTTGGGTGTGTAAATGAGTGTATCAGTGTGTGCCTGTGAATGTCACTGCCTGTATCAGTGTGTGCCTCAGTGTGTGAGAGGTGTATCAGGGTGTGCCTGGGTGTGTCACTGCCTGCATTAGTGTGTGTGCCTGGCTGTGTGAGAGGCTGTATTGGTGTCTTCCTGGGTATGCCATTGCCCCTATCAGTTTGTATGCCTACGTATTTGAGAAGCAGTGTCAGTGTGTGTCTGGGTATGTCAGTGCCTTTATCTATGTGTGTGTATGGGTGTATGAGAGGCTGTATTGAAGTATGCCTGGATATGTCAGCATATGTAGCAGTGAGTGTGCTGGGTGTGTGAGAGGCTTTATCATTGCGTGTCTGGGAATGCCAGTGCCTGTATCCATGTGTGTGCATGGGTGTATGAGAGGCGTATCGGAGTATGCATGGGTATGTCAGCGTATGTATCAGTGTGGGTCCTGGGTGTGTGAGAGGTATCAGTGTAGAGGTTGTGTCAGTGTATGTCTGGGAATGTCAGTACATGCATCCGTGTGTGTGCCTGGGCATGTATGGGACTGTATTGGTGTGTGCCGAGGTATGTTAGTGCCAGTATCAGTGCATGTGTCTGGGTCTGTTAGAAGCTATATCATTGTGTGTCTGGGTGCATGAGAGGTTGTGTTGGGGTATGACAGTGCATGTATCAGGGTGTGTGCCTGGGTATGAAAGAGACTGTATCAGTGCTTTTGCTTGGTGGTGTGAGAAGCTGTATCAGTGTATGCGTGGATGTCAGTGTCTGTATCAGTATGTGTACCCGGGTGTATCAGTAGCTGCATCAGCATCTGTATAGTTGTGTCAGTGCCTCTACTGATGTCTTTGGCTGTGTGTGTCAGTGGCTGTATTAGTGTGTGCCTGGATATGTCGGTGGAAGGGTGTGTGAGTAGTTGTATCGGTTTATGAATTGATATGTCAGTGTGTGAACTGATTTGTGGCTGGCTGTGTGAGTGGTTGTATTGGTGTATCCGGATTTGTCAGTGTGTATATCAGTGTGTGCATGGGTGTGTCAGTGCCTGTTCGATGTGTGTCTCTGGGTGTCTCGGTGTGTGCAGGTTTCTCAATGGCTGCATTGGTATATTCCTGGTTGTGTGAGTGCCTGTATTAGTGTGTGCTTGGGTGTGTGAGAGGCTATATTAGTGTGTGCCTGGGTATAAATGCATGAGTGTGTGTCTGGGAGTGTCACTGCCTGTATCAGTGTGTATACCTTGGTGTGTGAGAGGTTGCATCACTGTGTGCCTAGGTATGTCAGTGTCTGCATCAGTGTGTGTGGCTGGTTGTTTGAGAGGCTGCATCTGTGTCTGCCTGGGCATGTCAGTGCCTATATCAGTGTCTCTGTTTGCATGTGTTAGAGGCTGTATTTGTGTGTTCCTGGGTTTGTCAGTGCCTGTATATGTGTGTGTGCCCGGGTGTGTTAGAGATTGTTTCGGTGAATGTCTGTTCAATCCCTGTATCAGTGTGTGTGTCTGGTAAATCAGTGCCTATATCAGTGAGAGTGCTGGAGTGTGTGAGAGGTTGTATCTGTGAGCATCTGGGTATGTCAGTACATGTATCAGTCTGTGTGCCTGACTGTGTTAGAGGCTGTATCAGTGTGTGCCTGACTGTGTCAGTGACTGTATCAGTGTGTGTGCTTAGTTGTGTGAGAAACTCTATCGGTGTATGCATGGATATGTCAGTGCCTGTATCAGTATGTGTACCTGGGTGCGTAGGAGGCAGAATCAGTGTGTGTATGGATGTGTCAGTGTCTCTGTTGATATCTGTGGCTGGATGTGTTAGTGACTGTATTGGTGTGTGTTTGGGTGTGACAGTGGCTATAGCAGTGTGTGCTTGGTTGTGTGATAGCCTGTATCGGTGTCTGCCTGGGTGTGTCAGTGTCTGTATCGATATGTTGATGGGTATTTGAGAGGCTGTTTCAGTGTTTTGGTGGGTGCTTTAGTGGCTGAATTGGTGTGTGCCTCAGTGTTTCAGTGGCTTTATCAGTTTCTGGCTGGGTGTTCTCATGTCTGTATTGGTGTATGCCTGGGTTTGTCAGTGGCTGTATCAGTGTGTACCTGGATGTGTCAGTACCTGTGTCTGCGTTCCTGGCTGTGTCAGAGGCTGTATCAGTATGTGCCTATCAATATCAGTGGCTGTATTGGTATGTGCTGGGTGTGTCAGTGGCTGTATTGGTGTGTGCCTGGGTATGTAAGCAGCTGTATCGGACTGTAAATGGGTGTGTTAGTGGTTTTATCAGTTTTTGAATTGGTGTGTCAATGTGTGTATCAATATGTACCTGGCTGTGTGAGTGTCTGTATTTGTCATTGGCTGTTTCAGTGTGTGCAGGGGTGTGTCAGTACGTGTATCAATGTGTATCTATGTGATTGTATCAGTGTGTGTGCATGTCTCCGTGGCTGGATTAGTGTATTCCTGGTTGTGTTAGTGTATATTTTGGTATGTGGCTGGGTGTATGAGCAGGTGTGTGAATGTCTGTGTGGGCATTAGTGTGTGCCTGGGTGTGTGAGTTCGTGTATCAGTGTGGGAGGGTATGTGTGACTGTCTGTGTCAGTGTGTGAGTGGTTGTATCAGTGTCTGTGTGGGTGTGTACCCCGAGAATGTAATGCTATGGAACAACACTGAAAGAACTAATTAGTAGAATAAATTACTCCAAAAGATGATGACATTGATCTGCACAAAATGAAAAAAAAACCACAAATATGAGTTAGAATTACAATTTATAAAATTATAGATATTAGTTAAAACTTCGAATATTGCATAGCTTTATATTATGAATAGGTTACTATGCATTAATACATTACGTATGGTGTAGTGGTATGAAACAATCATATAGATTCTAGAAAAGACCCCAGAACTGCACAGTATGTCACTGTAATTAACCAACACAGTACATTGCACTCACTACAATTCTTCACCTATACATGTCCCACTAGTCTAAAGAAACAGATGCTAAAAACAACTTGTTCATCATTAGAAGTGTTACAGGATTACTAATAGGTGTATGACACCAGCATATGGAAAGCCTTTTAAAGACATCACACCTGGTAGGCTGTATGCTTTCATAAATAATAATTATACATCATCACACAAGTACGCTATCTCAGTTTTATAAGTGTAATCTTCCTTATAACTTTGGTTTAAGAAACAAAACATAATCAATTGGTAGATTATAAATCAATTGTTAGAAATGGGGTCTCTGGTTGGCAGTCAGGTTACCCCCTGTCCAAGCAAGGACCCTAACTCTAGTCAGGGTAAAAGAGAATCACCCTCAGCTAACCCCTGCTTACCCCCTTGGTAGCTTGGCACGAGCAGTAGGCTTAACTTCAGAGTGCTAGGTGTAAAGTATTTGTACCAACACACACAGTAACTTAATGAAAACACTACAAAATGACACAACACAGGTTTAGAAAAATAGGAAATATTTATCTAAAGAAAACAAGACCACAACGACAAATGTCCACAATACACAAGTCAAGTTATCAATTAAAAAGCAAAAAGAGTCTTCATGTAGTTATAAACACACGCTATCACTGTTAGAGTGAAAATGTACCTTGGGTGCGTCAAAATAACCCCGCATCCACCCCTTGCGTCGTTTCTCCTTTTGTCGGGTCGGGGTGCGTCATTTCTTTTCTCTACATGAGAGTGATGCGTCGATCTGGTCAGCACTCTCGGGTTCGGGCAGGCCTTGCATAGTTTTTACACGCCCAGCGGTGCTTGCATCGGAAATCCAGCCGCATGATGATCCGAAAACCACACTGCGCAGGTTTAGATCTTACCAGCCTCCGTCAGTGATGCTGTGCATCGTTTCTCGAGCTCCGTGCATCGATCTTGAAGGTCACGTAGAAGGCGACCGTCGATTTTCAGCTGCAAAGCCAGCAGCGCGTTTACTTTTCAGCCGCAGATCGGAGACACGCCGATCTTTTCCCCGCACAGCATTCTGTGCGTGGATTTCTTCCTCTTAGGCTGCCAGCTTCTCCTTTCAGGGTCCCAGGAACTGGATGGGCACCACAGGGCAGAGTAGGAGTCTCTCCAGAGACTCCAGGTGCTGGCAGAAAGAAGTCTTTGCTGTCCCTGAGACTTCAAACAACAGGAGGCAAGCTCTAAATCAAGCCTTTGGAGATCTTCACAAGATGGAAGACACACAAAGTCCAGTCTTTGCCCTCTTAGTCTGGCAGAAGCAGTAACTGCAGGATAGCTCCACTAAGCACAGTCAAAGGCAGGGCATCTCTTCTTCCTCAGCTCTTCAGCTCTTTTCCAGACAGAGGTTCCTCTTGGTTTCCAGAAGTGTTCTAACGTCTGTGGTTTTGGGTGCCCTTCTTATACCCATTTTCTCCTTTGAAGTAGGCCTAGCAAAGTCTCTATTGATTGTGAAATTCTACCTTGCCCAGGCTAGGACCCAGACACTCACCAGGGGGTTGGAAACTGCACTGTGTGAGGCAGACACAGACTTTTTAGGTGTGAGTGACCATTCCTCCCATCCCATCTCGCACAGACGGTTCATCAGGAAATGCAGACTACACCCCAGCTCCCTTTGTGTCACTGTCTAGTAAGAGGTGCAACCAGCCCAACTGTCGAACTGACCCAGACAGGGAATCCACAAACAGGCAGAGTCACAGAAATGGTATAGGCAAGAAAATGCTTACTTTCTAAAAGTGGCATTTTCAAACACACAATCTTAAAAATCAACTTTACTAAAAGATGTACTTTTAAATTGTGAGCTCAGAGACCCCAAACTCCACATGTCTATCCGCTCCCAAAGAATCTACACTTTAATCAGATTTAAAGGTAACCTCCATGTTAACCTATGAGGGAGACAGGCCTTGCAACAGTGAAAAACAAATTCAGCAATAGTTCACTGCCAGGACATATAATCCACTTTAATATATGTCCTACCTTAACCATACACTGCACCCTTCCCTTGGGGCTACCTAGGGCCTACCTTAGGGGTGTCTTACATGTAAGAAAAGAGAAGGTTTAGGCCTGGTAAGTGGGTACACTTGCCAAGTTGAATTTACAGTTAAAACGGCACACACAGACAATGCAGTAGCAGGTCGGAGACATGATTATAGGGCTACTTATGTGGGTGGTACAACCAGTGCTGCAGGCCCACTAGTAGCATTTGATTTATAGGCCCTGGCACCTCTAGTTCACTTTACTAGGGACTTCCTAGTAAATCAAATATGCCAATCATGGATAAACCAATCAACAACCCAATTTACACAGAGAGCATATGCACTTTAGCACTGTTTAGCAGTGGTAAAGTGCTCAGAGTTCAAAAGCCAACAGCAACAGGTCCAATAAAATAGGAGGCAGGAGGCAAAAAGATTGGGGATCACCCTGCGTAAACTCAAAAGTCTAACATCAATCATTGCGTCAAATTGTGGTTGCTGTCATTACATTGCATTCATTCAGTCTTACTTTTTTAATAGATTGTGTAATTTCCAGGTGTAGCACTAATTTCTTTATGAAATATGACAGCCATTGTAGTATTTTTTGTTTCACAAATACATATTTGTCTGCCAGGCCTAGACTTACCCTAATAATTCCTCTTGACGAGTATAAACGAGCTGAATATAACCCATCAGAGAACTCATAGGATCCAATTTCTCTGCATGAAATCATCTTCAAACTGGAGAGGTGCAAGTTTTTGATTAGACTTTTCAGCATAAGTCTCCTCCCACATATCTTTCATCTCTGTCTTCTCAGATTTTGTTATGTATGAAGTTACACAACAACCAACAGCTATAACGCTGTCTGCCACAAATGGAATATCCATATTGGCATTTCACAATTTTTAAATGACTGGAATGTATTTTTGGGTAATTTTCTAGTAAGTATAAGCCTCACTGCAAAAAAGTGTAAATATGCCCCAAAGTTCCAGAAATATGGGGATAGTGTTTGTTCTGGTGCCCTTAGTCATGAGAAACTACTTCTCCCACTATTGGGGCAATGAAGCTAAACCTGTATGTGGTTGCTGAAGGGTGACAAGAACTTACTTCTCCCACAGTGTGCTCTCATGCATCAAACTAATCCTAGGGTGCTGCCTTCAAATGTTGCCACTAGATCAATTCAGGGGCCCAGTGAGGTCATGCCTGGCACTTTAGCAGCAAGACAATCTCAGTGTTTGTCAAGTGCAGCAGTGCATCTTCATGATCCAGTCAGTACTGGACAGGCAGCTTGCGGTATAGGAGTTCTGTGCTCTTGCTTACTTCTCCTTGGTGCCAAAAGTCATGGATGACAAGTATGTGCAGTCAACGCTGCTGGCATTCCATCAGTTTGCAAGCTGCCTGCGATGTCACAGGCCTCCTCATACAAGTGTTTGCCACTTTTACGGGTGAAGCACATGACAGCTTCTTGTTTTTTCACGTCAATTGAATGCTGAGCATTACAAAGAGATAAGACTTTGTGGTGAGTACTGCAAACACAAATTAGGCATATATGTTCATATGCACTATGCCACTATTGTGACTAGCATTCATTACAAACCTAAACCTAGGCTCAGACAAAATCTCTGCTCTGCCGATGTAATCTTACACAACTATTACAAACCGAAACCTAGGCCGCTGACAGTACTTCCCACATATATGTGATAGAAAACATAGAACTTGCTATTTCAGGCCTTTTTCATGACTGTCTTTTGGGTTGGCATATGTAACATATTGTTCCATAAAAGAAAAGAATGTACAGAATTGTCTGTGTCTGGTCCAAATTTGGTGCATATTTTACCCATAACTGCAAAAAGAACAGATGACGGGCGGAATGCTGAACAATGCAAACAATCACCCCAGTCACAAAGACCTGGGTTTAATCCATAGTTTTTGCCAACCCCTCACCCCAGTTTGGACCCAGCAATATGCAAATCAGTCTTGACCTTGCTCCTTATGGGAACAGTCCAGCCCGAACTGCCAAGACAAGTCCTCCCTGGACTGGAAACAAGCATCCTAGAACTGATTTCAGGATATTAACCTTCATCAGGTAGGCTAGCTTGAATCCAATGGTGCAGTGAGCACGGGACCCACGTCTGGCATACCGTTCCCACTTGGGGAGACAAATGTAAAAAGAACAGATGATGGACAGAATGCTGAACAATGCAAACATTCACCCCCAGTCACAAAGATCTGGGTTTAATCCACAGTCATTATATAAACCACCTACTCCACTTAGAAATAATTGTGGAAAACAGAGAGCCTGTAAACCTTTCTCCCACACACTTATTGTTGCTCATTTAACCTGTTTCATCTGATACAGATCAATGGGTTCCCCCATAATCTATTTTGAATGGAGGGGATGGATACCATAGTGCTCATATATCCCTTTAGATTTACTTCTATCCATGTTTTCCAACTGTCCACTTAAAGACAACATTTTGTCTTCCATACAACCTCTATCTGCATCTACATCTCTGATAATCATTATTGTGTTTGATATCGATTGTAGCTTTTTACCTTGTTTACATCCACTTGTTTTTGCCAGATTTGTTTGTTTTTTGTGGGAACACCATTCACTAGATTAATAACTCATTCATCTATATTCTCCCTACACCCATATTTTCAATGCTGCATTTAAAATCTAAAGGTAGAAAACAACTCTACCTTTAAGACCTTTCTGTAGCTCTATTGGTGATAGTTTCCCAGTATTTGGTCCCATACAAAGTATTGCTTGAAAAGGATGCATAGATTGTATCAGTATTGTTTCATAAACATGTAGCTGTTGAAGTTCCTCTGGTATTTCAGTCAACTCTAACTTATTATGTATTGCTGTGGCATGTATTTTGTTGTCCTCTAATATGTCATAGCAATACTTACACATATGTGGTATTCAGACAAATCAAAATGTTCTTCCACAAAGAAGTAGACTTTTCTGGTTTGGACTATGTAGTGAGTTGGCCAACAACAAATACAAAAATTGTTTAGTTTCTCTGTAGAAACTGCATTGAAGTTTGCAATTTCTCATGCAAATTTATCAGTTATAACATGTGTCCTCTTCCTCTACATCTGAACACACCAACCCCTCATTTTACTTACACTCCTCTTCAGGTCCAATGAAACAAAACTGAATATCTTCAGAATCATTTTCAACCTCAGATACAGTACCAAACAACAGGGCTTTGTTTATTTGTCCTAAACACAACGCAGGACTTTTAAAAAAGTTAAGTCTTCTATCTAAATTTCACATTTTGAATGATGAACATCCACCATGCAAAAATGATGAACTGTGCTTGTGCACACTTTCTTAGATAAAAATGGGAACGAGTGTCCCTGTAAGTTAGTATATTTCCTTACTTTGCATGGGTCTAAACTTTGCAAGTTTGCAGTTTTCTATTTCACTCTTAATATCAATTGATTCCTGGCGAACACTACAAACACAACTGCAGTCCCATTTATACAAAGGAGCATGTCTGTGTCTTATTTGTACCTCTTCAGCTATTTCTTTCTGTACATTTCTAAGAATTATCTCCTCTTTTTGAATGGGAGTACCATCTTTTCCTCATAGCATCAACCACTAACGCTAACGTGTTACCTTTTAAGTAGCATTCTTCATTAACAAAAAAGCCTCAATACTAGAAGCATATTTCCATTCTCCTTTTAAGTTTTCAAAAATAGCTTTTATTAATAGTACTTTCCTTTTGATGTTTTCTCTTCATACACAACACTATTTTATCCAGTGTCCTCAACCTGTTCGGTATCAAGATGAAATATTTGTGCTTCAGGGCAAAGGCTTTGTCAACCACACTTTTGATATGCTGTTTTTGCTTCAATGCTGTCCTTCTCTTACTCTCCCTAATATTTAGTAGCAAAATCTGTATTACGCTACCTCTGAACATTATCACTTATATTTCCTTAAGTTGTTTCTGTCTTTTTGTCAAACTGGCATTTTTTTAAAAACTATTTCTACTTTCAGAATGACTTACTCCTTCCCCATTGTGACTAGACTGCAAAAATTGCTTTTTACTTTAAACATTTTCCACATTATGCATTTTCCTATATATTAAACTACTTAGTTCTCTTACCAGAAACTCTTTTTTTTCTGAGTACATTCTTCTCATCTTGTGCTTTTTCATTATCAGTTTCATGTAGATAGCAGTGTTTCCTCTGTTGTTAAACACAAAAATCTGAAGTACAAACATAAAATACATATAACTTTATATTAAATACTACTTAATTCAATATTGAATACAAATGAATACATATAGATAGGTTTATCAAATTTGATAACTGGCTCTCTAACTATAATTACAACACTGGAATTTTGAGAAGTCCATTGAAGACAATGGAGCAGCAGTGGCCTATATAAACTGCTATATACTTGATGTCCTCAACATTTCAACACCCTAATATACAGCCTCTGCCCTTCTCTTTTCGTTGTCTCTCACAATATATAGACTGGGCAAGGGAAACGGAGACACAAAGGCTGGGACCTTCCCCTTCTGTGAGAAAGGGCTTCTTTTGACATGGTTAGCCCCCCACTTTTTACCTGGAACATTATGTGGTTTCACCTGTAACAGCACTGGGTCCCTGATAAACAGGTTCCCAGGGCCAGATCTCTTTCCCGAAAATTGTACTATGATTGGCACTTCAGCCACATTTGTAGGTCCCTAGTAAATGGTACCCCTGGTACCTAGGGCCTCAGTACTGAAGATAGCACACCAGAACTGCAGCACCAATTGTGTCACTCTGACAGACCACACACCAGCCTCATGCAGACTGCCATTGCAAGTGCATGACAAGGTGTACACACTGCAAACTCGACAGGTACTCACCATGAGTGCTATGCCCACTAACACTGCATGAAATGTATGTAAGTCACCCCTCTGGCAGGCCTTACAGCACTAAGGCAGGGTGCACTATAAATCATGTGAGGGCATATGTGTGCATGAGCAAATATACAAATATACACCTACTGGGTCTTTGCCAACTCTTAGACATAGTAAGTGCAGAGGAAATCCATAGCAAATGCATGTGCTGGACACCAGTCATTGTGAGTTCCCCAACTACATGATGGCCTCTCTCAACACTGGGTTGTTTGTATCAAACAGCTCAGATTAATAAATTCACACTAATGCCAGTATGGGATTTATAATAACATTTATCCAGAGGGTACCTTAGTGGTGCACCCTGCAAAACCTAACAGCCCTGGCATGGTTGCTGACTGGTCTGAGCCAGCCTGACACCACCAGACATGACCACCACCAGACATGATTCTGGACTCCTGAGGTGAGAGCCTTTGCTGTCAGGAGCCAGAAGACAAAGCCTTTCCTGGGCAGAGGTGTCACACCTCCTCCCTTAGGCAAGCACCCTGCTCCAGCAGTCAGCTTTAAAAGCTTTGCCACGTTTGAAATCTGACTGCTGCCTCTGCTGCTAGCAGCATAAGGCAGCCCAACAGTTTTATCCCCACTTTAGGAGGGGAAAATCAGCAGGAAACCTAATAAGAATAGGAGGAGTAGAGCGGCCACCCTGAACCTGCACCACCCCTCAGGTTTGGCAGTCAAGGTGACCATTCCATGTAATTGTAATCCATCTTGTTTAGTAGGAAAAATAGCCTATCAGGGATGCGTCCCTTTCCCACAGGAAATGGTCACTTAGTGGGTATGGCTACTACCAGGTACTCCCCTTAACTCCCCATAAATGCAGTATTTAGAAGCCATCCCCTGACCCAGAACTTTAGATTTGATGGACACAAGAAGACCAAGACAAAGAAGACCCAAGGCACGAGAATGGAAGTCCTGCTGCACAGACAAAAAGGCACAAAACACTGCCTGCTGCTCCAAGGACTTGACCATCACAGCTGAGGTGTTGCCTGGAAACCTGAAGGCCTTTACAAACCCCCTGAGCACCTCCAACCTTTTAAAAATTGCCAAGAACCTCCATCTGAGTAAAGGTATTACTCTCCTGCACCCTGTAGGCAGGGAACCCATGAAATCCAGTTTAGTGACCTGCTGCTGACCAATGACGTGGACCCACCAGCCCAGACAAAAACTGTACAACAACCCTGAAGGACAAGACCTATCACTGTGCCACGTTTGGTGGCACTAAGAATTTATAACACTATGGCATATCACTACCCAGGCTACAGGACCCCCTAGGTCAGACACCTAGAAAAAGAGTCCATTCCAGATTCCCAAAAGAACTGGAGTAATCTTTGGGAAACCCAAGATCCGCCACCTGCGTGGCCCAGCTGACTTGCAATCTGCCCTCAAAGATGCCAGCCCCTGACTACGAGGACTTCAAGATGCATGACACCTGGCTGACCTATATGCGCTTCGCTCAGCCTCCCTGGCCCCTACACCAACCAACCAGCTGTGCTCTAGAAGTCCCCAAGCCCTTGCAACCTCAAACCTCAAAGGGGACCAGACAGATTTACCTTTAAGTCCATCTTTGCAGTGTGTTTCCAAGTGGCCCCTACTACTCTGTGGGCGAGCTTCAAGACCTTCAGCACTGCTCCCACTGGAAACAGGAAACGGGAAACACCTGAACTTCTCCGACTGACCCATAGGACTTCACAACAACCCCAACCTAAAAACAGAAGGTGACATTTGTGTGAAAATTGCCTGATTTTATATACATTTTTTAATATTTCCCCTTTGATTCCTATGGTGTGTAATTATGCACAAAAACAGAACATTTTCTAAGCTTTGAGAAATCATAACTAAAGAAGTACTTGCCATATATTGATGATCTTAGTCTTAAAACTTGTACAAAATCTGAAGTACTTTTGTAAATTGTTCTTGAGTTACTCTCCAGGGTGTGTGTCCCTATATATTGATACTGTGAGTAAAACAAATGCTTAGCACATCTCCTGGATTACCCTAACTGCTCACCCACACTACCACAAAAAGAGAGCATTTGGTTGTCTGCTTTTTACCTCTGGATACCAAAGTGGGGTTCCTTGGACTCTCTGCACAGTGCACGTCATTTTTGTACACTATATAAAGAGCCAGGCTCAGACAGCTTGCCTCCTCTCACAGAATCACTTCACCCTTGGTAGGAGTGAATGGTAAAGCTGCTCAGCTCCTGGATCTTCTTGCCCCAGATAAATGACAAAAAGCAGTTTACCAGAGCCATGACACAACCAGGGGTTGACTTCAACTCTTGCTGTGAATGTGCAACACCTAACAGCACTGGCCTTGCATGTGGCTGTTGTCAGTTGCACAATCACAGTAGGAGCTGTGAACCAAAGGTGCCAGATCAAGAGGGATTGCAACCCCTTCAAGCTGCAGTGCCTTTCTTTTTATAATTTATGATAATTCCCACATTCTGCCCTCTAGGTACAGAATGTTTCAGTAGCTTTATAGCCCACCATTCAATATGTAACTCTGCAGGAACCTTTATAAATGTGTCACTATACATATATAAATGAGTATTCTGGGTCTGCTTTAGCACGAATACTAATCTGTATACTGTTCCAGTTTGTGTTTCATCTATAGGATACAATTTAAATCTCCCTCCATCCGCTATGCCTTTTAACCTTTCAAGCTGTTTAAAGCTTGTAAAATTCAATGATGTAATAATAAACATCTTTCATTCTGTGCCAATATATGCTTTAAAAATGCAAATATTTTGGTCAGTTATATCAGTGCCTGTACAGTGGGTAAATCGTAGTATAAATAGTTGAGTACGTAAATCCTATCTGTTTTTTTCAATTATTATCTATGCGTTTCTGTTACTCTCTCACTGAGTATGTGAATCTCTCAATGGTTTTCTGAATAGGCATGTCAGTGGCTGTGTGGGTGGGCAACTCCATATATAGCTGGATGTATGACTAAGTACATCCCTCTGAAAGTGACTTATATGTAATCATAACTTTTTAATGCATATACTTTTTAAGCTTTTTACCAGTTGAAATACTGAACTCTCTTTGATGCTCTCCAATTTTTGTCTCAGTATCAGTTAGAATTTCATGACAGTCACAATCTGAAGTCTAAAGTACAGGAATGGTATACCACTCTCAGCACAAAGGAACCATTAATGGTAACCCTTCCTACTCTGATTTCACTGGCACTGATATAGTAAGAAAATCACAACCTTCCTTTCTAATTTTAATTTTATTATGCTACTAGTGAATGGTCACTCTTTTTTAACCCTTTGTAAGACTCCTGTTAAGAAGCCCAATTTGGTAATGGTTTTGGGTGTATTCACAGATCCGCTGCAATGCTCAGCACCACCCCCTGTGTAAAATTGCAGTGGATCCACAAATACGCATGAGAGACCATAAAACCTGCTCATAAAGCATATAATTTATAATATACTGGGTAAAAAATCACTGAACTGAAACACAAACACTCACTAATCAGCAATATTTCCATACCACTGTCCATTTCACATTAACATTCCAGTCTTCGTTGTTCCCTTCCCCCCATGCTTTTCTAGCTCTGTTTTCCATGGTTACCTTGTTTGAAAAATTCTCTGCTAGCACTTGGTTAAAAGTTCACAACACTTTCTGTGCTGCATACTAGCCTCAAGTTCAACTGTACCAGGTGTGGTTGACTCTTTGTAACTATAAGCATATCCCAAACAGTATAATTTGTTTCTTCATTTTTCCAAAGCAAGTCACACATAAAGATAATTTTCTTTGCAATACCACTCCTAATATTAGCCACCCACATATTTACAACATCCAAATAAATATGTTCTTTTAAAAATTAGGTGCTCTCCTCTGCTTTATTTTGGAATGTCTCATTCCATTGCATCCTACTGAGTGCCATTCCTTCTTGCCTCCAAAATAGTTAATGTGTGAATTGTGGGCCACAGTTTTGTGTTTGTGCCAGAGAAAGTGGTAGAGAGAGTGGAATTGACAGAGACTTGAGTTTCCCTAATGAATACCATACCTGGGTCGGCCAAAGAGAAGTAAAATGGCATAAATTACTGCTATTGGTTGAAAGCATTGTGAATTGCCAACATCCAAATCTCATGATTGTGCACTGGGGTGGCAATGACCGACTCACAATTACTGGGGTAGGACTGGAAATCCTAATGAAGGATACCTTTGATGAATTAATGG
Organism: Pleurodeles waltl; assembly: GCF_031143425.1. Lineage (NCBI taxonomy): Eukaryota > Metazoa > Chordata > Amphibia > Caudata > Salamandridae > Pleurodeles > Pleurodeles waltl. The sequence goes on along the minus strand of NC_090442.1, from coordinate 867,691,341 downwards.
CACTTTTCCACACACTGCCTTGGTGCTCTCTAACATTTGCCAAAGGCAGAAGTGGAAGAATCCAAGAAACACATTAACAAAACTGTTTCAGCATTCTTCAAAGATGAGAACATGCGCTCTATATACCATAACAATTTACTCTTTGTTATGGACAGATTATATAGAAATGATGGGGTTCATTTCACAAAGGACGGCAACAGTATGTTTCTCAACAACTTGAAAGACTGCATCTGCTTCGATATGTACTAATCATCTATACATCATAAACACAGGCTCTTTTTTGAGCCAACCCTATTTCCAAACCCTACTTTAATTTCCGTTAACCATTTTTTGTTTATTATGTCACATAGGTCTGCAAATCCATCGCTGACAACAAAACAAAAGCAAACATTCAACACAAAATAGCAACACAATTTCGTTCCACAACAGGGCTGCGGATCCATTCCTAACCCAAAGCATTCATACAAAACACCAACAACTTTAATTCACTCCTCATATAAATTCCTGCATTCATACATCACAAACTATGGGAGTGGCGGTCTACTTGTCTGAGAGGATTTCTCAGTTCCTCTCTGACACTGTTGTGCATATATGACCGTGTGAGTGGGTGTCTGAATAGCTGTCCAAGTGGTTGTGTGGGGGAGTGAGACACTGTGTAACTGGTTATGTAAGTGGGTATCTCACTGCCTCTATGGGTGTGTTATTGTGTTTTTGAGTGAATATATAGGCCCTCATTACAACCCTGGCAGTCGGTGTTAAAGCAGCGGTAATACTGCCAACAGGCTGGCAGAAAAAATTGGGATTTGGACCATGGTGGTTACCGCCATCCCAAACTGCCACTTTAACACACCGACCGCCAGGGTGGTAACGGCCACTGGGCTGGAGACCACCACCACAATCCCACCCTCGGGATTACGACCCGGCCTACCGCCATAGTTTTTGTGCCAAACTTACTGCTACGAAAACCATGGCGGTAGGCACTATCAGTGCCAGGGAATCCCTTCCCTGGAAGTGATAGTGGTCTTCCCTGGCCCCCTTCCCTTCCCAGAGTCCTCCCCCACCATCCCCTTCCCGCTCCTGCCCCGCACATATACACACCCACACACCCACACACACACCCATATACATACATGCACACACTCATAACCACCACCACCCATGCATGCACACATACATACCCACAGACCGCAACACACACCAACATACCTTGTCACACACATGCATTCACAACACACAACTCACAATCACTTATTCACGCATGCATCCTACACGACTCACACCTGCATGCATGCATACCAATACATACACATCCCACCCCACATACATACAACGCCCCCGCCCCCTCTCCGGTCGGGGAACCCGACTTACCTACTTGCAGGGGGTCCTCTGGCTGGAGATGGTCGACATTGCTCCTGATACGGTCAGCGGTGTTTTGCTGGTGTGGCGGTGCTGCTGTCAGCAGCGCCGCCTTGCCGCCGTCCGCCCCCATGACCGTCGGCGGTGTTCCACCAGAATTCTGGCAGAATACCGTTGGCGGTCATGATACTGGTAGATGGCTGCTAGCCATGGCGGCGGTATGTTGGAGGCTGTCACCGTGGCCGTAGGCGATCAATACCACCAGTGTTGGAATGAGGGCCATTGTCCTGTGAGTATGTATGTAAGTGTCTGAGTGGGTGTGTGAGTGCGTGTGTGAGTATCAGAGTGGGTCTGTGAGTAGATGTGTGAGTGGTTCTATGAGTGGGTGTGTGAGTGTCTTAGTGGGTCTGTGAGTGGGTGTATGAGTATCTGAGTGAGTGTGTGAGTGGGTGTACTAGCATCTAAGTGGATCTGTGAGTGGGTGAGCGAGTGGCTCAGTGTATCTGTGAGTAGCTGCGTGAGTGTCTGAGTGGGTTTCTGAGTGTCTAAGTGAGTCTATGAGTGGGTGTGTGAGTGTCTTAGTGGAGCTGTGAGTGAGTGTGTGAGTGGGTGTATTAGCATCTGAATAGGTCTTCTGGTGCATGTGTGAGTGTCTGATTGGTTCTTTGAGTGGGTACACGAGTGTCTGAGTGGGTGTCTAACTGGCTATGTGACTGTCTGAGTGAGTCTTATACTGGGTGTGTGAGTGTCTAAATGTGTGTGTGTGTTTTTGACTGGCTTTGCGAGTGGGTGTATGAGTGTTTGAAAGGGTGTGTGAGTGTCAGATTAGATCTGTGAGTGGCTCTGTGAGCAAATGAGTGGGTCTGTGAGAGGGTGTGTGAGTGTTTGAGTGGGCGTGCAAGTGTCTCAGTGGGTGTGTGAGTGGGTGTTTGAGTATCTGAGTGAATCTGTGAGTGAGTGTGTGAATGTCTCAGTGGGTATGTGAGGGGCTGTTTTTTTTTAAAGATTGACAGCAGAATTCATAGATCCATCGTGGATTATAACTTGCTGCCACGCTGAGCCCTGTAGCGGATCCACAGATTCGCAGACATGTAAAAAATTATTTGGGGTAATTTTCTTGCCCATCAATGGTCCCTAACAGACCCTTATATAACACCCATGAGGTCAGAATACTCCTACCCTGACTCCTTGATTTAGATTCCGTGAATCCCCCGCAGTGGATCCGCGATGAATCCACTTCTTTTTAATGTAAAGTAATTTTAATTATCATATCTTAATCCAACCACCAATCAGGGCCTGTCTACCCGGGTGTGAGAATAGGCATGAGAGGGTGTTTCTGGGTGTGAGAGTGGGTGTGACAGTGTCTGCCTGGGTGTGAGAGTCTGTATGATAGGGTCTATGTGGGTGTGGGACTGGGTGTGAGAGTATCTGCCTTGGTGTGAGAGTTGGTGTGAAAGGGAGTCTTTGGGTATGAGAGTGAGTGTGAGAGTGTCTGTGGCAGTGCTTGTGTGAATGTCTGAGTGGGTCTGTGAGGAGGTGCATGGGTGCCTAAGTGGGTCTGTGAGTGGATGCATGAATCTCTGAGTATGTCTGTGAGCAAGGGCATGAGTCTCTGAGTGGGTCTGTGAGTAGATGTGTGAGTCTTTGAGTGGGTCTGTGAATGGTCGCATGAGTCTCTGAGTGGGTCTATGAGTGGGTGTGTGCGTGTCTAATTGCATCTGTGTGTGTGTGCATGAGTGTCTAAGTAAGTACATGTGTCTTTGAGTGCACCTGTGAGTGAGTGTAGGAGATTCTGAGTGGGTGGGTGTGTGAGTGAGTGCATGAGTCTTTGAGTACATCTGTGAGTGTGTATGTGGGTGTGTCAGTAAATTTGTGAGTGAATCAGCCACAAAGAAATTGTGCATGCCTGCTTATCCAACAAGTCCACAGTTTTGCACAAAATTTCTACCCAACTGAAGTATTTTCTTTTGGTTAGTTAGTAAGTGCTACCTCCTTGGGTAAAAGTCCAGTGTGCCTTCTACACTACAGCATGCAATAGACTGCTAGAAAATGTCTCCATGCCACCTTGTGTGCATTTAGCAATGTGATTGTTCTGTGTGCGTTTCTCTCCAGAAGTTTGTGATAGTATGAATTCTCTTATAGAGACCCCAACAAGACCACAAAGATGTAAATCTACACCAAACCGGGGCCCATCCTCTTAGATAAATGACATAAGTGTTCCTTTATTTTGTGGACAAGTCCTCATATTCCTCGGCATTAAGAACATGCCGTCAATATCATCGGGAAATGCACTGGGTGGCCTCTTGGTAAGCATTACATCATCATGGTAAAGGCAGGAAGATATCTGCATACTACTAAGGTGAACAGTGCAGGGCCAATCGGGTGGAGTTTTCAGGTGATTTGCACATGTGCATACTTGTAGTCATTTAAAGGGAGGCCCATGGACTCATTCTCTCTGGGCCTGGCCTTCATTTAATAGGGGAGGAACCACGTGTCCTCTCTCCCTGGGATGATTTGATCCCTGGGAAACAGACCCCCATGGCCCAGCCTTCACTAAATAGTGGAGGGGGGCTGCGCAGCTCCCCTTTCTGGGCTGGTTTTGGCTCCGGGGACCCCATCCTCCAGGGCCTGGCCATCTCTCCTGGATGCCCCCCAGGGTACCCTGTGTGCAATGGGACCTGAGGGAGAGCCTCAAGGGCCAGCGGTCCCAGCAGGCTCCCTGCCTCCTGTGGGAATTGCCACTGCTTCTGCACCCAGGGAACTGCTAAACATGTAGCTCCTGATCTGCAAAAGCAATGATTTCATCTCTTTTGCTGCCTGCATGTATAAGGATGGGGAAGAAGATGAAACATCTGCTTCCAGGAGGCATGAGCCCTTTGACAGCTCTCATCCGCTGAAAGCAGAGTGTTTTCTCTGACTTCACGGGAGCTGTCAAAGTACTCACCAAGGCAGAGCAAACAGCTATCTCCTGGGCGTGGGCATCCCGGGACATAGCAGGAGCTGGCAATGAGGGGTGGCGGTCCCCAGGGCCATTATTGGCTCCATGAGTGGAGCTGCGCACTCTAACCTTTCAATTTATCCCCAGGAAGGTGGTGGTCCCTGGCGCTGGAGGGGGCCACATGCCTACCCTTAATTGCCATCAATTGTCCCTGGGCAGTAGCGGTACCCAGGGCTGCAGGGTGCCATGAGAGCCCCTCTGCATACATTTTACATTTAGCCCTGGGGAGGTGGTGGTTGCTGGGGCTGAGGGAGAGGTCATATAGGTCTCCCCCATTTTAAATAAAGATGTTGCCACGGGTAGGTGGTGGTCCCGGGGCTCGGGGGCCGAGCACATTTTTACATGGTAGCTCCAGTGAGGTGGTGATCCCTGGGGCTAATAGAAACCCTAGAAGGGGAGGCCCATGTGCCCCGTTCATTTTTTGCTTTGCAAGTGCATCCGGGTCCTGACCCACCTTGTGGGCAAATAAAAAAAGGGCAGGACATCCACCCTTTTTCTTTAAAATCTCAGAAAAATCTGCTGATCTTGTTCTGTAGATTTTTCTAAGAACTTTTAGCTCTAGCAGGGTCCATGAGGGACCCCTAGACCAAGACTAGGGGCTCAGGGTGCCCCTACCCTGACCCCTTTCCTTTTTCTTATTTTTTTTGTGGAACTTGGCTGAAGTTATAGTTAGGACTATGTTTCCATAAAAAAGTGTTTTTTACTTGCCTTTATCATTGCTACCACTTTGACAAATCTTCACAAAATGCTACAAAAAAAATGTGCCGGTGATTATTGGGGAGCATGGTAGGTTTTCGGGGTGATCCATCAAGTGTGAGCCAAGAAAAGGTGGTGTGGGTGAAAAAAAGTGTGATTCCCATGTTAACTCACATAGGAGTTTTGAACACGACTACAACCCGAACCACTGGACACAGTTTCACCAAATTTGGCAGAAACGTAGGTTTTGGTATGCAGATTAGGCTTTTTCTTATTTGATGTAAACCTGTTCGGTAGTTTTTGGGATATTAAAGGAGAAATTAACTTGTATGTATAGGGCTGTGGATCTGTTGTTAGGTTTTTTTGCAGCAATTGTGGCGTATTTGCATAAACGCATGCCAACAGGAATGTCGTGATTGGCTGGCCACAACCTGACCAGAAAGGTGCAGCCACTATTTTAGGTTAGGTAACAGGACACGGTACCCAGGGCTGAAAAATAAAATGAAAAGTTGCATAATAGGTCAGGGTGGAGGTACCCAGACAAAAGGGTGGTGATTTAGGGGTCTTTGAGGGTGAAATTATGTCCTTAAAAATATTTTTTCGAGTTGCTAATACATTGCAATGCTCAGCCCCCATGTAACGCTGCAATTAATTTTTGAATAACGCCCCAAAAAAATAAAAAACATTCACAGATTCATTCATACACTAAGGGGGTCAGAATAGTCGACAGGGTCAACGCAGTGGGACAGCACCCAAGAAATGGGGGTTTACATCAGGAAGAGGTGGAACGACCTACAGTGGAAGGTGCGTTCCGGGGTCTCAAGACACCACCTGCCGGTACAGCGGACTAGCGGCGGACCCCCACCTCCTCACCCACAACTAACAACATGGGAGGAGCAGGTCTTGGCTATTCTGCATCCTGAGGGCCTCGCAGGAGTCGGTGGAGGAATGGACTTTGGTAAGTCAAACCTTTAACTATCTTATCCCCGACCCTACCTGCTTGCTATCACAAAAGGGTGGTGATTCAGGGGTCTTTGAGGGTGAAATTATGTCCTTAAAAATATTTTTTCGAGTTGCAAATACATTGCAATGCTCAGCCCCCATGTAACGCTGCAATTAATTTTTGAATAACACCCAAAAAAAAAAAAAAACATTCACCGATTCATTCATATACTAAGGGGGTCATTACAACATTGGCGGTAAAAGCCGCTTACCGCCCTGCAGAAGACTGCCAACACACCGCCGCAGCCGCGGAATTCCGCCACAGCTATTACGACCCACATCTCGAAATCCGACAAAATTCAGACACCCACACAAGTCCGCCACACCAAAAGTCAGTGATAAACTGGCGAAAACAAAACCTCCACCGTCACGGCAACAGAAATACGCCCATGCTATCACGACCCACGAATCCACGTAGTGGTCTTTCAACTGCGGTATTCCATTGGTGGTACACACCGCCACGCTCAAAATACACACACACATACAAAACACCGCCACATTGGACAATTCCAAATACACACACCTGATACACATACACACACCACTCCCACACACTCAATACAATATAAAACACACACCCACATCACCCACAAACCTCTACGACCAAAAATTTCTGAAAGAAGGCCAGAGAGAGACACCACCATCCACAAACTAGCAGCCAGAGGCACTCAACACCATCACCCACACAACTTCCACGCACAAAACGCCACACACCACTACATATCACCACACTTATCACCACACACACCACCCCACACATCACCCACACCACCCCATGGCACGGCAAAGACACCCCAGGTTCTCGGAGGAGGAGCTCAGGGTCATGGTGGAGGAAATCGTCTAGGTAGAGCCACAGCTATTCGGATCACAGGTGCAGCACACCTCCATAGCTAGGAAGATGGAGCTATGGCGAAGAATAGTCGACAGGGTAAACGCAGTGGGACAGCACCCAAGAAATCGGGATGACATCAGGAAGAGGTGGAATGACCTACGGGGGAAGGTGCGTTCCGTGGTCTCAAGACACCACCTGGCGGTACAGCGGACTAGCGGCGGACACCCACCTCCTCACCCACAACTAACAACATGGGAGGAGCTGGTCTTGGCGATTCTGCATCCTGAGGGCCTCGCAGGAGTCGGTGGAGGAATGGACTCTGGTAAGTCAAACCTTTAACTATCATATCCCCCACCCTACCTGCTTGCTATCACAGACCCCCACCCTCGCCCCCTCCCCTATCACTCCAACTCCTCACAAATGTACTAATAACACAAACCACGCATCCCAACACCAAGCCCTGCATGACACAACAAAGCATGGACACCCATCACCAAAGCATGCCTATTGCATGTACCCATAACACCCCCCTCAACCATCATCACACATGCCCCCACACAGGAATGCTAGCACTGGGTACACAGTCACCCACCCATTGCACACCATGACACACACAGATGCAATAATCATGCTTTTACACCCCTGCAGGACCACTACCCAACGTCACCAGACAGGAGGGTCCAGACATCTCCACCCCACCCACAGAAGAGGCCCACAGTGATGACAGCAGCTCTGTCCAACTGGATCCAGATGACCAGCCCGGACCATCGTGGGACTCAGGACAGTCGGTTCCCCTCACACAGGCACAGCCCACCACAGACCTTCCACCCTCTGGTAACACCAGCACAGCACCCACAGAGCAGGCCCATACCTCCGTCCCCAGGACACGTCAATCAGCTGTGTGTCCACCACTACAGGGAACCCAGGATAACCCACCACCCCAACAACAACAGGGACCTGGGGCAGTGGCAGTGGGCACATGGTCCGGGGGACGGAGGCACAGGAACACAGGGGAACTGTGAGGGCTGCAGTACGACAGGGGGCGGACAGGCCAAGGGAACCCACTCTCCACGAGGCCCTCTCCTCCATCATGGGAGCATACCACCACTCCCAGGAGACGATGGCAATGGTCCTGGCCATGTTTCAGGAGACCCAGCGCCTACAGGAGGAACAGTATTTGGGGTTCAGGGAGGAACTCAGAACCATCAGCTCCGCCCTGGGCACCATCGTAGGGGTGCAGAAGGAAATACTTAACACCAGAAGGGACACTGTGGCACTACAAGGGGCCCCTGACACTAGCATGGACGATGAACTGCCCACCACCCCCACCGGCGCTAGTGGACAGGAGGCACCGCCACAGGACCACCACACCAGCACCCCCCCCCCGCAGACGGAGAACCACCCCGCAACCGGTCCCTGAGATCCAGGAATAAGACAGAGCACGATGCCAAGACCCCCGCCAAGAAATGAGAACACCCTTATTGTCAAACCACTGTCCCACTTTGTAACCCTGTCCATATTGGAACTGCCCCAGCTCCACTTCCTATGCCCATATGGGCAATGCACCTGTGAGACTAATAGACTGGACTCTGCCATGGACATTCCTCCACCATCACCCCTCACTATTTTACAACCCCCTCCAATATTGAGCACTTCAATAAACACCCTTGAAGCACAAAACAATCTGGAGTCAGTCTGTGATTTCGAAATTGTGTGTTAGCAATGACAGTGACAAAATGCTTTTTCTAATTTAATTTCAACATACCTATGTCACACATCTCAAGTCCATGAGGAATCTAAGCAGATGACACACGTTGGAAACCATAAGGGAAATGTAAAACTCAGTGACCATATACTGGTTGAAATCGACAGACAGGATAGAGGTAGAAGTGTTAAAGTACTTGTAGTAGGCAGGAATGTTTTCTCACCTGTGTGTCACTGGAAATATTGCTTGATGACTGTGTTAGGGTTTGTGCACAGCAAAGAGCATGTCCCCTCTCACTGCACTAGTGGGTTCTGCAATAGCTCCCTTTTAAACTTACTATTGAAAGCCTTTCTTGTTATCTCACCTTCCCCCCCCCCCTAGGCTTCTGTGTATGTTGTTTAATGTGCTGTTTTGTTTACACATTGGGCCTTGCTTTTACCAAGGCTTCTTTAAAACACTCTGCTCTAGGCCATGTGTTAATTTAACTCATTTGCATAATAACTGAAACTCTGCACACCTTTCAAGAACATGTGCAGCATGTGAGGACCACACCCAGCTCTTCAAACCACACCCAGCTCTGCACACCTTTCAAGAATATGTGCAGCATGTGAGGACCACACCCAGCCCTGTCTATAAAAGGCAGCCACCGAGCCTCACCCAGTGCTTGTGCTCGTCTACCTCCCGCTTACCTGAGGACAGATCCCTCGGCGCTGGCACTCCTGCTCTCTACAGACTTTCATTGGCTTCAATGGGCGCAGCTGCTGGCTCTTCCTTCTTCCGGTTTCCAGTTCCTCCTTGCCTCAGCCTCTCTCCTACAAGCAACCTGCAAAAGAGAAAGAAGACAAGGTTAGACTGATCAGTATCTCTTGCCAGCAACAAGTAAGTGCAAAACTTTTATTACCTGAAAGAACTTTGACAACAATTTCTGGATTCGTGTATAGACAATTTGAAACAAGATACCTTCCACGAACATTGTGATTCAAACTCTTTGTTACAAGAATACTTTGCGGAACTTTGTGAGGCAAACAGTAAATCAAGGACTTGCACAAATTACATGCTGTATTTTGACGTAAAAGTACAGTATTTGTTTTATAAAAGATTCTGGAAATATGGGAAAAGTGAGTCTGCTATTGGGAATTTAGGCTTCAGTTATATTAAGATGAATGTTTGATATTGGTAATTCTGATAACGGTATTTGTTTAATGTTTTAGAAGCTTTAGAGTAATAGAAAGCACATCCCAGAGCAGTAACACATTCCAAACCTGGAAACTAGAGACCAGGATCCAAGAGGTACTTTTAGAAGAAAATTTGTAATAAATAAAGGGATAGTCAGGAACCCAGTTAGGAATAGGTTGTACTTATCTGTTCTTTGTTTATGTTTCATTAGGCACTAGTTTCTACAGAAGTCAGAGAGGGCCGCAGATTTGTGCAGCACTTCAACAGTGGAAACGCAAGAACGGTGTTGTCTCTTTATTTTATTTTATCCACTTCCCCCCTTCCCTTGAGCTTCTGTTCTTAGTGCACTGTTTTAAAAACTAGTGTGCTGGAACAAGCAGTTTCAGGGTGGGGTCGGATTGTCTTCAACCTCCATCAGAACTGAACAAGGACTCAGGTGAGCTGGGCTTTGACAGACTGAGTCCCTGTTGTCAATGTCTTCTTCCTCTGCTTCCTCCTCATCACTGTCCACAGGCTCCACAGCTGCACAACACCACCATCTGGACCATCCTCCTGCAGAAAAGGCACCTGTCGTTGCAAAGCCAAGTTGTGAAGCATACAGCAGTCCACGATGATCTGGCACACCTTCTTTCGTGAGTAGAATAGGGAACCACCTGTCATATGGAGGCACCTGAACCTGGCCTTCAGGAGGCCGAAGGTGGGTTCGATCACCCTCCGAGTCCGCCCATGTGCCTCATTGTAGCGTTCCTCTGCCCTCGTCCTGGGATTCCTCACTGGGGTCAGTAACCATGACAGGTTTAGGTAACCAGAGTCCCCTAATAGCCACACCCGGTGCCTCTGGAGTTGACCCATCACATAAGGGATGCTGCTATTCCGCAGGATGTATGCGTCATGCACAGAGCCAGGGAACATAGCATTTACCTGAGAGATGTACTCGGTCTGCCAAACATACCATCTGTACATTCATCGAATGATAACTCTTCCGGTTCCTGTACAACTGTTCACTCCTGTGGTGGGAGGCAGAGCTACATGGGTCCCATCAATGGCACCTATGATGTTGGGGATATGTCCAAGGGCATAGAAGTCACCTTTCACTGTAGGCAAGTCCTCCACCTGAGGGAAAACGATATAGCTCTGCATGTGTTTCAGAAGGGCAGACAACACTCTGGACAACACGTTTGAAAATGTAGGCTGGGACATCCCTGATGCCATGGCCACTGTTGATTGAAATGACCCACTTGCCAGGAAATGAAGGACTGATAGCACGTGCACTTGAGGGAGGATTCCTGTGGGATGGCGGATTGCTGACATCAGGTCAGGCTCCAACTGGGTACACAGTTCCTGGATTGTGGCACGGTCAAACCTGTAGGTGATGATCAAACTTCTTTCCTCCATTGTCGACAGGTCCACCAGCGGTCGGTACACCGGAGGATTCCGCCATCTCCTCACATGTCCCAGCGGACGGTGCCTATGAAGGACAACAGTGACCACAGAGTCAAACAACTCAGAGGTATGTACCCAGAGTCTACACAGAACACCAATCATACACAAAATGTGGCCTGTGTTTGTGTTGTGAGACAACGCCTAGGTATGTGTGACGCAGTTGGTAATTAGGCCATGTGGGCCCCTGAAAGAGCGGCTGCCTGACCTCTAAACTGTGACAATGGGATGTGAGGTAACTACGCTGGCGTTGTACACCGTCGCGGTAGGCAGTCGAAGACCGCAGCACAATGCTGCATTGGTTAATTTTGGACCCTATGGGTCCCAGGAGCCAATGATGATGTACGCCGGCGGTGATGGTATGCACCGCTGCGGACGTCACCGCCCCGGACGTGACCGTCATTTCCTATCTGTTGAATCACTCGATACCTGATCTTCGACAGGAGAGGACCTACACTGCAAGTGCTGCTGTGACCTCGGTCTGGAAGAGACAATGGCTCGTGCGTCTGGGGAAAGGGCCCCTGCCTTCACTGCAGAGGAGCTGGAGAAGCTCGTCGACGGGGTCCTCCCCCAGTACACGCTACTCTACCGTCCTCCAGACCAACAGGTAAGTACACAGGGAGCATGTTGTATGGGCTATGCCTGTGTGGAGAGGGCTGGTTGTAAGAAGGAAGGGGGCACAGTTCTGCATGCATGAAGGACTGTGAATGCATGTGCCACATGGCAAGGGTAGGGATGTGGGCCACTCACTTTGACTGTGCAGTTGGTAATGACTTCTCTTCTTCCCCTGTACATGTCATGTAGGTCAGCGCCCACCAGAAGAAGGATATTTGGCATGCCATTGCCAAGGACGTCCGGGCCCTGGGGGTCCACCACAGATGGAGCACCCACTGCCGGAAAAGATGGGAGGACATTCGCCGCTGGAGCAAGAAGACGGTGGAGGCTCAGCTTGGGATGGCCTCCCAACGTGGGAGGGGTGCCCGTCGAACCATGACCCCCCTGATGTTCCGGATCATGATGGTGGCCTACCCTGAGTTGGATGGGCGCTTGAGGGCATCACAGCAGACACAAGGGGGTGAGTACACTATCATTCAGCGGACTTTGCGTGCAGTGAAGGTGTCTGGGTGGGGGAGGAGGGCTATGGGTTTCCCTAGGCCAGGGCGAGTTCCGTAGGCTAGGCCCCTCCGTAATGCAGGCCATGTGGCACCCCACCCCACCTTTGTAGAGTGCCAAGTACAGGTATTCATGCCCCTGTGCCATCTATGTGTGCAGATGTCGGCCATAGCCATGTGGGCCATTTCCCAGGAATTGCATCTGTACAGCCCAACAGCGCGACGTAGTGCAGGGGGCTGCTCGGTCTGTATTGTCTTCCAACGGTAGCAGTAAGCCATGCACTCAACCTGTCTTTCTTTTGTCGTCCCCCCCCTTTTTGTGGTCTCCCTGTTCTTGTGTGCATTAGCATCATCAGGCAGAGGTACAGTGGCACCGGAGCACGAGGGAGCTGCATCCCAGATGGCCATGGAGGGCCACACCACGGACTCAGAATACACCAGTGGGACGGAGGGCGAGGGGAGCACCACGGCTGTCACAGGATCTGCAACCAGCGACACGGACTCGTCCTCCGATGGGAGCTCCCTTGTGGTGGTGGCAACATCTGTGCCCCCCACTTCTACAGGTACAGCCGCTACCCCCCCTACCAGCACCGCCCTCCCAGCAGCCCCTCAACCTTCGCCCCGTGCCCGCTCACCCAGGAGGGTGGGCATCACCTTTGCCCCAGGCACCTCAGCCCCTGTCACCTCTGCTGCCCTCAGTGAGGAGGCCAGTGACCACCTCAGGTCCCTCACTGTTGGGCAGTCTACCATTTTGAATGCCATCCAGGGTGTAGAAAGGGAGTTGCAACACACAAATGCATTCCTGGAGGGCATTCATTCTGGTCAGGCTGCCCTTCATCGAACCCTGTAAACTCTGGCCTCAGCACTGATGGCAGCCATTGTTCCTGTGTCTAGCCTCCGCCCTCCAACTTCCTCCACCCAGACCCAATCCCCTGTACCCCAGCCTATCCCAAGCACACCATCAGACCAGCCTGCACACACCTCACCACAAAAGGGAAGCTCAGGCAAACATAAGCACCACACATCCCACAGGCACTCACGCAAGCATCACACACATACAGACACACCAACATCCACTGCCTCAACTGTGTCCCCCTCCTCCTCGTCTCCCTCCTCCCTCCCAGTCTCGTCTACACTCACACCTGCATGCACTACCACTACAGCCACTACGTCCTGCACCAGCACACCCACCACCACACCCCGCTCATGTGCAATCACCAACCCACTACCATTTCCATGTACCCTGTGTCCTCTCCCAGTGTGTCTGTGACGCCCCCTCCGAAGATACACAAACGCAGGCACACACCCACCCAACAGCCATCCACCTCACGACAGTCTCCAGCCCATGCACCTGCACCCAAATCCACAAAAGTTACACCTCCTACAACCACCAACTCTAACTCCCAAACCCCCTCCAGCTACCCGTCTCAGTGTCTCCCAAAAACTTTTCCTGTCCACCCTTAACCTATTTCCCCCCTGTCCAACTCATAGGTCCCGTACTAGCACCTCAGCCAAAAAGCTCCGGGACCTGTGGTGCCTGTTGTTACAGGTATGTGGAGTGCACCGGCCACCAGGCCAGCCAGTGTGGCACGGAGCCACAGCACAGCCAGTCCCCCGTGAAGCACCAGAAGTTGGACAGTGGCTGGCGGGAGAGGGGGAAGACTCCAGCCAGCAAAGCCGCTCACAGGGGTCCCGGGGGGAGTGTCGACTTAGCTGTGACTCCTCCCAAGGTGGGGAAGGGGCAGAAGAAATCTCCAAAGTCTGGGAGGAGCAGCATGGCGGAGAAGACCTCCATCATCCCCGCTGCCCAGGAGGCCACCGCCACCCCCATAGTCACTGGCCAGGAGGCCACCGCCAGCCCCATCGTGACTGCCCAGGAGGCCACCGCCAGCCCCATCGTCACTGCCCAGGAGGCCACCGCCAGCCCCAGAGTCACTGGCCAGGAGGCCACCGCCAGCCCCATCGTCACTGCCCAGGACGCCACCGCCAGAGTCACTGGCCAGGAGGCCACCACCAGAGTCACTGCCCAGGAGGCCACCGCCAGAGTCACTGCCCAGGAGGCCACTGCCAGCCACAGCCCAGCAGGCCAGGAGGGCCCCGCAAGCCACAGCCCAGCTGACCCATGAAGGACCGCCAGCCACAACCCTGCTGGGCAATGAAGGACTGCCTTGGCAAGGACCGCTGAACAGGGCAAAGACCGTCATGGAAAGCATCGATGAACAGGTCTGACACTGGCAACTCAAGCACCGCTGAACAGGCCAAGGACCGCTGAACAGGGCAAAGACCGCCATGGAAAGCACCGCTGAACAGGTCTGACACTGGCATCTCAAGCACAGCTAAACAGGCCAAGGACCTCTGAACAGGGCAAAGACTGCCATGGAAAGCACCGCTAGCCCATTAGCGGCAGGGGCAGTGACGCAACTTGGACCGTCACGGGTGTGTGCTGCACTCTGGAGTCCCCCTCCAGAACCAGTGGAGAACAGCATCCACTCCGTCTGTCCTTACCAGGATGAAGCACCCTGGGCACCAGTCCCCCTCCAGAACCAGTGGAGAACAGCATCCACTCTGTCTGTCCTTGGCAGGATGAAGCACTCTGGGCACCAGTCCCCCTCCACAACCAGTGGAGAACAGCATCCACTTTAGAGACTGTGGCTTTGCACTCCCCAGGATGTTACAGTGGGCAAACCACCCACTGTATAGACTTGAGAGACTGTGGCTTTGCACTCCCCAGGTTTGAACAGTGGGCAACCCACCCACTGTAGAGACTTGAGAGACTGTGGCTTTGCACTCCCCAGGATGTTACAGTGGGCAAACCACCCACTGTATAGACTTGAGAGACTGTGACTTTGCACTCCCCAGGATTGAACAGTGGGCAACCCACCCACTGTAGAGACTTGAGAGACTGTGGCTTTGCACTCCCTAGGATATGGCAGTGGGCAAGCCATCTGTGAGACTTGAAAGACTGTGGCTTTGCACTCCCCAGGATACATCTATGGGCATGGAGCCCCCTCGTGGATCTGGCGTGGTGCACTCATCCGGCTGAGGTGCCCCCCATTCCCTTCCCCCTGAGGTGCCTGTTGTATTTCGATCTGATGCCCCTGCAGTGTTCTCTCCGTTTGGATTGGGTATCTTGTGTGGGCCTCGCCCATGCATTTTGGGCCCTGTGGTCCACGAACTATAAATGGTGCAATACCTGCACAACTAATCGTGGAGTATATTTTGTTTATTGTGTATATATATGTATATATTTGCTTACTGTATTTGGAGATATTACAATGGTTCCACTCATTTCCTTTTGTCTTTGCATTCTTCTGGGGGGGTTGGGGGTGTTACTGCAATGTATAGATATGCATTGGTGTGTGTGTTGTAATGGGTGAGGGTCGGGGTGGGGGTTGGGATGTTGGTTGTGTGTGTCCCTGTGTTTTTGCCTCCCTCCCTCCCCTATGTCGTAGGTGCAGTACTCACTGTGGTCTTCGCCGCCGGCTTTGATGTTCCTCGTAGAGGAGCAGGAAGACTAGCACTGGCAGAATATGGAGTTCCGGCTCCATGGTGCCCTTCTTCCTCGTGGAGTGTGTAGAGGTGAGCGTTTTCCCTTTGAAATGGCTGTTTCCGCCGTGTTTTTATCCGCGGTGAATCCGCCCCGGAAAAGGTGGCGGATTGGTAAGTTGTGATACTGTGGGCGGTACATTGTCTTCCGCCTGTCTGTTGGCGGTGACCGCCGCGCTGTTTGTTTGTACTGCCGTGTCGGTCGGAGTGTTAAAGTGGCTGTCTCTGTTAGCGGTTTCCGCCACAGTCATAATTCCAATTTTTTTACCGCCGGCCTGTTGGCGGTCTTACCGCCGCTTTAACACCGTCCGCCAGGGTTGTAATGACCACCTAAATCTTTCACTCTCAGAAATACTCAGATACTCATGGTACATGGTAGTACCCCACTTTTTGCTGGAAAATCATGTGCTTTAAAATTGTAAGCAACCTGGTACTCTGCTAAACAGGTTCCCAGGGCCAGATCTCATTTCCAAAAGCTGTACGATGTTTGACACTTCAGCCACCTTTGTAAGCCCCCTAGTAAATGGAACCCCGGGTACTTAGGGCATGGGTACTGAAGAAGGCCTCCCAGAGCTGTAGCACCAAATTTGTCTCTCTGAGAGGTCCCACACCAGCCTCATGCAGACTGACATTGCAAGTGCATGACAAGGTGTATCCAAAGTTGCAAACTCGATATGGTACTCATCTAGAGTGCCATGTCCATTAACACTGCATCCAATACAGATAAGTCACCCCACTGGCAGGCCTTACAGCCCTAAGGCAGGGTGCACTGTTATGTATGTGAGGGCATATGTGGGCATGAGCAAATATGCCCCCATTGTGTCTTTGCTCGTTCTTATACATAGTAAGTATACAGAGGGGCCATAGCAAATGCATGTGCTGGACACTGGTCATTACAAATTCCCAGCTACATGATGGCCTCTCTGAATACTGGGTTGCTTTGTCTTAAACAAGTCAGAATAATAAACTATTAAACTCATGTCAGTGTTGGATTTTTTTAAAAAGGACCTAGAGGGCACCTTAGAGGTGCCCCCGGCAAAAGCTAACAGACCTGCCATGGGTGCTGACTGGTCCTAACCAGCCTGTCACCGTCAGACATGATTCTGGACTGCTGAGGTGAGAGTCTTTTTGTCTCAGGAACCAGAACACAAAGCCATTCCTGGGTGGAAGTTTTACACCTCCTTCCCCAGGCAGGTAGCCTGCACCAGAAGTTCCCTTCAAAGGCCTTACTGCCTTTTGAAATCTGACCTCTGCTGCTAGCAACAGATGACCATCCAATGGCTTTGTCCCCACTTTAGGTGGGAAAAATGGTGGGAAACCTAGCAAGGACAGGAGGAGTGCCATTCCCAGCCTGCACCACCCCTCAGGTGTGGCAGGCGAGGTGACCACTCTATTTCATTTTTCTCTATCTTGGTTGGAAGGAAAATAGCCAATCAGGTTTAGTAATGTGACCCCTTTCCACAGGAAGTGGTCACTTGGTGGGTGCAGCCACCATAAGGTAAGTGGCCTAGTGGCCACTACAATATACTCCACCTAACATCCCCTAAATGCAGTATTTAGGGGACATCCCTAGACCAAGAGATGAGATTTGACGGACACAAAGAAGACTAGGGCAAAGAAGACCAGAGGCACGAGAACTGAAGCCATACTGCTGCAAGAAAAATGCACCAAGCCCTGCCTGCTACTCCAAGGACTCATCAAGTACCACTGAGGTGTTGCCTGGGGAGCACCTCCATCCTTCTAAGAATCAGCCCAAAACTCCCTTTGAAAGAAGGTTTCACTCCCTGCACCCTGTAGGCAAGGAACACGTGAAGTCCGGTAAAGGGACAGGCTGCTGACCAACGACCCAGACCAAGCAGCCCAACCAAATGTTGTACAATAGCCTTTAAGGATAAGACCTGCCACCTCACCAAGTTTGGTGGCACTGTGACTCTCCAGGGCTGTGGCGTACTTCTACCTAGGGAACCAGACCCCTAAAAGGCAAGTTCACTCCAAACTCTCAAAAGCCCAGAAGAAAGCACCAGACGAGAGATTTCAGGACACTCGAGAACCATCCCCCAGAGTGGCCCTTCTGTCCTGCAATCCACCCTCAAAGTCACCTGCTCCTGACTCCAAGGACTCCAAGGGGCATAACTCCAGGCTAACCTATCTGCACAACACCCAGCCTCCCTGGCCCCTGCATCAACAAACCAGCTGTGTTCTAGGGGTCCATAACCCCTTGTGACCTCAACCCTCCAAGGGGTCCCCTTCTTCTTTAGGGGCACCTCTAAGACCTTCGGCCACTGCTTCCGCTTGAATCAGGAACAGCACGATGTTCTCTGGCTGGCCCATTGGACACTTCTTCAACAACCTCAACCTAAAAATAGAAGCCTGATTTTATATGCATGTTTACATTTTTTTCCTATTGATTCCTATGGCGCACAAATATAGAACATTTTATAAACTTTGAAAAATCATAACTACGAAAGTACTTACCTTTAATTGATGATCTTGGTCTTAAAAATGTTATAATAATCAGAAGTAGTTTTGTAAACTGGTCTTCTTCTGAGTGTATGTACACATTTATTGATATTGTGCATACAGCAATTGCTTAGCACATCTCTGAGATAAGCCGAACTGCTCGCCCTCACTATCACGAAACAGAGCATTTGGTTGTCTGCTTTTTATCTCTGGAAACCAAAATGCGGTCTCTTGGACTATTTGCACAGAGCACCTAAATTTAGTATGCTACATGGAGAGCCAACCACCTACATTTGGTGGATCAGTGGTGGGATGCAAGACTTTGCTTTTGCTGATATCACTTTGTCATGGAGTGATGACGCGATTATTGACTTTAACCTAATTGTCTTTAATTTTAATTATTAATGGGACTATTTAAAAAGATAAAAAAATACTTTCTAGGGCCCTAGTTAGGTCCCTGAAATAGTGATTAGAATTAAAACGTCTTTACTACAGTTAGACTCTAGAAAAAGTTTTCAAAAGTTTTCAAAATTTTCCAAATGTTTTTCAAAAGTTAAAAAAGGTCTCATTTTTTGTGAGGAAAACATGTCTGATGCAGAGAACCAGGCTCAGGAGATTGACCTGACCCCTTGGATGGGATTGGAATTCCCCAGGCTTAGAACTCTGCAAAGTTTACAACATTTACACTGCTACCACAGAAAAGCTTGGAAGGCCTGTGACAGAGTATGAGACTGAACACTCAGTTGATGGGGGTAAAACCTCAGAAAGAGAAGATCATGAAAACTCAATTGAAGCTGAGGAAGAGGAGATAGGATCCTCAGTCACAGAAGTAGGAGTACCGTCAGACGGGGATTTGGCTCTTAGAAGCACAACTTTTAGAAATAGAAGTAAAAAGAAGAGAGTTGAACCTAGGACCCATCTCTGGTGGCAGCATACAAGTAACTAGGGAGAAAGAGAAATCTTTTACCGTAAAACTCCCCGAAGGAGTTATCCTCCCTTTTAGAAAAAGGTGATAATATCATCAAATAGTTTTCTGAGTATTAGAGAGCTTTGGGCTCTCTATTGTGGGAACTGTTCTCAGGTAAATGCAGGCCTAGACTCCTAACATTGAGTGAGGCAGATTTTAAGGGGCATATTTAGCACCAACTTAGCACCACCATAGCATCATTTTTTTAATGCTATGGCAGCGTTAAAGTGGCATTTTCCCCATGCCATAATTACAAAGTAGCACAATGCATGCATTGCACCACTGTGTAAACCCTTGTGCCACATTATGCCAGCGCCAGGCATAATGTGTGCAAGGGGGGCGTTCCACCATTAGGGGAACTGAAAACATGGTGCAAGGAAATCTCTGAGATTTCCTTGCACCATTTATTTGGGCACTTTTAACGACCTGCTTAGAGCAGGTGTAAAAAGTGGGCATACCATTATTTATAGTGGACCCCTAGGTACTCTGCAGGAGTAGCACCAACATTTTGGTGCTTCTCTTGCAGAGTACATCAAGAGCGTAAAAGAAAATATGATGCTATTCCCCCCTACCCTGTTCCATGGTGCGCCATATTTTAAATACGCACACACATGGTGGCAGTATGGGGGGCGCTTAAGGGCACAAGGATAGAGGTGATGCACTGGGTACAGTGCCACCTTCATTAAATCTCCCCCTGAGTGCTATGACCTCATGAAGGCTACTCTGATTGAGGGCTGTGGACTTATCACTGAAGAATACAGAATAAAATTCAGGCAGACTCGAAAAACCCAAAGTCCGTCAAAAGAATTTGTGGATTTTTTTTGTGAAAATGCTGTGTGGTTGGTTAGAAGGTAAGAAGGTACAATATTTTGATGGGCTTTACAATTTAATTGTGAAAGAGCATCTTTTGTGTAACTGTTAAAATGAGAAAATACATCAGTTTCTTGTAGACCTTGGTCTTCTTTCTCCCCTAGAGTTGGGGAAGAAGGCAGACTGCTGGGGCAAGGCAAGGGTAACCAAAACTTCGACTGGTGGGGAGACCAAAAGAAAGAGGGTAAAAAGCCCCCCAAGAAGGAAAGATGGGAAGCAAAACAAAAACATAGAGTCTTCATCAAGCCCCCAAAAACCTGCTCAGAATGGTGGGCCGCAAGGTACCTCAGAGGCTTAGGGTGGGTACAAGGGTAAACACTCTGATCCCTACAAGATATGGATGACTTGTACCATGATTGCAAAAACAAAGGACACCAAACTGGAGACCAGAACTATAATAACAAAAACAATGCATCCAACCTACCTGCAATTAAAGCAGTTGCAAATCTCCAGACGGGATCACAGTTTTTGCCTGAACATGTCAATGAACCCACAGAGGCAACATTGATCACCGGTGGAGGGGTAGATTTATCCTATGCTGCCTGGCCTACTAACATGCAAAAATACAGACAGCACCCTTTGATTATCAGGACTAGGACTAAGGTAGAAGCCTTGAGAGACATAGGGCCTAGTATCACCATGGTGACTCAGAGCCTGGTCCACTCAGATCAGTACCTGAGAGGGAAAGATTTTCCTATCACCAGTGCTGACAATATTGCTAAAATCAATCCCATGGCTATGGTATCTTTTAACTGGGGGGGATTAGTTGGACAGAAAGAAGTGGCTGTGCCCCCATCCACCTCTATAGACTGTCTGCTTGGCTTTGATTTGGAGAATTCTCCCTGGGTTGAAGTAGAGCTGAGGACCCATGCAGCCATGCTTAGGATCCCAGAATGTGGTTGCGTCAAGACAAGGGCATAGAGCTAACATCAAAGTTAACAAGAGGGGTTGGATGGTGGAAAAATGCACCAACCCTCCAAAAGAAAATGAAAGTACACCAGGGGACCAGCTTCTACACAGATTCCAAGTGAGAATCTCTCTTCCCAGGAAGATGATTTGTTGGCCCCAGAGGAGACTGAGCCTGCAGAGCTTGGGCCTTACTAACAAGAGCTCCTGGGACCACGGGGGCCCTCTAGGGTGGATCTGTTCCAGGGACAAAAAACTTGCCCACACTTGTGAGGGCAGCACATTGCACAGGAAGAACAGGGTAATTTCCATGGTACCCACGGAGTCTGCATGGAGGATGAGCTCCTGTATGCTGAGGCTACAGACCTCAAGCCTAGTGCAACCAGGAGGGTGGAAGTACCTCAACAGTGTAGAAAGTTCCTCCTCTGTCTAGCCCATGACATTCCCCTGGCTGGGCATCTGTGCCAAAACAAAACCAGGGGCAGCCTAGTTAATCACTTTTACTGGCCTGGGATGCCCCAGAAGGTGAAGGATATTTGTTACTCCTGTGTCCCCTGTCAAGCCTGTGGTGCTGCAGGAGACCGCCTGAAGGCCCCCTTAATTCCACTGCCTTTGGTTGAAGTACCCTTCGAAAAGGTAGGGATTGACATTGTTGGCCCACATGACCCTCAAATAGCTTCAGGAAACAGATATATCCTAGTGGTAGTAGATCATGCCAATAGATATCCTGAGGCCATTACTCTTGGGGCCATCACTGCCCCTGCAGTGGCCAAGGCCCTCCTTGGTATTTTTAGTAGGGTTGGCTTTCCTAAAGAGGTAATATCAGGCAGGGGTCAAACTTCATGTATGTATACTTATAGCACATGTGGCAGGAATGTGGTGTGACTTATACGTTCACTGCCCCATACCATTCACATACCAATGGGCTGGTTGAAAGATTTAACCAGACATTGTTAGGCATGATTGGAGAACACCCTGGAAAACTAAGAAGAAGATGGGATGTCTAACTTCCTTGTCTGTTTTTGCCTTGTGAGAGCATTGCCTGATTTTATATGCATTTGTAATTTTTTTCCATTCATTCCTATGGTTCGTAACTAGGCACAAAAGGACTATTTTTGTTAAAATTTGAAAAACCATAAAAAAAGAAGTACTTACTGTATATTGATGATCTTGGTCTTAATAATTTTATAAAAATCTGAAGTATTTCTGTAAATTTGTCTTTAGTACAGTTAAAAAGTCTTTCCTAAAGTTATGCCTTTGAAAAAGTTTCAAAAAGTGTGCATATGTTTTTGAAAATTTGCAAACATTTTCTTAAAAGTTAAAAAGGTCCAAACTTTAGTAAGAAAAAATGTCTGATGCAGAGAACCAGTGTCAGGAGTTCGACTTGACCCCTTGATTGGAGTTGAAATACCCCAGGATGAGGCTCTCTGCAAAGGATATCAGATTTACACTAGTACTCATGTCACCACAGAAACTTTTAACCCTCAACAACAAAGAATCAAGAAAATTCTGATGGAGCTGTAGAAGATGAGGTACGATCCTTCATCTCATAAGTAGGAACCCGCTCAGAGGAGGATGTGGCTCTTGCAAGGTTAACCAGAAGACGGGATTTAGAAACCCAGCTTCTGGAGATAGAAGTTAAAAGAAAGATGTTGGGCCTAGGATTTATCTCAAGTGGCAGCATTCAAGTAACTAGGGAGAAAGAGAAGTCTTTCAACTTAAAACTTCCAAAAGTAGTTGTCCCACCTTCTACAGAGGGTGATGATATCACTAAGTGGTTTTCTGTCTATGAGCTAGCCTGCATAGCCAGGAATATATGTCTAAGACATTGGGGCTCTCTGTTGTGGGAACTGTTCTCAGGCAAGTGCAGAAATAAACTCCTGACCTTGAATCAGGCAGATGCAAAGTCCTATGACCTCATGAAGGCTGATTTTGGGATGGGCTAACAACTGAAGAATATAGAATTAATTTCAGAGAGACTTGAAAATCTCAGAGTTGGTCCTGAGTAGAATTAATGGACTATTCAGTAAAAATGCGGGGTGGTTGGTTACATGGTAACAAGGTACAAGATGTTGATAGGCTTTACAATTTAATTATGAAAGAACATCTTTTGAGTAATTGTTACAATGAGAAACTACATTAGTTCCCGGTAGACCTAGGTCCATTTTCTCCTCTAGAGTTGGGGAAGAAGGCAGATCATTGGGTCAAAATAACAGTGACCAGATCAAAAGGAAGAGGTCAAAAAGCTCCCCCATGGGAAAAATAGTAACACAAATAAAAACAAAGAAACTCCTTCAGGACCCCAAAAATCTGTCCAAGAGGGTGGGTCTCAAGGCAATTCACAAAACAAAAGTGGATACAATGGTAAAAACCTGGATGCCACTAAGGCATGGTGCCATGACTGTAGGTAACAGGGCACCAAAAAAAGAATACTGCCTGACCTAAAAACAAATCAACTAATACACCCTCAGTGGTTGCCAATGTAGCCATAGGGGCTAAGTCCTCAGATGAGGAGCTCCTCATAGCTTTTAACTGGAAGGTGGGGCCAAAAGTTGGAGATTCCAGAGGGGAGTAAACACTTCCACCACCTACTGGCGACTACAGTACCAGCCACTGCACTGAGAGACACCTGTGCCAGTCAAACCTAAAATCCTTGGGATGGTTGCTGACTGGTCTTAGCCACTACCTGAAACAAGTCAAACTCCTTGGGTGAGAGCCTTTGCGCTAAGGAGACAGAACACAAAGTCTTTCCTGGGTGGGGGTGTTACACCTCCTCCCCAGGCAGACATCCTGCACCAGCAGTCAGCTTCAAAGGCTTTACCTCCTTTGAAATATGACCCCTGCCTCTGCTGCTAGCAGAAGATGGCCTCCCCACAGTTTTTTCCCTACTTTGAGCAGGAAAACCGGTGGAAAAACTTAGCCAAAGTAGGAGGAGTGGCTCCTCTCAGCCTGCAACACCTCTCAGGTGTGGCAGGCGAGGTGATTACTTCATTTAATTTTCCTCCATCTTGGATGACTGGAAAATAGCCAATCAAGGTTAGGGATGTGACCCACCCCTTCCCACAGGAAGTGGTCAAATAGGGGGTGTAGCCACCCTGAGGTAGATGGCCCATTGGCCACTATGAGGCACTCCTCCTAACACCCACTAAATGTAGTATTAAGTGGGCATCCCTGGACCTGCAAATCAGATTTAACAGACACAATCAGACTAGGAAAAAAGAAGACCCAACGTACATGAACAGAAGTCCTGCTGCAAAAAAAAAGAAGGTGCCAAACCCTACCTGCTGCTCCAATGACTCGGCAATCGCTGCAATGGTGTCACCTGGAAACCTGAAGGACTCTAAAGAAACCCCAGAGTACTTCCAGCCTTCTGCAAATTGGCAAGAACCAGAGGTTATATGCATATTTCAAGTTTTCCCTTTGATTCCGATGGTGTGCAATGATAATATGGTGCGCAATTACACACAAAAACAGAACCTTTTCTAAACTTTGAAAAATTATAACTAAAAAAGTACTTACTGTATATTGATGGTCTTAGTCTTAAAAAAATTATGAAAATCTGAAGTATTTTTGTGAATTGGTTATTCTTCTGAGTGTGTGTCCATATTTATTGATACTGTGAGTAGATCAAATGCTTAGCACATCTCCAAGATAAGCTTAAAGGCTAACTGCTCACCCACACTACGACAAAAACAGAGCATTATATGGTATGCTTTTTACCTCTGGATCCCAAACTGGGGTTGCTTGAACTCTCTGACAAGGGAACATCATTTTCATGCACTACATTGAGCCAGCCTCCTACAGATAGCCAATGAGATGCTCTTACTCATCTCACAGACCTACTCACAGACTCATGAACATACTCAAAGAACCACTCAGATGCTCACGCAACCACTCACAGACCCACTCAGACCCTCATGCACCCACTCACAGACCCACTCAGACCCTCATGCACCCACTCACAGAACCACTCAGACTTCACACATCCACTAATAGATCCACTCAAACACTGATGCACCAACTCACTGAGCCACTCAGAGGCTCATGCCTCCACTCACAAAGCCACTCAGACCCCTACACACCCTTTCACAGATGTACTCCGACCCTCATGCACCCACTCACAAAACCACTCAGACCCTCATGTACCCACTCAAAGGCCTGTAAAGACCCTCACGAACCCAGTCACAGACCCACAGAGAGACTCACATAGCCACTCACAGCCCCACTTGGAGACTGATGCACCCACTCACAGACCAACTCAGACTCTTGCACACCTATTCACAGACCCACACAGACATTCATGCACCATTCACAGAACCACTCAGACACTCACACACCCACTCACAGACCCACCCACCTGGACATTAATGCACTCACTCACAGGCCCCCTCAGACACTCACACACCCACTCAAAGACCCAGTAAGACATTCATGCACACATTCACAGACCCATTCATATACTGACACCCCCACTCGCAGATCAACTTAGACCCTCATTCACCAACTCACAGACCTATTCAATGACTCATGCACCCATTCACAGAACAACTCAGATACTCATGCATCCACTTAAGGACCCATTTAGACTGTCACACACCCTGTCAAAGACCCACTTGGACACTCACACACCCACTCACAGACACACTCAAACACTTATAAACCCATTCACAGATCTACTCAGAGATGTATGCACCCACTCACAGAACTACTCAGACCCTCAAAAACCCACTCACAGACCCATTCAGACCCTCAGGCAGCCAGTCACAGACCCACTTGGACACTCACACACCCACTCACAGACCCACTGGGACATTCATACACCCCACTCACAAACCCACCCATTCACAGACCCACTCAGACATTCATGTACCCATTCACAGACCCACTTATATACTGACAACCCCATTCACAGATCTACTTAAGCCCTCATGCAACCACTCACAGACCCACTTACCGACTCATGAACTCATCCACAGACCCAGTCCGACAGTCATGCACCCACTTGCAAATCCACTCAAGCACTGACACATTCACTCACATAGCCACTGGAACACTGATGCACCCACTCACAGACCCACTCAAAGACTCATGGACCAACTCACTCACTCAGACCATCACACACTCATTCACAGACCCACTCAGACCCTCAAGCACCCAATCACAGACCCACTCAAACACTGATTCACTAACACACATAGCCACTGAAACACTGACACACCCACTCCCAGACTCACTCGGACTCATGCATCCACTCCCAGACCCACACAGACCCTCATGCACCCACTCAGAGACCCACTCAGACCATGATGCACCCACTCACAGACCCACTCAGACCCTGATGCACCCACTCACATCCCACTAAAACACTAATGTACCTACTCACATAGCCACTGAAACACTGGCACACTCATTCCCAGACTCACTCAGAGACTCATGCACCCACTCACAGACCCACTCAGATCCTCGCATACCCACTCACAGATCCACTCAGACCCTCACTCACCAACTCACAGACCCACTCAGACCCTCATGCATCCACTCACAGAACCACTGCAACCCTCACACACCCAATCACATACCCATTCAGATCCCCATGCAGTCCCTCAAGCACCCTGGCACAAACCTACTTGCACACTAACACACCCACTCACAGACTCACTTGGACATTCATTCACCCACTCACACTCAGATACTTACACAGCCAATCACAGATGCACTCATATACTGACATCCCCACTTACAAATCAACTTAGACCCTCATGCACCCATTCACAGACCCACTCACCCATCATGCACTCATTCAGAGACCCAGTCAATTACTCATACACCCACTGACAGACCCACTCATTGACTGATTCATCCACTCCAAAACCCACTCATACACCCATTTAGAAACCCACACCAACACTCATGCACCCATTCACAGGCCAACTCATATAGTCATGCACCCACTCACAAACACACTCTAACTCTTATATATGCAGTCACAGCCTCACTCAGAGAGTCATAGATGTGTTATTAGAGTTATTTAGAATGTTGTCCAGACTGTGATGTAGAACATTTCTTATATATGTAATTATAAATATTTAATAGGCGGATGTCTATTAAATGCATGCTTTTGTTTTGCCAAGTCGCAACTATGTTGCGAAGGTTGTATGGTCATTGTGAATATTCTAAAAAATTGAAAACAAAATATTTCAATTAAGAAAATTAACATACATTTTGGGCAATAGGGTGGCCCAAAGAAGAGCCTTTGTATTCATTGTAAGTATGTGACACCTACATACAAGACTGAATGCATTGTTTCAGGGTGAAAAGATACACCCTATGCCTTTGTTTGTGAAGTGCACACCATCACTTCTATAGATACCATCCATGTCAAAGAGGAGGTTGTGGTTGTAGATACAACCCATGTGTGATGTCTGAGGAATGCAGAAACACTTTTATTAACATGTTTCCTGACTCAATCTGTGGACAGATATGATTTGACCATCTGCCTTTGGCATATGTTGGACAGTGTGAGGGAAAAGTGACACAATTTGTGCAAAGGTAACCTTCATTGGGATTTCAAGTACTACTCCGGTCAGTGTGCCTAGATCATTCCCACCACAGTGCACAATCATTAGGCCAGGGGGGTACGGAATCCACATTACTTTGAACCAGAGGACACAATTGACACCACTTTAACCCTCTCTGGCCAATCCAATTAATGACCACATTAGCCACACCAATGTTTCTGTCAGTACCATTCTTTCTAGAAGCCTCACTAGCCCAAAAGACATAGCTGTAGCCCACAATCCACACTCTAACCATTTAGAAGGGAAGCAGCAGTATCAGACGAGAGAAGGCTAGGGCTGAATGAGATAGTTTTGAAACTTGAAGGCAGTTAAAATAGAGGTGTGCTCCAGGTTTAAAAAAACATATTTCATTGGTTGTTGTGAATGTGCTGGTGAATAAAATTAGATAGGGGGTCATTATGACCCCAGTGCTAAAAACCACCTACCGCCGCTGCAACGGCCACCAAAAGACCATCGCCGTGGCTACCATCAATCTGCCGAATTATGACCACAGCTGGATTTCCCTCAGAAGAATGGCAGAAATCTGGCTGTGGCGATGCCTGTGGATGGTGGGAAGTTGGAGCTGCTGCCGTCAGCAGCCCCACACAAGTAGACTACCGCCAGCCGTATTATGAGAATAATACAGCCTGGCTGTGTTTTGCTGGTGGACGCTGCTGCTAGCAGCAGCGCCCCGTCCCATCTCCTGCCGGAGGACCCCCTGACTACAGGTAAGTCGATGTACCTGGCAGTATCACCTTATCCACCTTGGGAGGGTCCTTGCGACTCTGCAAAAGGCAGACCCAACTATCAAGGCCAATGAGTGCCAGATAGGGCAGGAAAGGAGGTTATATACTTGGGTCATGTATTAGGTGGAGGCCAAGTTCAAACACTACAGCCCAAGACCAGACAATACTGGCTTGGGAAGCTGTAAACACCCAGACTCAAGTTAGGAGATTCCTTGGCTTGACTGGGTGCTGTAGGATGTTTGTGGAGGATTATGGCACCATAGTGGCCCCCTCACAAAAGTTACTTCTAAAAAAGGTGGCCAAAAAGATTAACTGGACAGTTAGTTGTCCAAAGGCTTTGACACTCCAGAGGATGCAATGTGTTCTGCTACAGTCCCAGAGAGTTTATTGTCCAAACAAATGCCTCTGAACTTAGATAGGAGCAGTCCCAGCTTAGACAAATCATGAGGGACATGACCAGCCTGTTGCCTTTATGAGCAGAAGACTACTCCTCATGGAACAAAAATGGTGTGTCATAGAGAGGAAAGCCTTTGCTATGGTCTGGACCTTGCATAAGTTGAGGCCATACTTGTTTGGCTTCCACATCATAGTTCAGACAGACCACAGGCCTCTCAGATGGCTTCAACAAATTAAAGATGAGAACCCCAAACTGCTTAAGTGGTCCATATCTCCACAGGGAATAGACTTTAAAGTGGAACACAGACATGGGACTGCCCATGCCATTTAACCATTTAACCATTTATTTAATTGTTATTAGCCTATCCGGCCTTAACAATAATCACACAATAGATATCAATCCCTCGAACTCAATAAAAATCACATTAAATAAAACATCTCAATAAAAGGAACTATGCTTGAATTTTTGATTTAACATGTGCCAAAATGTATCCAATTTACCATGCATTATCGTAAAACCTGATTTGACCATAATTTACATAAAAACTTAACTTATTCTAGAAAAACATTATGAGTCTAATATTTAAAATGTCTTATTATGGGACGAGTCATTTGGGGCCTTGCATTGCCTTCCAGCCATTTAATAAAAGCCCGAGGCCTAACCCAGTTTACACTACCCTGCACCGATTTCCCAAGCTAAATAGCTACGGGATAACATAGGCTATTGTGCCTGTGCCAACTGTAGGTGCATTGATAGACGTAATTTCCATGCTTCCAAGATATAAGTTGAGACTTTTGTCACAATGTATTTCTCATCTGAACGCATACATAGTTCTTCCGCCTCCTTGCACTTCCTAACTCCGGAAGTTCTGAAAAGTGGACGAAGGTACAATTTACGGAGTCTGAGCGTAAAGTGGCATAGTAAAAGGAAGTGGGAAAGTGTTTCCGGACCACCATGAAGGCATGGACAACATTCTAAACTACCCGGAGGAGCGGATTGCCATCTGTTGACCACCGCTGTCACTGGTAGTGTGCCCATACGGAATTTAAAGTAGAGAGCCCTTTTTTCCTCCGGATAAATACTGTCTATGAATATTGCTGGTTTAAGCTCTTGGTTAAACAAAATATACCGCTTGAATAAAGGGCTAAATGACTTGCACATAGTCTCTGTCTTTCGCTCCCAATATGCCTTTTTTATGACAGCTAGACTAGGCCTTCCGATTTTTTCTGGATGGAGCCAAAAGTCTTCCTGGCCGATAGCAGCCAGGATAGTTGAGATATGTTTGAACCAGGGCAGTTTCCGATGGTTTTGCAGCTTCATGATATCCTTAAGTACGTCTCTGAATGGTTTGAGAGCCTCTTTTGTCCAAATACGGATCCAGTATCTTACTGGAGCCAGAGCGATGTAGTCCTCAACCTTTCTCATCTGTAGATCAATTCTTATTGCGTTCATTGGTGTAGCATTACCTAGACAAAGTAATTGGCGTAAAAATTTGTTCTCGGTTACTTGTATTGATGGAATCTTTCTGAATCCCCAGATCTCTGCGCTGTAAAGTGCTGCGGCTCTTGCTTTTGTTTTGTATGCAAGCAGTGCGGAGCTCACGGAGTGATTGCCTGTAGCCTTTGCAAATCTGAGTACTGCTCCGGCTTGTTGGGCCAAGGAAATTCTGCTTTTGTAGATTTGTGGTTTCCATGTCTGTTTTTCATCTAATCTGCAGCCCAGGTAATCATAGGTGGCCACTCGGGCCAAAGGCTTATTATTTACCCTAAAGGTCGATTGCAACGTCTGTTTTTGGTTGAGAATCATAAACTTTGTTTTCCCCTCATTGATTACCATGCAGAAAGATTCGAAGCCCCTAAGTAGACCATGCATTGCTATCTCTGTTCTTGCCAGTAATACGGCGTCATCAGCAAAGAGCAAGATAGGTATACTTTCATTGGCTAGTTTTGGCACGTCCAGATTTAATTCCTTCAAAACTTGACTTACTTTATTTATATAACAATTGAATAAGGTTGGGGCCAAAACGCAGCCTTGTTTTACACCTCGCTCAATTGGAATTTTGGCCGTGTAATCATTTCTCGTAGAATATCTGACCCTGGCAGTGTTTCCTGTATGCAATAGAATTAGCAGCCTTAAGATTTTTCCCTGTATGCCCATGTCCGACAATAGCTGCCATAATGTTTGGCGATTTACGCTGTCGAAGGCTGTTTGGAGATCCACAAAGACCAGGTATAATGGACAGTTTTTAAGGGTGGCGTATTTAGCACAGATCATGTTTAGCTTAAAAAGTTGGTCTGTTGTACTTTGGCCTCTCCTAAAACCAGCTTGGTGTGTTGATATTAAATCTCCGTCCTCTAGCCATTGGTCTAGACGCGACTGAGTCAATTTGGCAAAAATCTTTCCAACACTATCAAGCAGTGAGATAGGTCTATAATTGCTCACCATGTCCCGAGGCCCTTTTTTGTGAATTGGAACGATTATTGATTCCTTCCAAGAAGGAGGGATTACCTCGTAATGCCAAACACTGTTGAATAGACGGGCTAGAGCAGGTAACCATAACGTTAGCTGGTTACGGTAGGCATCTGAAGGGATGCCATCTGGGCCTGCAGCCTTAGGCGGCTTTTGAAGGAGGATAACTTGTTTAATCTCTTTATCACTGAATTCCGGTATTAACTTCATTGCACGTGGAATGACGTGGGCTACTTGCGTGGAATTTGTGCTGGAAAATTCGTTAGAGACTAGTACATTCTGGGTTCCGTTTACCGATCTAAAAAGACAATTTGAAGATGCTGCATGGGTCTTTTGAAGAGGAAATACTTTGCTTAATCTTTGATTTCTGCCTCCCAGCCCTTGAGTGAGGATGTTTGGGTTAATGGTCATCCCTGGTTCTGTCTTGGCCACTTCCTGATACAAGGCAGTAAAGTGCTTTACCCAAAGTTGAGGGTTAATATTCAGTTCTAGGTTTTTCGGGGGGCCTTCGCATCCCCACCTGACTATCTCCCAAAACTTTTTGGAGTTCCCTGCCGTTATTGCTTGCAGTAAAGTTTTCCAAAGTTTATGTGGAAATATCTTCCTTTTGTATCTTAATAATTTTTTGTACTGTTGCCTACATCCATGAAAATGTTGCTCATTGGAATCATTCATTGGAATCATTCAAGTGCCGGTTCTTCAGTGCTTGTGATAAGGTCTTTTTTAGCTTTAAACACTCTTCATCGAACCAGCCCTCCATCATTTTAGGATTGATTTGAGGATGCTTGATCTTTTCCTTTTTTGTTTGCAGTAGCAAATTATTAAAGTTATGCAGGAGGGGTATAGCGTCGTTATCTGATGGGTTTAAGAACGTGCTAAGTAATGACAACCAGGTTTGGCTGGCAACATTCATATAAGGTTCATCCTCATTTGACCTTAATATGTTTTTCCTGTTTGGTCTCATAGTTATTGTTAGGCTATTTCCGTTGAATGGAGACTCCGCCTTCCCTGGGCTCGTGTCCGGATGGACTATCTCCATTAGCAGTGGGTCGTGATCACTCTCGATTCTGTCCCTTATTTCCATATCGATGACATAATGCCAGGCTTCGATGTTTATTGCCATATAGTCAATCATGCTTTGCCTTTTTCCAGTTCGAAAGGTAGATTTAAAGGTTTTGTCTGACTTTGTTCTCCCATTTAATGTGCGAAGTCCTCCTTCTATTAATGCTTCAAAGATTAATTCTCCTTTCTTGGAGTCATTACAACGTTGGATAAGAGGCGTTGGGATATTCCAAGCATAATCTTCCTCTGCTACTTGTTCGTCCCAGAGGATAGAATGAGGTTTAGTGTTGAAGTCACCACATATCAATAAGAAGGTTTTACAAGGTTGGAGAGAGCGATTGGTCGTGTGACCTGGTACTGGGTTCCTCCGATCCATGGTTCTTTTGTTTAGGATATGCTCTTTAAGGAGCCGCACCCCTGGCATAACTTGAGCCCGGCTGATAGGTGGGAAGTACACATTTACTATTTCGAGTGACCATTCCTCGTATTTGACTGCGAGCGTCTGGATTCCCTTGCTTTGTACGGTGTGAGTTACTACGGAGTTCCTCAGTAATGAAGTTCTAATCCAAATACTCAGACCTCCCGAGGGTCTTCCTTTTTTTTGCTTAATTGCAGGTGAGTGGAAGGTGGCGAACCCATCTAGGTCAATAGCATGAGTAGACCAAGGCCCTCATTCTGACCCTGGCGGTCGGTGATAAAGCGGCGGCCAAGCCGCCAACAGGCCGGCGGTCTAAAATATGCAATTCTGACCCTGGCGGGAACCGCCAACACAGCCCGCCAACTTAACACTCCGACCGCCACAGCGGTACAAACAAACAGCGCGGCGGTTCCCGCCAACAGCCCGGCGGCAGACAATGTACCGCCCACCCTATTACGACCCACCAATCTGCCACCTTTTCCGGGGCGGGAGCACCGCCGATAAGAACACGGCGGAAACAGACTACGAACGGGAAAACGCTCACCTCTACGCACTCCACGCGAGATTCCGGCAGTATGGAGTTGCAGGTCATCCCCGCACTCCTATTCCTGCTCATATACCAGGAGCACGCCCGGCGGCGCGGAAGACATCGGTGAGTACTGCACCTACGACACAGGGGAGGGAAAAGATTACCGGCACACACCCACCCACCCACACCCACTACAACACACACATCAATGCATTCCCACAGATCACTGTCACAACCCACAAACCACCCCCCTCCGAAATAATGCAAAGACCAAAAGAAGAGATCATAAACGGGCAGATATATTGAAATATGTACACCAGTAATCCCAATAAATAAATAAACTATGTACAAAATATATACAGCTACTAAATGTAGTCCAACCACTGTCCGTGGATCACAGGGGTCCTGTGCAAAGGGGCAAGGCCCAGTCCCACGACAAGAACTCCACGGAGAGAACACTGCAGGGGCATCAGAAAGAAAATAGGACAGGCACCTCAGGGGGAAGGGAAGGGGGGGCACCTCAGCCACTTGAGTACACGACGCCAGATCCACGAGGGGACTCCATGACCACTGGGCCATCCTGGGGAGTGCTAAGCCACAGTCCAAACAGTCCATACAGTGGGTGGCCTGCCCACTGGGCCATCCTGGGGAGTGCAAAGCCACAGTCCATACAGTCCATACATTGGGTGGCCTGCCCACTGGGCCATTCTGGGGAGTGCAAAGCCACAGTCCATACAGTCCATACAGTGGGTGGCCTGCCCACTGGGCCATCCTGGGGAGTGCAAAGCCACAGTCCAAACAGTCCATACAGTGGGTGGCCTGCCCACTGGGCCATCCTGGGGAGTGCAAAGCCACTGTCCATACAGTCCATACAGTGGGTGGCCTGCCCACTGGGCCATCCTGGGGAGTGCAAAGCCACAGTCCAAACAGTCCATACAGTGGGTGGCCTGCCCACTGGGCCATCCTGGGGAGTGCAAAGCCACTGTCCATACAGTCCATACAGTGGGTGGCCTGCCCACTGGGCCATCCTGGGGAGAGCAAAGCCACAGTCCAAACAGTCCATACAGTGGGTGGCCTGCCCACTGGGCCATCCTTAGGAGAGCAAAGCCACAGTCCAAACAGTCCATACAGTGGGTGGCCTGCCCACTGGGCCATCCTGGGAGAGCAAAGCCACAGTCCAAACAGTCCATACAGTGGGTGGCCTGCCCACTGGGCCATCCTGGGGAGAGCAAAGCCACAGTCCATACAGTCCATAACAGACCCCACTGCCACTGGAGGAGGCAAGTTGGCCAGAGGACATCCTGCAGCCCTGCCCGAGATAGATCCTGCCCTGCCACGTCTGCCAAAGGGCCAGCGGTTCTTGCCCTGAAGGGCCCAGTTCAGCGGTTCTTGAGACGGCGGGGCCCAGTTCAGCGCTCCTTGCCTTGAAGGGCCCAGTTCAGCGCTCCTTGCCTTGTAGGGCCCAGTTCAGCGGTCCTTGCCCTGAAGGGCCCAGTTCAGCGGTTCTTGAGACGGCGGGGCCCAGTTCAGCGCTCCTTGCCTTGAAGGGCCCAGTTCAGCGGTTCTTGAGATGGCGGGGCCCAGCGGAGCGGTGCGTGAGACGGCGGGGCCCAGCGGAGCGGTGCTTGAGACGGCGGGGCCCAGTTCAGCGGTTCTTGAGACGGCGGGGCCCAGTTCAGCGCTCCTTGCCTTGAAGGGCCCAGTTCAGCGGTTCTTGCCCTGAAGGGCCCAGTTCAGCGGTTCTTGAGACGGCGGGGCCCAGTTCAGCGGTTCTTGAGACGGCGGGGCCCAGTTCAGCGGTTCTTGCCCTGAAGG
The DNA here is from genome assembly GCF_031143425.1 of Pleurodeles waltl. Lineage (NCBI taxonomy): Eukaryota > Metazoa > Chordata > Amphibia > Caudata > Salamandridae > Pleurodeles > Pleurodeles waltl. Next base: position 867,656,282 of record NC_090442.1, on the reverse strand, counting down.
GCCCAGTTCAGCGGTTCTTGAGACGGCGGGGCCCAGTTCAGCGGTTCTTGAGACGGCGGGGCCCAGTTCAGCGGTTCTTGCCCTGAAGGGCCCAGTTCAGCGGTTCTTGAGACGGCGGGGCCCAGTTCAGCGGTTCTTGAGACAGAGGACGGTCTATGGCCAACTGCTAATTGCCTGGTGGTGCCCTCCTGGGCAGCGGGGATGGTGCTCCTTCACTGCCCACCTGGGCTGTGGGTGGTGGGGCCCTCCTGGCCAGCTGGGCTGGGTCCTCCCTGGGCAGCGGCTATGGGGGTGGTGGGCTCTCCCGGGGCAGCTGTGCCGGTTCCTCCCGGGGCAGCGGCTATGGGGGTTGTGGGCTCCTCCTGGGCAGCAGGCCTGCTGCCTGACCTCTCCGACTTGCTGCCCTTGCCCTCCTTAGTCGTGGGCCTGTGGCCCTTTCCTCCCTTTGGAGCTGTGGCTGGTGACTGTCTCTGGGTGGTGTCCGGGGGGGATGTAGAAGGCGGGCTCCTGCGGCGCCCCTTCCGCCTTCTGCTCCTCTTCCCAGGGGGTGGGCTGGCTGTCCCCTTGCTGCTGGGCGAAGATCCAGACATGCGGGCTGGCGGGCTCCAATACCCCTGCACCCTTGTCAAGGGGGCTGCAGGGCTGGTGGTGGCTGAGGTGCTCTTCTTACCCCGACGAGAAGGAGGGGGGGGCTCAGGGTCAGGAAAGAAGTTAGTAGTGGCGAGGAAGAGCTTCTTGGGACAATGGAGAGTGGTAGGTACAGTGGGAATGGGAGTGGAGGGAGAGGATGTGGTTGTAGGTGAGTCACGTTTGCTGTCTTTGGGTGCAGGTGCAGGAGGGATAGGCTGTCGTGAGGTGGATGGCTGTTGGGTGGGTGGGTGGGTGCGTTTGTGTGGTGTGGAAGAGGGGGTGACAGACACAGTGGGAGAGGACACAGGGGACGTGTAAATGGCAGTGGGGGTGGTGACTGCACGTGTGCGGACTGGAGTGGAGGGTGTGCTGGTGATGGAAACACTGGCTGATGGTGAGGTGAATGGAGGTGTGAGTGTAGACGTCACAGGGAGGGAGGAGGGAGACGAGGAGGTGGGGGTCACAGAGGTGGTAGTGACTGTTGGCATGTCTGCATCGGAATGTTGCGTGTGTGAATGTCTGCGTGATCTGTGGTGCTTATGTTTGGATGAGCTTCTCTTGGGTGTTGAGGTGTGTGCAGGCTGGTCTGATGGTGTGGGTGGGACAGGCAGAGGAACAGGAGACTGGGAGGAGGGAGTTAGTAGAGGCAGGCAGGAGACAGGGACAATGGCTGCCGTCAGTGCTGAGGCCAGAGCCTGGAACGATCGCTGATGGGCAGCCTGACCCGAATGAATGCCCTCCAGGTACGCATTGCTGCGATGAACCTCCCTCTCCACCCCCTGGATGGCATTCAAAAGGGTAGTCTGCCCAACAATGAGCGTTCGGAGGAGGTCAATGACCTCCTCACTGAGGGCAGCGGGGGTAACAGGGGCAGGGCTTGAGGTGCCTGGGGCGAAGGAGATGCCCGGCTTCCTGGCAGAGCGGGCACGGGGCTAACGCTGAGGGGCTGCTGGGAGGGCGGAGATGGTGCGCTGGGTGGCGGCTGTACCTGTAATGGCGGGGGGCACGGATGGTGCCACCCCCGCAAGGGAGCCCCCTTCCGAGGACGTGTCCGTGTCGCTGCAGGGTCCAGTCGTCCCCGTCGTGGAGCTCCCCTCGCCCTCCGTCTCACTGGTCCAGTCTGACTCTGTGGCATGGCCCTCCTGGGCCATGTGAGATGCAGCTCCCTCCTGCCCCGATGCCACTTCTCCTCCGCCTGATGATGCTGATGCACACAAGCACAGAAAGACAAACAAAAAGGGGGGGGAGAGAGAAATAAAGGGATATTGAGTACATGGATCTCCGGTACAGTTAGCGGACATGACAGACACAGATGCCCCCTGCACTAAGTTGCGCACTTGGGGTCCGCTACGCATTCCGTGGAACATGCCCTACACGCCTAGAGTTGACAACTGCACCCATGGATGACACGGCCCAGGGATGGCTGTACTGACAAACTACTGAGGGTGGTGGCTGGGGACACAGGGGCTTACGGGGGTGCCCAGCCTACAGATATCGCCCTGGCCTAGGGGGACCCCCAGCCCTCCTCCCCCACCCAGACACCTCCACTGCGCGACAACAGAGTAGATAATGCTTGTACTCACCCCCTTGTGTCTGCTGTGCTGCCCTCACGCGCCCATCCAATTCAGGGTAGGCCACCGCCAGGATCCGGAACATCAGGGGGCTCAGTTGACGGCAGGCACCCCGCCTACGTTGGGAGGCCATCCCCAGCAGAGACTCGGCGGTCTTCTTGGTCCCGCGGCGGATGTCCTCCCACCTCTTGCGGCAGTGGGTGCCCCGTCGATGGTGGACCCCCAGGGTCCGGACTTCCTTGGCGATGGCACGCCAAATCCCGATCTTCTCATGGGCGCGGACCTATGTGACACGTACAGGGAGGGAGAAATACCACGTTCAAGTTTCTCAGCATTTTCCTTTCCAGTGGCCCAACGCCCCCCATCCCCGCCAGGCCCCCCGCAATGCCCCCGCCAGGCCCAACATGCCCCCCATCCCCGCCATGCCCCCCGCCAGACCCAACATGCCCCCCATCCCCGCCAGGCCCCCCGCCATGCCCCCCGCCAGGCCCAACATGCCCCCCATCCCCGCCAGGCCCCCCGCCAGGCCCAACATGCCCCCCATCCCCGCCATGCCCCCCGCCAGGCCCAACATGCCCCCCATCCCCGCCAGGCCCCCCGCCAGGCCCCCAAGCCAGCCAGTGGCCCCAAATCCATATTGAATTAAACTCACTTGTTGGTCTGGAGGACCGTAGAGTAGGGCATACTGGGGGAGGACCCCATCCACAAGTTTCTCCAACTCCTCTCCAGTGAAGGCAGGGGCCCTTTCCCCAGCCGCAGCAGCCATTGTCCCTTCCAGACCGAGGTCACAGCAACACTTGCAGTATAGGTCCTCTCCTGTGAAAGTTCAAGTCGCAAGTGGATAAGTAGATAGAAAATGGCGGTGACGTCCGCGGCGGTGCGTACCGCGGCGGTGCGTCCCGCCACCGCCGGCGCCCTTCGCCATTGGCTCCTGAAACCCATAGGCTTCAATGTTAACCAATGCGGCTTTGCGCCGCGGTCTTCGCCCGCCGCGGTGTGCCACGCCAGCGCATTGACCTCACATCCCATTGTCACACTTCACAGGTCAGGCAGCCGCCATTTCCAGGGCCCACATGGCTCAATTTCAACAGCGTCACACAGGCCTAGGCCTTGCATAGCCACTCAGACACGCCATTCACTGCATAGAGAATCGTTTACTGTGCTAGCTGTGAGTACGTACCTGTGGGTTGCTTGACTGTGTGCTCCATGTTGTCCTTCCTAGGCACCGTCCGCTGGGTTGGGCGAGGAGACGGATGAATCCTCCCGTGTACCGACCGCTGGTGGACCTGTCGACAATGGAAGAACGCCACATTATCCTGACCTACCGTCTTAACCGTGCCACTATCCATGAACTGTGTGCCCAGCTGGAGCCCGACCTGATGTCCCCCATCCGCCAACCCACAGGGATTCCCCCTCTGGTGCAGGTCATGTCAGTACTCCATTTCTTGGCAAGTGGGTCATTTCAGACAACCGTGGGAATTGCTTCTGGGATGTCTCAGCCCATGTTTTCGAAGGTGTTATCCAGAGTGTTGTCTGCCCTGATGAAATCCGTGAGGAGCTACATCATTTTCCCTGAGGTGGGCGAATTGGCTACAGTGAAGGGTGATTTCTACGCCCTTGGACATATTCCCAACGTAATTGGTGCCATTGATGGGACCCATGTGGCTTTGGTTCCCCCAAGAGACAGGGAGCAGGTGTACAGGAACAGAAAAAATTACCATTCAATGAACATCCAGGTGGTGTGTTTGGCTGACCAGTACATCTCGCATGTAAATGCCAAATTCCCAGGGTCAGTGTATGACGCCTACATCCTCAGGAATAGCAGCATCCCTTACGTGATGGAACAGCTACAGAGACACCGTGTATGGCTAGTGGGGGACTCTGGGTACCCCAACCTGTCGTGGCTACTGACCCCAGTAAGGAATCCCCGGACCAGGGCAGAGGAACGGTACAATGAGGCCCATGGGCGTACTAGGAGGGTGATCGAACGCACCTTTGGCCTCCTAAAGGCCAGGTTTCGCTGCCTGCATATGACAGGTGGATCCCTAATGTACTCACCTAAGAAGGTGTGTCACATCATCGTGGCCTGCTGCATGCTTCACAACCTGGCTTTGCGCCGCCAGGTGCCTTTCCTGCAGGAGGATGGTCGAGACGGTGGTGTTGTGGCAGCGGTGGAACCTGAGGAGAGTGACGAGGAGGAAGACGACGGGGCTTAAACAGACAACAGGGACAGAATCATTGAACAGTACTTCCAATAGGACACAGGTAACATTTCAAAGATAATTTAGTAAATGTTAACTACTCTCCAGCATCTCTGCTGCCTGTCTATTTGCCCCAGTGTATGATGACTGAGTTTTGGCTTTTCCCTCCCTATTTCAGATCTGGGGTCCCCACTACGAGTCCTGTGCTTCGTTTCCCCATGGACTACAGCTTTGTGGCAGCTGTTTGTTGACTTCACCATGTACAAGGACATATTTGCACTGTCATGTCAATTACAATCTATTGAAATCACAGCCAGACTCCAGATATTTTGGTGCAAAATAGGTGTTTATTTAAGTGCTCAAAATGGGATGGGTGGTTTCAAGTGGGTGGGGGCTATGGTGAAGGAATGTCCATGGCAGAGTCCAGAGTAACAGTCACACAGGTGCATTGTCCAGAGGCCTGTGGAGAGATGGAGCATGGGCAGTTCAAGGATGGACAGGGTGACAATGTGGGACAGTGGGATGACATCAGGTGGTATCCATTGCTGGCGGGGGTCTTGACATCCTACTCTGTCTTCTTGCGAGATCTCAGGGCCCTCTTGCGGGGTGGTTCTTCTCCTGCAGGAGGTGGGGGTCTGGTGGGCTGCTGCTGTGCGGGGGCCTCCTGTCCACTAGCGCCGGCGGAGGTGGTTGGCTGTTCTTGGTCCAGGCTAGTGGCAGGGGCCCTTGGGTGTTGTTCAGTGTCCGCCCTGTTGTTGACGAGGTCCTGCAGCAGCCCTACCATGGTAACCAGGGTGGTGTTGATGGCTCTGATGTCCTCCCTGTACCCCCGATAGTGTTCCTTCTGCAGCACCTGGATCTCCTGGAACCGGGCCAGTACCGTCGCCATCGTCTCCTGGGAGCGGTTGTATGCTCCCATGATGGTGGTGAGGACCTCGTGGAGAGTGGGTTCCCTGGGCCTCTCCTCCCCCCCCTGTCGCACAGCTGCCCTCCGAGTTCCCCTGTTTCCCTGGGCCTCTGCCCCCTGGCCGGTGTGCCCACTACCACTGCCCCCAGGTCCCTGTTGTTGTTGGGGTGGTGGGTTATCCTGGGTGCCCTGTAGTGGTAGACACACCGCAGATTGACGCGCCCTGGAGACAGAGGCATGGGCCCGCTGGGTGGGAGCTGTGCTGGTGTTCCCAGAGGGGTTTGGGTCTGTAGTGGCCTGGGCCTGTGTGAGGGGAACCGACTGTCCAGAGGTCCCCGATGGTCCGGGCTGGTCATCGGTGTCCAGGTCGACAGAGCTGCTGTCATCGCTGACGGCCTCTTGGGTGGGGGGTGTGGAGAATTCTGGCCCCTCCGCCGCGGTGTGTTGACGGTCGGGTCCTGCAGGGGTATAGAGGTATGGTTATAGTTTCAATGTGTGGCATATGGGTGTATCTGTGGGTTGTCGTGTCCCCAAGTGCTGGCATTCGTGTGTGGGGGCTTTGGTGAGGGTGGCTTGTGGGGGGATGTGTATATGCATTGGGCATGCTTTGGTGATGGGTGTCCATGCTTAGTGGACGCATGCAGGCCTAGGTTTTGGGATGTGTGGGTTGTGATGGTGAGACATTGGCGGGGAATAGGTGTGCTGGGGGTGGGGGTGAGGATGGTGGTGGGGGTGAGGATGGTGGTGGGGGTGAGGGTGGGGGTGACGATGGGGGTGGGGGTGAGGGTGGGGTTCGAGGATGGGGGTGAGGTTTGGGGTCTGATTTGGCATGCAGGTGGGGGGGAAGCAGTATTGAAGCTTCAACTTACCAGTATCCATTCCTCCGCCGACTCCTGCGAGGCCGTCAGGATGCAGGATGTTCAAGACTTCCTCCTCCCATGATGTGAATTGTGGGGGTTGAGGTGGGGGTCCTCCGCCAGTCTTCTGCACGGCGATGTTGTGCCTGGATACCATGGAACGCACCTTCCCCCGTAGGTCGTTCCATCGCTTCCTGATGTCTTCCCGATTTCTGGGGTGCTGTCCCACTGCGTTCACCCTGTCGACAATCCTCTGCCATAGCTCCGTCCTCCGGGCAATGCTGGTGTATTGTATCTGTGTGCCGAACAGCTGGGGCTCTACCCGAACGATTTCCTCCACCATGACCCTGAGTTCTTCGTCTGTGAAGCGGGGTTGTCTTTGGGGTGCCATGGGGTGGTGTGTATGATGTGTGGGGTGGAGTATGTGTATTTAAGTGAGTTGAGTGTGGTGGTGTGTGTTGTTTTGTGTGTGGATAGTGTGTGGGTGATGGTGTTGAGTGGCTGTGGCTGTTATTTTTTGGATGCTGGTGTCTCGCTCTTGCCTTCTTGACGAATTTTTTAGCGTAGGGGTTTGTGGGTGATGTGGGTGTGTGTTTTATATTGTATTGTGTGTGTGGGAGTGGTGTGTGTATGTGTATCAGGTGTGTGGGATTCAAATCGTCCAATGTGGCTGAGTTTTGTTCGTTTGTGTGTATTCTGACCGCGGCGGTGTGTCCCGCCAATGGAATACCGCGTTTGAATGACCGCCGCGTGGATTCGTGGGTCGTAATGGGATGGGCGTATTTCTGTTGGCGTGGCGGTGGAGGTTTGGTCACCTCCACCTTTCCGCCGACCGCTGGTCTGGCGGTCTGTTGTGGCGGTCGGATTTTCGGAGGTTTGCCTTCTGCGGGTCAGAATGACCGTGGCGGGTTTCCGCGACCGCGGCGGGATTATGGAGGATTTCTGACCGGAGGTAGGCGCCTTTTACCGCCGAGGTCAGAATGACCCCCCAAGTTTCTTGGAAGCAGCTGATGTCTTGTTTTTTAATAAATTCAACCCAGTCTTTATCTTCCATTTTGTTTTTTAAACCTGCTATGTTCCAGCTTAGAATTTTTAATATGGGACTGATTTTATTTTTTATGTTCGAGTTATCCATTTTTTGCTACGAGCTTTTAAATGATTGCTCTTTGCAATTCTGTAACTGTGGGGGATTACCCCTACTGTTTCTAGGGGAATTAGCTACCAGGCAGAACCTCATATTACTCAAGTTTATTCGTTCAGGGAGTTGTTGTTTGGAGCTGATTGCTCCCTGAAGTATCGAGCCAAAATTGCCTTTTGCCTCTTGCCTACGCATCATGTTTCGGTCTGTAGCTTTTTCAAGAAGTATTGTTGGATATAGTTCTTTTTGCGGAGTAGCAATGGATATTCCCCAGGTCTTCATCGTGTTTGAACATTTTAAGATCTGTTCTGCTATCCAAGGTGAGGCCCAGACTGTTTCTGTTAATTCCCCGTTCTCTAATTCTTTTTTTGGTATGAATCTTACTGAAAGGAGATCTTTAGTTGTTACATTCTGTAAGGCTGGCAGGGAGTTGACAAGACATAAGATGTTAGACCTGTTCAGGCTGTCGTGACTTCCTCTTGAGGAGTACTCAGGCATAAACAAGATTGCGGCTTCGGGCTTTTTAGTTGTTTCGGACCGGATCACAGTGTGCCCGCCACCTTCCTACGACAGTCTTCCTTGGAGTTGGGTGTTCTCATTTTGTCTGTCTTGAGTGGTAGCTGCCCGACTAGTAGATGTTCGATTTACCTGGCCTTTTTCCCTCCCCAGTTGCAATTCTTTGTTCCTTTGTTCTTCGTAGGGTTGCCTTTTTGGAGGCCAGTTGTCCCTTTTTCCTTTGATTTCATTGGTTTCCAGGTCCAGTGCTGGGCGCGATGGTGCAGGCGAATCAGTGGTCCACCCAGGCTGGATGCTGAGATTATAATTTCCAGGGCTGCCCTGAGAACAATATTTTGCCTTTGTCCGGGGTGCGGGAACTGGGGCTGTTGTGTTGTCCACGCACATGGTTGTTCTTATACTTTGTTCGTTTCGTATATACTCTGGGGTCTCTGCCCTTCTATTTTCGCCTTTGCTATTATCTTGTTCTGCCCCCTCACTAATGGAGTTCGGAGGCTGCTGGCATTTTCCGTGGTGGTCTTCTACTATGTTTGAGTAGTGTACCTGAACTAAATGTTCAGTTTTTGTAGCTGGGAGGTGCTTATCGATACAAATGCTAGGTTTGGATGTTCCTGGGCTCCATTTGGGTTGTTCGTTGGCTGGAGGATCATTTACCTCGTTTGCCTCGTTTATCCCATGATTTGTTCCAGGGTCTTTTCCGGACCACCTTTCTTTGTCTAAGTCATGCCCAGATGCTTGGTGTCCCCTGGGGCCAGTGGGTATGCGGTTTATATGGGAATGGTGAGTGCAACTTTTATCGCACAATAATCCGGGATTTTTATTTATAAAGTTAAAAACTTTATCAGTAGGTTTCTCAAAACTCTCCGACTTAATGCTTTTATCTTTATACTGATGTTGGGCGCTCTCATCACCTCTGTTCCTGGTTTCTCCTATTAGGCCTATCTGTTGTAACATATTTAAGGCTTTTCCTGCTGGTGCTTTTTTTTTTCCTCTAGCTTTCTTCCATGTGTTTTTCCATCTGCCTGTTAGTTGAGGCCTTTTACCCGGTGGCCTTTTTTCTACTGTGTTTGGGGCTTTGCTTCCAAATTCAGGACTTCCATTTGTTCTCTCCCTCTTAGGTGTCTGATTTTTTGCATCTGGATAGTTCTCTCGTCCTGGGCCGAAGTGCCTTTCTATATTTTCTTTGTCTGCTGGCCCTTCAATTAAACTAGATTCTGTTTTTCCTAGCTCGTGAATGCACCCCTGTGTGCTTTTAAGGTTATGTTTGCAGTCTTCGATTATGTCTTTGATTACTTTTGGGACTTCCAATAATTTTTCCAGCAGTGGTCCACAAACTTGTCCATCCAACTTGTCCATTTTATCGGCCACTGCTTGATGCAACAGGTTTTCCCTAATTACGCCCTCTACTAGGGCCATCCTGTAATCTATAGACTGTATTGAGGATGTAAGTTGTTTGGTCAGTTCAAGTTGATCGTCAAATTTTTGAGACTGGGCCATGATCGTTGTTCCGATTGAGCCCAGTGTTGCACATATAACTTTCATGATACTAAGAATTGGTTGGTCTAGTGAGAGGTCATCTCCATTTCCACTTTGTTCGTTGGTTATCTGACCTTCTGGATTCTTACCTTCCTTTCCTCTGTGGCCTATGATTATACTACCTTCCAGGAAGTTTAGATCTTCTGATGTTATGCTGTTTAGTTGAGGGTCTGTGTTGCCAATAACGGAGTTGTCGAGTGAGGACAGCTCCAGACTGAAAGAACTACTGTTGAGTCTGCCCAGCATTAAATTATTTTTAACAATTTGTCTTCCGCAGTGAAGCTGCGACGCTGGGGTTTTATGGGTCTGTTTAGATGGTGAGCAGTCTGTTTCTGGACCCATTACATTTTGGAGTGCTGTGAATTCTGCTTGCTCACATTGTGGAGAGGATGTTAGTGAAAAATTCCCGGAGTTCAATAGTCCCGTTTGGGGGTCAGGATAAGGTGAATCGTTGCTTTTTCTTTGCTCTCCCGAAAAGTTGCTCCACTTTGGGGGGTTATTTAGCTCCACATCACCATCCCCAAGAGGATTACTCATTGGGCAGAATAATTGCGATAAACCAACCGGTTGCTGTTGCTGCTGAAGTGGGCGAGTATCCTGGAGCCCGGTCGCTGGTAGCTCCAGTTCACCCCCCCCATGTTGTAGCCACCCACTTCCCCCGGTGGCTGTGATCGGAGGCCACTGGCTTTAGGACTTTGCGTTTGCGGCTGTTCTCAGTTCAAGTTCACTTGGTTGTAATAGTTAGTGATAGTGTTTGTTTTTGGTCTAGTTTTCCTTACTCCCGTAGATCCACCCGGGCCCGGGTGCGTCGGTGTATACTTATGTCCCCTACACAAGGGACTTAGAAGGCCCCCCACAGTTTCCCCTACAGTTTCTCCTGCATTCGGTAGGGCACCCCCTATATCGTCAGAGTCAGTATGGACTGGCAAGCAAGGCAGTGTCACCGCTTCTAATGTCCCGCCTGACTCTTCTCCAGGCTCGGAATCGCTTTTGTTGGCGGGAGACCCGAATTGGACACCCTCTGCTGTGTCTGCTGTGCCCTCACCTAGGTTTGCGAATCCCCCCTGGGATTGCTGGATGGTTCTGGGGTCCTGGTCCTGATCCTGATCCTGGTTCTGGTCTAACCCTAGACTTTGTAGACTTTTGAGCTCCTGCTCTGATCTTTGGGAATCCGCTAGGTAAGTGAGCGCCTTATTGGCCTCCCTAGCCTTCTTTGTTTTTCCTCTTGTCCCAACCATCCTCCGGTTACCGTTCACTGCTCACCGTTCACCACTCACCGCACCCCTCCCCTTGGCTCCTTGGTTCCTTACTGGGTTCCTTCCTTGCTTGGTCTTTAGATGAGACCACCAACAGCGACAAATCCCAGACCAAATCCAAGGCCAAAGACCAGCTAGGGCCAACTAGGGCTGGCTGTGGCTAGAGCTGTTGCTGTGGCTGTGGCTGGGTGAGGCTGGGTGAGACGACGTGGCGCGGTTGAGTACCGATGCCGGAGCTGGGACCAGGGCCGGCCGAGGGCAGGAACAGGAGCAGGAGAGGGGTTCAATGGCCAGGATGGTGGACAGGGACCCCCCCCCCCACGAAGTCTGCTTACCCTGTCTCTCCCGGTCAGTCCCGGTCTCACCCGGTCTGCTCTCCCGCCCAGCGTCTTTCCAGGAGGGGCTGCAGGAGGCCACAGGAGGTCCACAGGGGGGCGGCAGGACTCCTTCTCCTTCTGGCTCCCTCTGACTCTGGCTTCTGGCTTCTGGCTTCTGGCTCCTCCAGCGCCCAGGTTACGCCCGGTCCTGCCGTGCCGTGCCGCACTGTACAGAAGCAACACAGCGGTGGGAAGGTGCAGGGAGGGGGTCGCCCACACACCCTGCCGGAATGCCAACCCACAGCCGGGGCGCACAGAAATCCTCTGACCCCCAAAAGCCGCGGCAACGTGCGTGAGCCGACCGGCAAGAGTTCTCCTCGGCCCCCAAAAGCAGCAATAGCGGTGGTGGCAGTAGCGGCAGTAGCGGCCGCGTTCGGCAGCGTTCGTGCTCCGCGCTGTACTCCGCTGTACTCCGCGCGACGTGAACCACCCGGCGCCTACGTGTCCTAATTAGGACTGCCCATGCCAGTGCAGATGTTCTTCCACTTAGAGGATGAATATTCACTAGGAGAAAGTTACTTTCATCCCCTTTCTTTTGGAGAGGCGGGAGGTTGTGTGAATAAAGGCATCTTTTGACATGGTTAGCCCCCACATTATGCCTGGAAGACAATGCGGTTTTGAACTGTAAGTGCCCTGGGCCCCTGCTAAGCAGGTTCCCAGGGACAGATCGCTTACCCCAAAACTGTACTATGACTGGTATTTCAGCCTCCTGTGTAGATCCCTAGTAAATCATACCCCTGTTACCTAGGGCATGGGTACTGAAGAGGGCCCCCCAGAGTTGGAGCATCAATTGTACCACTCTGAGAAGCCCCACACTACCCTCATGCAGACTTCCATTGAAAGTGCATGACAAGGTATACCCAAAGTTGCAAACTTGACATGGGACTCACCATGCGTGCCAAGTCCACTCACACTGCATGCAATATAGTAGGTCACCCCTCTGGCAGGCCTTACAGCTCTAAGGCAGGGTGCACATTATGTTTACATGAGCAAATATGCCCTTACTGTGTCATTGCCACTTCTTAGACATAGTAAGTGTACAGGGAAGCCATAGCAAATGCGTGTGCTGGACACTAGTCATTATGATTTCCCCAGCTGCAGGATGGTTTGGTATCAAACAACTCAAAACTTTAAATCCACACTAATGCCAATGTTGGATTTATTTTAAATTGTACACAGAGGGTACCTTAGAGGTGGCCTCATGCAAATCCTAACGGCCCTGGTCTTAGCCAGCCTGCCACCACCAGACACAATTCAGGACTCCTGGGGTGAGACCCTTTGCTCTCAGGAGCGAGAAGACAAAGCCTTTTCTGGACAGAGGTGTTACACGCCTGCCCGAAGGCAGGCATCTTGCTCCAGCTTTGCCACCTTTAAATTCTGACACCCACGTCTGCTTCTTGCAGCAGAAGGCACCCCAATAATTTTACTCTCACTTTAGGTGGCAAAACTGGTGAGGAACTTAATAAGAATAGGAGTGGCCACTCTCAGACTGGACCACTGTTCAGTTGTGGCAGGCAAGGTGACCCCCCCCAATGTATTTTCCTCTATCTTGGATGGTAGGAGAAATAGCCAATCAGGGTCAGGGATGTGTCCCCTTCCTACAGGCAGTGATCACTTAGAGGGTGCAGCCACCCTAAGGTAGGTGGCCCCTTGGCCACGACAAGGCACTCCCAATAATGCCCTGTACATGCAGTATGTAGAAGTCATCACCTGACCAAGAACTTCAGATTCACAGGACACAAAAAGACCGGGACAAAGAAGACCCAAGGCACGAGAACTGCTGCTCTAAGGACTCAACCATTGCCGTTGATGTGTCACCTGTATACCTAAAGGACTCTACAAAACCCCAGAGCACATTCAGCCTTCTAAAAACTGCCAGGAACTTCCCTCTGAGTGAAGGTATCACTCTCCTGCACCCTGCAGGCAAGGAACCTTTGAAGTCCAATTTAGTGACCTGCTGCTGACCAAAGCCTGGACCCTGCAGGCCAGCCAAAAAATATACAGTAGCCGCGGAGGACAAGACCTATCACTTTGGCAAGTTTGGTTGCACTAAAACTTTATAAGGCTGTGGCAAACCACTACTCAGGGTACTGGACACCCTACGTCAGACACCCAGAAGAAGAGTCCATTCTGGACCCCTAAAAACACAGGTGCAAGATCCAGTCAAGGGATTTCCAAATACACAAGTTCCACCCCCTGAGTGGCCCAACTGAGTTGCAATCTGCCCTCAAAGATGCCTGCCCCTGACCATGAGGACTCCAAGACGCATGATGCCTGACTGATCTACATGCACTGCACCCAGCCTCCTTGGTCGCAGCTGTGCTGTAGGGGTCCCCAAGCCCTTGTGACCTCCACCCTTCAAGGGGACCAGCGGACTTATACTTAAGTTCATTTGTGAATTACGTTTCCAAGTGGCCCCTATCTTCTCTGTGCACCAGTTCCAAGACCTTCAGCCACTGCTCCTACTAGAACCGGGAACCCCCTGAATTCCTGTGGATGGCCCATCGAACCTCTCAACAACCTCGACCTAAAGACAGAAGGTGAAACTTGAAAGAACATTGCCAGATTTGATATTCATTTTTAAAGATTTTCTTGTTGATTCCTATGGTGCATAATTACACACAAAACAGAACATTTTCTAAACTCTGAAAAAATCAAAATTGAAGAAGTACTTACTGTATATTGATGATCTTGATCTTAAAAATGTTCTAAAAATCTGAAGTATTTTTGAAAATTGGTCTTGAGTTATTCTGAGTGTGTGTCCACATTTATTGACACTCTGAGTACAATAAATGCTTAGCACATATCCTGGATTAACCTAACTGCTCGCCCACACTACCACAACAGAGCATTAAATGTTCTGCTTTTTACCTCTGGACACCAAAGTGGGGCTGCTTGGACTCTCTGCACAGTGCACATCATTTTCGTACGCTAAATAGAAAGCCAGCCTCCTAAAGAGGTATGTAAATTACATTTAATTATGAGAAAAAAAAATTGATTAAAAATGCATATGTCTATGTGAGACTGTTAAATGAGTACGAAATATACAGAAAATTACTTTTAGTACCTGAGATGATCTATGAGTGGTTGTATGAGTGCTTTTATATATTTATTAATATGTGACTAAGATGCAATTTCTCTGAGGCGCACACTAGGGTGGTCATTACGAGCCTGGCAGTGTCGGAACCGTCGTGTTGGCAGTTGCGGTCGTACCACCAACGGCCTGGTTGTGAGTACTGCCATATAATAACCATGGCGGTCTTCCCAAATAATTAGAGCCAGTACACCGCCAGTACCGCCAGTGTGGTCTGACCACCGCCTCAGGCGGTAGGCACCTTCAGACTGGCAGGGACCATGTTTCCACCTGACATATAATGAGTCTGCACACCGCCAGGGTTTCTGCCACGGTCACACCGCCACCAAAACCATGGCGGAAACGAATGATATAAAAGGAAACAGTCACCTTAAGGAACACAGACCTATCCGGAGCCGCCACGGAACCAGAACTCAAAGTCCTCCTACGGCTCCTGCTCATACAATGATGCCAGATCCAGCAACAGCGACAACGACAACAACTGTAAATACACACCTTGGACACACTGTCGGGGAAGGTACTAGTACACCCCCACACACAACACACACAGTCAGGTCACCTTGCGATAGATACACGTACCTGCACACCCATATGAACACACACACACAAACCTCTACATACAGAGACACACACACATACTACACACATGCACACATGAACTCCACACACCACAGCCAACACACACATGACATACACACACCAACCCACACACCCACACCACTGCCACTGTTGAACACAGTCGTACACAACACCACTGACTCACACAACCACATCATAACTGCAACTACACAGACAACTCACCAACCATTCTCACTGCACATATCCACATCACAACACATACACACAACAACACGTAACACACACCCATACAACAAATGTGTTGTCACACTACACCTATACCACACACAACGCATGGGACATACGGATCACCACACACACAAACACACACACCACCCACACAATGGCACACAACACCAACACAGCACATCGCAACATAAACAATACACAAGATAGCCACACACATGCATGTGACTACACAATCATATCATACATACAATATACACCCATCACTGCAGGGTTGATTCCTGGGCCCCACACACACATGCAGGCCATGCACAGCCAACACACACACTTGTCACACACACAAACTAAGGATCACAAACACAAATCCGACATGGAGAGAGAAACGGAGGACAAGTAGAGTACAATGGATGCCAACATCTAGTTGGCCCAGATATATTCAGGTTATAAAATGAATAGAAACAAATAACAATGTACAAATGTGCCCTTAGGCAAGTCCAATGTCCGAGGATGCCAGACAAACATTAAGCATCCCACTGTGCCCCAACTTGACTCCTGGTAGCAAAGTGACCTCCACAGGGTAGGGGCATCAAGGGGGAAGGCAGGCACCATAGTGACGAGGGGGAGGGGAAGTGGGATTTTGGCTTGGGAGGGTGGTCTTTGGGTTTAGGTTTGCGCTTGGGAGGGAGCTCCTTGAGCTTGAATTTTGGGTGGGGTGTCCCTGGGTCAGGCATTAGGTGGGGGCTGTTGGCCTTGGGGGGGTTCATTTTTTTGCAGGGGGAGGGACCTGGGCACGTACAGGGGTGTCAGGGGAAGACTTGGAGGTGGAAAGACTCGACTTGGGGAGGGGCTCACCTGGTGGGAGAGAGGGGGCGAACAGGGAGAACCCATACAGGAAATGTTTCATAGGCCCACAGGGGTGGTCATGGGAAAATGGTGTGGGAGTGGAGGGAGTGGGAGTGGTTGTCTGATGTGTCTTGGTGGGTGTGTTGGGTGGGGCTGGGTGTCTGTTGGGTGGGTGAATTTGGGCATTTCGGTGTCTTGGGAGGTGGTGGGTGAGGTGCTGGAAGATGCCGTGCTGGATGGGTGACTGTGTGTTGGGTTGGTGTCTGCAGGTATGGTACATGTGCTGCATGTGGGGTTGTTGGTGGTTGTGGTGAGTGCAGATGTGGTGACTGGGGTGGATGACTGAGGGGGTGATATTGTAGTTACTATGGATAAGATGGGCCTGCAACTGATGATGTGCTGTCTGCAGGAGTGTCAGGTGTAGTGTCTGTGAAGTAGGGGGTGGTGGGGGAGTCTGTGCAGGGAGCAGATGTTTTTGTGTGTGCAGGTGGGTGTTGTCTGTGTCCATGCTTGTGCTGGGTCTTGTGGTGCTTGTGTTTGTCAGTGTCAACTGTGTCTGTTGAGGTGGATGCATGCCTGTGAGAATGTGTGCTCTTGATGGGTGTGGGGCGAGGGGTTTGGTATTGGGAAGAGGTAGTGAAGGGGGTGGTAGACAAAGGGACACAGGCTACCATCAGTGAGGAGGCCAGAGCCTGAAAGGCTTGCTCTGTTGTACCTGAGCTGCCAGTCCCTGGATGGCATTTGTGATGGTTGACTGACCCAAAGACATGGACCTCAGGAGGTCAATAACCTCCTCAATGTGGGCAGCAGGGATGACTGGGGCAGGGGCAGAGGTGCCTGCGGTAAAGGAATCATCCTCCCTCCGGAGTGAGCGGGCACAGGCAAGTGGGTGGGGAGCAACTGGGAGGGCGGTGATAGTAAGGGAGGTAGCAGGACAAAGATGGTGCTACGGAGGTCCCCAATAGGTCCGCCACCACCAAGGAGTGTCAACCAGAAGAGGATTCCAAAGAAGATATTTTGGATCAGCTCTCACCAGTGGCACTCCCTCACCCTCTGTTCCATTGGGCCCCTCGGTGTCAGTGGTGCCACCTTCCTGGGTCCTGTGGGCTGCTGCTTTCCCACTCGCCTGTGCCCCTTCTCCTCCACAGACGATAGTGATGCACACAATGAGAGAGAGAGAGAGAGAGAGAGAGAGGGAGGGAGGGAGAGAGAGAGAGATAAGGGACAAAGGGGGTCATTCTGACCCCGGCGGTCAGAGACCGCCGGGGCCAGGGTTGGCGGGAGCACCGCCGACAGACCGGCGGTGCCCCGCAGGGCATTCTGACCGTGGTGGTTCGGCCGCGGTCAGATGCGGGAAACCGGCGGTCTCCCGCCGGTTTCCCGCTGCCCTGCAGAATCCTCCATGGCAGCGGAGCGCGCTCCGCCGCCATGGGGATTCTGACACCCCATCCTGTTCCTGGCGGGTCTCCCGCGAGGAACAGGATGGCGGTAGGGGGTGCCGCGGGGCCCCTGGGGGCCCCTGCAGTGCCCATGCCAATGGCATGGGCACTGCAGGGGCCCCCGTGAGAGGGCCCCACAAAGTATTTCAGTGTCTGCTATGCAGACACTGAAATACGTGACGGGTGCCACTGCACCCGTCGCACCTTCCCACTATGCCGGCTCAATTCTGAGCCAGCGTCCTCGTGGGAAGGTTGATTTGCCCTGGGCTGGCGGGCAGCCTTTTGGCGGCCGCCCGCCAGCCCAGGGCAAATTCCAAAATACCCTCAGCGGTCTTTCGACCGCGGAGCGGTATTTTGGTGGGGGAACTTTGGCGGGCGGCCTCCGCCGCCCGCCGAAGTTAGAATCACCCCCAAAATGGTTAACATACACCCATTATTGACAGCAAATCATGTACATCTGTCACTACACATATCATGGCTAGGAAATCACATTTACAAGGTCACATTACCTATATCATGTCATGACATTGCACTACTTCCCACACCTGACTGCCAACCCTCATAACTACAGCAATATCTCAATAGGACAGCAATACTAGACTCATTCCCATGATGCCAAACTATGCCCTCTTAGGATGTCCTGGATGCGCCATCAATACCAGGCCTCATTACACACTTAACCTCACTATACCCCTATTACCCATTGGATGTGCAGATGACACAACAATATACTGCAGTCCCCTACAGTGACAACACCTGAATAGTCCATGTCCACTGTCAAATGTCCATTACAGTGAAGACAACTACAACCACTGAACACACAACACTTACCTGTCCTTACACATGGCTGTCCACTCAATTTTGTTTGGACATCATGGTGGACAGTTCAGATTTGGCCAATACCAGTCAGACACCCAAACACTTCACATCAGATGTGTCATACAATACCCAAACCACACCCAGTCTCACACAACGTAATCACCAAGCCAAGCTGTGAGTCACAGCCCATCTGAAGAGCCCCCAACTTTCTATGTCAACATGATGTAGGCAGTCAGTCAGCAATGCAGCAGAGGGCAAGCTAGGGCTTTGTAATACATGCCATTTACACACCATGGTGACACATCAGGGATCTCCCAGGGTAATTACCACCACCAGTACTAACCCATACTTTGGAAAGACACATCACCACAAGTATATCCCCCACAAATGTAAGAACTGTGCAGTCATACCTCATCTAATCAAAATGTACTGGTGTCCCAGATGATGTGCACACCCTACAGTCAGCACATCACCTATATGTACCTGGTCAACTCTCAGGCCAGTACTCCTGTTCTATGAAGGGCAGTGCAGTGTTGAAACTGTAATGCCAGCCCCATAATCTAACTATACCAGTTACAGTACATGATCCACATAGTTCCAGGGATGGAAGGAGAGCCCCACAGTTGCATATACGGTCTGGCTATTCAGATTGGAGTGAACTGACACCTCAGAGCCACTGATGCAGATGACTGGAGCGGGTCATACACTGTGCTTAGGATACTACTGACAGTCGCATCCATCGTAGGGCCAGGATGGAGTCACACATCTGCCATGTCATTTGTGCATATTCACATTACAGACTTTGAGAGGTATGGAACAGGGAGATGAAAACTCCTGACAGTAGAGCAAGGGGACTCAACTACAAAAGATAGTCAGGAAGAGTGCCTATTGCCCATTTCCAAATGCTGATGCACATGTAGCAATAACTTCAATGCCACGTTGGCACCACTTAGGCACCCAATCCCAAATGTGGCCAGCGAAGGCCCAGGATCCAGTCAGTACTCACCCCCTTGTGGCTGCTGTGCTGCCCTCAAATGTCCCAACTCAGGGTAGGCCACCACAAAAATGCGGGCCATAACGGGGGTCAGGGTCTTATGGGCACCCCTCCCTCGTTAGGTGGACATCCCCAGCTGGGCCTCCACGGTCTTCCAACTCAGCATCTCAGGTCCTCCCACCCCTTTCAACAATGGGTTCTTGGCCGGGCATGGACCCCCAGGGTCCGCACTTACTTGGTGATGGCACACCAAATCCCATTCTTTTGATGGGCATTTACCTGCATGGGTGTCACAAACAGAAGGAGAATGTAATATAAACTGGCACCATACCAACAGCAATGGACTATAAACATCAGACCCACCAAATGCCCACACATACCCATCCTCTCGGTCCACATGCCTAAATGCCATGCCCCCTGCATGCATGTACTCCCAGACCGGCACACGTATGCCATTCACCCTCACACACACCCCTATCACACATGACTATGGCTTTGGGCTCACCTGTTCCTCTGGTGCCCTATAAAGCTGTCCATACAGGGATATGACCTCATCCAAACACCTCTCAAGTTCTTCTGGGGTGAAGGTGGGGGCCCTATCACCTTCAGGATGTGGTATGATGGCTCCCAGAGACAGTACACAGCAGCTCAGCATGTGGAGGTCTTGCTTGCTTGAGTGTCCTGAGTCAAGATATCTAGGCAGCACAAAATGGCAGTCATAGCTGCAGTGTACTGGACCGTCACCATCAGTGGTGATCACCATTGGCCGCAGTCTACCATAGGCAGCAATGTTAGCCAATGAGAAGTTGCACAGCGGTTGCGACCACCTACTCCCATGCCAGCGGGCAGAATTAGATCACTACCACCTGTCCAGTGCTGCAGGTCATGGGGCTGCCATTTTTGACACATATCATGCCATTATGCAGAAAAATGAGAGAACCATACACATTATACGGCAGATTGCGGGGTAGGCCTAAGTGGTGCCATCATGTTTTGGTACATACATGTGAGATGCATGACACAGTGACCCTAAGTGGCTGGGTGTATGATGACCAGCGTGTCCAGGTACATGTTGGCTGATTGGCGGTGTCACCGTATAGGTATATATGGCATGAATACATACAGGCTCATTGCAGGACATGTCAGAGTACCACACATGGAACTTGACACATCACAATTCAAATTCTGTCAGTGCTATACTTTCTTGCCACAGGCTCCTTTCAGATGACAGAGGACTTGGCAGCAGGGATGTCACAGCTCATGTTCAGCCTTGTGTTGCAGGATATGCTGTGTGCTTTACTGACACAACTGGATAGCTACATTGGGTTCCCCCAATGAAGGGATTTGGCCCATGTGAAGGCAGACTCCTATGATGTGGGACACATCCCTCATGTGTTAGGGACTTTGACATCATCTGTGTGCGACCATGAGTTTTGGCAAAAGGAAGAGATCTGTGAGGAGGAAGCGGAGGCCCAGTTCCCTCCTCTCCGCTTTGGGCAGTGCCACACAGAGCCCCCAGCTGCGGCCGTATCTGGGCCACGCAGTGCCGAATTGGGCAGCACCACACTGAGCCTGCAGCCGGACCGCGCAGAGACAGCATCGCACTGCACCGCACCGAGCTGATCTCTTTCCAATTCCTGCTCGCTGTGCCGCAAGTGGGCTGAAGCGGTCGACGTGCAGCTTCTGCAGCAGGACCAGGAGGCCCACCTGCCTGACCTGAGCAGGGAGACTGTCTGCTACTTGCGGTCCTCGGAGCTGCAACGCACAGGGGGCTCACCCACTGTCCGCACCGGCACTGGCAACTGAGCAGGTGAGGAGAGGCCAGGTGAGGCCACTCCATGTCCAGCATTTGGAGGTGTTCTGCATGAGGTAGCCTGGACATTGGAGCTGAGTGGCTCTGGCACTGGCAGCACTATTAGCACTGGTAGCACTGTCTGACGCCAGAGTTCTACACTGGAGGCTGGAGGGTAGAAGCTAGTAGCGGTGAGCAGACGCCAGACTCACTGCTCCTGGCAGGCAGGCAGCCTGCTGACATGTAGACTCCAGCTTGGCTCCACCTCAGAAGCGAGTCTGCCTAGTCAGTCAGCAGTAGATCCGGGATCAACAGCGGACAGGCACAACCAGTGCCAAAAGCGTGTGGCCAAGAGGCAGATAAAGATGAAGTACTCTAGTTAATGGACCTCAGGAGGTGATAAAGGGGCTCCCTGCTGCAAAAAGCCGGCAGTGGTTTACAAGGGCCACAACTAGGAAGTCAGCAGCATTTGCAGCAAAACAGCTGGAAGACAGCTTTACCAGGGGCCAATGTGGGAGGTGACTCCTCCATCAGAGCTCAGAATCCAGCAGAACGCAGCACAACTGTGTCCTCATGCCCCTCACCGCCACCAGGTGACATCCAGGGTCACCCAGGGATGCCCAGTGAAGAGAGGCGGTGCAGCTCCATCAGCACCATCACAACACAGAACTCAGCATAAGTTGCATGCTCGTACCCCTCCCCCTCCGCTAGGGATCTCCAGGGGAAGGTGAGGCAGTGAAGCTTCTGCACAAAGACGAGCTCACGCAAGAGGCACACAAGCCCACAAACCAGTCCTCAATCCAGTCCTCAACCAATCCGACAGTACTTTAGTATCTCCGCACCCTCAATGTCTCTCGAACCCCACTCCACCAGATCTTCGTACGTCCAGCATCGCACTAATATATTCCGTGCCCCTTCAACACTCTACCCGTACAGTGGAAGACCAGTGGTCAGGAGGCATGGGGGCATGGTGCCGTTTCAAACCAACTGGACACAGAGCCTGCCCCCTAGAGCCCAATGACTGATGTTTAGTGCACGAACCACCGAGCAGACGGGAACAATAGCTCTCTTGCCAGCTCCTGGCATCCCAGGAGGTGATGCCAAAAAAGAAATACAACTCGCGCTGGCAAGGGAATGGAGATTGCTCAACCCCTCAACCTAAACGCATGGGTGAAAGCACTCCTCTGCACTTGGCTGCTAGGGTGCCTGATGGAAGCAGCAGAGTCCCCCTAGACCACACAGCAATGCAGGCCCGACTAGAAGAAAAAAGGTGCCATAACCCGATTCCTCTGCAAACCAGCAGCAGAGTGTACAGCAGAGGGCCCACAATAGGGGCAAGCCCTAGCAGGCTCAAAGGCAATTGAGGCTTCAGTCGTTCAACCCTACATCTGGAGGCCAAGTCTAGCACTCTGCAAGGCCTTAGCAGAGACGCACACTGGGGGTCCTAAATTGAAAAGCCCACTCACAAGCCTTGAGCTAACAGCCGGACATAATGAGCTCTACACCTTGTGTGATTTGGAGGAACTGTTCCATCCCCACCTCTGAACAGGGATCTCACTACAACTGCAGACATTCCCAAACAGCAAACAAATGTACCTGGGGGTCGGGCACCAAATGCATAGGATGGCGACCATTGCCCAAGTAGGTAGCAAGCTTGACTGGTTCCCAGTCCAAGGGCAGTCAGTGGCTGCAACTAATCTTTTAGAGACATCACGGAGGAAGAAAATAAAAACATGACCATCAAGCAGGGTAGAAGAAGTCTCACAGACCAGGATCTGGGAGGACTATCTGATCAGTTCCTCAACAATATTGGGAAGCAGATTGACAGAACATTCAGTTGCACTACAACAACAAAGACGCTCTTGGGAGAGGAAGGGGTGGATCAAATCCCAGGTGCACCACAGGCATAAAAGAGCTGGCGGTGATCAGAGCATCACACAGTACCAAGGCTAGGGCACCTTACTGGCAGTCAAGCAATATGGAGTTGCAACTACACCTGATCCAGTCCCTGGCTATACACCTCATGGAAATCAGAGCAAAGGTTACGCACAATGTTTCTGCTCCCCACTTATCGACAAGCTAAGCTCCCTACCCCACATACTAAGTGATTTATTCGGAGCAGTCAAGGTGACAGCGAAAAGAGACCAATCCACAGTGGTAACATCTTCCACCCAAATGTGCCAATTAGACCAATCAGTGCAAAGCCAAGGTTGAGATACAGTAGAACCATTGGCAACATCAAGCAGCACTTAACAAACAACTGCCATTACAAACTGCTTAAACGCAGAAACCCCCCCCCACCTCCAAGCAGGGACTCAAAGCCCTGCAAGTATGGAAAATTGAAACTGCACATTGAAGCAGTCACCATCCTTCAGGGCGACACAACGCAATCATGTAACTCCTTCTGAACAACTCCTCGAGTGGCAATAACGGCCCTGACTATGACAGCAAAGAAAAAACTGAAAAAGCAAGCCTGGGAACAACAAAATCAAATGAGATCGGACAAAAGGCACAAGATAAACATCGCTCCCAAAGTATTGGAGGCATGTGGTACTGAAAAGATGTTTCCAGTTTTTCTGGCACACAATACAAAAAGGCCCACCAAAGGACCAACTGGCAGAATTGATGTCAGCCCCCTCAAGAAGGAAAGGGAAACTTAAACTCAAAGCATACTCAGGTTATCTCAATCAGATTACCCTCAAAATTATACATAAGCAACAAAGTTGGTACCCCTCATAGAGCAGGACTACTGGGTTCAGCCCATTAACACAACCTGGAAAAAGATGTTAATCAGATGAACCAAGGAGTCCGGGGGCTCAGGAAACCCTATCTATGCGAGCAACAGAGAGATGGCTCACTACCTTGTGGCAAACATGTCTCATTAAGTCTCTTCTGATTTGTACACACCTCTCTGGGAGAGAGACCCAAGCACTCAGCAGGGGAGCAGACTGACCTCGCTGCCCGCTGGATATGCCACATCAGAAGAAGTAGAACAGGACTATCTGGAACTCATATTTATCACCCACTACACCTCAAAAGGTCTCATAGATACCTCAAACCAAAGGAACTTACTGCGGCTATTTTCTCAGGTACCAGCGCTCAGGCACATCACCTCGGAAGACATAGACTGCGTCAGGTTTCAGCCACCATTCCTTAATGCAAGAAGGGAGGTCGAAAAAACAACTTGGAAAAGTGCAGCACAGAGGGAGGCAGTTTGGGATGCAAAAGACTCCTCTGCAGATTACGGCATTGAACTATACATTCCTACACTTGACAAATACCCGTTCATCCTTCTAAGCATTGACTACAAAGACAGGCCGAAAACTGCCTTAAGTGATTCAAGTGGGGGAGGAATCACTGGACCCCTCATCAGAGGCCCCACAGACTTTAACCACAGTCTGCGTGCAAAACTGAAGAGAGGTTTGCATGGTTACACACTTACTCCAACAAAACCAGCAGAGGGACCGGACAGAAATAATGATTAGGACCTAACACTAAATGGAGCACAGAGCACAACCACTTGTCCTCACCCAAATCCCTGTCAATACTTTCTTGGAACATGGCAGGTCTTAAGAGCACAACCAGGTCTAGTGGAGTAAGGGCCTTTTTAAACTCTAATGACATCATCTGCATGCATGTAATTTGGGAGTGTGCGTCATCTCACTTATCAGGCTATTATGAGATCTCCCAACCAGACGCTCACCCAAGTATTTTAGATGGCTCTCTGGGGGCCTACCAACCTTCATCAAGCATGGAGTTAATTTGGCAGCCTCTGAGTTGACTATCCACAGCAAAATGGACCAAGTAATCATCATTAGCAGTGCAAACATCGACTGAGAAAAGGTTGATCTGATACTGATCAATAGTTATATAAAGGCCCAAAGGAAATCAAAGACAGTGACAATCCTCGAACTCCTGGAAAACCTGGAAACCATTATCTTGAGTCATCCCAGCTACAAAATAGTCATGCTGGTAGACTTCAATGTAAGTGGGTTAGATGCAGAATCAGATGAGTCTCCCCAAGATAGATGCTGCCAATTACTTCAAAATTTTTTCACAACTTTCAGACTCCATTCAACCCACCTAGGGCTCATGAACAACCTGAAGGGCTACCCCCTTCCTTTAAAGGAGGCTCAACAATTGACTATATGTATCTGTCTGAAAAACTCATGCAAAGACTTAGGCACTTTGAAGTCACAGAGAGGGTGGAGAACGATCACAAACCCATGAAATTTATAATTTATCTACACGCTCATGCAGCAGAGAAGTACACAGTGATAAGAGCCCCAGCGGGCACAGAGAAAGTATACTTGGTGAGAAGAGTCAAATGGAGACTTGAGTACACATCTAAAATATCCTCATTGTTAAAATCTCAGCCTCGGGAGCCCAATCTGAGTCTTGAATGGTGGGGGAAGTCGGTGAACAACCTGATTACACTGCTGCATGGCAAGCAGAGAGGTGCTTACCCACCTCGCCCTGCCCGCGGGAACATAACACTACAACTGGACAAAGACATTATCAAGGCATGGTGGTAACTACGTAGTGTCCTACGTAAGCATAAACAACAGGGCACACAGGGCATGGTGGCTCAGGTAACAAAAAACAGAAGATCCCTTAAGAAACAAATATGGTAACTCAAGATGGAAAAAGATCGGAAAGAATGGGAAACCAATTTCCAGCCATTAAAGGGCCCAAATCATGCTTGGTTCTTGGAACATGTAAATAAGTTAAGGAACGGCCTTAAGACAAGGGAGAACGGGGAATCAGAGACTGCCTAAGTGTCTCACATCTCAGCTCTTTACTACTGCATAATAGCTGACCATCGACCAAGACTCCTGGACTAAGACTCCTGGAGAGGGTCCATAGTCTGTCCAATCCACAAAAAAGGAGATCATTCAGTAGCCTCAAACTATCGTCTAATAGCTCTCCTGGATGTGGAGGCAAAGATCTATGCTTGATTGCAGTTGGGCCAACTAGAAGCCTGTGTACAGGAGTGTCAAATCCAGACTGTTTTTCAATCTGGCCTCAGATCTGAGGCCTCAACAGTGGACGCTCTCATACCTGCAGCATCAAGCAGTTACCACACATCATCTGCCTCTATTTTGCTGCTTCATGGACTACAGTGCGCCCATTGACAGGTTTGACCGTGATACCCTATGGAGGAAGCTGTCAGCATGGAGCATTCCTACACAACTCGGAATGGCCATTAAGTCGATGTAAACCCCCTAACTTGGGTCCATGTACTAGCTGGTCCAAGAACATTATCTGAGAAAATAGAAACTAACAGAGGCCTAAAGCAGGGCTGCATTCTGGTCCCACTACTGTATAATTTGTACACTGCTGACCTAGAGAAATATCTCAAGGTCAGCAGCCTAGTTCTACCAAAGATTGGCCCTACAAAACTCCAAAACATCCAATACGCTGTGATAATGGACTGCACAAAAACTGACCTATGGAGAGATCTAAATGCCCTTAACATTGTAACACGGATAACCAGCTTCAAGTAAACTGGGCAAAAACAAAAGTCCTGATATTTGAAAGATGTAAGAACAATGCCTGGCATCTGCGAAGCCAGTTCATCAGTACAGCCAGGAAATACAATTACCTCAGGGTGTGGTTTGCAGAGAAGAATGTGGCAGGGAAACAGAAAGGTGCAATCAGACAAAGATCAGCAGCCATCGCATATGAATCCCTCAATTGAGTAATCAACTGAGAAGCACTTGAGGGTAATAAAGGCCGCTCTACTTCCTGCTCTGCAATATGGTTACCTGGCATTTCCTGGGTCCTTAGAATCCACCATAGAGCTAGCCCATTGCAGAGCATATCTAGAAATCTTCAACAACCGAAGTATACTGATCGCTCCTGGCTCAGATTGGAACTAGGCCTAGTGTCGCAGCAGATACATTGTCAAGCCACCATCCTGAAACATTACATCATGCTCAGGAAGGCCAATATGCCCATACTTAACCAACACTTAGAACTATCTTTATGACTCCGGACATTCCGTGGTTCAAGCAGCTAAGAAATGCTCTCAATATGAAATGGGGAACTCAATCCAGCTGGCAGATACTTTGCCACTCAGTGCATGGAAAAAATCAATAACAGAAGAGCAAAGTAAATCTCCTGGGAGTGTGACCTGTTGTTAGCCAAATCTCCATCAACAGTGCCAGCGCTAAATGATTCCTATTTGATTGGCACCCCTCAATCATGCTTCCAAGAAGCAATAAACGCAGGAATTCGAAATCAGATCTTGTATATACGAACATTAGTCCTGTCAATCATGCCTGGCCTGCGCACAGGGCCAAAATACCTTGCAAGCTCTGCTCTTACCACCAAGAAAGTTGGTTAGACCTCCTGTGCTGCTGCCCCACTTTAGCAGCTGATAGGAAACAGTTAATAATTCCAGCTGCTCTAGCACTGGGTAGTGGACCTGCAAGGAGACATTTAATCTCTGCTTTTCACACTCTGCCTCCTGGGCCTTGGCTAGATGTGCAAAGTACATGACAACTCTAAGGCGGCGGCTAGCTCTGCCAGCAGGGATGGACAGTAAGGCTCCTGCAGGGCCAAAGGAAATCTGAGTGATTTGGTTAAAAACAGAGACAAACACTAACTCCTGCTTTACAAATCTTTATTTTTCTCTCGCTCTTAAATCTTATCGAAATTTTATATACATATACTAATTGTGCTCTTTGTAATGGTTTTAATTAACTAAACAATAAAATGCAATGAAAGGGGCCATACATGGCACCCATATACACTTGGGGCCAGATGTAGCAAAACGGCAAATTGCGACTTGCAAATTGCGAGTCCCTGCGACTCGCAATTTGCAAGTCGCAAATTGCTATGCAGTACGGTGTCTCAGACACCGACTGCGACTCGCTATGGGGTCGCAATGACCCACCTCATGAATATTCATGAGGTGGGTCGCAAATTGCGGCCCCATAGCGAGTATAGGCACTCGCTAACATGGAGGCCTGCTGACGTCAGCAGACCTCCATGTTCGTGACCTGCTTTTAAATAAAGCAGTTTTTTTTTTTTTAAGTGTAGCCCAATTTCCTTACAGGAAAACGAGCTGCACTTTAAAAAAAAAACGAAACCTTTAGTTTCGGTATTTTTTCAGGGCAGGGAGTGGTCCCTTGGACCACTCCCTGCCCTGAAAAAATATTTTTGGGTCCAGTCACAAACTGGAAGGGGTCCCATGGGGACCCCTTCCAATTTGCGAGTGGGTTACCATCCACTTGAAGTGGATGGTAACTGCGATGCCATTTGCGACCGCGTACGCGGTCGCAAATGGTATTGCATCCCACTACGACTCGCAAATAGGAAGGGAACACCCCTTCCTATTTGAGAGTCGGAAACGGTAACGACTCGCAATATGCATTTCTGCATGGCAAACCCACGTTTGCGACTCGCAAACGGCGATTTTCGCCGTTTGCGAGTCGCAAATGGTTTGCTACATCTGGCCCTTGGTCCCTCCCAGTGCCAATGAAAAGGTGCATAGGAACCACAAAAACTACCACTCCACCAATGTGCAGGTGGTGTGTCCGGCAGACCAATCCATATGCCAAGTGACAGCCACGTTTCCTGGATCTGTGCATGCCTCCTACATTCTGAGGAACAGCAATGTCCCACACATGGTGATACATCCACACAGAGAGAGTGTTTGGTTCATAGGTATGTAAGCTTTTGGTTGTATGTTTCTGTTGTGGCACCTGTCATCACAATCTTCCCTGTGTCTGTACCTGTATTGTAACAGCTCCTACCTCTGTGCACACCGGTGACTCTGAGTATCTCAACCTTCCCTGGCTGTTGACACCAGTGAAGTACCCTACCACTGAAGGGGAAAACTGTTTCAATGAGGCCCACTCCAGCACGAGGTGTGTAATAGAAAAGACATTTGTGCTCCTGAAGGCCGGATTCAGATACCTGCACATCTCTGGAGGTGCCCTCATCTACAGTCCCTAAAAAGGTATGCCAGATTATAGTAGCCTGCTGCATGCTCCACAATCTAGCCCTGAGATGTCAGATATATCTACTAGCTAAGGAGGAGGAGGCAGCTGGACCAGTGGCTGGTGATGCTGACATGGAAAGTGATGATGAGGCAGATGAGGAAGGTGGAGCTGAGTCACAGGTTGAGCTCATCAAACAGTACCTCCAGTAACATACTGGAATGTTGTCTGTGTATTTGCAGGTCTGCTATTTCAACATAGGTTTTTTATCTATGGTCCTCCAGATTTGGTTTATCAGTGGTGGTGTAATGTGTTAATTTCCCCATGTGTGTGGTGTGGGAGGTGACTGACTGAATGTAAGGTGCTGAGTTGCAATGTATACTCTCTAACATGTGCACTCTCTGCAGGTTGAATGCATCACATCTGTCATGGGCAGGCCAGTATTGTGCAATGTGTCCTGCATACTCCTGTTCTCATGTTATTCCAGCTACTGACTGCACCGTTTATCTTTGACACTCATACCTATTGCTTGAGGCATGCATGTTCTGTATCCTTTAGTTACTGTGCACATTGTGGATTTTAGTGCATGAGAAGTGCCATGTACAGTGTTTGGTGATATATTTCCTGCAACTGGTTCAGTAGGGGTGTTATCTGCCATTCCCTGTTTAGTTGTCTGCTACACTGGGCAGGTCCATTATGGACTGAATATGTGTTTTAGCTGTCTATATGCCTACTATCCTGATGGGGTGATCTCTGTATTGGTTTATTTTGCAAGTTGGATGTGTGGATGTCCTCTGGTGTATGGCAACACTAGCGACTGCACATATCTGTTGTACTGTGTCTGCTGCAGAGGATACCTCCCTCTGCAGTCCTTTACACTGCCTGTTGGATTGTAGCCCATTCCACTTTGACACATAGGTAAACATACTTTTATGACTGTAGAAATAAATAGACATATGCAGTGGCTGTGATCAATGGTGTTTGTTGTGACTTGAGTGACAAACAGGTAATGAGTGGGGTCATGGTAGGAGAAATCCTGAGAGTAGGTGGCACATCTTTAGGTAGCACAGGTCCAGTGTCCATGGGAAAATTTAGTTTAAGCAATAGAAAAGTCAATAGGGTGTTTCAGTGGCACACAAGGCAGCGCTATCAGGTGAGGCTCACTTCCTGGCAGTGGTTTTGGTCTTGGCATCTGCTCCAGCTGGATGTCAGGATGGATGTACACGTTTGCGGGGGAGATCTCCAGCTACAGAGGTCGTGATGCCTGAGGCCTGTGACTCCTCTGGCAGGGACGCCATTCCACTAGCAGCTGTAGATATTGGTGTGATGTGATATGGCTAGTGGAAGGGGCCTGCTAGTAGATGGAAGAAGCACACAGGGTGGTTGTGAGGTCCCTGAGCACCTCTGCAATGGAGGCCATGGTAGCATTGTGGGCCTGCCACTGCTGCATGACCTCCTGGTGGTATACCCTCTGAAGCCTCTGGTTGTCCCCCATCATGTATATGATCTGGCCCATCCTATCCTGGGATAGTTGATATGCTCCGGAGGTTTGGGAGATGGCTTCCTGGCCAGGTGAGTGCCTTGGTGCTATATCCTCTGGCCCAGAGGTTCCCATTCATGCCTCCTGCCCCCATGTGCCTGTACCCCTAGCCGTCTCACCAGGACCTTCATCGTCTTGGGTGTGAGGGATCGATTCAGGTCCCTGTACTGTGGGGCACACTATAGATTGAACAGTTCTTGTGGCACAGGTTTGGGGCAGAAGGGTTGGCTGAGTTGTTGTTGCCACAAAGTGTGGGGGGGGGGGTGTTGGCAGGGTGAGGCAGGGAGTGGTAGACTGACCAGGGCTCCCAGAAGGGTCAGGTAGGTTGTCTATGTCCAGACATCTAGCCGCATTGTCCTAACTGGGGCCTTCATTCTGAGGAGGGCTGGCAGTCTCTGGTATCCTCTCCATGGTGGCACTGTTAGGAGTACCTGTGGATGGATTGAGAGAGGGTTTAATGGTGGTGTGAATGGTTGTCTCATTGTCTGATGCATACAGTAGCTTGACTTGATTCCCAGCAATGGGATTGATAGGTGCAGCACTGCTAACACTGTTGTGGTTGGTGGATTGAGACATGTGTACCATGCTTCTTGGGCTTGTTTGCATCAGGCCTGGTCACTTTAGCACAGTGGGTTGGTTGTGTCCCTGTGTGATGTTTCACATGACAGGTTTCCCTTGTTAGCTGATGGACATTCTGGCTTGCTAGGTATGTGATTGGCAATGGCTGCACATTGCAGCATGTATGGTGTTCATATGGCAGGTGGGTATGTTTGTATGCAGGGTTGTTTGTCCTGTCTCTGCCTATTGTGCATGAATATGCCTTCTTACTGTAATGGTCAGGATTGGTCCATTCCAGGGTAGTGTGTCTGGATTAGTTGGCCTTTGGATTAGTGACAGTGCTGTGCTAGTTTTCCTTTGTGTAGTGGCATAGCATTGCTGTCATTGCCATGTAATAGTCGTCAGTCAAAGCATCCAGTTGCTGTGGTTAGTGCAATAGTCATACATGCAATCAGTGTGATGTGATATGCACAATGCATTTTTCGTGGTGGATGGGCTAGTGCATTGTGGGAGTCGTAGTGATTGTTCTTGGCAGTGCTATCCGTGCACTTGGAAGGCAGTGTGTAGGCATTGGAGTGAGTGGTGGTGTGGCATGCAGGAGAAGTGCATTAGGTGTCTTGGTGGGAGGTGTTGTAAGAGATGGAGTGAATTGGGGAGTGTTTGTATTGTAAGGAAGCATGCTGGACAGGAAGAATTAGTGGCAGGGTAGTGTTAGTTACTCACCAGAGCCCAGTCCTCCAGGTATTCCAGTGAGGCCTTCAGGATGCAGGATATCCAAGATCCTCTCCTCCCACAATGTGAACTCTGGGGGAAAAGGTGGGGGCCCACCACCAGTCTTTATTACTGCCAGCTGGTGCCTGGACGCCTAGGAATGCACTTTTCCCCTCAGGTTGTTCCACCTCTTCCTGATGTCCTCCCTTGTGCATGGACGGCTGATTTGACCCTGTTTACTATTCTCTGCCATAACTCAATTTTCCAGCCTATGGAGGTCTGCTGAACCTGTGCTTCAAAGAGTTGTGGTTCTCCCCTGAGGATTTCATTGATCAGGTCCCGCAACTCCTCATCGGTGAAGCGTGGGTGCTTTTGCCATGACATGGTGGTTGTGTGTGGGGGATGTTGGGTGCGTGGGGTGCAGTGTGAGGTGCTTGGTGGGTGGGGGTGTTTGGAATGCGTGTGGTTGGTGGTGTTGGTGGTTGTGTTTAGTTGCAATGTGTACATGGTGTTGGTTGTGCAGTTGTGTGGTGTGTGCTGAGTGTGAAGTGTATACGTGCCTATGGTGTGTATGTGCTTAGTAATACGTTTGTAGGTCCTCACTGTCTGTGCATGTGGTTTTAGTTACAAAGGATTGTGGGTTGTGTAGGGGGTGTTATATAGTGCTGTGAGGAGGTGTGCCTGGTGTGTGGATGTATGTCCGGTGTGGGTTATTCGAACTGTCCAATGTGGTGTTATGTTCTGACAGGAGTCAGTTCTGAGCGTGGCTGTTTGGACCACCAATGGTTTCTGCCGTGGATGGACCACTGTACTGATTTGTGGCTCATAATCTGGTGGGTGGGAGGTTGTCGGCATGGTGGTGCAGGTGGTGCAACCACCTCTTTCTTGTTCTCCTTTGTCCTGGCAGTGTCAGATTTGTGGCTTTTTTTACCAGAATACTTTGTGCACTCTTAATATGGCAGGCAGGATACTGCCAACACTGGTGGTCTTTTGGCGGCCGCCACCACGGCGGTCTTGCCTAAAGAACACCAAAGTTGTAATGAGGCCCTAGGTGTGGGAGAGGATGGTTCACAAACTATTGCCATGGAACTGCATATTGTACATGTGTTGCTTTACTCCATGGTTTAATTGCTGGAAAAAACTGCATACTAAGGGTCAAACTTCTTAGTTAACAATGTATTAGTAGATGTGAAAGTTGTACATGTCTGTAAATAATGTGGTGTTCAGAAAGACTGCTTTTCTTTGAATTCTGGTAGTTGTAGTCCTATCTATTCTATTTTAAAAGTGTATTACAAGGCTCAAAACTGAAAGGGAAAGCATGCACTGTAGGTGTATATGAAGCATGAACTTGTGAAAGTTGAGAGCAATGTATGAGATACTCTTTAGGGTAGGTGTTAGTAAATTATAAGGCATGTTTGTATGTGCTTAGATATTAAGATTTGCTCTTTAAACTAATACTGAGTTACATGTTTAGTACAAGACGGCTAACCATACTTAAATATGCAGTTTTAAATATGGGTAAGCACTAGTAGTGCAAATCCTGTCTATGGTGTCATACAGGCAGTTTCTTATGGAAGGTACAAGGTGTTTGTTAGCTGTGAACCCCATGTTTTTGTAGCCATTAGTCAATTCTGAAATGTGCTGTTGGTATGTCATAAACTACGGTGCTTTGTGTTTAAAAAAGAGAGATTTGTATATGAGATGAAGAAGTTATCAATGCACTTGCAGGCCCCTATGCCAAGTACTACATAGAGTGTAGCACCCATGAAGGTTTAATAAACTCATGTACTCACAGGCCCCTACACCACGTACTACATACAGTATGCTATTCACAAAAGTAAGTGGCATACATATTTACAAAACATAGAGCTTCTATCACTCGCAGTGACACAGGTACCAGGGTATTTGTTCAGACTCTTACATACCCATTTAGAAAGCCATTCAGGTACTAAAACAGAGAGTCACATACCAGCACATTTACACATTTACAACATCTCATGGCACACCTGTAGGTGCTCTGAGTGATAAATATAAGCTAGTGACATAATCTTGCTATGTATGCAGACACGTACTGCTTGAATCATGGGTGAGGCCTACTACTGCAGAGCATGTATATGCACTCACAATGCCCACTCAAGTTGGTCTCTAAAACCCCTTTTTCAATACTTAAACCCACGTTTTAGTTCAAATAAGTCACCTCTGACACATGTCGTAGGAATGCCATCAAGCATAGTACTTTGTGCGTAAATGATTGAGAGAAGTCCATTTCAATTTTTGAAACATACTCATGCACTTGTAGACCATTAAGGCAAGCACTACATAATGCATATCTCTCATAATGGAAGTAGCATACATGTTTCCAAAGCATAGATCCTCTGTCTTACCTAGTCACAGAGCTACATAGACTTCTATATCTACTCACATACTCAGAAAGTACTTATGTGTACAAGAGTATGAAAAGCAATTAGAGACACAGCCACATAACTCTGTATTCTCTAAGAGAGGCACTGAGGTATTTGTTCACCTACCTAAATACCCATTTAGAGAATCATACAGTTAGTACAACAGACAGCCAAATATTGACAGATTTGCTAGGACATAGACTCATTCATCTATGTAGACAAGATCTGACACACCCTATTGACCCATCAAGACTAGTAGTTCTTTAAATTGTATATATATATGGGAAAAGACTGATACATATTGTAGTATAGCAGTGATAGAGTAATGCATACAATAACACACAATGAATGCAGAAATATAAGCTTGGAATATAAGCTTGAAAACTAATACAATACAATAATGTTACCAATATTATAAGATGACAACTGTTTATATTGCTAGTTAACTAATAAAATATTTCATGTGAAACTATATAATTAAAACATAATGATATCTTTATTGTTACTTCTCAGATATAACCTTCTACTTAACTATACAGGCTTACAATGCCATCAAAATTTGAGCAAAGAAAGAAACAGTAATAAAGGAGAAAATAGCTGCTGGTAAGATAACAAAATCATATGTGGTCAATTTGAAAGACAGCAAAATGAAGTAAATAAAAAACAATATGTGAGGTCAACCAAGGAAGGAGTAAAAGTAAAAAATCACACAACGAAGGACAGAGTTTAACCAAAAGGCAGCACCATATGAAGGAAATCAGAATTAGAATGTTCTGTAGCAAAGCAATTCAGAATATAATGAGATACATGAAGAAGTATAAAAGAAGGTGAGAAAGTGTTGTACAAAAGGGACATTTTGAGTGTTTAGTCGATAAGGCATTTACTCTGAAAAGGAAGCTATTCATTTTGATTGTAAACAGAATAAAAACACTTCATGAAATAGTATGAGGAGAAAAACTCAAAATAAAACACTAGTCAATAGAACTAACTTTTGCAAAGATTTCAGTAGTGAATTGAGACATAATTCTAGTACTGAGCCTTTCTTCTATGAAGAAAGTTACTTGCAAGAGGACACATTAGTGCATGCAGTTGATGAACCTGGACAATGTTATGAGATGAAAGATGGTTCTCCTATTGAAAAAGAGGTAGAGGTACATAGAAATTTAAACAAAGTCATAGCTGAAGTGGTACAGGTGAGGCGTGGACAGGTCTCTGTATATAAGGGGAACAGTAGCAATATTTGTAGTGTTTGACAGCAAACAATTGACACATTGAGACATTTTCTACATATCTTTCCATCTAAAAGTCTTAAGCAGAACATTTCAATTTAGCAAGGATTAGATTTATGCAAAATAAGGAAATGTACAAATCTACAGGGACATTCACTAGCATGTCTATCAAATAAAGGCCCTCATTACAACCCTGGCGGTCGGTGGAGAAATAGCGGTAATACCGCCAACAGGCCAGCGGAAATAAAATGGCATTACAAGCATGGCGGTGACCGCCATGCTAAACCGCCACTTCTCCACTCTGACCGCCAGGGTGGTAACAACCGATGGGCTGGAGACTTCGGTCTCCAGACCAGCGGCTGTCACTACACTGCCGGCGGTATCATGGCCCCGCATACCGCCATGGATTTTGTGGGGTTTTGTACCGCCATGAAATCCATGGCGGTAGGCACTATCAGTGCCAGGGAATTCCTTCCCTGGCACTGATAGGGGTATCCCCCACCTACCCTTCCCCCACCCCTGAGTCCTCCCCCCACATCCCCGACCCCCCTACCACCTCCCAAAGGTGGCAGGACCCCCCCATCACCCCCCAACATTGACACACAATCCCCCTACACGCTCACATACACTACAGCTACACATATCCGCACACATGCAAACAGAAATTCCAAAAGACATACACACAGACATATATGCACACATACTCATAGACATACATGCACACATACTCAAAGACATACACGCACACATACACACAGACATACAAACAGACAAACACACACACATTTTCCAAATACACAACACACCCCCTGCATGTATACACGCACTCACACACCCCGTCTACACACACATACACACACACTAACAACCCCATGCACACACACAACACTCCCCGCCCCCTCCCCTAACGGACGATCACCTTACCTTTTCCGGTGATCCTCTGGGAGGGACGGGATCCATGGGGGCTGCTCCAACGCCAGCTCCCTGTCACCAGAACACCGCCACACCGAATCCTGGGTTGTGAAAAAGGGGGAGCGCTGCCAGCAGGCATAATACGCTGTTCGGAAAACCACCTGCACTGGCAGTAACAAGGTTAAAATGAGGGCCAAAGTGTGCCAAAGCACCTTTCATCATGTTAAAACATTAACATTAACAATATACCACCCTCAAATGTGAACTTAAGTAAGAAGACTTTACCATGTGAAGACTCTTGCACTATGTTTAGAAGAAACAGCAGGCAGATATTACTATTGAAAACTTTCATGAAGAGATTAGGAAGTTTAAAACAGTCTGTTCAGAGAAACCGGACTGTGTTTGTATATGTTGTGGACACACTCACTACAAAAGTCAAACTAATAATGCTATTGTGTCTTTGAAAACTGAAGAAGACAATAGAGATAAGTGGCAAGAATTTGAGGCTTATTTGTAGAGGAACGCTTTGATTGTTGCCTGCTAGAGTAGGGCATAACAAATTAGAATTGGGTTTCATTCCGTAGGAACTTCAAGGTTTGAATGGTTATGAATCTATTCTTATATAATGCACACATCCATTTCAAGCTATAGTCTATATGGAGCCTAAGGCTGGAAAGTTACCTTCAACTGAGCTCCAGAAAGATATTAAAGGTAGAGTTGTATACTTGTTATTAGATTCCATGCAAAATATTGAATCTGTAGGGGTACAGTGAGATTTGGAAGAAGGACTTGTAATTCTAGTCAATGGTGTCCCTACCAAGAGTAAAATATATGGCAAGAGTTAGTAGATGTTGGTAAGGTTAAAAAGCAACATTATATCTGCTACAAAATAATATTTACTATACAAATGATGATGATCGTTAAGATATTATACATATGGAGGATGACACGTTTCCATCAAGAGGTCAAACTGAAAAGATAGATTGTTTCAGTTCAGAAGAAATTTATGAACACTACAGTATTCATCCACTACAATCTAAAGAGATTATTGGTGATGCTATTGATCTCTTTCAGATGAAAGAAGCGAAAGGAGCTCCTTTAAGTATGTGGGAGAAATGTTTAGAAGCTTGATGTTTTCCACAGCTGTCTCCTTCTGGAGTAGGTGGTAGGTATGATGACCGGCCTATACAAATACCAACAGCAGAGTACAGATCAACTAGACTTTACTCAGAGGACCCAAGATTTCACCAGTGCACTCCCTCTATATTTGATCTGCTAATTGAGAGCTACTTGTCTGTCTTTTCTTATTCAGTAAATCACATTCTCAAAACAAGGGTGAATATGCAGAATTTGTCAGGAAGGAAGTTTGTTGAAAAGCTTCATGGAAAAGTCAAAACCTAGATTGCAACTTGATTAATTTGATGGCATGTCAAGGTGGCACCAACCAGTATTGGTATCTCCATCATGGCGAGCTGAAATGTGTGTTGAGAAACCTTTGAACAACCTGCTTTCTAACACTCAGTTGAGCTGAGTATGTGTGGGATAACCTCCTTGATTTCTTACGAGAAGTAAATTCAAACATAAAAGAGGTCAATTTTGAAGACACCTGGAGAACTCTGCTCATTTGACCCAGCAAACACTTGCAGATATTTTAACCACAGATTTCAAGCAGTGATGGCTTTCATCTGCAACAAAACTAACCCTCCTTTTGGCGAAGTGACTGATTTCTTTTGGCGCAAAGAGTATCAAGCGAGAGGTGCTCCACATTTTCAAAAGCTGTAATGGGTAGAAGAAACCCCAAAGCTTGGAAAAGACACTGATGAGTCTATGTTGTCTTTAATAGAACAGTATGTAACAAGCGCCATCCCAAAAGGAACTGCTGACAAGGGATTGAAACAAGTTCTACACTTCAAAATCATAGATATGGTAAATACTGTAGTTGAAAATATAGATCAAAAGCAAAGTTTTTTACGAGATGTCATTTTGGATTCCCATGACCTGTCATCTCAGAAGGAAGAGTGAACAGCTTTTTGTCAGCAGTCAGACATTCTTTAACACAGACCTCACCAAAAAGTACTTACAACCTCAATAGAACAGAAGCATCAAAATAAATAAATTGCTACAACCCTGTTATTCTGAAAATGTGGAATGCAAATATTGATGTGCAATTTGTTGCAGATAACTCCATTGCTGTTGCTCGCTGTGTTACTTCTTAAAAAATAAAGTCAGAGAAGACAGAGATGAAAGTGGTTTGGGAGGAGGTTTCTGCAGAAAAGATTCTTACCATGAAATTGTACTGTTTCAGTTTGAAAATGCTTTTCCCCGGGAAAATTGGATCTTATGAATGCGCAGATAGGTTGAGCTTGGTAAGTTTGTTCCTAAAGTCTAGAGGAAACATATGGGTAGGTCTAGGCCTTGCAAGAAGTCATAATATAGTATTTAGTTGTTTCCCAGAAATACAGTACCTTGCAGAATTTGATCCCGAGAGTACAGACATTTGAAAGACTAACATGCTGGATACATACTGCACAAGAAGAAGTCCCCATCTTCAATCATGTGTTTCTATGAAGTACTTCAGCATTATACAAATAGAACTAATGTAACTGAAAACATAGAAGAAGCAAAATTTGAAGTTGTTGGGTGTGATGGTTGTCTGGTGAGACACAACAAAGGAAATCTAATTAACCACAGTAAGCTTAGCTGCCAAACCCCAGAGAGAAGATAATTTTTGGACTTGGCACTTTTGCAACTGTTCAAACCTTGGCAAGCCAAATCAGATTTACTTGGACACTATGGGCCTGATTACAACTTTGGCGGAGGGTGTTAATCCGTCCCAAATGTGACAGATATCCCGCCCGTCGTATTACGAGTCCTTTATATCCTATCGAACTCGTAATACGGTGGGCGGGATGTCTGTCACATTTGGACGGATTAACCCCCTCCGCCAAAGTTGTAATCAGGCCCTATGCCTGTTATGAAGAGTCATTCAACGCTCTAAAAGAAAGTATTCAGTGTTCTGTGTTTCCAGTGTACTTACAATTGTTAAAAGATGAGATTGAACAGGAAAAAACAACCGAGCTGAAATAGTCAGGGAGAGTTCATAAAGCAGCCAAAGTGCTTCTCCAGCAAGTCCAGATACTCTTGGAGAACCAGTAATTAAAATGAAGCAGCTATGAATGAGATGGAGATTGCAATGCAACAGGCAAGAGAGGAAACTGTGAATTTTGAACAATTAGTGACACAACTGAACAATGAAAAGAGCGAAGTATATAACAAAGTTAAAGATAAACCAGAGCATGAATTTCTCTATGAGAAGAAACAATGTGAATGTTCTTCCTATAAACCAATATTACTATACATCAGCGGACAAGCAGGCACCGGGAAAAACTTTCTAATTAAAGTTCTCACTGATTAACTACAGAAGGCTACAGATTCACATTTGTCATGTGTAGTAACAGCACCAACAGGAGTAGCTGCACATAACATTAAAGGAATTACTGTACATCGCCTATTAATGCTACCTGTTGAACATGACAATAAATTGGAATACCAGAAATGATCTGGTGATGCTTGCCATGATGTATCAGAGTATTTAAAAAAATAAGCTTCTAATCATTGATGAAGTGAGCATGGCATTGGAAATAATGCTTGCCTTCATACACCTAAGGATGCATCAGATTTAAAGAAAAAACTACTATGTAGTCTTTGGAGGAAAGCATTTAATTATGTTTGGTGACCTAGTCCCCTTCCCCCTGTAAAAGGACAACCTGTTTTTAAAACACTTTTACATGATAAAACAAGAAATTCTCTGGAAAGTATTGGCAATGTGGGTATTTGGTTAAACTTTGAATACAAAGAATTAGTGAAAAACATGCACCAAGCATCTGATGTGGACTATGGAGAAATATTTTAAGACATTAGAGTGGGAGTGCTCACAAAAGAGGAAAAATGTACTTTAAAAAGTTGCCTTTTCAAGAGTCTATTCCCATCTAACATTACAGCACCAGAGCTAATGTTCAATTTAATTAAAGAAGAGACATCTATAGTTTAAAGCCAACACTGCAAGAGTGTTCCAACTTTAATTAAAAATGAATGCAACTGGAGAAGGAAGAGATTTTGGAAATTACAGCTATTGATAAAATGGAACATCAAGGAGTCACATACTACTGATAAATTGCAATCAAAATCGGATTCTTTAGAAAAATCAGTATCCAAGACAGCAGGAATCGAAAAGCATTTACATGTCTGTAAACATTGTCTAGTTATTTTACAACATAATTTAAATGAGGAGGAAAGCTTAGTAAATGGTGCAATGGGTACAGTTCTTGATTTCATTAATTTTCCAATTAGAGATGAGGTAGATTATTTGTCTATAAAATATGATCAAATAGTTGATGTGAAGAAGATTGGCCAACATATTGTACAGTTTTTGCTTGTAAAAGACTTACATTTCCGGCGGCAACAATCCCCACTCTCTCTAGCATATGGTGTAACCATCCATAAATCACAAGGTTTAAATGAAGATGCAGCTTTGATTAATGT
This sequence comes from Pleurodeles waltl, assembly GCF_031143425.1. Classification (NCBI taxonomy): domain Eukaryota; kingdom Metazoa; phylum Chordata; class Amphibia; order Caudata; family Salamandridae; genus Pleurodeles; species Pleurodeles waltl. The sequence continues at coordinate 867,615,665 of NC_090442.1, read as the reverse complement.
TGGAAGTTCTGAATTTAAAGAAGGAATGTCATACGTATCAATGAAGCAAATTAGGCAATTTTCTGGTTTCTTTTTGATTGACTTTGATGAGAAGAAAGATAGTGCTGATGGAAGCTGTGTAAGAGAGTACAATCAGGTAAGAGGTCTATATGCTCCTCATTTTGGCCAGTCCCCTATTTATGAGACGCAGATAAGCTGTCCAAGTGGAAGATTGCAAAACAGTTTACAGACCCTCAGGAAAATAAAGCAAAGAAGAACACAGACAGTGCTCTGAAGAGAATTTTAAAAAATGACAGTGAAACTGTAAGTTACCGTTGGAAAACAGTTCAGGTATCAACTGCTATGCAAATGCTGTTCTCAATGTACTGTTCCATTTACCACATGCGGTAAACCAAACTGAACAAAAATCAGATCAAAATGTGTTCTGCACTATATCATTTGCTGCAAAGTTTAATGAGTGACAGAAGTGTAATACATTCTTCTTCAGGGATCCAATATCTTTTGGATGCATGCACTGGATCAATAACATTTACTATCAACACTCAACAAGATGCACAACAATATAATGTGGTCATCCTTGAAATCTTAGGACAAGAAAATGTAAATGTTAATGATTTATTTGGGGTCAGTTACAAATGGAACCGTGAATGTGTACACTGCTCTTTCACATCTAAAACTGTAATCAATTCTGAGCAATTTCTCTACTTAACATTACCAGATTCTAAAACTATGCCTTTTGACAAATTGTACAGAAATTCTAATCAAACTATGACATGCCCAAACTGCAGATCAGACGCTGTGTCTACATTGTTTGTACAAACAAACTGGGAAATACCGAATAGTAATTCTACAACTAAACAGAATAGATGGTACCAAATTTGAAACAAATATCACTTTTAGGAAGAACATTTAGGCCCATATTTATACTTTTTGACGCTAAACTGCGCTAACGCAGTTTAGCGTCAAAAAATTTCGCGCCGTCTAACGCCATTCCGAAGCGCCATGCGGGCGCCGTATTTATGGAATGGCGTTAGCCGGCGCAAGCAGACCGGCGCTGCCTGGTGTGCGTGGAAAAAAACCACGTAGACCAGGCAGCGCCGGCGTAGGGGGAAAATGGCGCTAGGGCGTCTTAAAATGGCGCAAGTCGGGTTGACGCTAAAAAATCGTCTTAACCCGATTTGCGCCATTTTTTCGACGCCCAGACGCCATTTAAATGACTCCTGTCTTAGTAAAGACAGGAGTCATGCCCCCGTGCCCAATGGCCATGCCCAGGGGACTTATGTCCCCTGGGCATGGTCATTGGGCATAGTGGCATGTAGGGGGGCACAAATAAGGCCCCCCTATGCCACCCAAAAAAAATTGAAAAATATAAAAAATTATACTTACGTGAACTTACCTGAATGTCCCTGGGGTGGGTCCCTCCATCCTTGGGTGTCCTCCTGGGGTGGGCAGGGGTGGAAGGGGGGGTCCCTGGGGGCAGGGGAGGGCACCTGTGGGCTCATTTTGAGCCCACAGGCCCCTTAACGCCTACCCTGACCCAGGCTTTAAAAAGTGGCGCAAATGCGGGGTTTTTGGACCCGCCACCTCCCGGGCGTGATTTTTGCCCGGGAGTATAAATACGACGCATTTGCGTCGCCGTCATTTTTTTAGACGGGAACGCCTTCCTTGCATCTCATTAACGCAAGGAAGGCGTTCACGCTAAAAAATGACGCTCTTTGCCCATACTTTGGCGCTAGACGCGTCTAACGCCAAAGTATAAATATGGCGTTAGTTTTGCGCCGAATTTGCGTCGAAAAAAACGACGCTAATTCGGCGCAAACGGAGTATAAATACGGGCCTTAGGCCCATATTTATACTTTTTGACGCTAAACTGCGCTAACGCAGTTTAGCGTCAAAAAATTTAGCGCCGTCTAACGCCATTCCGAAGCGCCATGCGGGCGCCGTATTTATGGAATGGCGTTAGCCGGCGCAAGCAGACCGGCGCTGCCTGGTGTGCGTGGAAAAAAACCACGTAGACCAGGCAGCACCGGCGTAGGGGGAAAATGGCGCTAGGGCGTCTTAAAATGGCGCAAGTCGGGTTGACGCTAAAAAATCGTCTTAACCCGATTTGCGCCATTTTTTCGACGCCCAGACGCCATTTAAATGACTCCTGTCTTAGTAAAGACAGGAGTCATGCCCCCGTGCCCAATGGCCATGCCCAGGGGACTTATGTCCCCTGGGCATGGTCATTGGGCATAGTGGCATGTAGGGGGGCACAAATAAGGCCCCCCTATGCCACCCAAAAAAAATTGAAAAATATAAAAAATTATACTTACGTGAACTTACCTGAATGTCCCTGGGGTGGGTCCCTCCATCCTTGGGTGTCCTCCTGGGGTGGGCAGGGGTGGCAGGGGGGGTCCCTGGGGGCAGCGGAGGGCACCTGTGGGCTCATTTTGAGCCCACAGGCCCCTTAACGCCTACCCTGACCCAGGCGTTAAAAAGTGGCGCAAATGCGGGGTTTTTTGACCCGCCACCTCCCGGGCATGATTTTTGCCCGGGAGTATAAATACGACGCATTTGCGTCGCCGTCATTTTTTTAGACGGGAACGCCTTCCTTGCATCTCATTAACGCAAGGAAGGCGTTCACGCTAAAAAATGACGCTCTTTGCCCATACTTTGGCGCTAGACGCGTCTAACGCCAAAGTATAAATATGGCGTTAGTTTTGCGCCGAATTTGCGTAGAAAAAAACGACGCTAATTCGGCGCAAACGGAGTATAAATACGGGCCTTAGTACTTAGGTTATCATCTTTCATGAAGGAGTTAATACAACCTCCGGACACTACACTGTCTATTTAGGGAGTGAAACTGCATAGATAGAATGTAATGACATCAACCTAAGATAGAAACCATTCAAACTACCAAACTTGCATCTTTTATTTCTTCAGCCAATGGTCTAAGGAAGAATCCTGGTTAAAGAAGTGGCGTACAGTGCTTCGTCTATGTGGTTCACCTCTTTTTAAGACATTATTCGGCCTATTAAGGGTGATGTTTAAAAACAAATCTTCAAAAAAACAAGAGTCATTTTAATGTTCCAGAAAGGACTTAATATACCAATTCAATTCATTACTCTCTAAGTAAACTCTGAAACTGTGTGAACATGCTCCAATTACAGCAGCCTTAAGTTGAAACCAAAAAATGCCTCAAAAACAAAACAAAAAAAAATCTTTTTGTTTCTCCAACCAAACTTTTATGCCCTAATTGAGGACAAAACTACTGTGTGGGATTTTGTGTTCATGGATCATCAGCAGTTTGGACATCATTTGGCCTTCCAGGGAAGAAGTTTTCAAAATGATGTCTAAAATTCAGGAGTATTTTACATTTTTTTTTATATTGTACCAGATATATAAGACTTTAAAAAATATATATAGTTGTTTAGATTACTATACTAACTCTAGAAATAGCCACTAATTAATGAATTGTAGTGAGTGCAATGCATAGCATCACTTATTCGTAGTGATCTACTGTGCAGCTTTGGATTTTTTACAATCTATTGATTTTCTTTTCCCCACTGTTCGAAGATGACGCCTTTATACAAACCTTCATTTACGATGAAGAATTGTAAAAGCTGAGAACAGTAAAAAAGTGAAAATTAAATTTTTAGTTCATTGTAATACAGTCTTACAGTATAAGCACTGACTATTCTTATGATTGTGTAAATTTGAAGATTAAATGCTAACATATCATTAGCTTCTTTTTGTTTTTCAAATACCAGCTCCAGTTGAACAATGTTACATTTCTCAGAACAGTTCTTGAACCACAGACATAGTGCTCAAAGATATCCATGGAGAGTGTTTTTAAATTTAAACTGCTCTTGCCGTACCTTTCTATTCGTGTCTGTTGCCTATTTCCTACTTAAACTTTCAGTGTATTACAACAGATTTTGAGGTACTCACACAACTTTGTACTCAATGAATCAAGCACTTCTTTATGCAAACAGTCACACAATCACTAGCCTAATCATGCAGCCTTGAAGAGAAACAATCACTCAGCGATACAGCCAATCACATACCCAGTGTTTCACTCATACAGTAAATTACACCCCACCTATTCACTAAAACCGACACTGACACATCTCTTCACTCACTCATAAATTACTCACACACCCTCCCAGTCACTGATACAGTCCTTCCAACCCCCACTCACTCACATATATACTCATTGTCACACACACTCCCTCACCTCTACAGGTACTTACACACCTTCTGACTTACCTATAAAACCATTTGTACAGCAACTAACTCACCAACACAACAACTCAGACTAGCATTCATTCACCTATACAGTCACTCAAACAAGTACTCACTCACCCATAGAACTAGTGACACAGCCACTCTAAGTATCAGACATGCACTCACACAACCATTCATTAACCCCTACATCCACTCAAACAAACACTCACTCTTCCATACATTAACTCGCACAGTCACTAACACAAACAAACAGCTTCTGATATACCCTCTCACTCACTTACACAAACACTCACACAGCCACTCTCCCATACTGCCATTCACAGACCTACTGACTCACCTATACAGTTGTCACATAACCTCTCAGTCACCCATACAGCCCCTTACACACACATACTAACTCACTCATATAATAACTCACACTAGGAGTTATCATTCATAAAGCCATTCACACAGCCACTCACTGACCCATGTGATTATCACACAACCTCTAATTCACCCACACAACCCCTTACACAGTCAGTAAATCAGCCATACAGTAACTTACACTAGCACTCACTCATACATACAGCCACTCACACTAGCACTCACTAACCCACATAGCAACTCCCACAGCCTCATAACTGAACTAAACAGTCACTCACACAGGCACTAACTCACCTGTACAGCCGCTCATGCACACTTTCACTCACTCATGCAGGGACTCACACTGTCACTCACTCAATCACTCACTCATACAGCCATTCACACACCCACTCACTCACCATGCAGTTACTCATACTGTCACTCACTCACCAATACAACCACTCACAGTAGTGCTAATAAACCCATTGAGCCAGTCACACACGCACTAACTCTCCTAAACAAACGGTTATACAACCAATCACTTACTAATACAGCCACTCACCCAACTATTCACTCACCCACACCCACACAGCCACTTACACAATCACTCACCCTCCTGTACAACCACTCACACAGCCACTCACTCAACCAAGCAGCTACTCATTCACCCTTTCACTCACTCACATAAACATACAGTCACTCACATGTACAGACATTCACACACCCAACAAATCACCTATGCAGGACGCACACAATCCATTACACACTCATAAACCTACCCATAAAACAACTCACACTAGCCCTCACTGACCCATACAGCCACTAACACAAGCACTTACTCACCCACACAGCCTCTCACACTAGCACTCTCCTACCCACAGAGTCACTCACACAGGCATTTACTCTCCCATGCAGACACTCACACAACTATTTACTCACCAATACAACCACTCACACAACACCCCTACACTACTCATGCAGTCACTCACTCACCCATTCACACATTCATACAATTAATCACCCATCACCACTCATACACTCATTCACTCACTCACCCTTGCACACACTGGTCAATCACCTATACATCATTCATACAATTGCTCACTTATCCTTACACGCACTCATGCACACACTCAGTCAACCATACAACACTCTTCTACTCTCTCTCTCACCCATGCACCACTTACACACTCACTCATACAAGTATGCATGCAAGCACTCACTCACCCAGTCAAGCATTTATACACTCACTGACTGACTCATACATGGAGTCATAGACCATTACTCTACTCATGCACTCTCTTACTCACCCATACATTCACTCATACACTCAGTCAATCACCTATACAATACTCATGCACTCACTCACTTACTCACCCATACATGCACTTAGTAAATCACCCATACACCACTCATGCACTCACTCACTCACAAATACATGTACTCATGCACTCAGTCAATCACCTATACATGCACTCATGCACTCACCCATACATTGACTTGTGCACTCTTTCAGTCACCCATGCATCACTTACACACTCACTCACTCATACATGCACTGTCATTCACCAATACACAGTCATGCACTTATTGAGTCACCCGTACACACAGTCTTTCTGACATATAAACAAACATAGAGCTTATCATTTTTTAACCATGAAAAACAGTTCTGAGAATAACCCTTTTTTCTTTTTTGTAGAACTGTGTTCTTATTTTTTGTCACATTAAAAAGAAAAACAGTGCAAAAACTGGATGAAATTATAGCAAAAATTAACAGGTGTGTAGCTTTGCTTCATCCGAAATAACACCTACACACTACTCACTGGTTGTGAGGGTGGTGTTATAGTCAAGGCAATAAGTACCAACTCTCCATAGCTTCAGTGACATCAATGGCCTTCGCTTATCCACTTGCACTGGAACTCTCTCTCCATCCACAGGTGGTGCATCCCTGGAGGTGGACAGTTGCTCTAAATCTCTCTCTTTTTACGCCCTTCTAAAATTACTTTTATGATAAGTTTTCAAGTGGTAGAGCATAGAAGTTGTGCCGCATTAATGTTTTTTGGCACTGTCCCTCGAGTTTTATTGCACAATGTGCACTTCACCAGTTTTACCACTTTATTTGATTCACCTGATGGTATGATGAAAAAACGTCTATGCTATAGTTTGTTTTTTTAGCCAGTGGTCCCTCATCAGTAGAGTCTTCTGCACCAGCTGGTAACTCCTGCTCATCAGCCTCATGATCGAGTTCCTCCTCCTCTTCACTTCTATCTGATGTCATTTTATTTGAAAAAAAAGACAAAAAAAGAATCCACCAAAGTTCTGCACTTTAACGCGCAGGAGAGCTCCAATAAGTGGAATATTCATGAAGGAAGAAACATGTGTCTCCTAAAATCACATCTCTTTTTTTTAAGGTCACATGATCGCTGTGCACACCAACATCACCGTGAATACCAAGCCATAGCAAAAACAGAAATATACTTTGAGAGTGTTTTATTATAGAATTAGTTGCAGAAATATGCGTTTCCACATTGTAATAATATACTAATGATGTCAAGAAGTAATTGAAATACAGTTAGATATGTGTATCACACTTTTGAAAAACATGCTTTTTAGTCATGATTAACCACATCACTGGAAAATACATATCTCTATACCCTGCATGATCGAGAACAACGGAGACGTTGCAAAAATGGTCATTATATTAAAAAAAAATGTTTTGGTAATATGCTACTGGAACTATGTGCAGAAAATACCTACTTACCCCACCTAGCCATCCCCATACGTATAAGGTTTACCCTGTGTAATAGAAGAGAATGTCCTAACAGAAACATAGATAAGGGTGAAGTATGGTAAACCCTTCATAACTTTAACAAAGTCAAAAAGTCCATGGCTCAAGTTAGGTTGGTGAAGCAATGATACAACATCCACTCTCACATACATACATCCAATTACAGACTCAGGTAGTAAACACTCATACACTTATTCACACAGCTACTATGACTCACTGAAATACTCATACACCCACTCATAGACCCACTCAGACACTCATGTTCAGTCACAGACCCACTCAGGACCTCGTGCACCTACTTATAGACCCATTCAGACCCTTAAGCATCCACTCACAGACCTACTCAGACACACACACCCATTCACAGACCCACTGAGACACTCATGCACCCATGCACAGACCCACTCAGATACTGACACACTTACAGACCCACTCAGTCTCTCATACATCATTCACAAACCCACTCAAACACTGTTGCACCTACTCACATAGTTACTGTAACACTGACACACACACACACTCACCGACCCAATCAGAGAATTATGCGCCCATTCACAGACCCTCAAAACATCTCCTACAGTCACTGACAGATCGATACACCTACTGATGCACCCACTTACCAACCCATACAAGCAATCCCATACCCATGTTAAAACAATACAGATTATAGTTACAAAATACAATTTAAATATACTAAAAAAATAAAACGCTACTGGGGCGTTACAGTCACAAAATAGAATTAAAAATACCATAGGAATTCTCTGAAAAAACATAGGTTGCAGGGACATTATAGTTAGTAAATAGAATTAAAAATTTTAGAAATTCACTGAAAAAAACAAGGGTTACAGTAGTCCTGGCACCTTGATATACTTTCGTAACAAATGTTGTCCAGAGATTTCCATTTTTGTTTTGTGTTTTTGTATCATTAGAGAAGTAATTTAGCTTGGGTAGGTTTTGCTAATCCGGGCTGTTTTTTTCTGGACCACTTAGAAGGTAAAATATTTTTCAGTTGTGAGCTCAGAGACCCCAAACTCCACATGTCTATCCGCTCCCAAAGGGAATCTACGCTTTAATCATATTTAAAGGCAGCCCCTATGTTAACCTAGGAGAGGGATCGGCCTTACAACAGTGAAAACTGAATTTGGCAGTATTTCACTGTTAGGACATATAAAACACATTAGTATATGTCCTACCTTATACATACACTGCACCCTGCCCATGGGCTACCTTGGGCCTACCTTAGGGGTGTCTCACATATAAGAAAAGGGAGGGTTTAGGCCTGGCAATGGGGTACACTTGCTAAGTCGAATTGGCAGTTTAAAACTGCACACACATACACTGCAGTGGCAGGTCTGAGACATGATTACAGGGCTACTAATGTGGGTGACACAACCAGTGCTGTAGGCCCACTAGTAGCATTTGATTTACAGGCCCTGGGCACCTCTAGTGCACTGTACTAGGGACTTACCAGTAAATCAAATATGCCAATCATGGAGATCCAATTACATGCATATTTTATATAGCAGCCCAGAGTAACAAAAACCAGCACACATCAACAACCTGGGAAACAGATGCAAAAGTTAGAAGAGACCACGCCAAGGATGCCAAGTCTAACACGTGCCCCCCCCCCTCAGCTGAAAGTGGGGAGCAACTACCCAACCTCAAGGGACTTCTCATCACCAAGGTGGAAGAATCTGGACAGACCATCAGCATTGGCATGTTCTGTACCAGAGCGGTGTTCCACCCTCTGTAGGGAAATGGACTACCTCAACAGTTTTGCATTCTCACCCCTCATCTGCATTAACCATCTGAGGGGCATGTGGTCGGTCTGAACCCAGAAGTGAGTCCCAAACAAGTAGGGCCTTAGCTTCTTCAGCGCCCAGACCACAGCAAAAACTTCACTTTCTATGGCACTCCACCTATGTTCCCTGGGAAGTAACCTCCTGCTAATGAAGGCTACAGGTTGATTTAGGCCCTCTTCATTAAGCTGTGAGAGTACTGCTCCAACACCATGCTCTGAGGTATCTGTTTGCACAACAAACTCCTTGGAGTAGTCAGGTGCCTTCAGCACAGGTGCTGTGCACATAGCAGCCTTCAGGGCATCTCTGTCCAGATCGCCTTCTTTGGTTGCTTCTTAGAAGTCATCTCAGTCAAGGGGGTAACAATGGTACCATACCCCTTGACAAACCTCCTGTAGTAGCCAGTGAGGCCTAAAAAGGCTCTCACCTCAGTCTGGGTTTTGGGAGGCTCCCAAGCCAGAATGCTGTAAATTATTGGCTGTAGGGGTGCCACCTGGCCACTCCCTAATTGGTGTCCCAAGAACACCACAGAACCCTGCCCTATTTGGCACTTGCTTGCCTTATTAGTGAGGCCTGCCTTTTGCAGGGCCTCCAACACTCTGCAGAGGTGTTGCAGATGTTCCTCCCATGTGGAACTAAAGACAGCAATGTTGTCTAGGTAGGCGGCACTGAACTCATCCAGCCCAGCCAACACGTGGTTGGTCAACCTCTGAAAGGTGGCAGGGACATTTTTCATCCCAAATGATATCACCTTGAACTGAAAGTGCCCATCTGGGGTAGAAAATGCAGACCTCTCCTTGGCCTCCTCAGTCAAGGCAATCTGACAATACCCAGATGTTAAATCAAACATGCTGAGTGAGGTTGCAGCTCCAAACTCATCTATGAGCTCATCAGCTCAGGGGATGGGGTGTGCGTGAGTCTTACTGACTGCATTGAGTCCCCAATAGTCCACACAGAACCGGAGTTCTGGAGTGGCACCAGGTGCAGCAAACTTTGGGACCAATACCACAGGGCTGGCCCAAAGACTGCTGGAATGCTCAATAACCCCTAGGGTTAACATCTTGGATACCTCATCCTTAATACTAGCCCGGACCTCTAAACTGTCTGTTTAATGGATGTATTTTCCCCAGTGTTCACATCATATGTGCACAAGTGTGTGACCACTGGGATCAAGGAAAACAGTGAGAACTGACCCAACACTGGACGACAGTCCCTCTGCTGCTCTGCAGTCAGGGAGGGGGAGAGGATCCCTTCCTCCACAGACCCATCTTTCTCTCCTGCAGACAGGAGGTCAGGAAGAGGCTCACTCTCCTCCTCCACCCCGTAATCTGTTGCAAGGAGCATGGACAGTTCAGTCCGCTCAAAGTGTGGCTTGAGTCGGTTAACTTGCAGGACCCTTAAAGGGTTCCTGGGAGTCTGCAAGTCCACCAGGTAGCTGAATTCACTCTTGCGCTCCATCACCTCAAATGGCCCAGTCCACTTGTCTTGGAGCACCCTAGGCTCCACTGGTGCTATCACCCATACTTTTTGACCAGGTTTAAACTCGACTAGAGTGGCATTCCAGTCATACCACTGTTTCATATCCTCCTGGCTTACTTCCAGGCTCTCCTGTGCGAGACTCCTGAACATCCTGGGGGACTTTACTAGGATATTTTTCCAAAGTCTGCTTCACCAGACTTAAAGGTCCCCTCATCGGATGGCCATAGATCAGCTCAAAGGGACTAAACCCAAGTCCCTTTTGAGCACCTCCCTGTAAGCGAACAGAAGGCATGGCAAGAGGACGTCCCACTTCCGCCTCAAGGGGTCTGACAGGCCCATGATTATGCCTTTCAAGGTGTGGGTGAATCTCTCAACCAGACCATTGCTTTCAGGGTGGTAGGGTGTGGTGAATTTGTAGGTTACCCCACACACCTTCCACAGAGACTTCATATATATGAATATGAAGTTGGTACCCCTATCAGATACCACTTCCTTGGGGAACCCCATGTGCTTAAAAAAAACATCAATGCACGACCCCCCACAGGGGAAGTGATTGACCTCAGAGCAATGGCTTCGGGCACCAGGTGGCATGGTCACCAAGACCAGGATGAACCTGTTGTCCATAGCTGACTTAGGATCCAGAGGCCCCACAATGTCAATACCAACCCTTTCAAAGGGGGTACTGACAACAGGAAAAAGTTGGAGATGAGCCTTACATTTCCCCCAATCTTGCCACTTGCCTGACAAGTTTGGCAAGACCTACAATGAGCATCTGAGTGCCTGCGCATTAGGGGCCAGTAAAAGTGGGTGACAAGCCACTCAGAGGTCTTGTCCTGCCCCAAATGTCCTGCTAAAGGCACATCATGAGCCAACCCCAGTAGGAAGGCCCTGAAGCACTGGGGTACCACCAGCACATGGGCTGGCCCAGGCTCAGGAGCCTCAGACTCACTATACAGGAGGACATCCTCCCAGTAGATCAGGTGAGATCCTGTCTTCTTGCCAGCCGCCTGGTCTGAAGCCTGCTGCCGCAAACCCTCTAGAATAGGGCATGTCTTCTGTGCTTCACAGAATGCTTCCCTGGTAGGCACCCCTTCCTGCTGCCACTGCGACAGCTCAGAGACATCCCCCAGTTCAGCCACCTGTTCCCCCGTAAGCTCCGGAGCATCACCCTCAGGCTCCGCCTCCTCTGGACTGTGGGAACTCCTAGAGCTGGTTTCCTGCTCCCCCTGCCCTTCCTCTTTTTGGCAGTCCCCTGGACCACTGTTTAAGGCTCCACGGGCTCTTGACCACCCTGATGGGCTGCCATTTACCTGGTAGATACGCATACCCAACCAGGCAGACCCAACATCTCCAAGTGTGACCTGTGTTCCACCTCCTTCCAAGGGGAATCCTCCAGGTCATTGCCAAGCAAACAATCTACAGGCATGGTTGGACTCACAGCTACCTTCAAGGAACCTGAGACCCCCCCCCCATTCAAGGGAACCTGCACCACTCTACACAGGCACTCTGAGTCGTCCACTGCAACTATTTGGTGAAGTACACAGGGATCAATGTGCTCTTCAGGCACCAGGTGTCTCCTCACTGTAGTCACACTGGCTCCTGTGTCTCTCAGAGCCTCCACCCTCTGTCTATTGATGGTCACCCACTGGCTGTGTTCTCGGGCACTAGGGTTCTCTGGACCATCTCACTGTCTCCTAGTGAGACAAGGGTCATCACAGCTGGTCCCACCCACCTGAAACCAACTCCTCCCCAAGCGCTACACTAGCCAAACCCTGTGACTGCACATCAGTGGGTGCCGGTGTACTCTTGGGGCATTTAGAGTCCCCCCTCACATGACCCACTTGGTCACATGCATAGAACTTATGGGGTGACCCCCTTCCACATGTGCAAAGTGAGGAATCAGGCAGAGGGGACAATGTTGATCTGTGATTTTATGGTAAGCTTGTTGTCAATGATAATTCCAAAACTTCTGAGATGGTCAGAGGGATTGGGTGCGGGTCCTAGGTCTGATGGCCACCAGAAGTCATTCCATGTGTTGCTGCTATTGACAAAGGTCAGTACGTCTGTCTTGTCTGTGTACAGCTGCAGGCTTTTGTTCTTCATCCAGTCTGCGACGCTTGTCATGCATCTGAAGAAGTTGGTTCTGGTTGTGGAGGTGTCGTGGTGAGCGAGAGGATGAGTTGGGTAACGTCTGTATTGGAAAGTATGTTGAGATTATTGGATCTGGCGATGTTGGCCAGCAGGGTCATATATGTTGAAAAGTGTGGGGCTAAGGGAGGAAGGAGGTGATCAATCTGAGCATGTCCCCTTGAATGCTGATGTGGTGGAGCCTCTCCATCAGCATGTGGTGAATACGGTGTCGGAGGCTGCTGAGAGTTAAAGGAAGATCAAAACTGCTGGCTCTCCTTTGTCGAGGAGGGCTCAGATGTCATCGGTGACTGCAATCAGTGAAGGTTTTGGTGCTGTGATTGCTGTGGAACGGATTGGGAGGCCTTGAGTAGCTGGTTCTGCTCCAGGTAGCTCAAGAGTTGCTTGTTGACCATTGTTTCCAGTACCTTTGTTGGGAATGGGAGCAGGTAGATTGGCCAGTAGTTTTGGTATTCTCTGTTGTCGGCAGGGTTTTTTTGAATAGTGGCCTGACTTTGATGTGTTTCCAGGTGTCAGGAGTCAGGAAATGTGTCAGTGGTGATAGAGGTGTTGAAGAGGGTGGTGAGTTCCTGGCTGATCCTTTGGTTTGCAAGTTTGATGATGTGGTGTGGGCATGGGTCTGTGGGAGCTCTCAAGTGGATGGATTTTATTGTTGAGGTGATGTCCTGGGTGAAGAGGATGTTCCAGGTTGTCAGTTTGTGCTTTGAGTTGGTTACAGTGGTGGTGCATCTAGCCAGAAACTCCGTAGGTGTGGGTTGGGGTTCAAAGTTTCTGTATATGGTTATGATCTTGTCATGGAAGAAGTATGTGAGGTTGTCGTACACCTCCTGTGAGGGTGTGATGTTGTTTTTGCTGGCAGACGGGTTGGAAAATTCTTTAACAATGTTGAAAAGTTCCTTGGTGTTGTTGGCACTGGTATTGATGCATACGACAAGGGATAGCCTACCAGAAAGTTTAAAGTGGCTAAAGACATGGATCTTCTTCTACCTGATGCTGTGTTCCCCAAAGCTCAAATAACTGAATTTTCATATCACTTATTCGGTGCAGACTGAAGGATGAAGAAAAGCCAATTCCTATGTAGGCTGGAATTCATGCTCTGATCTCCCAGAATACCATCCCACTGAAGAAGGTTGGGTTTTTACCAGTAATAACATCTCCAGTCATAAACTACACAACAGTATACATAGTGCTACCAAAATTCTAAAATGTGCATGCTCAGCTGGAAGATCAGCCTATCCTGCCAATTTTCTGTGACAAAGGTGTTTACCACATACGGCTGACATTTTTAAGAGCAATCCAGTAGAATTTGATGATCAAATGATGGGCATTTTCCACATGACAACATTTGTGTTGCGGTGTGCAGGAAGGTATCTTAGTGAATGTAGCATAGACAATGCACTTATTGAGGCTGAAATCTTTGGTAGCAAAACTGTCCACTCAGTATTGAGCAAAACTGCTAACCATATCTGAGGCTGTAATTGGAATGCTTTCTGGAACACGAAAGACAAATTAGGTTCTGCATATTGTTAGAAATGGGGTCTTTGGCTGGCAGTCAGGTTACCCCTGTCCAAACAAGGACCCTCACTCTAGTCAGGGTAAAGGAGAATCACCCTCAGCTAACGCCCCCTCACCTCTGTGGTAGCTTGGCAAGAGCAGGCAGGCTTAACTTTAGATTCTAGGTGTAAAGTATTTGTAACAACACACACAGTAACTGAATGAAAACTCTACAAAACAACACAACACAGGTTTAGAAAAATAGGAAATATTTGTCTAAACAAAACAAGACCAAAACAACAAAAATCCAACATACACAAGTCATGTTATTAATTTTAAAAGCAAAAGAGTGTTAAATCCTTTTGTAAACAGCAAATGTACCCTTTTAGCATCAAAATAACACGCACAGGCAAGTGTGTGTTGAAAAAGGTTAGTGAAGCGTCGATTTCTCACCCGCAAGTGAGACCATGGTCTTTTCTCCTTCTCTGGTCGGGTTGGCGTGAGTCAGTTTTCCTCTCCGCAGGAGAGTGATGCGTCGATCTGGGCAGCACTCGGGTCGGGCAGGCGTTGCGTCGTTTTTCTGTGCCCAGCAAGGTTTGCGTCAAAAATCCTGCTGCACTGCATTAGCGAAACTGAGCTGTGTGGGTTGCGATGTTACCAGCCTCCTTTGTCGGTGTGGTGTGTCGTTTCTCCAGCCGTGTCTGTCGATCTTCCAGGCGTGCTGCAGGAGGTGCGTCGATTTCAGCTGGCAGCGCATCATTTCTTCAGCTGGGTCTCAGAGGTTGCGTCGGAAATTTCCCCGCACGGTGGTCGGTGAGTGGATCTTCAATCTTGGTTCTGCCAGCTTCACCTGTCAGGGTCCCAGGAACTGGATAGGGCACCACTTGGCAGGTCAGGAGTCTCAGCAGAGAGTCCAGGTGCTGGCAGGGGAAGTCTTTGATGGCCCTGAGACTTCAACAACAGGAGGTAAGCTCAGGGCAAGCCCTTGGAGATTTCTTCACAAGCAGGAATGCTCAACAAAGTCCAGACTTTGTCCCCTTTCACCAGGTAGAAGCAGCAACTGCAGGATAGCTCCAGCAAGCACCGTCACAGGCAGGGCAGCAATTCTCCTCAGCTCTTCAGCTCTTCTCCAGGCAGTGGTTCCTCTTGATGTCCAGAAGTGATCCAAAGTCTGTGGTTTTGGGTGCCCTTCTTATACTCATTTTGGCCTTTGAAGTAGGCTTACTTCAAAGAAAAGTCTCTCTTGTTTGTTAAATCCTGCCTTGCCCAGACCAGGCCCCAGACACACACCAGGGGGTTGGACACTGCATTGTGTGAGGGCAGGCACAGCCCTTTCAGGTGTGAGTGACCACTCCTCCTCTCCCTCCTAGCACAGTTGGCTCATCATGAGTTGCAGGTTACACAAGAGACAATCCAGCGATCACAGAAAAGCTTCAAGGGCATTGTTGATCAAACACGTAAAAGTGACAGCTGGCTTAAAATGAAATCCTTTCTATTTGCAATGTTTTCAGAGAGACGACAAATTCAAAATGAATAAACCATTGTGAAAATGTTCCTCACCAAGAACTTGTAAGAAAGAGAGGGGAACATTTTAATAAACATGTTGGCAGACCTTCCTTATTTCATGTAGCAGCCAGGAAATCCCTTTTAAATTACTAAGCCTGTGCGACTACACAACTTTGTGACCAAACAATATGTAGATAATGATATAAAGACACGTCTACTAGATGTCCTGGAACATGGATTGAAACTATACGCAGAACTGAAGCAGGAGAGATTTGCATTGAAGGAGAAAAGGCTGTTTAACATAATCACTGAAGCTAAACTTTCTCAATTTAATTGCCATAGAAAGAGTTTCATCCAACCAGCCACTACAAAACAAATTACAAAAAAACAACTTTTGCAAGCACATCGAGAGTGATGTAGCAAAAGAATCGGGTGAATCTATTAAGGACATTCTGTTCCATGATCATCTTCCAATAAACACATTATTTGATGGAGATGCTGCAACCAAACCAGTAAAGCACAAACTTGTACAAGAGCTCGAAAAAAAAACTTTCAGCTGAAGAACTTGAATAATGAAAAGGTGTCCTTATTGAAAACTGCTGTTGTTGTTGACTACATGTCATAATTGCGAATGGACAAGATTTCATCCTTGCAAAACTTCGGAGAGGTTGTTCAGACTGTTCGATAGGTATCAAAGTCAGAGTGTACCTTCCAAGAACTGCACGTTGTCATTGACAGTTATCCTGAATTATCTGTCAAATATTGTGCGAGAATCAGAAGAATGTCAACAAGTGGTACAATTGATTTTTCCTGCATCAACTTACACCTGTGCAACTTGATAAATTTGGGTCACCAACATCGAACAAGATGAACTTGGAGATGTTAACTCGCCAAAACATTGCTGAATCTTCAGTGAACATTGAATTTCCAATTATTGCAAATGGAATGATTGTCACTGAGGAGCTGGTGCCTGCAGAGATATATGCATAAGAACAAGCCTTATTGTTCAAGAACTTAACCGCAAACTGGAAGACTCGGACCTTTGTGTTGTGCCACATGTTGAGTGGGCTGTTCAAAATGGATCCAATCGAGTCATTGTACTGTCAAATGACACAGTTGTTTTGATTGTGCTAATTATATTTGTTGCAATGCTTATAAGTCGAGGATTGTCAGAGTTTCAGATACGTTATGGTACAGGCAAAAAAAGACACTTAATCCTGCTTCATATTCTGTACAAGAAACTTGACCCACTTGCCTTATCAAGGAACATATTATTATGGGTGATGACACTATGAGCAAAATTGGGACAAAGCTTGGAGCTTTAGCTGCTGAACCTGTGAAGTTATTAAAATAATTTGCTGAGACAGAAGAGAAATATGACTTTAAAGTCATAGAAAAATACATTGTGCGTGTGTGGAAAACAATTTCTGACTGTCACACATTTGACAATTTTCAGTACAGTGAGTTCAAGAGATCAGTCCCACTAAGTGACCTTCCACTGGCATCATATTCTGTGTGTGAACACATTAAAAGAGTTTGGATCATGAATATGTAAAGATCCATGTGAATTTGTGTGGGGAGATATTGATGCTCTCATCATGACCAAAACAGCCAGGGGCTTGCAGTCTCTTTTGAATGTCTTTGCCGACTCTATGGAGGACCTGGATTTAACGGTTAAGGCTAACAAATCAAACTTGATGGTTGTAGGACCTCATAGGACTACATCATGTAGGTTTATTCTAGGGAATAATGTTCTTTCTAAAACTAGATCTCTTTCTTACTTGGGGCTTTTATTTGACTCCTACTTGTGTTGGCATCCCATAGAGACTAGAAGGAAGGAGAAGTTTACTAGCAGGATAGTGGCAGTGTTTAGCTGTGCCTCACATATAAGGACAAGATCGGTCAAGGCTCTTTGTCAGACATACCAGGCAAAATGTGCCTCTAAGGTAGTCTATGAGAGTGGGGTTTGGGAGTTTGTTAATGAGGCAGATCTGCAAGTAGTTGAAAATGTTTTCCTTAGATGCATACTTGGTGTTCCGCCCAGTGTTCTGATATTTTCTGTTCATGAGAAGTTGAGCTTAGGCTACATAATGAACATAGCAGCATTTTGACCCCTCACATTATGGTTAGACATCTGGAAAGGTCCTCTGTTACATTGAACAAGGAGGTCTGAAAAACTGTGTAGGACTTGAACTGTCACTTTATATCCCATGGCTAAAGTACATCAAGGATCTCACACAGAGCCTGGGAAGAAGTGAACTGTTCAGTTCTCCTGAGGGGATTACCGAAGCTGATGGGAAGTGGGCATAATTTTTTTTCCAGATGAGACCCAGCTCTAGGGAGGAGGCAGCTCTTCTGAAAACCTGAGTGCATGCCCATTATTTATTGTACACTGTTCCTTTCACTGAACAGTGCCTTTTAAGGTTTAGAGGTAGATATGAGCATTTTCTTTTAACTAGATTTAGGTTTAAACTTGTCCACCTTCTGTTAGCTTTTCATAGGGAGAAGCATTTAGGCCATGCTTTTGAGCCTTGTGGCTGTGATAATTTGTTCCAACAGGACACACTGCATTTTGCAATGTTTTTCAAATTCTACGAGGGTCCGAGGAAGGCATTCCTTTTTCCAGTATTAAAAATAATGAATTTCAATCAAATACGACTTTCCCTCTTATTTCTGCAGTTGCTATCTGAAGATGCTATCCTCTTTGTGGGTGTTTTTTAAACGCTGCCATAAGTGTAAGGAATACCCACGAGTGAACTGATTCATATGTATTTATTGTTTGTTAATGGCCGCCTGAGGGGTGGCTCCTGTTCTATCTTGTAATTTTATGATCTGCCTTTTTCAAGATGTGATGTATATATTTAAACTTTGGATATGTGGATAAACATTAGGGCCCATATGTATACTTTTTGATTCAAACCAGCACCGGCGCTGGTTTGCTAAAAAAAAATACCGCCGTCTAATGCCATTCCAACGCGCTAGCCGGGCACTTTATTTATGGATTGACGTTAGCCGGTGCTGCGGGCTGGTTAGAGTAAAAAAAAAAAAGACGACAACTGGGCAGCGCATGCGTAGGGAAGAATGTGGGTTGTGCGTCAAAAAATGGTGCAAGTCAGGTTAGAGTGAAAAATCATGGCTCTAACCGGATTTGCGCCACTCTTGGACGCGCAACCCCCATTGAAATTACTCCTGTCTTAGGAAAGACAGGAGTCACGCCCCCCTGCCCAATGGCCATGCCCAGGGGACTTCTGTCCCCTGGGTATGGCCATTGGGCTCAGTGGCATGTAGGGGTGCCCAAGATAGGCCCCCCTAGACCACTTAAAAAAATATATATACTTACCTCAACTTACCTGTACTTACCTTGGATGGGTCCCCCCATCCACGGGTGTCATCCAGGGGTGTGCGAGGGTGGCAGGGGGTGCCCCTGGGGCAGGGAAGGGCACCTGTGGTCTGCTTCCATGGTCAGAGGCCTTAAAGTCATTTTTGGGACGGAAACGCCTCCCTTGCATGTCATTAACGCAAGGCGGTTTCACGCATCCAGGAAATGACGCACACTACTGAATTTCAACGTTCGCGAGGTCGAGTGTCAAAGTATTAATATGGTGTTAGGTTTGCGCCACATTTTGATGCAAATTCGGCGCAAACAGAGTATAAATATACCCCTAGGTTGTTAATTTTTATGGTTTGTAAAAATAAACAGAATAAAGCTTGTTTTGGTATTGATTAGAATTGGTCCACCACCCTGACAGAATGCTGTGTGCTGAATTCAAATTTAATTTCAAAACATCTTTATTCGGCCAACGTTTGACAATGAAAGAAAATGCATGACATGTTAATAACATAGCAAAAGACAAATAAATGCTAAGTATTATATAAATCCATAAGGCACATTCTGTTTTATGGCATCATTAATTGCTCAGAGCAATACACAAAAAATACCTCTGACAAATGTGGACAAAGCCTAAGAGCAGGGGATATTTGAATACAAAATGTGATTAAAAATGTTGATAGTAAAAGGACCCCACAAATAGACTTTACATTTCATAAGGTTAATTGGAATCCCATCTGGTCCTGTGGCTTTCCCTCTTGAGCATCGAGGTATAGCCAATTTACTTCTGGTAGGGACTGTACAGTGAGTGCTGTAATTTGTTATGGGAATAATTGGCCATATCATGTTCTCATCGATATGGTATATGGTGCTAAAGTGCACAGCCCAAATAGTCCCCCAGAAATTGCATTGCAGGAGAGGGCTTTTTGTGACATTTCTTGTCTGAATTTTTCAACTGTGTGCCAGAAAATCATACTGTTGTACGTTACTGCAGCAGATTCTAGAAGTTCCCAGTCTCTCTTATGTAGCAATTACTTCCTACTTTTCAAGGCAAATTTGTAAACCAAACGAGTGTCTGGCACCTTGGACCAAACCCTGTGGATAGCAGTAAGCACCTTCCTCAGTCTAAGTTTGGCTGCTGAGTAACGTTCATCAAACCACTGGGGGTCCCCCTTATCAAGCAGGGAGTGTTTGCGCAGGAAGTATCTGATTCCCCTGGATTAGGCAATCATAATGGACTGGTAAGCCATCCTCGCTTACGTCTGCCAAACAATTTAGGGATACACCTTGGAGTGACTTCAGTAAAAGGTCAGAATGTCTCCTAGGTCTTTAAGATGCTAGATGAGCCTTGGGCCGTGGGAAGAATGTTGCGTTATGGTAATGAATTTAGTGGGGCATGTATGTCTATTTACCAGTAATAGCCCTGAATATAAAACCGTATTATGATTAGGGGTTAGTGGAATTTTTAATTACGCTGGCAGAATTGGAAGAATTTAGTAATTGCACATTACTGTTATAATGCGGAATTACTGATAAATTCCACTGGTGGCGGTATTAATCAACACCTACTTATGCTGATTGGGAACCTGTGCCACTTAAACACTGTGACTTAATTAACAAAGCTCCCTTTATTGAGCCAATGTTGCTTTCCATTCATACCTTAATGCTGTGTATCGTATTAGTCCTATTTCTTTATCTCTGTACCTCCCTAGAGCTGGGAGGAACTTCCAATATCAATTTTGCTACTTTAACCTAGCCCCCTTTCACCATGGGGTAGGGAAGCAGTGATGATGGGTTCCGAACCAGACCTAGGCTATTTTGCTTTATGGACTCAGAGCATCTAAGCCTGTCCACTTCCCTGCTCCTTTGGGCCCCAGTGCATCGATCTGAGCTGCAAGGGCACCACGGTGTGCACCGACTGGTGCTATATTTACTCCTCACAGCACATGAGAGCTTTTGTGTGTGTGTGCCTGGCTACTTGCTGCTCACCTTGAGTAATTAGGTAAGGTTTCCTACTCTCCTGAAATAGAAGAAATTTGCAAATTACGGATGATCGGTAGGGACCACGGTTTAGAAGGAAAGTTGCTGTATTTGTTGCTGTATTTGTCTCTCTTCCGTTGGTATTTAACAAAAAATGACAGTTGAACACAAAGCGACAATGGGATTGGGAAAAATAAAAATACATCTCCACTGGTAGCCACAGTTTAGGTGGAACTGTGAGGAATCACACAGAGTTGTTAATTTACTCAACAGAATTCTGCGGAGTTAATCTCTCCAAGTTACACATACTGTTAACTACAGTCTCCCTACTCTATCTGCACAACCTCGTCCTTAGAAAAACAGGGCAAAACGTTTTGCGTCACAAATATAATCAATGATCAACTCACTGTCCCATCCTCTGAAAGATGACAAAAGTGGTCCATTCCCTCTTTGGGTATTAATGAGATCAACTAAATCCTATTGGGCTATACATCTGGCCAACCCTTCTCCCCTATCATCTCTGGTATTAAAATCTCCACACAGAAAAATATTATGGCGGGGGCTTTGTAAAATCACCTATGGACTGCAATTTACAAAGGAAATTAAACAACTGTGTAAAATGGGTACAGAGCATGTTGGCAAAATTGTTATTGTAAGAAATAATTATATATATATAAAAGCATGCTATTGTATCCCATATCAACAGTGCTAACAAGGTCAAACTCCCAGAGTCAATAACCATAACTTCAACTTGTAGGCTCCGGCTTATCCAGACTGAAAGCCCTCCCTTGGCTCAGCCTCTCGAGGCTGGAATAGCAGGGGAAGCCCTCGCAAGATATTGAGGAGGTGGCCACAGTCTCTGTAAAGCAATGCGTCAAACTTAGTGATGAAGATAAACCAGTCAGGATTGCAAATTTTCTCCTTAATTCTTTCAATATTCTAACTGAGTATGGTGTATGGCTGGGCTCTACTGATCTGGGCAGGCCATCCTTAGAAGGGAAAGCTTCTGATTCAGTACTCAAAACGGTGCTTTGATTAGTATTTGTTAATAGTCAGTCTGAGCAAGAGAGAAAATCAAATCTATTAGCAGTGTGTATGGAGAATAGAGCAGGCAGCTGGCCTAGGTAGAGAGGTTGTTGGCCTTTGAATTAATGCCCTGTTTGTTGAGAGTTAAGAAGAATGTAATGGAAGCTGTTTCTGGGGCCCTGGGGTATTTTTTAGAATGAAGGGTGTAAGAGTCCGAGGGATAGGTATATCTCTGGGTGTGAAGAGCAGGGGGACGGTATAGAAGTAGCCTTGAAGAATCAAGACCATGTTACTCCTCTTTGTAGCATGATAACTTAGCCCAATCAATAAATCGTGTTCCAAAAACGAAAATCTAACATTCACAATTACACAGTCACCCAAGGTATTTGCTGGATTTGGACCTATTGAAGCACCTCTTTGGACCATCAGGATATTGAAAGCATGGTGAATGGGCAACCCTTTGTGACACACAAGCCAATCTAAAGTTTTATTAAATACCTCATCACTATATTCTTTCATCCCATTTTGTATTGGGGTACCCCAATAAGAACTTTCACATGGGGCAAGCTGCAGGGGGAGATTGACAATGGCCTGTTTAGAAGCAGAAGGTGAAGTGTCCTCTGGAAATCCCCTCTTACTCGGGCCCGTTGGAATAAGTCCTTCTCCTGCAGTGGCAGAGCAGAAAGGTACCATGAGGGCAGAGCTTGGAGTCTTTGACATGGCAGGTTGGTTATCTTGGATGATAACACTGGGAGGTTCTGCAGCCCTAAGTGTGGAATTATGAGCTATTGATATAGAATTCACACTAAAGAACCGGGTGACAAACAGCTGTAAAAGGGAGGATACAGGAGGCAGTGGTGATAATAGCACTAGTTTGGCTTCAATAGAGTTAAAACATGAGATTAGGGGTAAGATCTCAGCCCTTAACAGTGCCTCAAGCCTATCAAAATATCCATCCATAAGATGAGTCAAACTATGTTCATTCAGACTTGAGATATCCTCCTTTACTATATGAAATGTCAAGGCCTTGAAGGGGTTATGAGCCTCCAATTACACAACCTGCAGAAGGACATCCAATGCTGCTGTAGTGCTGTTGTTTGTGTTCTTAGGCTGGGTACTAAGTTTAGATTTTCTAGGGGGTACAAAAGTGGGAACACAGGTTGCGGGGAAGTAGGGCTAAATATCTTAGGTGCGTTGTGGCATCGACAATAATCGTGCCTATGAGTGTAATACTGCCCTGGACCCAAGGGTAAAGCCCTCAAAAGGCAAGTTCTATATCTGGTTTCAGACCCCGAGTTAAGGTTTAAGGAGAGTCTTCGTTTATTGAGAGTTATTTCTGTGTTGATGAATCCCACAACTCGCCCCGGCATGCGGTCAATGGAGGTAGATTTGGAAGGAGGTGTAGGGTCCAAATTACTGCCAACAGTTTTCTTTTTCCCCATAACTAAACAGGTGGCTGAGAAGAATTATGAATTAACGAGGGGTTTCATTAGACAATCTGAACAGATCCTGGAAACAAGATGGTTTGGCAAAGCAACTGCCCCCAGGTAGAATTAAACAAACAGTATGGTGTGCAGAAACCAAGGGATATGGCCTAGCCCATCTTCCTCTGGGCGACGATGGGCATAGACGGGCCCGTCTTGTCGTGGTCTTCACCCGGGAACATGCCCAGGCACATCCTGTGGTGCTGTATCACCAGGTTCTATTGAGAGTATCATATGATTGGTCCCTCCTTGCTTTGTCTTGAGAGTGACTGGTGGTGTAGTCCCACCTCAGCCTAACCAGCCCCAACAACAGGAGAGAGCTCAACAGGCAGGGTACATCACTTATCAGTGCATCCCGCACTGTGGGAATCACCAGGCACTTCTGAGCATGTAATATGCCAAGCCCCACCTTGCCTTGTCTTTTGGGTAAATGGGGGATGTAATACCACTCCACCGCACCCCACCCCAAAATAACCAGCACCAGCAACAGGAGAGTTCACAGAAGGCAGGACAAACCACTTGTCAGCGTGTTGACTGTGTGCCAAATTTAGGGATTACAACCAGCCGGATTGTAATTTCTGTACATTGATGGGAACCACTGCCATGGTAGGTCCTGTTAAGGTACAACAGGCCAGATGTACACGGCCCTAGTGCCTCCTTGTGCCACATTAGCATCATTTTTTTTACGCTAATGTGGCTCAACAAGGCAAAAACCTCTGCACCCTCTTCACAAAGTTGCGTAATGCATGCATTGTGCCACTTTGCAACCCCTTCCATCACATTATGCCTGTGCCAGGCATAATGTATGCAAAGGGGGCGTTCCGGTATTAGGAGGCCTGCAAAAATGGTGCAGTGAAATCTTGTAGATTTTGGTGCAATTTTTTATCCCTACTCAAAGGAGATGTTAAAAGGATGCACTTATTGAAATCAAAGGGCTTCCTTTCACTTTGCTTCACTACCATCAACATTTTTGATGCTAGTGGAGCAAAGCGCCACAATAGCGTCAAACATTTTGATGCTGTTGGCCTAGCATGCGCAATAGTGCACCGTATGGTAAATACAGCACACCCATTGTGTCGTTAGGTGATGGTGGGGGGACACAAGAAATCTGGTGCATCAATACTGATGCACCAGATTCTTGTAAATCTGGGCCAAAATGATTTCCAGCAACCACCATTCACCAAACTTTACCAAAGTTTTGGTTTTTCAAACAACAGATTCCCTAACTGGGAGTTTGTTATCAAAAAGAAAATTACTAATTGCCCCCACACTCATGGAGTATTCTTCCCTTGACGTGAGGATCATTGTTTGCTTTTTGAAATAGGGTGGGCAGTGTGATGCCCTATCGCTGATATACGCTAATCCATTGATGGAGCCAGCAGGGTCTCGGTCAAAAAAAAGTTTACAGTCCTCCTAACCCTATATAGCACAGTTTGACCCTCAGTTTGTAAGACAGGGTACTGCGTGACATTTGAGACGCAATACCCTGTCTGCAAAACTCCAAATCTGCTCCTTCATCTCCAATTTTAACATTCTTTTAGGCCTCACCCAGCTCAAACTAGACTCTTGAGATATCCAGTCACATGCTTTAGCAATCATTGATGACTAGGTTCCTAAGTAGGGAGGCATCCTGGTGGAACAGCCTTTATAATGAGCTTTAAATACAGTCCAAACCAGTATGTTGCTGAACTGTACATTTTTAAAATGTGGCAAATACATGTACTGGATCTTCCATAAGGAGAGAATCCAGGTGATGATTCTTGGTCTATTAGAAGCTTTCCAAATTACCTGGAAAATTCTGAGTGCGTCTTCCAAACCCCCATCGACATCTGCAGTGATTAGCTAGTTGCTGAAGGTCAGAGAACTAGTGGCAGAGGGATTGGGAAAAAAGGCATGGTTTAGCCTTGCCCTAAGGATCCAGTGCCAGTTCTAGCAATTAAAGATACACATACTGTAAGCCTCTCACAGATACTTGGGAAAAGAAAGAAACAGCGTTTATCTATTGTATCAGTGAACTTGTATCATTTGACCAATCCTATAAAGCTGCTATCAGTGTTTCAACAAACAGTGCCATCAATGCAAATGATGCAATATGTGCCACAGTTAGAGGCCCATCTAACTGAAGTGTGGATACTCTACAGCTGACGTATAGTCAATGAAAGTAAATGATATCAAATTAAAGAACCAAATAGTTAGCTTTTAAGGAAAGGCACTGATATTAACCATCTAGTACAAAATAATAGCACAAACTGCACATAAAAATGAATACTCTACAGCTTCTGTACACGCACACACCATAGGTATGTAGAATTTATTTGTGTTTTGTTACAGGAGAGACAGCCTCCACATATTGTGGCAATGTTTAGCACTCTAGTTGCATTAATCCTGAATAATTACCCCACACAAGTGATTATTTTTTTAATCATACTAATTCTCCTGTCCATGGTTTGAATCGGAATTTCCTTCAGCATCACCTAGAGTTCCACATACTAAGCTAAAATTTTCAATAAGGGGCATAGTGTCAGTCTGATTTCCTTTCCTCCAGGTACTTAGGGGCTGATTTATGCTTTGGCGAATGGATTATACTATTTCAGGGTGACTTTTAACTACTCTGTCACTCTGATGGAATACCTGCCTCCACAAATTAGAAATATCCGTTATTCCGACAGACATTTCTACCACTCACAGGACCATCCATCAAGGTGGTTTCTGTGAATATATTGGAATTTTACCATACAGCTCTGTCAAACTTAACGGAGAGGTTCGGCAAAATTTCAAAAGTTTTTTTATTTTCAAAAATAAAACCCCAAAGTGGGTTTTAGTTTTTTTTTTTTTTAACTTTGCCCCTCGGCATCTTAGTTATCTCACATGGTAATGGGGTTATTTTTAATTTTCTACATCCCCATACCATCAGGGTTTTCCTGATGGTGAGGGGCAGTAAAAAACGGCTATACGCCTGTCCATCTGAATTGGGTGAGTAAAAATATAGCCATTTCTCTGATGCAGAGAAGTTTGGCCACAGCCAAGATGGAGTAGTCTCAAGCATAGCCAAACTATGGTCCGCTCGCATCAAAATTCAGGTGGTGGACCATTATGTTGCTAGTAAGAATCCTTTGTCCCAATTGGGATGGAGTATACTTAGGGACAACATGTGTATCAGGCCCTCAGTCTTTAAGCATTGATGCAACCAGCTGTAAAAAATGTACTATGCTATTACCATATCAGGTAACCATGCAATATGGTCATATATTGCTATCATGGGGTTCTAGGGGCATGAATGTCATTGTAAACCACTTGGCTGAAGGCTAAGGTGTTTGTAAATGTTACCAGAACCCAGAGATGAAAATAATGTGTCACAATGTTTTACCTGTTATGTCTTTTTCTTTTGCAGCAGGTATCCTGTGAAAGATGTTTTAGTCAGGGATATTATTTTTTAAAACAGTAGGCGAAATGAAGGACTGTACTATTTGGTTGTCTGTAGAAAAATAGACTATAAAATACTTTGCTCTGTTGTTGGAAAAGTTACACTGTAGAGAAAAAAACACCCTCTAGTTTTGGAAAAAAACTAATTTTCTCCGTAGAAGGAAGAGCCTGTTAAAGTTGATCTCTGCAAAATGCAGCTAACAATGCTAATCATAAAAACGAATTTGAATTACAATGTATAGGTGCAGAATGTTACTTGGGCAGGGTGATTTTGGGGTGCCATAAGGGTGATGTAACCCTAATTGTGTCTGGAATCATGTAAGATTTTTCATATTTTAGATGTCTTCTATCTTTAACATTCACTGAAATTTGTCATATATTATCTATATTTCTCTGACCCTGTGAAACGTTGGTATTTAATTTATAGAAACCCTTTTTGTAGAGAAATCACCATAGCCATTTGTACATAGTCACCAGATTTCCCATATCCCGATGCATTCTCAGTTTCCAGCATTTTATCGTATCACCTATGTTGTTTTTCCACCAGAAAGTGTGTTGGTCTCTGTCTTCTCCCTTTCCATTCAATTATCATACCTCATATTTGCCTGTTACCCATGGACTAGGTATCATAGGGACCATTGGTTCACGTGTGGAAATCTATGGACTTACAAAACTCTTGTGAAAGGCTTTTTCTCATCATCCAACTATGTAACTTTTTCCATACCAGACATATTATTTGTTCATTTGCAGAGTTCCATGTAGTGTGAACATGAACCTTCAGTCAATCAATCAAACATTTAAAGAACACAGCAAAGAACCTGTGAATGTCTTGAGGCACTGCAGCTGTAAGCTGCTGTGTTGAAGTATGATCATTCGAACATTCAGGTCTTTAGTTCGCTACTGAATTGCTGGAGTGATGGTGTGGTCCTGAGGTGCAGGGGCAGGTTGCTCAAAGCCATGGCGGCCAACTGTGAGAAGGAGAGTTATCTACTGTTGGTTCTAAAGATCCGTGTGGTGTCTGAGGGAGGGGAAAGATGATAGGAGGTGTCTTGTGCATTGGTGGAAGGTCAGGAATTTGCTCAGTCAAACATACAAGTTAAACGTGCAAGAGATGTAGCATGAACACGACCCTTCATGGTGGCAGAGTGCCGTACATGTAGGATACAAGTCAAACATACAAGAGAAAAAGTAGGAAGAAAAATGCAGGGAGCACTGAAACATATAAATACTGGTACAATATCCCTGTGCAGCTTGGTAAATTCATGATCCCGAGGAGTCCACATGACAAAGACCATGCTGAGTGATTGAAGATAAGTAGTGAAGGAATAGATTCATCATAAGCGTTGTTACTTCTTTTTTTTAAAAGGTAGTGGAGGTGTTTGTCCTAATTTCTGAAGCAGAGTGTTCCATATTCTTGGGGCTAGACCATAAAATTTGTGATTGTTTGTCTTTTTTTGTTGACTTTCTGTGGCTTCAACAGTGGGGAGTTGGAGCTTCTTGAAGATCTAATACCACCAGACAGTTCAATTTTTTTTGGATTGAAATAATTTGTATGCCTGAAGCCATTCGTCCAGAAACTGCTGGTAATTCATGGGCACCACTGCATCCATTATGGGGATGGATCCCAGAAATGTAAAGCTTCTTCCCTCAGAACTCCAGTCCTGCTCTCTTTCTGTCTTAGGTATAACCCTATGAACTTCAGAAGAGCAGGTATTCCCAAAAGTATGCTCCTTGGGCCAGATTTACTAATATTTCATGCAAGGGAACTTGAATGTGTTGCATGAAAGAGAGAGCGCAGAAATGCATCATATCTACAAAAATATGGTCCACTTCAGCTGTCTTGATGCACTGGAGCAATGTGCGCTGCCTAGGGCAATGCAGCCATCCTTGCACCTCGTTACAGACAGGATGGTTTTTCTGCAGGAAGAGATATTTTCCTGCACAAAAACTATTGTTTGGGGCTATTTCTGCTGCAGAGTGCAACTCACAAGAAAAGAGGAAATAGAAAAAAAATGATATTTCTCCTTGTTATGTCTCTTTGTGGTATGTGCAGGATTATGTTATAATTCCAAGTTTACTGCCTTTAGTACATTTGGGATTGCATCAAATTCCATGGATGGATGGATGCATGGGAATGCCTATGCTCCACCCATGGGACGCCTACCACAATGAAATGTAACACAACACAGCGCAATTTGCTATGTTGCATTACATTTCCATTCTAAGTCACACAATGTGGTGCAAATTGCCCTTTGCATAGCTTTGTAAATCTCAGTTAAGGACAAGCATTGTCTTACAGCTACTTGAGTCATTCATGGACAATGCAAGACGTTGATAAATCTGTTTGTATATACTACGGCACTTATTTACCCACTTTTTTGTGCTCCTTGATTTCGATGACACTCTAAAGGGGCCTTCATGATGCCTAGGAATTGATAGATAAATACTAATAACATGCAATAAACCAAAAATGAAGAACGTCCTATCTTTTCTTTATATAATCGGTAAAGTAAACAGATTTCATTTAGAAACAGCAGAATAATAATGGCATGTTTTAATTACACTTAACACTGGAGTCTTGGCATTTCTAAGTGTTATAAATATCAAGCTTTCACAAATCAGTAGGTTTGTTTTACTATTACCCCTTTTAGTGGAAATCAGTTTATAGATCTTGAAAAGACTCAAAAGAGATGCGCTTCCCGAGATTCATACTCGGGGCCTCCAGACTGGCCCTGTTGTCAGCAGCAAAGTATTATCTCTTTGAACTATCTTGACTGCTATTAGGGTGCATAAAAGGAAGTCAGTTTGATTGTATGAGTCCTATGAACGGAATGAACTCTATCGCTTTCTAATATCAGGTTGCTAGCTAGGTTGTTACTTTTGGATTTTGTCACGCAATAGTAAAATATTGAAAAGCAATTATATAATGCATTTAATTGCGCCCTTCCTCTCTCACTTCAGAAATATATAACGTTGACAATGACCTTAAAGACATGTGAAAATGGTATGCATTACAATTTCCAGATATTTTGCTCTGTGTTATTTTAAATTGACTCCAGAACAGAATGTTCAAGATAACTGTCAATTTGAAATATTCTCACATAAAGCCTCATTATCTTTTATTCAAAGTGACTGTAAATACAACTAACGCGAGTACCTTCCTTCAAATCAAAAACGCGTCAGTCACTTTTTGGCATGCACTTCTCGCACCTTTCCGTGTTCATTTGGTCCCCATTTTTTCAAACAATTCCATCAGCATTTACTGCACGATATTTCTCCCTCATATCAACGCTGTAACATGATGAGGGTTGTCAAGTCGGACATATGTTCTATTTGTAATGCCTTGGAGAAATAACTGAAAGCACACTTGTGGAAAATAATTGGAAATTCACAAGGTTAAACTATTATGTTCTATTGTAGGGTACTTTGCTAAGGGAGAACGGCCTTTTTTCTCTCTTTCTGAAATGAAAAATAAAGCAGCTCGAACTTGTGTTTAAGGAGACCCGCTATCCGTTCTGCAGTACAGACCTCCAACAGAGACATAATACATCTAATTTATCAACGTCAGCTACTGTGCTAATCTATCCAGCTACTGTCAAAACTCGGGAAGCTCCAATCAGTTTGTTGTACCGTGCAGTGCACTAAGACAGATGTACAAATGAAAAAAATCTGCCCCAAAACAATGCGATGGAATGAATTTATGATCTTATAACCCACAGGTAATGAGCTTTTGAGAAGTATGAAGTATACAATGGCTGCCATTTGGTTTCCCTCGGTCAGCATGTTGTCTCCCTTACTAGAGTATAGAATATCCAAAATATTCTTTACTATATTTCAAACGAATCGGGGAGTGCACCTGACTGATCTTACAAACCAACATCTAATGAAACAGAAATTATTGTACATTAAGTCAAGTGCATCGTTGTGAGTTTTCTTTCAATACTTTAACTCACAAACACTGTATTTTAAAGCTTCGTGTGTAACTGTGGTGGGTACAATGGCAAGGATTCGCTTGTTGAGCAAGGAATACAATAGCTCTGACATATAGCAAAACTGTGATATTAAACTGCGGTTCTTGGTTCACAAACATCACAAAACAATGATGCAAATTTTTAAATAAGGGCCAGGAATGATTTATTGAAAACTTTTGGCACAGAGTTTACCACATAAATGTTCTAGCTATTAAACACTGCTAGCGCAGAAGTTTTAATGAAATTTACTAATCAATATTCATGTAATTTGAGTGTTGAATGTGTGTAGAAAATGTAATAATCTAGAGAAAAATAATGCACATATTTGAAAGGATGACCACGCGAGTGGCTGCCACTGCTCACAAAAGTGTACTTATTAATGGCTTATTAAAATGAAATGTGATCATATGTTTGATTAATGTAGTAATATTTCATATTAAGGGTTGTGGATTATGTATTAGCTTTATTAATTGAAAGCCTTAACTTAGCATAGGTCTTGACCTAGTTGCACAGCCTCATACAATGTCTGCCTAGAGAATTAAATTGTGATTTTCCACTGTGCTGACTTGATGTTCTGTAGCTAAAGTCTTTCCCATGAGAACTGTGTGCTAGAAGATGCTGTTCTTACAAATGCAACAATGTAACTGTAATGTGTGCAAGACTGACTTTCTCAGGAGAGAACAATGACCACACTGACTGGATTATAAGCTGCAACAATATTGTTACCTGACGAGCCGAATGGATGAGAACAGTATAAAAGGAGCCAATCATCTACATGTGAACCGTGTACTAGTAGAAATGTAGATGTGATATTTTAGTTTTATTGGGCAAAGTGAGAACATGCAATCCCTTGACCAATAGGGACTTGGGAAGTAGTTTTAGGAAATCTAGCTGCACGGAGAGAAGATAGCCATTTGCCCACTTTCTATCTTGCCCAAAGGCCACTTGCCCATTTTCTGTCTTGAGAAGTGATGTGCTTAACTTTACTGTTTAAGGACTTTGCCTTTTCCAAACTTTGATGCTGAATCCTGATGCCTCACTGAATGAACTGAGGTCTGGAAGACAAAGACTGTCACAGCTTGCTGATCCATACTGAGGATAGGTATAATGACTATGATATTGTGTCATATGTTTATTTGCCGTTGTTTATAAGTACCAACCATGCTATTTTGACAGAGCCATAGTTAGATGTTTTTCCAAATTTGTGTTGACTAAATTGTTTTGCATGAAATCCAACATGCTAATTCTAATCTGGTGGTAGTTAGGATCCTCACTAATGAAATTCAATACATGGAGTGACATGTAATGTCTTTTCTTTGTTGAATCTAAATGTATGTAATATGTTTGCACAGTTATTCTTGCTATTAATTTGCACTGGAACTTTGGAATGTGTAGTAGCTCAAGCCTTAATTAGATTGTGTTTCTTTCGTCACTTTGGACAGCCAGTGTTGTTTTTGTATGTTTATCATTTGATTTTGAGATTAACTTATGTGACATTAGCTTTGTCAATATAGGGAAATAAATATTCTAACTTTTACAATAACGTTGTGGTTATTCATAACTGAAAGGTCATGGTGTGTGACAATTACTGACTCCTATTGATTACAAATGTTATTTATTAGTATTGATAATTGATGTTAATAATTGACAATTGGTTATTGATCAGTGTTGGTGCTGGGCCTATGCAGTGGGAACATCTCAAGCATTAGTCAAAAGGTTCATCGACCTATTCGCGTGCCCTTGTAACTTATTAAGGTCTGACGCGCTAACAACACCATAATTGAACTCTCCAGTGGAGATTATCATTAAACAATTGTCCACTACCTACTTCATGGATCTCATACCAGTGGCTCATAGTTAGAGTGAAGAGCAGTTATCTTAATGTAAGTATTTTATGGACATTCATCACTTTATTTAGATTGTGCTGACAAATGCATGAGGGTGTTCGAAAACTACTTCTGAAGCTTTAGTACCTCTGTGATTTTGCACAATATAACTAAAATGTAAAGCCAATTTATGGACAGTGCAATGTAGCATCATAAAGAATTAAAGAAGAGAATCACACGATACTAGCTCCCTATCTCACTCATCTCACAATTGAGTATCCTAACACCGTGATGACTAAGCTGTGGGTTGAACATGTGCCTCCAGAAAGCAGAACAGCCTCAAAAGATTCCTTGTTGATATGTTTCAGCCCCATAAATGACCTATCAAAGAGTCCCAGGCTTTCAACAGAATTGTATCTTTATGTCCCCTATTAATATTGAGGTCTACTGTTCTTATTGTCAAGTCACAGTCTCCTATGTGAAACAATGAACATGCATGTAACATAAAATTATTTTAAGGCAGGCCTACTTGCCTTTCTCTTGGAAGGATGCATACTAATGCCTGCCCATTTGGTGTATATTAGCAACATCGATGGGTTGGTGGGGGCACACCCCACTCACTCAAAGGGTGCCGCCTCAGTGTACAATCTACTTAGGTCACCACATCACTAGTGCAGAGCAAGTATGACAACAGGGATTCTGATGTATTAAATTATATACAAGAGATGTAAATCAATAATATATTTAAATATAATACTTTGTAAAAAGAAAATGCAAATCTATTAAAAATACATTACCCTCTCTACCCCATAATAAAATAGCTATTCATCCAAAGATTACACTTTATAACTTTATGAAACAAATTTGTAAAGAAAATAATAAAAATTCAACTAGCTATCCTAAATGAAAAATATACAGTATTCATTAAAATATATATTTAATGAAACACTCCTCAATCATTCCTGAAACAAGCCCCACAACTAAAAAATAAATAAATTAACAGATACTTCTATTTTAATTTGTATAATAATGATTACATTATAAAAAATTACAATTATAAAAAATATAATATTTTAATTAACAATATGAACTATATTTTAAACACCAACATTACTGCAAACAAATCATAAACTTATCCTCAATAGCTAATATTTTGATATTTTTGTACTCTGGATATATTACCTTGATATTATGATTACAATAAATTCTAAAATCGATATTCGGTAGCCCATCCCATAACCCTTTGTTTCATCGTTACTCAAAGGGGCTTTGTTTGTTCTGATGCAATGGCAAAATACTGCAAGTTCCCTCTAATTATATTTAGGAGCATGTGGCTCATATAATGTTAGTTTGTGCACTTTCACCTTCCTCTACTCTGTGTGAAATCAGAAGTGGTAGCAAGCCACTACAAGAACAGTCTTTCTTTGTGGGCGAGCTACAAATTCTGAATGGTGTTTGGGGCTGTTGATCGATCCAGGTTAGTTTGAAAACCTGCCTTTTGTTCATTGCACAGTTTTGGGCCTTATTATCAGTAAATGTGCCATCTCTAGCTGCAAATTTTAGACTCCCTTTTTTGGCAAAGTACCATGGATCTTGAAATGTTTAGAATAAATATGTTAACTGAATACTCAATTGTTCAGGAGTGCATGTACATGCTCATCCGTTCTCTTGAAAGAGTCACTACTTGAATGGAAATAGTGAATTATATCTCACTGCTCAGGGATGTTTGGAGAATGGAGACCCATTTAAATGCATTTGGAAGGCCTAACTACAACCTTTGCTGAAGCATGTTTTAAACAACAGCAGAATGTGAAAAAGGAAATCACATCAACATTATTTTTTACTGCTGTTTGTTGATTTTTTATAATATAGCCCAAACCGCCATGAACCATGTCATAATCAAACAAAATTAGTCAAACATGTAATCTGCCACTAAGCCCTCCTCCCTTTGTGGGTCTTTCAGTACCCTCAAGTATTCTAGCATTATCCTTGGGGGTTTTTGTTTATTAGTCCCACATTCTACTTCTTTCTCATCTCCCAACTTGTGGTGACAACAAGACATACATTCATCAAACAGACATAATGCCCTTAACTTCGAAGGGATTGTCAGATCTCCCTTCAGCCCCTCCATATGCGAGAGCACTGGGTGCCATAGCAGCAAAAAAAACAGCCCTATCTTTGACAAGATGGTTGTTCAGACTTTCCATGCCCATGGCTACCTAGATTTTCCAGAACCCAGCACCAGATGTGCCACTTTGGGCTCACCTTTTGTTTCTAACATCTAGCAATTGTCATTGGAGCTATGAGGAGTAGTTGGTAGGTCAGTCTTCAGTTACCCAGTAATGGCCCTCCTATGCCAATGGCCTCATGCCCAGAACCGTCACATCCAGATCATCATGTATAGAGAGGCCTCTTATATCTTTTATAGCCACCAGGACTTCCTCCCAGGACCCTTGTATTCTTGGGCATTCCCATAATATACGTAGTGGTGTGCCCACCTGCCTCCCCTTCCTCCAACATTTGTTCATAGTGATGTGTGAAAAGATCCTATTAGGTTTCTCCAGCATTAAATACATCCACTTATTATTTTAAAGGCCGATTCCCTGTGTCATGCTAATCAGTTAGACTTGTATATGTCCCTCCAAGGTATCTCCCACCTCTTGGTTTGGGTCTTGTATCAAATATAGAAAGGAGAACATTTTTGGAAATTAGAGATATTTAAGTTGCCAAAAGGGGGTCAAGACAGTTGTCAGTAAATTGTGTCTGAAAAAGAACTGTCTGTCAGTATCTGGGCTCGAGGTCCCTAATAATCTGCTAGAACCATCCATATGAATGCATTGACCAAGCCAAATCATTGCAATACCACCTTCATGAATCACAATGCAGTCCTATGAAAGGCATTGTTGTTGAGTGCCAAAAGAGCCCCTTGTAAGCATTTTTGTTTTGTTTTTTCAACGAGGTGGGCTATGCATCAGATTTTGTCAAAAGTTTATCTTCCAGAGATAAACTCATATTATAACATTGGAATGCGGGGAGCTCTTTTAGAGGCAATGGCGTGCCCCGGGCACAGGAGAATAGGACCAAAAGCACACCTACGTCCCCAAGCACCCCACATCTGCTACCTACCTGTTTGTTGTTCTCGACTGACTTTCCAGCTAGAACCTGCAGCCTGTTTGTCAGGGTCAATATCCCATAGGAAATCATTGGGCACCTTATGCCTTACTGCACATCTGCACCCGGCCATCCCAGTGCTGCCTGGTGTGATCTGCCGGTGTGGTTCTGATCAGTGTCTTACCTTAACCCCCTGAGATTGCCTTTGTAAGTCGTTGTTAACCCTGTGTTTGCTAAATATTGTTTTTCCTCCACAGTTTAACATTGAGTGAACTCTGAAAATGGAACCGTCTATTTTTGAAACTGCAAAGTATTTATGCCTAAAAGTCTGCTTATCTGAGTATGTAGTTCTTGGGTTCAAAAATATATATATAAAAAGAATTGTTATTTTTCTAAATGGGTCTTGGATTTATTCTTTGAGTGTGTGTCTCATTCTTCTGTCAGCATCCATTGCTCCCCTGCCGCACAGCTCCACTTGGTAGCTGTTGCTCCTCTGTGTTCCAGATCTTGAGTTCGAGGCCCTCCTCCACTGACAGGCTCCCACCTGTGTCTTATCTCTGGTGGTCCATTGGTGATTCTGTCTCTGCTTTCCTGTCCCTTCTCATCTCTTGTTCAGCTTCTCGAGTCCTTTTAATTTTCTATATTTCTTCAGTATTTCTCTTTTCCCATTATTCTGTACCTCTTCCTTCCGTCCCTTGCCACCACTGTGGCCCTGAGGCCCTTCCAGCTCCGCTTCCCACCTCCCAGCTGACCAGCCCCTCCCACCTCCCTACCACTACCTAATGACAGCCCCTGCACTTTGCACAGCAGATGTGCGGAAGGTGTGCCAAGGGCAAGCCTGTCTAGGCCCATCTGCTCCTGGACCACGCCCAGCACCACAGACCCTGGTCCCCAAGCCTCTCACCTCTACAACACCAGCATCCTCCATGCCCTCAACACTGGTCAATCCACCATTTGCCACCTCATGTCACAGAATGATACCCAAGGTCCACTCACCTGCCACAACTGCACCTTCTCCTGCCTCCACACACCAGACCCACCAAATGCAAGGCCCCCAAAAACTGGACCCGACCATGTGAGCAGCATCCTAGTCAACACTCGCTCCCTCAACAAACACGCTGTGGAGATCTGGTACCTGCTCAACTCCATCTCCCCTAATGTCACCTTCTTTAGGGAAACCTGGATGAACCCCACCTCAGCCCCGGACCTCGCCACTGCCATCCCCGATGGCTACAAAATTATCCACAAGGACCGCACCAACCAACCGGGAGGAGGCATCACCATAGTTCACAAAAACACCTCCGCCTCCCAACTAGTTCCTACAACCAATCAGTCCACTTGGAGCATCTCCCCTCTCTGCAAATTCATAGCCTACTTCATTGCACACCACGTTCTCCCCACAAGAACTACATCCTCCTCGGGCACCTCATTTTCCACCTGGACAACCTCAGCGACCATAACACATCATCCCTACTAGAGAACCTCACCACCATCAAACTTAAACAACTGGTCACCTCCCCAACCCACTTAACAGGACATATGCTCAACCCCATCTTCTCCTCTAGCACCAATATCTCCTTCACCCACACCTCCAAACTACATTGGACCCACCACTGCTGCAGCCACTTCTCCTTTACCAAACCCATCGAACACCACCTTGCCGACCAGGACTACCCACGCATAGGCTGGAACAAGGTTTACGAAGACAAACTCACCACCACCCTCCATGAAACACCATCACTGACCTCCATGGATGCCATCACACAAGCACTCAGGGGCATATTTATACTCTGTTTGCGCCGGAATTGCGTCATTTTTTTTTACGCAATTCTGATGCAAAACTAACTCCATATTTATACTTTGGCGTTAGACGCGTCTAGCGCCAAAGTCTATGGAGTTTGCGTCATTTTTTAGCGTGGACACCTACTTTGCGTTAATGATATGCAAGGTAGGCGTTCCCGTCTAAAAAATTGACTCCGAGGCATGTGCGCCGTATTTACACTCCCGGGCAAAATTCACGCCCGGGAGTGGGCGGGTCAAAAAAAATTACGTACGGCCGGTTTTGCGCCGTTTTTTAGCGCCTGGTCAGGGCAGGCGTTAAGGGACCTGTGGGCTCGGAAGGAGCCCAGAGGTGCCCTCCCATGCCCCCAGGGACACCCCCTGTCACCCTTGCCCACCCCAGGAGGACACCCAAGGCTGGAGGGACCCATCCCAGGGACATTAAGGTAAGTTCCGGTAAGTATTTTTTTATTTTTTTTGTGGCATAGGGGGGCCTGATTTGTGCCCCCCTACATGCCACTATGCCCAATGACCATGCCCAGGGGACAGAAGTCCCCTGGGCATGGCCATTGGGCAAGGGGGCATGACTCCTGTCTTTGCTAAGACAGGAGTAATTTCTATTGGGGTTGAGAGTCGAAAAAAATGGCGCAAATCGTGTTGAGGCGGAAAATTTGCCTCAGCCTCACTTGACAGATTTTTTGGCGCCCAAGCTCCATATCCCCCTACGCCGGCGCTGCCTGGTGTACGTAGTTTTTTTTCACGCACACCAGGCAGCGCCGGCGGCTAACGTCATTGATTAAATACGGCGCCCGCATGGCGCTTCAGAATGGCGTTAGCTGGCGCTCATTTTTTTTACGGAAAACTGCGTTAGTGCAGTTTTGCGTCAAAAAGTATAAATATGGCCCTCAACCTCTAAATATGGATCTCCGACTGCTTCAACACACTGGCTTCCCTCAAAAAACCCTGTGGAAAACAGCCCTCTGAGAAAGCCAGCTGGTTCTCCCCCACCCTCCAAGAGTCCAATCCCATCTGCAGACGGCTCAAGAGAAGATGGAGGAGCAGCAAGACCCCGTCTGATCACACATCCTTCAAAACCGCCATCACCACACATCACCACCTCATCAGAGAAAACTGCCATAGAGGAACATATCAATGCCAATGCACACAACAGCAAACAACTGTTCACAGTGATCAAATAATTTACCAGACCCAGCATGGATAGCACAGGCATCCCTGTCCCAAGACTTCTGCAACAATCTCACCAGCGTCTTCCACTAAAAGATCATGGACAACCCAGGACCCACCCACAACCATGGCACCAAAATGCTCCAGTTCTCAGCTGACCCTGCTCAAGTGGACCACCTTCACCGCTGACAACACCCTAAAAATCATGAAAAACATCCACTCCGGACACCCTCACACCCCTGCCCCACAACATCTTCAACCGAGACAGCGCCACTATTGCCCCAAACTCTACTGCACCATCAACTGCTCCATCAAGTCCGCCACCTTCCCTGAACACTGGAAACATGCAGAAATCAACCCCCTGCTGAAATAACTCTCTGCTGACCCAAATGACCTAAAAAATTACAGACCCATCTCACTGCTCCCCTTTCCAGTCAAAGTCATGGAGAAGGCAATCAATGCTCAACTCACCGAAATTCATCGAAACTAACTACACCCTGGACCCCTCCCAATCAGTCTTCAGAAGAAACCACATCACCAAGACTGCACTCCTCACCGCAACAGACAACATTCGCACAATCCTCGATAGAGGCAAAACCTCAGCCCTCATCCATCTGGACCTCTCTGCCACCTTGGACACTGTCTCCCACCACACCCTCTGCGCAAGATTTCATAACTCCGGCATCCACAGCAAAGCCTTAGAGTGTATCCTCTCCTTTCTCACTGGCCAAACCCAGAGAGTCAAACTCCCACAGTTCTCCTCAGAACCTATAGAGATCAGCTGCAGAGTTCCTCAGGACTCCTCTCTGAGTCCCACCCTCTTGAACATCTATTTGGCCCCACTTGCAGACATCGTTAGAAACCGCAGACTCAACTTTGTCTCCTATGCTGACAACACCCAGCTGATTCTCTCCCTCAGCAACAAACCTACAGCTGCTAAGAGCAACTTTCACAATGGGATGAAGGCAGATACCATCTGGATGAAGGACCGCTGCCTCAAACTGAACTCTGATAAAACTGAAGTCCTCATCCTGGGCACCACCCCCTTTGCATGGGAAGACTCCTGGTGGCCTGCAGTGCTCGGAACCCCCCCCCACATCCACCAACCATGGACACAACCATGGCATCATCCTCAACTCCTCGCTCTCAATGAACCGCCAAATCAATGCAGTCTCATCGTCCTGCTTCCACACGCTCTACCTGCTTCAGAAGATTTTCAAGTGGATCCCAACTGAGTCCAGGAGATTGGTCCCCCAAGGCACTTGTCAGCAGCAAGCTCGACTACAGCAATGAAGTCTGTGCCAGCACCACCCAAAAACTTCAAAAGAAATTGCAAAGAATCCAAATCGTCCAAGCCAGATTTAATCTGAACATCCCCTCCTGCAGCCATATTCCCAGACACCTGAGAAACCTTCACTGGCTCCCTATCAACAAAAGAAAGACCTACAAGCTCCTCACACACACCAACAAGGCCCTCCACAACAGTGGACCTACATACCTCAAACACCACTTCTTCTTCTACACACCCACCAGATATCTTTTCTCTGCCCATGTGGCCCTGGCTGCAATCCCAAGGATCCTCAAGACCTCAGCCGGAGGAAGATCTTTTTCCTACCTCGCTGCGCAAAACTGGAACTCTCTAGCACGACATCTCAGGCAATCACCATCACTGCCTCAATTCAGGAAGGACCTTGAGACCTGACTCTTCAACTGAACTGCCCTACCCCCACCCACCCCCGCCATGTTGAGACCCTAACTGGTGATTAGCTGCACTCTACAAGAACCATTGATTGATCATTTATTGCCTTGTGAGAACAACACATGCTTAACACTACCCTCTGATTAGCACAACTGCTTGCCCACACTACCACAAATAAAGCATTAGTCCTATTTACATTTGCATTAAAATACCATTTGGGCATCCACTGGACTTTCTGCAGAGTGTACTTCATTTTAGTGCATTATATAGTGAGCCAGTTTCTTACACCAGCTGATCAACATCCTTGTTCAGTGACATGATGGTTTCGGTGACACTTCTCCTCATAGTTTGTGGCTCTTGGCTGAGGTCAACTTTTGACTCTTCCCTTAATTCTCAGAGACATGCTGTAAGATAATTTTTTGTGGGAACATTGTCATCTCTTTTTAAAGTCAATGCTGCTGTTGATTTTTCCCTGTGGTGGTGATGTTCTTCCAGATTAGTTTACTTAGGCGTCAAGAAGA
Source organism: Pleurodeles waltl (assembly GCF_031143425.1). NCBI lineage: Eukaryota > Metazoa > Chordata > Amphibia > Caudata > Salamandridae > Pleurodeles > Pleurodeles waltl. Next base: position 867,574,546 of record NC_090442.1, on the reverse strand, counting down.
ATTCAATTCTTTTACCTATGGGGTTCTGGAGTTTCTGAGGCATTCAGGTAGATTACAGTAGTAACCATGCGTGCCGAGCCCTACACTAGTGTTGTCACCTTCTGGCTTCTCCTTTTTGGGCCATGTCTCATATCATCATTCTATGAATCCTAAATAATGTGTCAGATGTGCAGCATTAATGGTGGTGGTTGATCCAACTTTCCAAGAGCTTCTGTGAAAGGAAGAGCTTTATTATGGAAATCTATTTTTTGTTTGGAATTATTTCTGATTGTTGGTTTTGCCTGGAGAGAGTAAGGTCACGCCGTGGTGCACTCAAAATTATATGAAGATTCTTAGGTTTCTCAGTTTCTCAGTTCTGTGTAGTAGAGGCCCAGTGTACTGACCCACTCCTTCAATTGGTGCACTTATTATAGGTCATGTCACAAATCAAGTCTCAGTGTTCTTTTGTGAGGCTATTGCTTCTAAAGTTGGTTGGTCATGGTTGGTTCCTCCTCTGTAGACTTCAAACAATGGACAGCATGTGATGGCAGTCTCAGAGCTCGAACTGTGGACTATCCTTGCTTCCCCTACTATACACAGCTGCAATATCTTCCCTTATCTTGTGGAAGCCATAGAGCCAGTGTCCGTGGCTCAACAGAACCCATCACTCCTTCATAATGCAGCCTAGGTTGCCCATCGATGCATTTGGTGTGTCAGATGGTGTCCAAAGCCCAATCGGTAAGTACTGCAGGTCCCTGACGCATAATGTTCTTCCAGCCCAGTGTGTGATTTAGGCCTGTCTTTTGTTAACTTCCCTTTTTCAGGGTTCAGTTGGAAGTAGCCAGTAACTATTTCAAGGGTGTTTGCCCCACAGTATCACTGACTCAAGACAGAAAATTGTGCTCCTTATGAACACTACGATTTTGTGGGGTGTGAGAGGCTGTTCTCTCCACCCACCCAGTTCCCTCTGCATCATTGTATGAGCCTAACTTGGCCCTTAGATGTCCCTCACCCAAATTTAACACCCATTGAGCATCATATAAAGGACAGTCCAAACAGGCAGTAACAGGATGCTCCCAGACTGCATGTGTTGTGTTTGGTCATTGGCACTGCCCCATCAACATTATTTTTAAGCAGATGTATGTTTAACAACCTCTTAGAGAAATGGCTGCTTCTCCTATTGAAATCAAGACATGTGGTACAAGGAGCAAACAGGTTGCGAAAGGAATAAGAAGTGGCACACTGTTAACTCCCTGATCAAAAAAATGGAAAACACAGTGCACATTGTAGACTTTGTCAATCTTTCCTTCCTGGCAAAGAAGGGTCTCTTATTATAGACCCTGAAGTTGGGTGGGCTCTTATTGTAAGGACAAAATGGATGGCACCATCACACCCAATCTCTTATATCTACTGCATTGCCATTGCCTGTCCTTTTTTCTTTAACTGGCAAACACTCTCATTCTACTCACCAGGTTTATAGTGGTATCTTTAGTTAAGCAGTTGCCAGCAAAACAATGTCATCACAACACCAGTATCAACCTTGCACTCTGACTTTCATTTCTATCATTGGCCTGTCATTATTAATCTCATTATTCACATGTCACCCACTGACGAAATTTCTCAGTGGACCTCTGTGTTGTCAGTGTCAGCCTCTCCTACTTGAATACCACTTTTGAATAGCTTTAGTGTTCTGATCCTCTTTATTGCTGATATTCTACACCCATATGTGGTGCCTCAGTCATTTGTTATGTACGGAAACCCCCATTTGGCTCACTAAGGTTGCATGTATTGCCCTTACCATGTGAAATCAATCCCACTCACCTTTAGGAAGCACTACATCTAGGTCAGAGGGAACACTTTTTTTTTTTTTACTTTTAATCTCTCTGGCGAAACAATGGGCCTTGATAAAAAAAAGTTAAACGTATTGGTGAAGATTTAGATTTCCAGCTAAGGAATGTTTGCCTTTTTTTAAAATTCACAAACAGTCCTAGAAATACCCTGTTAAAAGCTCTGGTTGCTGCAGGTCCCCGGCGTTTTTCTAGGAATGCCTGTTATTTCCCAAAGGCTTATACTTTCCTGTGTGGAGCTTTCCATAGCAAAGAACTCCACACAGAGATTAAACCATCTTTCCCTGTGGAGAAGAGCATGTCCTAAGTAACTAGCAGGGTCATGTGTTTACCCATTCCCCTTTCTATCCTGAAAGGAGAGTTGTTGGTTGTGGGATTTGGTCCTCTTTGTAGTGTCACCACCAACCTTTTGCCGTCACCTCTCCTGTCTTCTGAACCCATTTGTGTTGGTTTTTGGGACTCTGTGCACCTTACCACTGCTAACCAGTGCTACAGTGCTCACATTGAAATATGGTAAAATTGGCTTACACCTCATTTGGCAGTGTCTCTGGCAAGGACTCGGGCAAAGACTAGTGTCAGGGTATACAATGTAATAGAATATTGTGTACAGAGCTGCCCAAGGTAGCCCAGGGAATCAGAGGAGAAAAGGGATCCAAAGGGGAAGCACTGCACAAAGGAACACAATGGATGAATCTCACAAAGCCCAGGCACTCAAGGGGCAATATGGAATTCAAACTATCTCCCAGGATGGACTGCAAGACATATGTAACAACATTAACTATAAAGGGAATGTTGGGTAAAGCACTTGGGACCTCCACACGGTAAGACTGAAGCTCAGTAAGTTCCTAGCCTATAATTGCTGTTACCGTTCCTGACTATATATACCCACATATAGGATATACATTCAGAGGCAGGGTGTGTGGAATTAATACCGATGGTGATGTTATAAAAGTAACTCAAAGACAGTACTTACAGTGGACAAGAAAGACCATCTAGGTTGTCAGCTGTGCCCCTCGGATCCTGGCAATCAAACAGGAACATGCATGGTGGTAACATCAAGGGTGCAGAACTAAATACACAGCAATAATAGCCAAGGAGCTAGCAAGGCAGAGTATCTAACAGGAAAGAAGGGAAAACAATGGGCAGCAGAAAGAAAGAAAGAAACTACGTAAGGAAACTGGGAGCTAGGACAGCAGGAACATGCAGATAGCAAACTAGAAACTGGAACAAAAATAAATGGGAAGAAAGGCAGGGACAGAGGAATGGGTGAATATAGAAGGAGACAGAGTTGATGGTGCACTAAAATAGTGGTAGCTCAGAAATCAAGACATTAAGTGAGTACTAGAGGCAGTGCTAGTGGAACAAGAAAGTAGCCACAGCCCAGGAATCAAAGAGCAAGGATTTGCTAAAGCTCAGGAATCAAGTTAGCACTACGAGCTGTGGTAGTTCAAAGAACAATTTATTAGTTATGGCTCAGGAAACAAAGATTTACTGTAGCTGAGGAACTCTGGAAACAATGATTGCAAAAGCACTGGAATCAAGGGTTCAGTCTAATAGGAACACAGCTACAATGGCCAACGCTGGGGTAAAAGGAAAAGGATTACACATGTACTTTTAAGTTTAGCATCTACTGGTAGTGAAAAACTCCTAAATTCAGTTTTCACTACTCTCCCATAGGATAATATTGGATTTGCTTTCTACATGTAATAAGTGCTAACGTTTGATTTGTAACTAGTAGAAATATTATGTTTGGACTCAAGTGAATTGTAATTTAAAATACTCTTTAATCGTAAAGTATGATTTTAGATTACAATTTTGAAAATACCACTTTTCAAAAGCTGGCATGAAGGTTTCTGAAGCATTCTATAATCTTCCAGCCACCAGGGCCTGTTAATTGTTCTGCCATTAGGAATGATGTGTTTTGTTCCGAGATAGTGACAATAAGACACAGATGTTGACAGGAACATGGGAGGGGTGGGACTGTTCCCTACCCCATTTACATTTCAGAACAGCTGTCAGACCTTACTCACAAATAATTTAAGACCAGACTTTACTTACTCCAGACATCCTGGGACCTGGGCAGGAGGAAGAAAATTCCATTACAGTCTGTGGGGGAACTCCAAAAGTTTCTTCCACTTCAAAGCCAGCACTGGGTAAAACAGGTGGACCCTCAGACCAACTTTTTAGTACACTCCTGTAACTTCAGAATACTACAAAAGGACTGCCTTGTACTCCAGAAGACGGTCCTGCTGCTTGAGGCCTGCCTTGTTTTTGGTAGTTCAGGCTGGCCTGTTCCCATTGGAGCAGGGACAAGACTGATTTGCATGTGTGTGCCCAGACATCGGTCCTGTGCAAACTATGTTGCTGGAACCAAACTATACCTGGGTGATAAGCCCTAACTACAGTGAAACTGGTCCTAAGTTGTTTGTGTTCTGATTCAGGGAAGACCTGTCTTAGTAATTTGAAATAGACTGTTCCGATTTAAGTAGGGTCAAGAAAGATTTGCATTTGATGTGCAAAAAAAGAGTGACTGGGATGCGATCCAGAGTAATAATCAGTGACAGAGATTAATTCAAGCATTCCATCAATCAATTTGTTTGTATACTTTAGTGTCTCACCCTAAGTGGGCCGGTTATGCCCAAACGTTGGTCTCCTGCACACTGTCACTGGAACTAAGCTATACCTGGCTGATGAGCCCTAACTAGTGCAAAACCAGCCCTGGGTTGCTTGTGTTCCAGTTCGGGGCGGAAGTGACTAGGCAGTTAAGACTATACTGTTCTTATTTAAGCAGTTTCAAGTCTGGTTTGCATATTGCTGGGTAACTACAAACTGAGGTGGCATGGTGTGCAAAATAAAAGTGGACTGAGTATTGACCAGTGTCTAGGATTAATTCAAACATTCCATTCATCACATTTTTGTTTACTTTAGTGTGTCACTCTAAGGGAGACGGGTACACCCAGTCATGGGTCCCATGCACACTGCCACTGGAACCACGCTGTACCTGGCTAATGTGGACTTCCAACTGCAGAGGCTTGCCTTGTTCTTCAGAGGCTGCCCTGCTGCTTGAGGCCTTCTTTGTTCTCTAGACGACAGCCCTCCTGCTTGTCAATGGAACAAAGCTATACCTGGCTGATGAGCCCTAACTCAGTGAAACTGATCTTGGATTGCTTGTATTCCTGTTCAGAGAGGAACAGGCTTCACAGTTAAGGCTGAACTGTTCCCATTTGAGCAGCGTCAAGACTGATTTGCACATAACTGGGTCCAAACTGAGTTGGCATGGTGTGAAAAATAATGATTAACTGGGATGCAGCCACCACTAATTACCAGTGACTGAGATTAATTAAAGCATGCCATCCATCCCATTTTTATACACCTGCTTGAGGTATGTCTTGCTGCTTGAAGGGGAGACAGCCATCTTCTTGAACCGAGGACTTCCAAAATGAATCCAAGGATCAGCTGACTGGCCTCCTCTTCTGAGGTGCAGGACCAGAACAAGCTCCAGAGGCCTCCCTGCAATTGCCAAATAGACCTGCTGCACTGGACCTGCCTCGACCTGCTTGGACCTGCAACTAGACCTGCCTGAGCCTTGCTGACCTCTGCTGAAGTGAGTTCCTGATCCCTAAGAGGTGCCCAGCAAAGCCTAACCACACAGCTGAAAGCTTCATCTGAAACAATCGAGAGCGATGCGAAGCCCAGCAACACCTCACTGCAAAGCTGAAAACGTCATTGTAGCTGATATCGAGCAACTCAAAGCTCTGCAAAGCCTCATGACAGAGCTTTATTGTAACCAATGCCGGATGACACAAAGCCTTGTAAAGAAATGTCGCAAAGACCGTGCACCCAAGACATAAGGCACAACCCTTAGCAGGCCAAACTCGGTCCTGAGTATGGCCTCCACATCATTGTGGTCAGTCTGAACTTGTGACTTTGCTCTGGTCCAATGAGACCAGATACAGTTAGTGCTTTACAACTTTTTGCTGCACCTTTACTGAATCTTCAAATATTCAGTATCTCCATTTCAACTGATTTGATTTTTGTAATTTTGGTCTCAAAGTATTTATTAAAACGTAATCTATTTTTCTACTTTGCTATGGGATTTTTATTGTGTTCAGTTCTCACTTTATTGCTGTTGGTGTGCTGCCTAGATACTTTACACATTGCTTCTAAGTTAAGCCCTACAGCTTTTATACAAATCTACCAGAGGGTTAAACATGGGTTAATTTAGTGACTTTTGTGGTTCACCCTGACAAGGATTGTTGTTGTTGCTAAAGAAGGGTTTTCACCCTGCTCAACTAATAACACAATTTCTCACATTAGAAATGTGCCCTCTCTGCAGGATCACCCACAGTTATGCCTTCTGTAGCTGATTCCATTTTTATTGGCATTAGAGCTCTGTACACATTGACCCCCCTAACCAGAGGTAAGGCGATTGTGCTTTCCTTATTAAACATGGTAAACGGATATACCCCTGATTGATACGTTTAATTTACTTATATGTTCCTAGGTGCTACTGGTGCCCAGGGCCTGTTATTTAAATGCTACTTGTGGGCTGAAGCATCATTTGTGTCATCCACTGACGCAGTGTTGCAAAACATGTCTGAGGCCTGCCATTGCAGCCTGTAGTGCATTGTAAAATTGCCAAGTCAACCTAGCAAAATAAACCTTTTGTCAGACCTAAACCTTTCATTAACAAATTTAAAAATCATTCCCAAGATGCTCATAGGGCAGAGTCCATGGCATTTAGAAAGGTAGGACAAGTAGACTTAAGGTTTTAGAGGTCCTTGAGTGAAACAACTGCAACATGATTTTTCACTGTTGCAAGGGTGGCTCTCCCGTAAAAAACAATGGGTTAAATTATAGCACCTTGTAATGCAAAACTACAGTTTAGGACTAGCTAGAGAAACATTTTAAAGACTCTTTGGAATAAGAATTTAAAATCCAACCTAATGGTCAAGTTGGGCTTTACATTATTAGTTTGAAAAATTAGGTTTTTTGAAAGTTGGCATTTTTGTGCCTGTGCCATTCTGCCTGCTTCCAAGGTCACTGCTTGCTTTGTAACATCACAAAACAAAATAAAATGATAGAGGGAGAGTTGAAACTTTTCAAACACTCACCCCTAGTCATAGATCTGGGTTTAGTCCATCATTATTTTGCTTGCCACGTCACCCCAGTTTGGACCCAGCCATATGCAAATCAGTCTTGACCCTGTTCTCCATGGGAACAGTCCAGCCCAAACTGCTAGGTTAGGTCCTCCCTGGACAGGAAACAAGCATCCTGGGACTGGTTACAGGGTATCACCCTTCATCAGCCAGGCTAGCTTGAATCCAGTGGTGCAGCGAGCAAGGGACCCACGTCTGGGCATACCCCAGCCACTTAGGGCACACAAAGCAACATCACAAAACAAAATAAGATGATGGACGGAGTGTTGAAACTTTTCAAACATTCACCCCCAGTCATAGATCTGGGTTTAATCCATTGTTAGTTTGCTCGCCACATCACCCCAGGAGGGAGGACCTGACTTGGCAGTTCAGGCTGGACTGTTCCCATGGGGAACAGGGTCAAGACTGATTTGCATATGGCTGGTTCCAAACTGGGGTGGCATGGTGAGCAAAAGAACAATGGCTTAAACCCAGGTCTGTGACTGGGGGTGAGTGTTTGAAAAGTTTCAACACTCCGTCCATCATCCTTTTGTGTTGCCACTGCTTGCTTTGTGCCATTATTTGAAACCTGGGTCAGTCCAGACGTTTGAGGACCTGTGGACCCATTTCCATGGTTAAACACCACAGAATGGGTCCACAGGTGCCCTCCTCAAGCCCCAGGAACACCTCCACCCACACCAGAGGGACACTGGAGGATGGGGGACCCCATCCCAGGTAAGTAGGGTAAGTATAGGTAAGTCTTTTTTTTAATTAAAGTGCCATTGGGACCCAACTTGGGGCCCCCTGCATGGCACAGAGTGCAATGGCCATGCCCAGGGTCCCCTGTGCTGGCCATTGGGGTGGTGGGCATGACTCCTGTCTTTTCCAAGCCAAGAGTCATGTGGTATGAATGGTTTAGCGTCAGAAACTGATGCTAAGCTGGTTAGAGGCATTTTTTTTGCCTCTTACCAGCCTAACGAACTTTTTGGGTGTAAAACCCTCTTCTCCCATACCACCACCCTCACCCAGCTAACGTCATTCTTTTTTTACGCTAGCCCACCCTTTGCAGCGGCTTGCGCCATTCCATTATTATGGCACCTGGCTGGCACTCAGGAATGGGGCAAGCCGGTGCTAAACTGTTTGGTGCAGAACTGCGTTAGTGCAGTTTTGCATAAAAAAGTATAAATATGCCCCTAAAGGTGGCTGTTTAAGATGGCATGGTGAAGTTGATCAGTATTAATTATTAAAAGAAACAACAACATATCTGGGCAGAGAACAATTAATCAAAACAAAGTCAAAGAGCTAGTGGCAGAGTCAACGGAGCAAGAATGCAGAGACAGTGTTCATTAAAGAACAAGTTAAGTGATCTGCTTTTCCTTTAGTACAGACTTTATTACCAGTGCTGCCCACAAATCAGATCAACTTATTGAATGGAACACTTTTATAAAGCTATCAATTGTGCTGAAGAGCATTGAACTGTTTAGCTTGGGGGAGGCATCTTACAAGGTCCCTCTGTCACACTGCATGCCTACACTTAATTGGGAGATGGGCCAGTGAAATAACTCATACTTCATGAGCTCTCTCCCACTTAGGTGGGTTACTTCATCACTGGGCTCCCTCCTCACCACAGTCAGGGCAAACTGACTGTGGTGCAGCGGCAGCAGGCACATGTGTCAAGAAGGGGTGAAGCTGGGGACAAGTGGGAAAACACATTTTAAAAAAAAAAGCAAACACTTACCTTTTCCCTTGCGCAGGCCATCCCTTGATCGCTCCTCAGCACAGGCTCCCCAGCAATCCTGACGCTGTGTACATGCTAAACATAGGATGAAAGAAGCATCAGGACTTGTCTGAGCGGCTGGGACTGTGTATACAGCCAGGTTGGAGAAACCTAAGTGCGGTCAAACACACATGTGCACTTAGGCCATTATTTATACTTTTTGGTGCAAAACTGCACTAAAGCAGTTTTACATCAAAAAGTTTAGCACCGGCTTGCACCATTTCTGTGCACCAGCCGGGCACCATATTTATGGAATGGTGCAAGCTGGTGCAAAGGGTAGGTTAGAGTAAAAAAAAAAAAGACTTTAGTCGGATGCGGCAGGCGGTATAGAAGAAGGGCGTTTAGCACCAAAAAATGACTTTAGGCAGGTTAGAGTAAAAAAAATGAATCTAACAAGATAAGCCTCATTTTATGGTGCTAAACCTACCATACTACATGACTCCTGCCTTAGAAAAGGCAGGAATCATTCCCACTACCCCAATGACCAGCACAGGGGAAAAGGGTCCCCTGGGCATGGCCATTGCACCCTGTGCCATGTATGGGGGCCCATTACAGGGCCCCCTATGGCACTTGAAAAATTAAATTGCAATACTTACCTATACTTATCTGTACTTACCTGGGAGGGGGTCCCCCATCCTCTACAGTTCCTCTGGCGTGGGTGGGGATGCCCCTGGGTCTTGGAGAGGACACCTGCAGGCTTATTCCATGGTGTTCCACCATGGAAATAGTCCCACAGGTCCCCTAACTCCTGCCCTGACCCAGAAGTTAAAAAACGGGGCAAAGCAAGCTGTGCACCATTTTTTGACCTCTCGTGCACCATTTTTCACGGGACTTTAATTATGGGGTTAAGGCCAAAGAGTCATTTTTTGCACAGGAACGCCTACCTTGCATCTCATTAAGGCAAGGTAGGTGTCTACTTCCAAAAAATGACTTTAACTCCATAACGTTGGTGCTAGACGGGTCTAGCACCAAAGTATAAATATGGAGTTTGTTTTGCACCGAATTAGATTAAACAATAATGCTAATTTGGTGCAAACAGAGTACAAATCTGCCCCTTAGTGCACTTTCCTCTCCTACCCCTCCCACCACACATGGCCCACCCCCATTCCTCCCTTTACACGCTGCTGACAAAGCCATCAGATGAAAAATGATGAAAAATAAAATGATAGCAAGCTATTGTTTTATTTTTCTTCTGCTGGCTCAGCCAGAGGGGCAACACCCCTACGTCACTGCGGACAAGCCGCCTCTGCTGTGGTTGACTTCAAATGAAAAAGGAGTTCCTTGAGGTATGAAGCACTGGTAGGCAAACATGGTATTGGGGGCAAAGTTATGGCCACACAGGGTTCCTGGCAGGGTGCCCCCTCGAAGGACACCCCCTGAGGCCATTGGTGGCAAGGTTATTCAACTTTAGGACAAAGACAATATCATTCAACGATCCAGGGTGTAGGGCCCATAGAAGGCAGAAAATAGATCAGTCATGATATTCCTGGACCACACAGCAGATGTATAAAGGCAACGCAAGTCCTTCTACTCAGTGAAACAGCAGCTCACACACCTCAAAATTAACTATGCCCTGTTGTACCCGGCAAAACTCAAGGTGATGGATGGTGACAAAGCTCTAGTCTTTCCTTCTTTGAGGGAGGCATAGAGTTAGCTGGAAACCAACAGGGAGACACCAGCCTCAGACTCTGAGATGTGGTAGAGGGATGGGTGGGAAAGAGGAACATACGTTGCTCTACCAGGAAACTCCATAACACACCAACAAGGGAACAAGTAACAATAGAAAGAGTCCTGGTTATAGCCAAGATTGAAAGGAATGGGTCCTTGGGAACATAGGCTCCAGACTCGGATCTGGAAACAACAGACTCAAAACCAATTCTTGCTGGAAGACATTCCAGAGAAACTGCAGAACGGTCCACAAATCACCATGATGATGGCTCATCTACCAATATGGCTATCTCTACATCATATTCTTTGTTATACCTATTTGTAATAACAATCTGTTGTTCCATTGCAGATGTCAGACAGTGTAGGTGCTCATCCTTGACCTCGATTGATCGGGGTGGGGAGTTGATCTGTAAAAGGTGAGGGGACCACTTATTACCAGCACACACAGCTTAATGAATGTTGTGGAAGTTCCATACAGTTCAGAAGTAATGGAAGTTGTTTATAAAATCATTGTGTATTTTGGTTGACTGTGACACTCTCATGTCATGAACTGAGGTGAGGAATTTCTGGGGTTTGTTCTGGTTGTTTGTTTTTGTTTTCTTTGCATGTGCAGAGCTCCCTTCTATTCTTCCACAGCTTATGGTCCTGCCACAAGCAGCTTTATTGAGCCTCTTATGGTGTGTAAGCGGTGGGCAACGAGCCAAGCAGTTTAAACCTGAATGTGTTGTGAGGTAGTGGACAGTCATAATTGTATCATGGCTTCACAGACTAACCAATTACTTATGAGGAATGTAAGGAGCATGGATACACAGATATAAGAATCAAACATAGATGAGATGGCGTCATACACATTTTGTGTGTCTCCTAGAGATTCATTTGACATCTGGGGAACTCACTAAATTGAACAAATGGTGGTGTGGAGGGACTAGTACCATATATTTTGAGTATGCCAGGGGATTCTTGAAAGTGATGGCCCTAGTAGTTCAGGACACAATGCTGCACTGAGAGATCAACTCAAAGGGTCGTTATGTGATCTTGGGGATACTTTAAATGAAAAACGACTGAATCTGATAGGAATATACTCACACAACATTAGTCTGTTCTCGTTTCTTGCTTCTTTGACCCCAGTTCTTTTATGATCCATACTGTCATTGTCCATGTGGTGCAGGGATTTCAACTGAGTTCAGGGCCTGATGTGGAACAAGTCAACATCACAGATCCCAGTTGCTCAGTCTCTTGTTTTACTGGATTCTCAACATACATGTTGTTGATTTCTGGGGATTGATGCACCAAGAAACTAGGGAACATTCACATTACGTAGCAATTGATGCGCTACAAACTACACTAGATATCGCATATTTCTTTGTGGGTATGGTTTATTAATTTGTACATGCTGAATATCTGGTCCACACTCTTTCTGATCAAAATCCATCAATGGTCACCTTGTCATGAGGAAGCCCACGCTTAAAGGTACCTATATGGAGTCTGTCAACAATGGCATTTAGAGATGTATTATTTCATACACAATTAGGAGACTCCTATGGCCAAAACTTTAAAGAGCATGAGAGCTGAGCTATGGATGAGGTGGTGGAATGGGATGCTGTTAGACCTATCAGCCTTAGGGTCGTCTTCCCCCAAACCTTTTGCCTGCTTTTCCTCCATTTTGCTGATTGTTTTTTGTTGGCCTGAGGATTCTGGGCACTTTACCACTGCTAACCAGTGCTAAAGTGCATGTGCTGACTCCCCAAATAACATTGTAACATTGGTGCATTCACAATTGGTATACTGAATTTAGTTTAAAGGCCCCCTGTAAAGTGCACTATATGTTCCCAGGGCCTGTAAATTAATGCTACTAGTGGGCCTGAAGCACTGAAAGGGCCATCCACTTAACTAGCTCTTTAAACAAGACTCAGGCCTGTCTCTGCAGAGCCTGTAAATGCAGTTTGACTGCCATGTTGGCATTTAAAACCCCTTGCCAAGCCTTAAACTCACCTTTTATTACATATTTTACCCTTACGATTGAGAAGTAGACCTGTCATGTTTAGTACCTATGGAATTGTAATGAAAAGTCCCTTTATTGTTAAGGTCAGATTTAGCATTACAATTTTGAAAATGCCACTCTGTTCCTAACCCTGTGTGCCTGCAGCCTGTCTCCAATGCACATCTGGGCTGAGGTGGCAGCTGGTTTCCCGTATTTCCTCTAGACAGCCTTACACATAGGAAGAGTAGATGTGACTGAGTGGCCATATGCATTTTGATGGATCATCCTGGGAATGATGGGAGGGAGGATCTGACAGTTATGTGGGAATAAGAAGTGTCCTGCTCCCACACAAAGTATTGCTTAACCCCTGATAAGGGGTCTGAAACTAGGGCAGAAAGGGAGGAGCTCTGTGCACTTCAAAGACTCCTCTTTAATGCCACCCACTTCAAAGGTACAACTGGGTATAAGACCTGCACTGCCAAGAAGAAGGATTGCTGTACTGCTACAAGGACTACTACTCTGCTGAACTGCTGGTCTTTAAGAACTGCTTTTCTGCTATGCTGGCCTTCCTGCTGCCTTCTGCCTGCTACCCCCTCTGCCTGGGTGAGAAGGACTTGACCTACACCACTTGAACCCAGAGTGACTCCAAGGGCTTGTCTGTTTGCCTGCTGTTCTGAAGTCTCAGGGAAATAAAAGGCACCTGGGCTCTGCCAACTGTGAGTCCTGCCAGCCAAGTGGTGACAATCCAGTCCTGGGTCCTTGGAATTGGGATTACCTCTGCTGATCCAGCTAAACCCACACATGGCTGCCATTGTACAGGTCAGAACCAATGCATCTTCTTCAACACCGCCGCATCTCTGCTCAAGGACTTTACATTGTCAGCTGCATGGCTTGATTATGACACATTGCCTTCATTGCCAAAGGGCGCCCCAACAACGCATCCCGACTACACAAATCTGAACTGACACATTGCCCCCTCTGCTGCTCATATCAGGTCTTTGACATAAACACATTCTCCATCCAAAGATACTTTAGGAAGCGGGACAAGGTTGGTCCCTGTGTCTGACCCATGCTACACTTCAGCCACCTTGACTTTTCAGAGTTGACATAGTCTAGCATGGCCAGATAACCCAGGTTGGCGCTTTAAGCTTCTAAACACTATGGGGGTTATTCCAACTTTGGAGGAGGTGGTAATCCGTCCCAAATGTGACGGATTTACCACCAGTCGTATTACGAGATCCATAGGATATAATGGACTCGTAATACGGCTGGTGGTATATCTGTCACTTTACCGTCACTTTTGGGACGGATTACCACTTCCTCCAAAGTTGGAATAACCCCCTATATTTGCAGATAATCTTAAAACAATTCATATCTTGACTTATATTTATTGACTTTTTGTTGTTTTAGTCGTGATTTACACCACAAAATATAATCTATTTTTCTAGCATGGTGTGGATTCTTTTTGTGGTGTTTTCGATCTGTTACTGTTTTAAGTTTTGCACAAATACATTACATATTGCCTCCTAAAATAAGCCTGCCTTCTCTGCGCCAAGCTACCAAGGGTGAGCCTAGGTTCATTTATAGTGTGTAAATGACTTACCCTAGAACTGTGGTCCCTAATTGGACAGGGTGCAGACCTTTGCCAACTAGAGACCTAATATCTAACAGATTTGTTTAATATAATGTTGCGAGGGATATGAAGATGATGTATGGAACAAAGAAAGTATTGACGGAGTAGGTCTTGGGAAAAGATAACCATATTATGGAATTGGAAGATTAATGTAATGAATCAGGATCTGCAGTGCACAATGGAATGCCTTGGAAAGAAATATAGGGATACCTTAAACAGATGATCAAATATAGACTGTAGGTAATATTTCAAATGACAACATGGCATGGGTGTGAAAGGGGGTAGCTTATTGACCTGGTTGTTGAGGGCAGAGAGTCCTATCACACCAAATGCTGCTATTTGCTCCAGAGGGCCTATGTTGTTATTTCTCAGTTGGAAATTAATGAGGTGTTTGAGATCTACTACAAGGATTTGCATAGAGACACAACATGGATTAAACAGTTGGAGGCCGTAGAATGTTTTGAGCACTGCACAAACAATAATTGAAGGCTCCCCTTACTATTGAGGAGATTGAATTAATGCTCTCACAGATTGTGAAGGGCAACCCCCCTAGCATGGACAGGTTTCTAGTTGAGTTTTAGACAACATACCATGTTCACCTGGCACCATATTTGTTAAAGGTGTATGAAAGGGCCAAGGACAGGGGTACGTTGTTGGACTCTATGGAGGAAGCATTGATAGTGGTACTCAAAAAATTGGTGTGGGGTCCTTCGAAAGTGGCATCATACTGCCCACTGTCATTGCTAAACATTGCCTACAAGGTGTTAGGCAAAGTGCTTGCCAATAGGCTAATGCTGATAGTTAATTCATTGGTGCATCCATGTCAGAATGGATGTATTCCAGGTAGGAACCCTTTTCTCAATCTGTGTAGATTGTTTGAGACTGTAGACTGGACAAAGTGAATCAGAACACACTGCTGGGTAGCCTCGTTAGACATTGAGAAGGCCTTGGACACACTGGACGGGCATGTATCCTATGGCAGTGATAGCAAGCTGGGTATTGGGCCTGATTTCTTCGAAGTTTATCAAGATCAATATGTGGTGATGATTGGTGGATTCTAATGTTGGGATGAGAGGTGGTACTCCGGAGGCAGGAGAGAAGGGTAACCTATAGGGGATAGTCTAACCCTCCAAGAATAAGTTTCCAGACTCAAGGAATTGTTCTATAAGGTGGAGATTCTTTACATGCCTAGTTGTTATCGCTGTTTTTATTTCAGCTAACGATTCGAATAGTTGGCTGGGTATGGAAGTCTCAGTCCTACACTTAGGCGGGCCACTAGAGATATGTTAATTGCATGACGTTTTGCTGTGGGGAATGTCTCAAGCAATACTAGAGGTTCAAATGTCAACTGTATGTATTACAATGTGCTATAACATTGAAAAGCTAATGACGATCTTTTTTTTAATTAGATCTTTGAGCTCTCCCTGGTCTTTATGCTGACATTATGCAATTGCACACTATCGAAGGGCTGTACTTGGATACACAATCTCTATGCCTTCAACAGGAGCAGCTAACGTAAACCTGTCTCACAGCAAACTAATTCCATGTTATTAGTGACTTCATTTTGGAAAATTAAAAATATGAGAGCTTTTTAAGACCACATTAGTGTTTTCTCTCAACATGGTTATGCCCAAGTTTAGTCGAAGTGGAAGAAAATGCTATCAGAACATAAATGGTGGACGGACTTTTGTTGCTGAATACCTATTGAATTAGGATTGCCACCAGGCTTAATTGTTTACTATTCTTGTTGAATGCAGGTCTCTTGAGGCCTTAACCTAACTCATTTGCAAGAGTTATGCAATCAATTCTATATCAATTTTATGAAAAATCGTAATTTATCTGCAAACTATTTCTGAACTCTTCTTTTTCTATAGTTAACTTAAGGGAGTCCATCAGTATGACGATTGTGTTCTAGTCACTGCTACGTGGGCATCACTGACATTTGAAAGTGTTAATCCCTTACAGTGTTAACAACTTGCTTTTCCAATCCCCAATAGCAGAATATATACTGAAAATGAACAGTAATTTTTGGGGGGAGGAAGTACTAGCACCTGCTGCTTTCAAAGATTGTGTATCTTACAATTTTTACAAATGTTCACAAAACCATTGCTCGACCTCTACGAGTTGGGAAACTTTAGGCTAATCTAAACTTCATTTATCTGACTAAGCTAAAAGCTGTATGAGTATGCTTAAACTATATCTGGTTATGGAGGCAGATGACCTGTTAGACAAAAAAGAGATAGTAGATCAGTAGGCGTATATGTATCCTGGAAGATTGATTTCATGAGCTAGACCAGGCAATACCATTGCTCAAGTGCTATCAGGAGTGTTCCATCGGAACTATTACGTAGTCTGTGTATGGTGGCTACGTGTTAAACTGGTGTCTATCATGTTTGATCGACCATTTTGCAGCTATCAACATTCTCCCGCCAGTCGTTGATTTCCCATTTGCAGTGCAGTGTTTTTCATGTCTTCTCCATACTGTAACTCTTTTTATTACCTATTTATAGGGATTGATTACTTGCCACCACTCTCTTACCCTATCTGCTATAACAAAAAAATGCAACCTTTGTTTAGTGCATCTCCTATTCCTTTCCTAGTAGAGAAAAGCTGCGAAACTACATTCTTGTCATTAATAACTCTATGCCAATTAGGATGTTGAAACAAAAGCATTATTTTTCATCATTGATGCTTTTTAAATATATTCCATAGCTTACCTATTTACAGATGGTTAGTTCAATGATGGCACCCGAAGTATCTTATTGAAATTCTGCAAACAGTCATATCCGGAGATTTACAAATTTCAAATTCAACAGCTGTAGAAAGCATAATAAAAGACTGCCTGGTTTATGTCTCTTGCACAGTGCAGGTGCCAATTTCCCAATCTCCTTAAACTCCATAGTTGGTTCTCTGGGGTGCAACAAGTAGAAATTGACCTTTTTTTATATAATACAATAGGCATACTACAAGCAGGGGCAGAGGTTTTTTGCAAAAAAGATAAACTGAATATAGAACACTACATTGAACCTGTGCTCATTCTAAGCATTCATGCTAAAAGTGCGTATAATTTATAACAAATAAAGTGTAAGGAAGATCTTTTGGAAGACGATTCGTGCTCTCACACACAAGCATTGAAATGTTTTTTCAGGATCATATCTACCAAACCCAGTTCAGAAAACAATATTACACAATTGTATTCCCCAAATACCTTCTTGCCCCGTTCTCACTTTTGTTTCTCTAAATGGTTACAGTAGTATAATTCATCTTTAATTGTGTCACCACATGCAGTAATCATATCAGTACATCAAATTTAGGCCCTCATTACAAGTTTGGCGGCTTTCAAGCAAGACTGCCATGCAAAATGGCACTATCATACCGCCAGTTGTGGCAGAATAGCAACCGCTGGATTACGAGTCACAAAACACAAACCGTCCAAAAACAGACACAAAACCAACACTGCCAGGCCAACCCACAGCGAAAGAGTGACTTATCAAACCCCAGCCCCGCCACACGCACACCGTTCTGACTGCCATATTTAGAGGCATCCTCCAGCACAGTGGAACATGCACGGTGGTAAACCATTGGCAGTTCGCACCGCGGCGGTACAAAAATGCACTGCCAAAAGTGACCAACACCACGTTGGCCAGTTCGAATATCCCACACCTGAAACTCACGCACACCACGCACACCTGCACATGCCACCATATAGCACCCCCAAACACACCCACAATCCCTACAATTACAAGCAGACAAACTCAACATGAAGCAGACCCCAAACACAAAAAAAAAATTACACAGCACACATTGTACAAATTACACCCCAGCCCACCAGCACCCACAGCCAAACACACCCGCCACTGCACCTGACATGCACACCACATACCCACCCCCCAAATGTCACACCAGAGGCACCCATGGTTCACCGACAATGAGTTGCAGGTCATAGTGGATGAGATCATCAGAGTAGAGCCACAGCTCATGGGAGTCCAGGTACAGCAAACATTTATATGCAGGAAAATGGATTTATGGCAGAGGATCATCGAGAGGGTCAATGCAGTAGGCACCTACCCACGCACAGGAAGAGGTGGAATGACCTCAGGGGGAAGGTCTGGTCTATGGCATCCAGGCATCAGATAGCCAGCAACAAGACAGGCGGTGGGCTCCCAACCTCCTCCCCTTGAGTTGACATCCTGGGAGAAGGTCCTGGACATCATGCAACCCGAGCGCCTGACTGGCATCAGCGGTGAGCTTGACTCTGGTAAGTCAACAATACCCTTGAAGCACCAACCACACCTTCCCTGCAATGCCTCCCCACTATCCACCACCCTCAAACCTACTACAACCCACCACACTGCACCCGTCCCAAACACCCCATGCCCCTCCTCTGCATGTCACACCACCCCACTCACACCATCCCTACTCATGACATGCAGGACGTGTGCCACTACATAGAATGCAGCCCTGACAGTGGGCAATTCTCCATGTTGGGGGAACCGGATGTAGCTGCCCAGATGTTTGAGCAGGGCACATAGTACATCCCTGAGGACGTTGCTAAACATGGGCTGCGACATCCTTGTTGCAAGGCCCCCTGTGATCTGGAAGGGGCCTTAGGCAAGGTAGTGGAGGACTGACAACACCTGCACTATGGTAGGGATGGCATTGGGATGGCGAATGGCAGGTAACAGATCGAGCTCCAACTGGGCTCCCAGTTCCATGATGGTATTTCGGTTCAGGCGATAGGTCTGAATGACGTGACACTCCTTCAGGGTCGCAAGGTCAAATAGGGGCCTGTACACCGGTACATTCCTCAATTCCTCATCCTCAACCTTACATCATACCTGGGAACAGCAGAGAGTGGGTATTATGTCGTGCACCATAGCCTGTGTAGACAGTGTTGATGTGGCCACAGGTCACCAAATGTCACCCATGACGCACTAACATTTCACCCACACCACACATGTGAAATGGCAGTTGCCTGTCCCGCATGCATGGGACAGGTAGAAGTGAGGCCACCCTGCCTGCGTAACACATCATGGCGGTAGGCGGTCACGACCGTCGTGCAACTCACCATTGGTTAACACTGTTGCTTATGGGAGGCAGGAGCCAAAGGTAATCGCCACAGACAATGAGAGTGATGTCCGCAGTGGCTGTAACCGCTATTTCATGTGCTCCTGCTCACTTGACTCCTGAACCTCGTGCACTGAAGATCTCCACTGCATGTGGTACTGTGTTCTGACTCTAGTAGTCAAGATGACACGTCCTGCAGGAGATAAGGCCCCAGGCTTCACCCAGGTAGAGTTGGAGCAGCTCGTGGAAGGGGTTCTGCCCCTGTATTGGACAGTTGTATGGGGCACCAGAGCAGCCGGTAAGCCAAATGGCATTGTCCTGTATGTGAGTTGTGTACATGGGGATGGGGTCCTCGGTAGGAAGCAGTGTGTCTGGAGCATGGACATGGTGAGGGGCCTAAGGCTACGTTGAGTGATGACATGTGGGTGTAGAAGTGTGATGTGTGCTGTCCACTGCTGCCCCTGGGATGCCACTCTACATGACTGTGTCCTTCTGTCTGTGTCACCCATGCAAGTCAGTGTCCATCAGAAGAAGGGGATTTGGCGTGCCATCACCAAACAAATGCGGACCCTAGGGGTCCATGCCCGGTGGAGCACCCACTGCAGAAAGCGGTGGGGGGGGACCTGAGATGCTGGGCCCGGAAGACAGTGGAGGCCCAGCTGGAGAAATCTTCATAATGAGGGATGGGTGCCCGTTGGACCCTGTCCCTCCCCAATGGCCCACATATTGGCGGTGGCCTACCCTGAGTTGGATGGGTGCTTGAGGGAAGAACAGTAGCCACACGGGAGTTAGTACCCACTCTCACTTGCTACATGTGTTGCTAATAGTGGCTCTGGGTGAGCACCATTGGGTAGCTGTGGCGTGGGTGCTTAGTACAATGATGTCCACTATGGGTGGTGTCCATCTGGGCACGATTGGCATAACAGATGTGGGTAATGCCGTACAGTCAGTGGTAGAGGGGCAGCTTCCTCCAATGTTGAAACTGTTTGGACACCTACTAGCTAGATGTGCTTGCCAGCCCCTGGCAACAGGATGATTAGACCTGGGGTGTCAGGCCATTGCGATTAATCCTTGCCAAACACTGTGCCAGGGGTGGATCCAGGGACCTCAATCAGCTGGCAGGCACTGCATGTGTAGTGCGGTAGAGTGCGCCAAGTGCTCACAGTGCTAATTGACAATAGCAAAGTAGGCCTGCCAACTAGCTATGCAGGATTCGGTTGGGTGTGCAGTACATCACATGCCTGTCTCAACGGCCCTGGGTAGTGGGCAGGTACTGGACAGGTGTGGCGGGTATGCCTCTCCTCATGTACATGTTTGCATCAGTCAGACAATCAGCGGTCAACGTGCATTGTTGTGGTTTTCCCCATGGTGTTCCCTAGTTGTAGGATGTGCAAGGGTGGGCATAGTGTATCATGGCAAACATGAAATGCTGATGTTCTACCCTGTGTTACTGTTGTGCTGGCATTGACTGATTGCACCTTGTCTCTCTCTCTCTTTACCTCCCTTCCTGTCCTCCTCTGTCTTTGTGTGCATCAGCATCATCTGGCGAATAAGAAGGGGCACAGGTGAGTGGGGAAGCTGCAGCCCATGGGACCCAGAAGGGTGACACAGCGGAGCCGAAGGTACCAGTGGAACGGAGGGTGAGGTTGTGCCACGGGGGAGAGAGGATTGACCACACCATCTTCAGATTCCTCCTCAGATGGTGGCTCCCTGGTGGTGGTGGACCCATCTGGGACCATCCCAGCACCATCCTTGTCTGCCACCCCCATACCAGCACTGCCCTCCCTGTAGCTACCCATCCAGTTGTCGTGCCCGCTCATCGAAGAGGGTGGGTGTCTCCATTGCCACAGGCACCTCTGCCCCTGCCCGAGGCAGCCCTGCTGCCCTCAATGAGGAGGCTATTGACCTCCTGAGATCCATCTCTGTGGGGCAGACAACTAGTGTGAATGCCATCCAGGGACTGGTATCCCAGATGTAACAGCCCAATGCTTTCCTGGAAGGCATTCACAGTGCCTTGTCTGGCCTACTGAGATCATTTCAGGCTCTGGGCTCCTCCTTGATGGCAGACAGTGTCCCTTCTTTTCCGTCCCCCCTCCAGCTACCTGTTCCCATACCCACATCCCTCACCCATCCAAGGCACACCTACTCACCCACATGTTTCCACATTAACAGACAAGGTACGTAAGGACAGACATAAGCACCACAAACCCCACCACCACCATGCACACACACAACAGGCACATGCAGACATGACAACATTCACACCGTGCACCGACTACCCCACCACCTCCCCCTCACAGTCAGTACACCACTCACACCTGCAGTGAGCACCACATAATCACTGATCCTGCCACATGTGCCCTCACTGCCACAGTCACCACATTATCTGACCCCGATTCATGCACCCCATTCACCACTGGTGCAGACACCACGACTATCAACACACCCACATGCAGCTTATCCACACTACCTGCATACATCACCCCAACACATACTCACACGTCCCCTCACCATCTCCCTGCATCTTCTCCCTACCGCCTCCCAGTACTTCTAAACATCTGCACTCACCCACCCATCAGTCCTCCAACACACACATTTCATCCACCCATGTACCTGCACCCAAGGCACCTCCATGTACACACTTCCTCCACTCCCAAACGTCCTTACCATGATCTCCCTTGTGTCCCCAAAAAACGTTTTCTCAAAGAGTTTTCCCTGTTCCCCACCACTGTCCCAGTCCCTCTTCCCCCAGGGCCCTGCTACCCTTCCAAGACCCCTGCCTTCCGCCTCCCAGTCCACCACTGCCCTTGCCATGGCCCTCCACCACCTGCCACTTCTGCCCCTGTCACGTCCACTACTCCTCCTGCTAAACCCAAGCCCATGTCCACTCCCTCCACTTCCAAGGCCAAGCCCACTCCCTCCACTTCCAAGGCCAGGCCGACACCCTCCAGTTCCAAGGCAAAGCCCAACCCCTACCATCTGGCTAAACCCCCTCCTCCAAGGTCAAGCCCAAGGACCGCCCTCCAAGCCCAAGCCCAAGGACCCCCCTCCAAGCCCAAACCAATTTGGGCTTTTACCATTTATGATATATCTGTGCCATGTGTGTCGATGGTACCTAACTAGTCCTGTCTTTCCTTCCACACATATGTGAGGTGGTTGTGGGTATTAGCGTGTATGCATGTGTGTATGTGTTTGTTGGTATGAGTGTTTATTTGCGTGTGTGTGTGGGCGTGGCTTCCCGTGTCATGTGTGTGTTCTGTGTGTGTACTAACGTTGTTCCTTCCAGTGTGTGCTAGGCTGGTGTACTTATGGTTGGCCGTCGCTGGTCCAGGAGTTGCATGGCCAGGTAGAGCATTGGGAAGACTTACAATTCATGTGCCATGACCCCTACGGACGTGCCTGTGTTCCTGAAGGTGGGTGTTCCCATTTATATTGTTTGTTTCCACCAGGTTTTTGGTGGCAGTGGATCTGCCCCAGAAATCCTGGTGGTATGCAACCTCGTAATGAGGTCATGGGATACTGCCTGACCGATAGCCTGGAGATCGGTGCCGGAAGCTGCACCAGCCCCTCCTCAATGGCAGGCCGAATGGTAACTTGGTTGAGTTCTGTAGGTGCCTTCCCAGTACATGTGATATGGCGGTCTTCACCACCGGGAGCGCGACGGTGCGACCGGCAACTCCACCACAGTGGTCCGCTGACCGCCAAACTCATAATGAAGGCCTTAGTTTTTAGTGTGGGATGATATGCAGAAGCAGTATTCTGATGTGTTTTTCTGAATTTAACAGGGAAAAGTTACTATCCATTTTTTGTTAGGGCAAAGATGCTAGACTTTCAAGTGCTGTGTCTAGTATCACTGAATAACAAATGTAGCATTTCTATATGTTATTACTATATTCACTGCATTACTTCTACAGATGCTAAGCTATGTAGACTTGCCAGAGAGGACGAAACTATTGTTGATCTTAGCCGAACTAAGGGAAATATGAAGGCATATTTTGCTCTGAAGCTTACAGTTGTTTATCACACTACTGCCTGGGAATATGATGGAGTAACAGTAGTCCTGTTCACTGTCAAACCCTGCCATACACATGCAGGAACAAAGTACTTTCAGTAGGAGAAAGTGGTCAGTACATTTCCAGTGACCATATGGAATTGTCACTAGCAAATCATACACTATAAAGGGACTTAAAAGTCTCAAGAAGGCCAGAAAACTACAAATAGCTCTCAAGTAAACATACCACGCTATCTAGGCTTGGGGATAGGTTCAGGATCCCATAATTATATGGAACTCAAGTTTGAAGGTTTGCTCTGAATAAGATGTGTGAGCATGAGTTTAATGATGCAAAATGCATTTTAGGTTATATCTCAAAGACATAAAATTTGCCTGAAAAAATGCACCCACATTTCCAGATTAGATTCACTAGGACTATAATAGTTGTCAAGAGATTCCGGAGGCTGGTTTATTGCTCTAAACATAAGGGGTCACTGTTATGGCGCTCCGGTGGTGCTATGCACTGTCCCATATTCAAAGGGTGGTTTTAATCCACTTTTTGTGGCTTAACACCACCTTGTACATACTACCCCTTCACATGAAGCACTTTGCGTTGGAGGGGCGTGATACAAGTGTTGCTGTGGGCATGCCACAGCAAAGCCCATTGCATTTTGATGCTGCCACAGATTTATGAGTTTTGTAAATCTTAGGCAGGGCTAAAATCTAACTCCACCCCAGGGGAGTGGCATTATAGTGGCTTAATGAGGAGAAATGCTTTCATTTCTCCTCATTGTTTGCTCTTTCTATGTGTGATCCATTCTGCAGCAAACATAGAAAGAACAAATCGCCATTTAAGATTGATTTTGTACAAGGTGGTTTTTCTTCCTGCACAAAAACAATCTCCCCCTCAACGCACTCACCCTAGCACTATGGTGCAAGGGTTGTTGCATTGGTGCAGGGTAAAAAATTCACCGCCGGTGCAGGGGGCAACACAGGGGTGCACCATATTCCATTGAATATGGTGCATCCCTTTGTTGTGAAAATGACGGTCCTCGACGCTGCCAAATTTGGCGCAGTGACCTGCACCATCATTTTCTCTTAAATCTGGTCCAAGATCTTTTAAAAGAGGTGCAAAAGTCTAAACATGTGTACACTGGGCAAAATGAGGAGAAGTTGAGAGTGCCGTTTAACATTCTAATGTTTATTGGCCGCAGTTCCTTCACAGTGGTGAAGAAGCCTCACCCAACTGGCTCAGAGCCAGCAGATGAAAAATAAAACAATATTTCATTTAATTTTTCTGCTGCTGGCTATGAGCCAGCATGTGCACAGAGGGGTGACGCTGGGCTATGGGATCGGGTTGGAGGAGTGGAGTGCACTTAAGTGCCCATGTCTGTTTGGCCAGCCATTCTCGGCTTGCCAAACAGACATGAACACATAGGTTTCTCCATCCCAGCTGTATTTTACAGAAGGGTAGGAGAATCAGCACAGACTCCCTGTGCCTGAGCGAACAGTAAACCAGCCCACTCAGGCCAATCCATGCGCTGGTCTCAAGCCTCGTAATAGCATGAGAGCAGCATCAGTATTGCACAGGGAGTCTCTGAAGCTGTTGGGATCAGGAAGAGGAGCAGTTAAAAACCTCCCATCCCCGCTGCACTCCCTCCCATGCCGCCTCCACCTTACCCACCACTTTTAATATATGTCCGCTGCCCCTTAATGTGAAGCTCATTAGGCCCGTAACTGACATAAGAGGAGGTAGGCTCAAAATAACATAGGAGTCATAGAAGTAGAAAGTAACATAAGCAAGCTAGGGTCAAGAAATGTAACGAGAGTGTTAACGTATCTGACCCTTGACTTAAGAATAACATAGATGGATGTAGGTTTGAAAGTAGCAAAAGGGGTTTATGTGCCAACTACATGCAGGGTGCTCAACTCAAGAGCATCAAAGAAAGTAGTAAGCTGAAGACTAACAACACTGTGTTTTTTTGTCAAAAGTGACATTGGGATGAGCGTCAAAAGTATAATGAAGAGGCTCACGACTAACATAGAGTGGGTGAGGACCATAAGTGACAATGGAGCGCGATAGGTTCAAGATTTAAACAGGGAATTATTCATAACTAAACAGAGGAAGTGGGCTTAAGTGTGGCACTGGGTGTATATATTGAAGAATGACAAAGAGGGTACAACGTAACATAGAGTAGGTGGTTGAAGAGTCACACAAAGGGGATACATTTAAGTATAACCTGAAGGCGGTTATATACAGCAATCATGTGGGCTTCTGCTTTGTGCAAAGCAAATACAGGAGCATCTCCACAACACATATGTCCAACCTAGAGTTAGCACCCTAGCACGCTGAGGGGCATATTTATACTTTCTTTGCACTGAATTAGTGTCATTTTTGATGCAAAATTCAGTGCAATCTTAACTCCACATTTATATTTAATGCTAGTCCCATCTAGCATAAAAATATTGGAGTTAGAGTCATTTTTTTGGGTTCCCATCCAAAAAATGACTCTAAGCCCCAGGACCTCATTTATCCTTCTGCACAAAAAGGTGCACGGGGAGAGGTGGGCCTAAAGAATCACACTAAGCCTGCTTGGCACCATTATTTAACACCTGGGTCAGGGCGGGCGTTAAGGGACCAGTGAACCCATATCCATGGTCTAACACGACACCATGGAAAGAGCCCACAAGTGCCCACCTCAAGCTCCAGGAACACCCACACCCACACCAGAGGGACACCAGAGGATGAGGGGACCCAATCCCAGGTAAGTAGGGTAAGTAGAGGTAAGTATTTTTAAAATTTCTTTAAAGTGCCATTGAGGGCCCTGTTTCCCCTCCTCCTCTTGCATGGCACAGGGTGCAATGGCCATGCCCAGGGGACCCTTGTCCCCTGTGCTGGCCATTGGGGTGGTGGGCGAGTCAAGTGGTATGGATGGTTTTGCATCAGGAAATGACGCTAGGCTGGTTAAAGGCATTTTTTTTTTGCCTTTAACCAGCCTAATGTCATTTTTTGGTTCAAACTCTGCTCCTTCCATACCACCACCCCCACCCAGCTAACGTAATTTTCCCACACACTAGCACGTCCTTTGCGCCGGGTTGCAGGATTCCATAAATTTGGCGCCCAGCTGGCGCTCTGCAATGACGCAAGCCAGGGCTGTACTTTTTTACTCAAAACTGCCTTTGCACAGTTTTGCATCAAAAAGTATAAATATTGGCCTGAATACATACTATGCAGAAAATTCTTACTTACCCTGCCTACCATTACCAACAAATGTAACGTTTAACATATAAGATACAAGATTTTTGAAGAGGGGCACAGAAAGAAAGAGACCAGCAATTAATTATTCCAATCTTTAAAAGTTAATATTCTTATAGGGTGGAGACAGACTACTGAGAAAATAAATGCAAAGGTAGAAACAGATGATGATTTATCATGTTAAGAACACTCATAGGAATGGTCAACAAAGAAGTGTTTTTTCCATGGTATGAAGAGCAACTGACTGAGTTGTTAATCTGTCACAAGCCAAAAAAGATGTGTGCTCAAAAGCCAGAGAAAAAAGATGTTCATAAAGGACTGTCAAATATTTATGTTCATGGGAAAAGTCACATATTCTTGCTAGATAAATTTCAAATAAAGTTGCCATTGCATATTTCCAAGCAGAGGTAAATTCACTTCTCAATACTTTCAGTGCTCTATTTATTACCAGGAGAAAAGTTCTGAGGATACTTTTTACGACTTTTACCTACTATGCTGTTGATAATATTCAAGTCATTTCGACTCCTGCTGAATTTTTAGAACATTTAGAGACGGCTGATACATATTCAGAGAAATAATTATATGCTTATTCCGAAGATATAAAAGGGAGACATATTGTAACCTGTGTGTTCTTTGATTTTTTTTATAACATGATTTCCATTGCAGCATTATGTTTTGATTTTACTTAAAAAGACTTCATTCCTTTAGGGGCGGAGAAATTGTCAACATTTTTGACAGCTCCATGGGCAGCCCACGTCTCTGCAGTCTACACACTAACTTCAGCCGACACTGCTTTAGAATTAATCTACCTGGTATTTTCTCCCGCTTTAGATCCACAATTCAGATTTTTAGCGGGAACAGAGAGCTATGAATTCCTTAATAGAGGGATGCCAAGACTTCTCACACATCCTTGTTCCCACATCATCTGGTAACGCGTGGTCAATGGTGTGTCAAATGTAAAAGATTGTATGGTGTATGGTAGTTTCCGGCCTGATTGCTGAAATTACATGTTTATGTGAAAACATACAATACGTGTTAACATACAAATTTCAGAAACAGATGTCAGAAATTTCTTCATTTTTTATAGTCTTTTCCCACGGGAAGATTGGAACAGTTGTTGAGGCACTGGATGCCAATGTGAGAACATTTTAATAAGGATAAAAATGCATAAGGTGAGATCTGATTTCTGCAAAAAAGTTTCTCACGCATCCTGAAATATCAGATTCTTCTTGGCATTAAGTTAGACTAATTTTAAAGCAAGGTTCCAAACATGTGCCTGTGTGTCCTCACATTATATAAATGTATGCATTCTGATCAGCTGTGATCTATCATTCTGAAGGGATTAAAATTTCAACTGCCCATGAAAATCATGAGACGTGTACATATAATGAGGTTCATGTGCTATTTTACTGCATTTATCTTTCGCGTTTAGTTTCATTTAGACATATATTAATTGCAATTTAATTTTTAAAAACACAAATGTCTGAGTTCCAAAAATATCGACGAAAACAGTAAACAAGAAAATCAAAAAAATTGGCTCACAATTATCTGTAGCACAAGATTCTAAACACAGTTGACCAACAATCCTACTTGTAGACAGGGTAAAGTATGCAAGTCAATGTTTACTAGCCACATGGCATATTTACCCTTCTTATGGAGGTAATTTTAGGGCAGAAAAAAGACACGACCACCAATTATTGGAAATGATGAAAACAACAAAAATTATTGATTGAATTGACAATGTACCATTCAGTATTTCCTAATTTCCTATTACATCATTCTGATTGTACAACGTTTTTTATGTATTTATTCCCTAATTGACCCCACAAACAGGCCTCTAGAAGAGACCAGCTCAATCTTCATCTCCTCCAAACTCCTCTCAACTAACCTTGATGATGCATATCTGTTTTGGCCTCTACACATCTTCAAGCTCTGCATCTGATCTAATGGAGGTTTGGGGGTCCAAGAATCTCTTTCATACCAGACCACTGTGCACTTTAACAAGCTTACATTTTTTCCTTCCAGAGTTTTAGCTGACATTGGAAGAATGTTATCAGGAGGTCAATTTAGGAAGATCAATACTTCCTTCCTCAATCAGTTTCATGCAACAGAGGATCCACATGGGTTTTGCAGATTTGCTGAACTTCTGTTTCATCTCCAGCTTCAGACACAGAATGTATCATAGAATGTGAAGGCACCACTTTGGGGACTCTTGTGTGGCACTTTCAGGAAGCCTACGCGTTTTACAAATATATTCTCAGCATTCCCTAGATGTGTTTAATCAAATGGTGTCTATTTGGACTTTCGCCAGTCAGAGATGGTCCAAGAGCTATGCTTGGTGCCCCAGAGTAGCATCTGAGCTGGTGGACAAACATGTGCAAGCTGTACTAATGACAGATGCAACTGTCCAGTCTACTAACAACAGGCTGCAGCAAGAGTGCACCAGAAAACGTTTGGGGTGACAGTTCAGAAATTATGTTAGCTGGGTCACCAAGAGGAAATCCTTTTTGGACATTTGCCCTTGGACTATTCATTGAAATTTTCACTTACAGAATTAGATGCAGAATGGCCCTACTCTATAGTGAATGGTTCTTGTTCATGTACCAGGCTTTTCAATGTTAATAAAGGGCTTGTAACCAATGGTCAAAATAGTTGGCTGAATACATTACTACTTTTCAAATTTGAGACACGGAATAGTATACACGTAGGCCCTACTTACTGGCTGTCATTAAATTCAAACTTTGTTAGGAAAGAGGATGAGACCATCTTTTTGCTGATCAAATGTAGAAACATGCTTCACAGAATTTCAGACTGACACCACCAGCTGTTCCCTACCTACTATTCAGCTGATGATTTATTCTATATAAACCATTGCACATTAATGGAAGAAAAGAAAATGTAAGACAGCTGTATTATGGCATGCATCCCATCATACTGGTAAAATATCGTCTTACTTAGCATTCAGTAAGTTCGATTGGTACATATACTCAGTAAAGGAGATGCCAAGCTCAGTGACCTGGGAACTGAAATGTCATATTTGAGCTGCAGGGTATAGTTACACTACCTATATGTGCCAGCATTTATTTCAGCCAGGAGCATCCCTGCTTTCTAGCTAGACTATAGTTTAAGGGCAATGCAGTGATGCATGGTTGCAAAAATTGCCTTTGCCATGTAGGAAAATCCTACTTTGTTTTACAAATATACTTACCGTTCATCCCTATATCATGCCATGTTAGGCCACAGCCAGGATGCTAATATGTACAAATATGGTACACTTCATATTGCAGTTAGTGTGATCTCAAATTGAAATAAGAGTCAAAATCTAGGCTGCTATGTACGTCTGCCAAGTCTTAATTCTAATAGACCAAGGCCGGATAAACATCTTTATTTTCCAACTCTACTTAGAAAAGAGCTAAAAAAATACTTCAAAGCAATTTGGCTGGGTCAGAGCTGGCTTAAAACCAGTTATGTCACTTATCATACATGCAGAGCTTGAATACACACCCTTGCTGGGATAAGTAATGGTTGTGGCTCAGAGGACAAAGGCTTACTTCTGGACCAATAAACCATCGTTGGTGAGTTGGAGATGCCAGAAGGGATTCTTCTATTCATCATTAGTACCCTCCTAGAAAGTCAGGCTCTAGCTGCATCAGGAGGGAAACTGGTTTGGGCCTGTCAAGTAATATAGAGGCCAAGAAGCTACTGACAGGCTTGCCTGGTAGCAACTGTGAGTCCTGCCATGTTGAAACAGGGTACCTTGGGTAGTTTTGGAAGAAGACATAGGTGAAGTACTGTAAAATAAAGACAGGACTGAGACAAAATAGTTAGGATTGGGTCATATACTTTCTCTAATCACCGGCTAGTGATAAGATAATCTTTCACCTCATTCATCACGTCCACAGAGCATTCCTGAACCTAGAAAGACTCCTACGAAGATGAATGTCCTGTTGGCAGATGAATCATAACTTCTGACTTCTGCTGGAAAGTAAATGACTCACACAAGGATTCAATGTCTCCTGAATCCTGCTGGCATCCAGGTGAATTAGCAAAATATAATTTAAAAAATATTGTGGTACAACAATGAAGTGTCAAAAATACTGCAATTCAAAAATATTGCAGAAGGTAAGAATATAGGACCTCCTTACGACCCCGGCGGTAATTTGGGGAAAGGTACTGCCAACAGGCTGGTGGTACCTTTTCCCAAATTATGACATATGACAATTATGGCTCAAGCCAAACAGCCAATGTACCATTCTGTCCACCAGGGTGGTAACGGCTGCTGGGTTGGAGACTTTGCTCTCCACTCAGGAGGCTGTCACAATCCCACCCTCAGGATTATGACCCCACCATGAAAACCATGGCGGTAGGCACTATCAGTGCCAGGAAATTCCTTCCATGACACTGATAGGGGTCTACCCCGCACGCCTTCCCCTCCCCAGCGTCCTCCCCCACCCTCCCTCTCCTGCCCCCTGCACATTTACACACCCACACACGCACACATACACACTCATACACACACGCATACCCACATCCACCCACGCATGCACACATACCTACTCACACATGCAACTCACACCAACATACTGTGTCGCACACACGCATTCACAACACACAACGTACACGTACACTCACATTCAGTCATTCACACATGCATTCAACGTGACACACACCCGCATGCACGCATAAAAAAACAGACCCCCCCACACACACAACATCCCCCACCCCCATCTCCTGTCGAAGAACCCAACCTACCTGCTTGCAGGGGACCCCCCGGCTGGAGACGGGACACGGCGCTGCTGTCAGCAGCAGCGTCTGCCAGCAAAACACCACCAGGCTGTATCATTGCTCATGATATGCTAGGCGGTGTTTTGCTGGTGTGGCACTGCTGCTGACAGCAGCGCCACCTTAATGCCGTCCACCGCCATGACTGTCGACAGTATTCCGCCAGCCTTCTGGCGGAATTCCGGTGACGGTCATAATGCGGGTGGACGGCTGGTAGCCACCGCAACGGTATGTTGCCAGCTGTGGGGGTAGGCAGCAGTTACTGCAAAAGTTATAATGAGGGCCACAGTTTTTTTATGTGTGTAATATTGTTTTTTAAATAATGTAGTATATGATATTGTTTACCTTAATAGAGGTGTATTAGATACTGCCTAATTAATTTCATATATATTAGTTATTACATTATGCATTATTAGATGTTATTATAATAACTATTTTATATTTTTTGAATAGTTTATAAGTTTCAATGTGTAATTAATGTCACTTACATTTAGTTAGTAAAGCATAATATAATAGTGGGTCGTTGAGTTTGCAGGGGAACAAATGGGGTCAGGAGTTATTTAAGTAATGAATTATTATTTTTTACTGTAGATTAATTTCTCATGTGTATTTAAATATTTCATTTGTATTTTGTTGTGTTCAAATATATTTAATTAATCTTAATCTTTATTATTTAATTTGTATTTTATGATATTTTATGTGTAATTTAAATATTCTACAGTTTACTTACTAATTTGTAATTCAATAGTAATTATTTTCTAGGTTAATTGAAGGATTATGTGACAATTAATTGTGTGAAATATGTTGTTGATTATTGAGTCAAATATTTGTTGTATTACGATGAATTCATAAATTGTTGACATAGACATATATAAACCTTTCATAATTAAGTTTCTACTTATTATTTGTTTCGATTGTATATCTTATTTCATTACTATTTTAATGCTATTAATATTTTAGTGATAATTTATATTGTTGGTGTTATTCTTTGGGTAGTAGAAAGAGAAGTGTATTTATTTTGAACGTATTTTGTTGTGTATGTGTTAAGTTATCTTTTATAATATATGATTTATATTTAATTTTAAGTATTGATAATTAATATATTTTTATATTAAACATGTATTTTATTATGTTATATATTTCAATATATTTGCTAAATGATAATGAAATGAAATGATATAGCTACCCCTTCCAAATCCCAACACAATTCCTGCGTTTGCTTATATTGCTTATATTGGAGTGGGAATGGGAAATCTAACCTCTATAAAGTCCATCGCTTTCTTTGCTTTTGAAGTTAGAATAGTAAATCTGATTCTTTTGAAGTCCATCACTTATGCTGACGTTGTTGATTTTTTGTTGTTTTATTATTTTGTATTTATAACATTTTGTTTTTTAATAATGTAAGCTTTTTAGTTAAGTTTAATAAAAGTTTTTGTTAATATCACAGTGAATTGATTGAGTGGAGAAATGCTGATCTGCTTAACTACAATGAACTACAATGAATATACTGTTGACGAAATTCATAATATCAGAGAAGACAATGTATTTGAAAACATATCCAAACACACCCAAATACATAGATTTTTTTCTCCAAGATTATGATCCTCATTACGAGTTTGGCGGTCTTTTGGCAAGAGTGCTGCGGTGACGACTGCCAAAAGTCTGCCATGTTGGTGGTAATCCGACCACTGTATTAAGAGTCATACAATGAAGCCTGCCAAAATCCAGTCAAATTCCCTACACCAACAGGATACTGAAGGGTAGGAAAAAGGCGGTCCCACCACCAGCACTGCCAGCCCACCAAAAAACCTCAGATGATATTACGATCCACAAATCACAATAGCGGGTCTTCTATGGCAGAAAACCAATGGCGGTGCGAACCACGGTGGTGGGCAGTCACATCAGTAATACATCACACCACATTGGATAGTTTGAAAACCCCACACCTGACACACATTCACATACCCTACACACCTAAACAATGTACTCAAAAACATGCCCCTTAACATCCCACAATCCTTTGCAGCAAAAACGCCAAACACAGCCAGATAGAAGCCACTTAAAAAAATATCTAAAAGAATACAATAGGCATCCCTACACATTTCACCTAGCACTCATCCCACACCCGCACAACACACAAAGTAGTACCCCACACAATAGACACCAACCTTCAACCACTCCCATCACAGCATATACACCTCATCACAAATTTATTTTCCTTTATATTTCTTCTACCTCACTGTCTCGTCCAACACTACAATTCCTACACAAAAAACATCCACGTTTTACTGATAATGAGTTGAGGGTCATGGTGGATGAAATTATCAGAGTAGAGGCACACATATTTGAAGCACAAGTCCAGCAAACATCTATTGCCAGGAAAATTGAGTTGTGGCAAAGGATAGTTGACAGGATAAATTATGTAGGCAGCCACCCATGCACAAGAGAGGACATCAGGAAGAGGTGGAATGACTTCAGGGGGAAGGTACATTCCATGCCCCCCAGGCACCGGCTGGCAGTTCCCCAGACTGGCGGTGGGCCCCCATCTCCTCCCCAACTTTCACATCATGAGAGGAGAAGGTCTTGGGCATCCTGCATCCTGAGGGCCTGACAAGAGTACCTGGGGGAGTGGAGTCCAGTAAGTCACAATACCATTAATGGCATCAAAGAGTTTTGTCTTGCATGCTCACTGATCACTTTGGCCACCTCAACAACCAACCCACCCACCACCCCTATGTCCAAATGTCCAAATACCCCGGTCTGTCATGCCTTATGTCAACTTAACTCACTTGGGGGCACATTGTCTGTATATGGCATGGGTAGTACAGGGACTGACAGCACTACAACTCCCAGCAGGCACTGTTCTCCTTTAAGAAAACAAGAACAGTGTACTGCAAGTAAAATAGCCTTGCATGTGAAACTAACAATCAATTCAACACTAGTGTAAAGTCTATGGCAATAACATAAATGCTATGGCCTACTGCCAGTACTATTAGAAGCAAAGCACGGTTCCAGCTGTGTTCCCTACTAAACTGGCCCTTGAAATTACCATCTAAACAATGTCATGTACACACCTGGTGGGAAAATTTAAATAGGAGGCTGGGTGTACTTGCAGTAAACCAATACTGAGGCCCAGGTTAACTGTTAACTTCCATACTGTTGCCCACCTCGGTCACCATACTACATTTCATTTTGCAGCTGTCAGTTGACTCAATGATGCTATACACCTTACTAGGACATAACTTTACAATGCCATGTCTTTCTTCAGACAAGATATGCATCAATGAACAGTCATCTAGCCACCAATATCTTGGAGCATGGTGTATGCAATTGGAAATCTCTGTGGTCCACATTGGCCTAACCCATATTTGGAAGCATGTGCCATTGTCATATCACGGGATCATGTAAAGGCTTTGTGTGCATGTCACATAGCATGTCTAGCAGTCAAACTTTGATATCACACTTTCAAAAACTGTTTGTTTGACTTCTCCCACAGGTAACCTTGCCATTGTCACCATGCAGAGGACACC
This sequence comes from Pleurodeles waltl, assembly GCF_031143425.1. NCBI lineage: Eukaryota > Metazoa > Chordata > Amphibia > Caudata > Salamandridae > Pleurodeles > Pleurodeles waltl. The sequence goes on along the minus strand of NC_090442.1, from coordinate 867,539,897 downwards.
ACAGATTGCCACTACACTCTGGATGAAGCTTCCAATGAGGAAAACACCCCTGAATGTGTGGACATTGAGGACAAAGTTGGTTTATCTGGGACAGCTGGTCAGTCAACAACTGTGAGCCTCACCCTCTCCACATCAACTCCTCTTAGCCCTGTTGCATCAACATCACATGCAAACATTTGCTCCCAGACATCTGTCCCAAGGGCAATGCCTTCCATCTTCTAGCCCCAGTACAGTTACCTGAGTCTCCTGTTGTGAACCCAGACAATGATCAACCTGCCACCAGAGGGAGCGGGTAAACTGCCAGGGGCATAGGCACATGTGGGTAGGGTGCATAGGAGCGACGGTGTGGGCCAGAGTATTGAGGACCCTAGGGACACAACTGACCAGAACACCATCTCCCAAGGCTTGGGAGCTTACTAACAATCCCAAGGCATGATGGGCCATGTAATAACCATGTTGGGGGAGATCAGACAGCTGCAGAGGGACAACCAGCAGGATGTCATGCAGCAGCGGCAGGCCCAAATTACCCACGTGGCTTCCATTGCAGGAGTGCTGAGAGACATAAATACCACCCTGAGTAGGCTTTGTACCCAACATCTGGCTTCTTCCACTAGCAATGAAACATCAGCCCCATCGGCATCTGAGGCAGCCAGCGGAATTGAGGCCCTGCATGGCGAAGGGTATGCCTCAGACACCCCAGCCTCAGTAGCTGAAGAACCCCCATGCAAAGGTGGACATCCCCCAAACATCCAGAAGAAGCAGATGCCAAGACCAAAACCATTGCCAGGAAGGGAACCTCTACTGGTTGGTTCCCTTTGTGTGGCACAGATACACCCTGTTGACTGTTCTGAGACCTATCTCTATTTTCCCATGGGATAAGGACACTGGACTTGTGTCCCCAAATGTTGTAGCACCTACCCTGATGATGTCATCCACCACGACTGAACACTGCACTGTTTACGTTGTGTTCTGTGTTGTTTCAACTCACTGATTTTGCTGTGCACTCCCCCAACAAATACCACGTAACCACATAGCATGTGTTAGAGTCATTTATTAACCATATACAACTGTCATGTATACCACCTCTTGCACAAAAAAGTATCTCTCAAATTTATTACCTTTGTAATATACCACACACATGTACTGTAGAACCAGGCTAGATTTTGCATTGCCTAATAATGACAGACACAACTGAAATCACCTGTGATTTTTTGCCAAGAACCACACAGTGAAGTACTGATGTTAACTTCAAAGTTACAGCATGGGTGTCATGCACCATCCAACACACAGATTTCTGAAGTTAGGGGCATGTCAGTCTTACACTATCCCAGGAGGCTAACATATTGTTTCAATGTATCAGCTAAAGCCTTATCACATACATACCATATCTCCCAAATGACCATATCCCATGAAATGGAAAGAGGTCAGAACAAATTCCCCCAGTCATGGAACCTTCCCTCTTACCATGGTCAGTTAGCTGTAGGCTTCCCACTCACCGATGTCAGCCTTCAGACCCATGCACTTTGATCTGCAGGAAACACAGAGACAGCTACATACAGGTTTGTTTTAACCAACACAAACCATTATGATGTTAGAGGGTATGGAAAGCACATGATAACATGTTTCTGAAACAAATGAACAAACACAAATGTACCATTGGCCCCACATCCAATACCAAACTAGTCTTTAGTGTGGAGTAGGACACTACCATCCCACTGTCCTGACATTCTGGGCACAGAACTCACACACAACATATCTCAAGCCTGCCAGTACCTGGTTCAATCCATGACCGACTCATTTGTCAGTCTGTAAATCCCATCTGCCTGTTACATTGTCTTGTATTGCCAAATGAGGGTGAGCCTGTTCACTTAATCTGAAATTTATAAATAACAAACATAAGGTATAGGCCACATTTATACATTAACATTACACAACCAAGTCATACATACAACTGTGACTTTGATTCTGCATCGTGAAAAACGTAGCCCATTTTGATGAAATGGTTGGACACTACAAGATGTAACAATCTGCATGCACAACTCAGTCATGTGCTTTTGAGCTACTGATGACTTCCCTGATGGTCATAGTATGACCCTTATCTAGCATTCCTAAACTCACTAAACTCCCCACTTATTAACTCTAATTGCATCACATCATTTACCTAAAGTCAGGTGAAGTATTGATTTTTAGATCAGCCCTGATGTCTCCAGCTTCATCCTCATCATAATCATCCTAACTTGGCAAATCATCATTCTCACTCACTGGAACTGCTGGCTTTCCCTTATCTGGTATAAATGGGATTTGACATCTCAGGGTGAGGTTGTGGAGCATGCAGCAGACAACAATGATTTTACATACGCTGGTTGGTTAGTGGAGGAGGGCTCCAGATTTATCGATGCAGCGGAATCTTGCCATCAGGAGCCCAAAAGTCTGCTCCACAACACACCTTGTCCTTCCATGGGCCTCATTGAAGCGCACATCCCTTGGCGTGGTTGGGTACCTCATTGGTATCAACAACCTAGAAAGGTTAGGGTAGCCAGAGTACCCTGTAAGGAATAGTTACAACAAGCCAATCATAAATCTTGGACATCCACATATCTGGTATCAGATATAAGTTATAGACAAACATGACATATGTGACTTACCAACCAGCCAGGCCCTCTCTGTGTAATGTTGTGTCATCAGCAGTGGTATATTACTGTTTCGTATGATGAAGGAATCATGTACTGACCCAGGGTACCTTGCAAAAACTTGTGAAATGTAGAGGTCAGCCAAACAGACCATTTGGACATTAATGAAGAGGACGTTTTTCCTGTTCCTAAATACACCTGTTCATTGGCATAAGGAGGAACCAAGGGTACATGGATACCATCTATGGCTCCAACCACATGTGGAATGTGTCCCAAAGCATAAAAATCGGCATTTACATGGGCTGATTCCTCACGTTGTAGAAATCGGTTGTAGCTGTCAAGGTCTTTCAACAATGCAAAAAGTACCGCCTTCAAGACCAGACTGAACATAGGCTGAGACATCCCTGCAGTTATGGCGATGGTATTTTGAAAGGAGCCTGTGGCCTGGAAGTGCAGCACTGACATCACTTGTACAATGGGAAGTATGCTATAGGGACTACGAATGGCTGTCATCAGATCAGGCTCCAACTGATAACATAGATCCATGCTTATGGATCTGAATCACATGTCGCTTCTCCATAGTCTGCAGGTCTGCTAGTTGACGGAACACAGGAGGTTGTCTCGCTCTTCTCATGCATGGGTAACTCTATGGGAGAAAACCAGTATGTATGTGTGTAACTCAACCTGTAGAGCATAAGAATGGTTCCACCTACGTCACATATGATTGTAAATATTTAAACATAAAACTGCATATATGTTGAAGACAGCACATACCTAGGCAAATAATGGTATAACTGTCTGTTATCCTGTTTTTGAATGTCACTGACAGTCTATGTGACATAAACTTTCTTTACAAGTTGCACGTATTTGGTACACCTATACCATTTTCAGATTGTCATCACTCTGCCGACAATACTATTACATGTACATAGCTCAGGATACATCAAATTTACATCCTATACATGATACATGCACACTTAGACATTTTCGCTTAAAGCCAGCAATGCACAGAATGTTGTAGATATGTTTCACAGCTTGTGATGCAACTTTAAAAACGTTTTCATTCAGAGATGAGCCTTAAAATGCCAACTGCTAGAAGTACTTTACTGGACATTAGGAAGTGACCTAACCCTGCGGGCGGATGTCGTCATGGTGGTAGGCGGATGGGCGTTTGAGGGCAGCACAGCAGCCACAATGGGGCAAGTACAGACTTAACACATTTTCATCCCTTTACCCGATTAGTGTATGATGTGAAAGATTCTAAGCTCTGACAATGTGGTAAGTCCAAAGGGTCAAATATCTCCAAGAGACACATAGATGTACCCAGGTGTATAGGGAGATATTACTCACCTATGTATTCCCCTCTGTACCGAATCATATGATGATGCACATGTGACTGTGTCATATGTGTACCACTATACAGCTTTTCATACCCTGCTGGTTGTTCCCTCCCACCAACAGACGAATACTCCCAATAGCATGATGGTAAGTTGTCCAGGAGTTTGGCCTCTGTCCATTCCAATGTCCCTTGATCCATGTCAATATGCAACATAGAGTCTGAAAACTTAAATCAATTCCTACGTTTCATTAGGTTTCTGATGAGTCATAGCATCATGTGAGGCTGTGATGCCAATCTGACAATTCACATGCCAAACTTGCAAAACGTATTCCGAACTGTTACAAGGTGTACCCCCTTGGTATGTACAGAGGCATCTGAGTTGACATCCTACATATGGGTAACCATAGAGGTATTGCTAGACTCCTCCAGTGGACACTCCCTGGCGGTGGCAGACCCATCTGGGACCCCAGCACCATCTCTGTCCCCCACCCCGCTTTCTAGCAAAGCGTTCCCTGTAGCTCCCCACCCAGTTGGCCGTGCCCGCACACCCTAGAGGGTGGGCATCTCCTTTGCCACAGGCACCTCCGCCCCAGCCCCTGTCAGCCCTCAGTGAGGAGGCTATTGACCACCTGAGGTCTACCTCTGTAGGTCAGTCAATCATCGTGAATGCCATCCAGGGACTAGCAATGGAGATACAACAGAGTAATGCATTCCTGGAGGACATTCACAGTGCACTGGCTGGCCTACAGAGATAATTTTAAGGCTCTTGCCTCCACAATGATGACAGCCAGTCACCCTTTGTCTATCACTGGCATACACACAAGCACCATATACGTGCACACACTGCAACAGTCACAACCTGCCCTGACACCCCCACCACCCCAGCATCATAGACACCACACCTGACACATGTGCAGACACCATACCAACATTCATAGATGCAGCTACCACACCCATCCTACCCACAGACAGCACCCCAACAGCTCTACAAACATCTACCTCAGTCACCACATTTGCAGACACCACAACCACTGACACACCTATATGCAGCACATCCACTATACCTGTAGCACTACCCCAACAGACAGGCACCAACCATGGCATCCTCCTCCACCTCCACCCTCCACAGCCCAAGATACATAAATACCCCCACTCACCTACCCAACAGACACCCACCACCCACAAGCATACCTCCCACAAACACACACCCAAGACATCCACACCAACACCTCATATAAGCACTCCATCTCCCTCCACACCCAAATCCTATTGTTATGACCATACCCGTGTGTCTACGAAAGCTTTCCCCTCGGAGTTTGACCTTTTCCTATTACTACCCCTGTGACATTCCTAATCGTCAAGTTCCCTCCCCAAGGCAATCCCTTCCACCTCCAAGGCCTCCCCTTCCCCCCTGCCAGTATCCATGCCCTTCCACTGCCAGATGTCAACCCCTCCCAAGAAGAGTCAACCCTCCCCAAACCTGAACCTGAACTCCCCTCCTAAGCCAAAGCCCAAACCCCCCTCCCAAGCCTAAGCCTAAATCCCCCTGCCACAACACCCCCTCAGATCTTCCCTGAAGTGCCTGCCTGCCCCCTTGATGCCCTACCTGTGGCGGTTAAATGGCAGTCATGAGTTAAGTTGGGGCACCATACAGTGCCTTTAGCGCCCCTGTTTGTTTCTATATGAGACTGGCCAATGTCCTTGAACTGTTCTATTTGAACTTTATAATAATATATTCAGACCAACAAGTTTTTAGATTACTGATTACATCTTTGTCCTACTTTTCCTTTCCTAGGTTTGGGTTATTCCTGCCTGACATTGGCTGTGTCTGAGTATTTGTGTGTGTGTGGTGCTTGTATCTCCTCTATTTTTTGGGCAGTTTGTGAGGGTGTGTTTCACCCAGGGACAGGGTGTGTGTTGTGTGATGGGCATGTGTATGTAGCAGACATAGTGTAGTGATGGTAATGTGTGGTGTTTGTGTTGACATGTGTTTGTTGTTGTGGTGTGTGGCTTTGTGTGCTTTGATTGTGTGAGTGTGTGTGTATTATGCATGGTATGATGTGCTGTGTGTATGTTATGTGTGTTGATTGCTAAACTGTATGATTGTGTAATTATGTATGTTCCCTGTTGGTTCTACATTGTGTTGCATGTGTGATGTGTCCCTGGCCAATGTCGGTTGTGAGTGCTTGACAATGTGTTTATGATGTTGCGGTTGTGGTGTTGTTGTCATGTGTTGGTATGTTGTGTGGGATGTGTGAGAATGGGCCTGTGCTGTATTGTCGTGTGTAAGTGTGTGTTCTTGACAAGCGGGTATGTGTGTGCTGTCTTCAGTGTGTGTGCTGTGTATGTATGAGTGTCTTTGTAGTTGTATGTATGAGTGTCTTTGTAGTTGTATGTGAATGTGTGCATGAGTATACTGTTACATGTGAGTGTTGCCCACGCAGCCCCTTCCCTCTGGTATGTTATGTAACTGTACAAAATTTGACAATCTACAAGTGCTACAGGTGAGTGTCTGTACTTACGGTTGTTGACGTCATCATCGGTGAAGATGCAATTGTCTTTCACCAAGCAGAAGCAGTGGGATGACATCTGGTTGTGGTTCCATGGCAGCTCTGGGCGAGTGTGGCTTCCTGACGGTGAGTGTCTCCTTTTATACAGTTCGATTCTGCCTGGGTTTCCGTGGTGGCCCGAAATTTTGGTGGTGTGCAACATCGTAATAGGTCAGATGGATACATGGTCTCCACCAGCCTGCTGGTGGCTCCAATCATCTGCGGCGGTCTGACCACATTGGCAGTTACAATGGTACTTTGGCTGTGTTCCGTTGGGCTCACTGACATGATCATATTTGGCGGTCTTCTCCACCAGCCTGTTGGTAGTCTAACCGTCACTGACATCATTGCATCCTCGGACCGACAAACTCGTAATGAGGCCCGATGTCTTTCACTTGCTATCATATATCAAAGGCAATGGGGATTTCTTTAAGAGACTATGGGCCCAAATACAACTTTGGAGGAGGGGGTTAATCCGTCCCAAATGTGAAGGATATCCCTCCCACTGTATTACAAGTTCCATAGGATATATTGGACTCGTAATAGGGCGGCTGGGATATCCGTCACATTTGGGACAGACTAACCCCCTCCGCCAAAGTTGTAATCAGGCCCTATATGACAACCCTTGGCAAGATGATTATATGTTAATGACTCCAAATGTGACTACGTTATATAGAAGCATATGCCATAAAGATGGGTTACATGTAATGGGACATTTTCTTAGGGGACAACTTTTAAATTTATACAATCTTACCCAAAGGTTACTGTGAATGATCATGTGGTTCTTAGAGAATGATTACTTTTTGCTGAACAGGGAAGTATTCCATCAATTATGGGGCACATCGATGTGCCCCTGTTTCTCCCCAGCTATGCTTGTTTACATATGCGCTGGTGGGAGGACAGATGCTCCTCAGCACACATAAGCCAGCTTAGAATAAGCATATTATACTTTGGATACGATTTATTGATGATTTAATTTGTCATTTGGAAGGGCTCAGTGGATATTGCAGATTTATTTGTAAAAGATATTAACAACAATGCTTTGAACTTAAAATTCAGGAGACAGATAAGTCAAACTAGAGCAAGTTTTCTTGACTTGGAGTGTTTCATTGAAGGAGAGAGAATGCAAACAAAGATATTTGGAAAGGAGACGTACGGCAACACAATCTTGCATGCACCAAGTTTCCATCCAAAACATCTGAATGCTAGAATCCCCTTTGGACAGATGCTGTGAATTAGGCAGCACTGCAGCTGCGAGCAGGACACATTATCATGTCAAGAGAAAATGATAACCAGATTTAGACAGTGAGGAAATGCAAAAGATATTTTAGTAACAATGATGGAAGCAGTTAACCGAGCTATTCTCGCATGAAAGAAAGGATTGAGGGAATTCAGCCATCTGACTATTTACATCATATAATAATCAGGTTTAGGCATTGAGAACACTTATCCACATACACTGGCATTTAACGAAAGGAGTCCCAGTGATAGGCATGTTGATCTAAAAAAATCTCTCTATCACTTACAGAAGAGCATACTCCATGTGAGATATCTTAGTTAAGAGCAATCCAGAAATGACATCACAGAACACTTGGCTACAACAAACTAAAGGGTTTCACAAGTGTAGCAGGTGTAAGGCTTCCCAAATTGGAGCCAATATTACTGAGTATGTGACACCATTCCACAGCAGAACTTACAAGGTAGGGTAGCTGAAACTGCAAAATAGATCTGAAGTTGCAACCTTAGGTGTGTTGGCAGTACAACAATTCAGGTGCACAAAAGAACTCCACATCACACGGGGACTATATAAAACAAAGATTTTACATACCCAGTGGCAAAATGACATGAATGTGACTCATTTGCAATATTTTATAATAGATGCAGTACAAGAAGAATACTGGGGTGGTGACAGAGAACAAGCCCTGAGGTGATCAGAAACGAAGAACATTCTGAACCTTGGCAGCAAAACCCTAAACATCCTTAATAACAAAGAAGAATTGCATGCTTGTTTAGGACCCTATAGGTGAAAAATATAGCTCACTCCAAACAAGTGAGGTGTCAGTAATATATGAATTAAAATAGTATGTGATTAAACATAAGCATGTTGGGGCTACTTGCCCCATTTGGGCAAGATTGATGTAAGTATGTAATGTATAATGCAATTTAATTTAGACACAACAAATAAAACTGTTAAATTCAATGGTATTTATATTCTCTATTATGGTGTTATATATAATTTTGGATTGTCACTGCCTGTTAGAAAACCTTAAGATACAATTAATGAATTCAGTTACAGAAAAAAGAAAAGCCCACTTGGACATGGCTGTTGTAAGAACGCAAAGTATAATAACATTTAATTCAGACACAATGAATGAATATGTACAATCTAACACTATGTATGGTCAATTTTGGTGTTATTTTCAGATTATAACTGCTGGTTAGGAAACATTAAACTACAATCAATGAATTAAGTTATAGAGAAGAATAGCCCAATCAACATGCTGACACAAAGGTATTCTCTCATTTTTTATGATGGGTATTTATAGGGTGAAAAATGGTGCTGCAGCACTGTGTTGGCAAGGCCGTACTTGTCAGCCAAAATGTGTTGTGTGAATAATTTACAAATTCTCCCGATCTTGTGCTGAGATCGGATTGGCAGCCAACACTTCAACAAGAAGTGTTGGCAGGTATTTTGTGACTCAGAATCAGCAAAGTCCCAAACAAAAAGATCAAAAATAAAGAAAAAAAAGTAGAGTATAAATACCCTGTCTTCCTAGCTTTGGTCCTCAGGTCTCCCTGGGACCCTGCCAAGACAAATCAGCATTTTTGTAAAAAAAAAATAATTCTCTGCAATTTTTTTTAAAAACTACAGTTTTCCTCACTTGTTTTCATAAGAGGGCCTAGGTGGGCCAGGCCCCAGGGGCCTGGCCGTATATTTAAAATAATGGAGGAGAAGAATAGGACCCCATTCCTAGAGCTCTTTTTAGCCCGAGGGACCACCACTTTCCTGAGGCTTTATAAAAAAGGGCTGAACAAATAAATGGATTTTCTTTACAAAACACATGGTGTGCTGCAAAGGAGAGTCGGGATAAACCTAACCTGACATTCCCCCACTTTAGAGTTATGAAAGGGTTGCTCTATTACCTAACAAAGTTATATGAGGACTCACAACTCCTTGTACCCTTGGAATTTAGAGTCCAGGTGCTGTTTTTGCCCATTCTCATCTCATAGCTGGTCACAGTGGACTGCGAAAACTAACCAAGCCATCCTAAAACACTTTTAATGGTCAGGCAGCCATGCCCAAATCAAACAATACTGCCTGGAGAGTTCCATATGTCAAAAAAAAAATCTGTATCAACCTCCCTGAGTGCCTTTACAAACCATGGCCATTATAGTGTAACCTTTTGAATGAATCGGTATGGACCTCATAGGGCCCTTCCATCTTACGGCCAGAGGCTATCAACATGGGATGGCCCTAGTGGACTATGAAATGCATTATCCAGAAGTAATACCACTTTGAGCTAGTACCACTAAAGCTATTGCTCAACACTTAATAGAAGTGTTTTCCCGTATGGGTTTTCCTGGTGAGATCCTCATGGATAAAGGTAACCCATTCATCTCAAACTTAATGAAACAGGTATGCAGACAATTGGACATTAAACACCTAAGAACATCTGTGTATCATCCCCAGACAGACGGGCTAGCAAAGAGGTACAACTGTAGTCACAAGCTAACCCTTCAAAAGATGTTTTCAGGGGACGACAAAAACTGGGGTAAGCTACTACCGTTGGCCCTCTTTGTCCTCTGTAGTCAGGTACAATGCTGCCCGTGGTTTTATCCATTCAAATTGCTTTTTGAGAGATGACCTCTAGCCTCCTAGAGATTACAAAGGAAGAATGGGAAAAGGACACTAATGATGAAACCGACTCCCTCTTGGACTATACCATCCAATAGAAGTCATGACTTTGGGAAGTTGCGAACACTGGTTCATGAGAATCTACAAAAGAGTCAAGTAAAAGAAAAGTACATTTATGATAAGGGAAAGAAGTGGAGTGAGTATGCTGTAGAGGAATTGGTACTTGTCCTCTTACCATCTATGAACACCAAGATGAATGCTGACTGTCAAAGACCCTTTAAAACTAAAAAACGTGATTGGCTGGGTCATGTAGCTATTGCAGATATCACCCAACAAGACCCAGATATGCCACATAAGGCCCACCTCCTAGGGACATGCATTTAGAACCGGCATCCCATACTCTTGAGGAGACCCATATTTATGAGTCTCTTACTACTGAAGAAAAATAAGCCCTACTCAAGGCTATTAGAGCCTTCTCATACATCTTTTCATTGTTTCAGATCTGCCTGGCAGTACTGACCTTGCTATGCATTCCATCCCTACCTTAAAAGGAGTGGTAATTAAACAACAGCCCTACTGAGTTCCGAGGGCGCTACAGAAAGAAATCAAAAAGATGCTGGAAATGGGGGTCATCACACCCTCCACTAGTAATTGGTGTTCCCGAATAGTGCTAGTACCAAAACCAGATGGAAGCCTGAGTTTCTGCATAGATTTTAGGGCTGCTAATAAGGTTTTGAAACTAGATGGGTACCCTCTTACCAACTGTTTATGAACTAATTGAGCAGTTAGGTGAAGCTTGTTGTAACTCCACCATAGACATAACAAAGGGCTCCTATCGGTTACCCTTGAGGCCCTCTGAACACGAAAATTCAGCCTTTGCCACCCCTGATACTCTCTATCAATTCACAGTGCTCTCCTTTGGCCTTCAGGGTGCCCCAGCCACCCTTCAGAGACTCATGAATTTCCTACTGGGACATCACTAGAGCTACTCCTCAGCTTATCTAGATGATATTTTTGTGTGTAGCAAAACATGGGAGGAGCCCTTACACCATCTCTGATTGATTGTTGCTGAACTACAACAAGCCTATCTTCATGTTACCGCAAAAAAGTCTAACTTTGCATACAGCAAAGTGAGATATCTGGGTTATCTTCTGAGGGACGGAGTTACTAAGCCACAAGCAGAGAAGGTCAAAGCCATATTAGATACCCCTTTCCCATGGACAGGAAAAACGTTAGGGGGCTTTTTTGGTCTGCTAGGTTACTACCACCGTTTTATCCCACAATAGTCTACTTTATTCACACCCTTTACAGATACTCTGATGAAATCAGCTCATCCAAAAACCAGTGCACGACCCGCAGCTGTAACCCTGGACATCTTTCAAAGGTTGAAAACCTCCCTCACTACTAATCCAGTACTGATATTCCCCGACTTTGAAAATAATTTCATAGTTCAAACGGACTCCTCTATGGAGCTGTGTTATCCCAAACCAATCATGGATGGAACGAAAGACCGATTGTTTACATCAGTAGAAAGCTCTTCTCTTGATAGCAAAGGTACCCTGCAATCTAAAAAGAATCCCTGGCCCTCAAATGGGCCATTGAAATGCTTGGATATTATCTGCAGGGGAGGCCGTTTGTCTTTATGCACACCATGCCCTCTAACCTGGTCGTGCCGAAATAAGGGGAATAATGGCAGTATTTTACATTGTTCTTTTCCCTGAAACCTTTTCAGTTCGAAGTAATGCTCAGGAAAGACAAGGATCGGGGGAATGCTGACTATCTGTTCCAATTTCTCCTTTTCACCAATCAGGAAAATCGAGGGGAGGGGATGTGTGACCGGGCAGTCCTCTTACCAGGCATTCAAGTAAACAAAACCTCTCTTCCGCAGGCTGACCCAGGCAGTTTCAAGAAAGATACTACTGAAGCAGAGGAGGTGGGGCTTGAACCCTGGTTCAAAGACCAGGACCAATTCAAATATGTCCCCCATGAACAGGATGGAGTTTCTGTTTGAGAGCAGGAGGTCGCCAAAAATGCTGTGCTGGTGAGGAACAAGAGAGACTTCAATCAGGACAAAGTCGGGGATTCAGATGCGGGTCCAGTGCTACCAGGAGCCGGATTCGCTGCACATCAGAAAGGTGAGAAAGCAAACCAGAGCAGCCAGCAGTAGTGAGGATGACAACCACCGTTGGATCAGAAGTCTCCCGATCAGAAGTCCCTGCCACACTCGCAGAGGAACCTACCTCGCACAGGTGTGTGAACAGGTTTGGGCTTGGAGGTGACGAACTGGAGGCCAAAACTCAGGGAGAAAACTAACAAAAATGTGATAAAGCATGACTTCTTATTTCTTTTGGTTTTTCTTTGGTTGTTGGTTTATTTACATGCATAGTTTGTGTTAGAGAGTATGTGGCGGGTTTTATGTTACTTCCAACACCCCCTTATGTGAAACCTTATGTACTTGGCTAATTTGAGCACATTACCTGCCACATATAGCACTGTTTCCCTACAGCCCGACGTAAGAAGGGCTATCACATCAAAGCACATGGTGACGGTGGAGGTCCACGACTCCTTAGAGTAAGACAGGTCACTTACCTGCGATTGTTTTGTGTAACTTTCTCTCGAGGGATCGGCAAGGATGACTCCTGACCTCGGATCTGAGGGAGCAACAGAGAAACAGAACAAACGGGGGGCTACATTACACCCCAGTGAAGAGGGACAATATTAAAACGGAAATAGCTTCTGCACAAAATACCTTTTCCGGTTTTTATTATAAACAGCCTAGGTCTTACATTGATTAAAATTTAAAGGAGTGTCACATTGCTTGAAAGGTGCAAAAATGTGTATATTTGTGTGTAAAATAGAGCGGGCCTATTGCTCCGAGAAGGCTAACAAGTTTTATGTCAATCACAGCCGACCTTACAGGGATTCTAATTCATAAGCAAGTGTTTATAAAAATGAAAAAAAAGATAACACCAAGTCCCAATATGGTCATATGAGATTCAATCCACCATCTACCATAATCATAATTTCAATTTTTTATAGTCAGGAGTTCAGACGTCCGTCATAGCAAAGCTATCGGGCAAGTGACCTAAGATTTAGCAACTCATTCAGTGTGGCTAGGTTACTTGTAAACACATATTCCCAAATTTCATTCAAGTTTTCCAGTGTTTTTATGTGTTCTTTCGCATAATTTTTGTGTTGTACACTTCCTCTCATTTTTCTGCACTTTCAACGCAATGAGAGGGCTTCCTTCAAGATGTGTTCCAGGGAAACTGAGACGAGGCTCCGGTTACAGACACAGAGTGGGTATGTGTGTTTACAAGTTAACTATTATCTACCGTAATTATTATTATAGTAAATTATATATATTTAATTGGTTCATAATATTGATTAAAAATTTTAATATTAATTGTATGTTTTGAATTAATGTCAGATGTTTTTTTTTCCAGATGTCTTCTTTACATGTTTGTTAATTTTTACTTTTACATTATTTTTATTTTTTTAATGAAGCTTTTTAAAAAAATGTTTAACTATTGTTTTTACATTTTTCAGAGAAAATATATTTATATTTAAATATTTAATTTACATTTTATATTCATACTTTTTAAAATTATAATATTATTTTGTTTTGATATTTGAATACATTACATCTGACTCCAAAAAGGTGTAGATGACTAAACAGAAATAGACCCTTCAGGAGACTGAGCTGAACAGGTGCCTTGTACCGACTAAACTGACCTGATGGATGATCTTAGGCCCAAATTTATACATTTTTAGCGCCGCATTTGTGCCGCTTTTTGACGCAAAACGGCGCAAAATTACATATACAAATGTATTTTGTAGTTTTGCGCTGTTTTTGCGTCAAAAAGCGGCGCAAATGCGGCTCCAAAAAAATATAAATATGGGCCTTCGTGTCTTTTTGCTGATTAAGCTTTCCTCAATTTTTCTTAATTTGCTTGGAAATGTTATTGTGTTGTGTTCTGTACCTTAAAATTGTTTGAAACGCTTGAACTTGGCACCCACTTCTCTGGTGATTGCCTGCTGTTTATGCCACAGCTATGATGAGTTGAGAAGAGATTCTCTCGGAGTTGTGTTGTGACAGAACAAGAGTGAGTTTATTGAACTGGCAGTGTACCTCATCCTAAAATTGTAACCCCATTTCTGGAACACGCTTCCAAAAAACAATTAAGTCCAGGTTTCTGCATAGTAAGTGAACAGGCAAAATTTTGTAATGGTTTTCCAAACACTGATCACTGGACTTGGATTGGCAGATTTCAATTTTTTCACAGTTCACCAGAGGACACCAAAGATAAAAAGGTTATGAGGGTACAGTTATAAAATATATGAATATTCTACTGAATTGCATTATCTTCTCAGAAAACTGAGGAAAGTATTTGATGCATTACAGAAGGCACTTGAAGTAATTCGTCCCTCACACAGTTCTTCATTTTTTTCAGTACAAACATTAGGACTGTTAAACTATTGTTAGATATGCGTATGTCATGACTCACACATGATGTTTTCTATCATAACATTTTGACTACACTGAGAGCATAAAAAAATTCTCCGTTCTGCTCCAGAGTCATTCTTGTATTCAATATCTGATATTATCATTTCTAAATCATAAGAATATCAAGGTCTGTGAAGGCAACTGGGTCAACAGTCTTCATTCATCCAGATGAAAAGGATTTCTGTAGTCACATGATAATGGACAATTTGTCCCTCAGATATGATGAAAAGGCCCAAGCTTTCCAAAATGTATACTTTAGCTTCGCAGCAGCAAAAACCATGGCTTAAGATGAGCTGTGATAAATTCCTCAGTCATTTCTCGTTATATGGCACCATTCTGACAGAGCGTCGAAAAAAGGAGTGTGCGAAATGTGCATAATTTTTTGTTGCGTAGTAGGACATATACTTATCTAACATTATATAAAACACAAACCCTGCATTTACAGCTATTTTGTAGAGTGAAATGCGTCGTTGTGTCCATTTTGCACCAAAAAATAGTGCTAAATCGCAGATTATGTGAAAAGCGGCAACCTACGTTTTGTTCACGTAGTTTAAATGCGCCTGTGATAGGATTTTACCCTAGTGGACACAAAAATTACAGGACAAGGTGCAATGATTAATTTTGAGTAATTCGCTCTACACGTGTATCATTAACTGGCAGCAATTATGCAAGATTATACCAGCGTAATCGAATTTTTGCACGCGCCTAAGCACTATTCATAGACGCACCCATAACAGGCATTTACAGTTAATCTTTGTTACTATCAAGTGGAGATGTTAGGGCGAGAATGCCTTACCCATTGCATTGATGTGCTGCTTAAATACCAATCATGGTATCAGAAAGAAAAGACAAGCTAGTCTTGCTGGTATTACAAATTTCTAGCTCTAATTCACAGACACAAAGAGAAACTTGGAACATGGGCCCTCAGCATGAATGTGGCACTTGCTGAGAAAATCAAAGAAGTGATATTTAGATGCTCGAACTAAACTCATTTACTCGTAATTAATCTGGGCAACTTTCTTGTTCATCGCCTTTTGACTGTGCCACTCCAGAGAGGAAGGAGCCGTATACAAATACTCCTTTGTCCTCCTCAGGGGCAGTGCATCCCAAACTGCAGCAACATCCTCTTTGAATGGGAATGCATGCCTCTCAGACCGGTTTTGGATCGGTTTGGATCTCATCATTGAGGTGCACCTTGAATTCGATGGCATAGTGAGCTGCAGGACTCGGACTGTACATATCCATTGCACTTATAAAGTCAAACTGCCCAAAACAAAAAAATGAGCGGGTGTCTTGAATTAATCTAGGTCACTGGTATTTTCTTGAGGTCGTATTCCTTTTTTATTTTATTTTGCTCACTGCATCACTCCAGACAACAAATCAGCGTTGTTCCTGCTCTGAACAATTCAGGTTGAACTACCGGGCCATGTCCCCCCTAAACAGGAACAGAAAGAGCCTCTGACCAGTTTCAGCTTTTTTGGTTCTCATCAGGGAGATCAGGGAGGTGTAGCTTGAATCCTATAGTACAGTGAACCATGAGACCCACACCTTAGCTTACATATCACACTCTGGGCATCACAGAGTGTAAAAGAAAAATGTGTTAACTCATGCTTGAACTAATCTCAGTCACGGGTAATTTTGTGCATTCCAGTGCATCGTTCAGGGGGTTATTCAGTCTCCTATTGTAACAGGACTAAGCCTCATTGGCATGTCATCAGTCCCTTTCTGAAATGCCATAAATGAGCTAAACTCTATGATGTGGAATGGAGTAATTAAAAGTGTTTCAGATCCCTTCAAACAATTCTATCCATTGTAGGTTTTGTCCAAGTGAGTCACCCTAGTTAGTCTGGGTATACTCTGACAAGACTCCATTGATCACTGGGAAACTGAGACTCAAACGACACTTCATTGATGAATCCGACAGAGGACAAAACTAACTTGGGGTGTTTATGTTCTTGATCTGGAGGGGCATGGCAAACCTGATCGGGCTGGGCTTTTGCTACTCAATCATGACCAATGCAGATTCACATGTGTTCGATCCCCCTGTTGTGTTACACAGACAAGTAAAAAAACAAAAACAAAAAAAAACAAAAACAATGGCATTAAGGCGCACAGAGTGATTACGGAGTTTTTCAGTCTAATTAAAGCATTTCATCATTCCCGTTGGAAGTAAGACACCCTAATTGGTCTGGGCATACCCACATGCGGGTCACTTGATCTCTGTGCAATAGGGAACTAAGCTGCATCTCATAGGCGAAGCCCAAAGAGGCTGAAGCCAGTTTTGAGTCGCAAGTGTTTCCATCTAGAGGAGACAGTGCCTCGCAGTTCGAGGTTGCCTGTACTTTCTGGGGCAGAACCAACCATAAATTGCACGCGATTAGTCCCCTGCAGTAATGGGACAGGCAAGGTATATCAGGATGGGATGGAATGCGCTGAGAGTAATTTCCATGGGTTCACTTAAATTAATGTATTTGTATTAATTACATTATTGGTAATGATAAACTAACCAAACGCACTGATGGCTAGTACAGCTAGAAACGGTGATGGGTTGTTGCTGGTGTGAAACGTTTGTCTAGGAGAAGCAATGTTTCTAAATGTTTTTCTTGTCACCTTGCTCTTTCCTCCTAGCTGTCTTTAGCCAGCTCTAGCCCTCTCCTCCTCCAATTCCCTCTTGCTCGCTCACCACACTCTAGCTCTCTTCTCATCCGCTCTTTTCATGCATTTACCAACCCTCTCTATCCTACATCTGCATTTCCTCGCTCCACTCCGTCTCACTCTCGTGTCACACTAGTGCTCTCCTCTCCAGTCTTCGCCTCTTCCCGCCATTCCTCTCATTTCTTCCTCTTGTTTATTGTTTCAGTTCATTGTAGGCTTGTCATTGCTGTTATTTTTCTAAGTAAAGCTCATCTAAACCTTTAAGTGCCCAGGCACTATATAGCATTATTAAATAAGTAAATGCATTCCAGATATTTATATTGTGCTCAAAGTTTCCCCAATACACAGATGATTGCTTTACATACCAAATAGCCACTTGTCAATACATTCTAATTTCAGAGGCTGGGACAGATTAAATTAGCTTGTAGGGAGCTAGAGGTAGGCAAATGCACAACACCTACTTTGAAATCAACAGGTGCGGAAGGAGAAAGAAAGACGGAACGACTGGACATAGGTTTGGTCTAGGATGAGATGGCATAGGGATTATTGGGGAAGGAATCTGGAATACAGAAAGGTGTTTGATTCGATCTCAAGAGTGTGGCTGCCATTATCAGATGGCAGCTCATCCAGGTGGCGCACACGATCTAGAAAAAGCTTGGCATCTGTGTTTAATCTTACTTTACGTTGCAAATCCCATATTTCTTCATTCCGCTGCATATGGTGCTGTGGTGGTCTTGGAGATAGAGTATTTTCAGTGAAGTAGTCTGCTTTTTTTATGTAGTTTGCCTCGCGCAGTGAGTCAAGTGATCTCAACCTGATATGAATTGGGAGATGGGCACACTAACGATCCGTATGGAAAAGGGTGAATGTGATTGAACATACCTTTGGCAGTGATATGTCCGTGTCCGCTTAGACAATGTCCTTGGGATGGATAGGGGTGGAGAATGGGACACTCGTGCAGAGAGCTCTATATCTGTTGCTGAGTGAGGCAAAGAAAGCTTGCACTCTGGAACAGGGGGTGTGTGCCCCGAGGAACAGATGCCTTCGTACGTGACATGATGCTACAAATATGTCTGTACGTTTCTCTTTCTGTGCTCGATGAATGAAAGCCAGAGATCTCTGAAGGGGGCGGAGGGGCACACAGCCATTCACTGTGTTCATTAGGCCATTCTTTGATTTGTAGGTGGAGGTTGCCACTAGTTTTGCAATAAATGGAGTTATGGATATATTGAGCTAGATCGGCATCTGTTACTGAGGACTGGGTAAGGTCAGTGAAGCATCCCAGTAAGCGCATGTCACATTCTGATTTCACTTTAACGTACAACTGCTTGCTATTAGTTCATCAACGAAGGATGAATGCCCTATCTAGCTAGCCCCAGAGGTTCAATGTAGAAAATGAAGATTATTTTAGCAAGGATGGAACCTTGGTGTACCAGTATTTGATCAAGTGGTGTGAAATCAGTGTGATGTTACATTCATCTCAACAGTGGCCTTTCAGGGTGCTTTTATTTCTCAACCATTCGGAGCAGGTGCCAATTTGTGCGGATGCTAGACATTTGAGGGCATATTTAAGAGTCTCTAGTGCTCCCTTAGTATCGCTATAGTGTAATTTTTTTGACACTAGGGCAGCGTTAAAGTGTATTTTTCCCTGTGCCATATTTACACAGTGGTGCAATGCATGCATTGCGCCACTTTGTAACCCCCTGCGCCACATTATGCCTGCACCAGGCATAATGTATGCAAGGGGGGCGTTCCAGCACTAGGAGGCCCGCAAAAATAGTGAGGTGAAATTTAAAAGATTTCACTGCACCATTTTTTGTATAATTTTTTATGTTTGCTCAGAGCATGCGTTAAAATGGCGCACCCATTGAAACCTGTGGGCCTCCTTGCACTTTCCTAGACTAGCATCAACATTTTTGATGCTATTGTAACAAAGTACCACAAGAGAGTCAAAAATGTTGATGTTACTTGTTAGAAATGGGGTCTTTGGTTGGCAGTCAGGTTACCCCCTGTCCAAGCAAGGACCCTCACTCTAGTCAGGGTAAGTCACACACAATCCAAATTATCCTGTGCCCACCCTCTGGTAGATTGGCACTGAGCAGTCAGGCTTAACTTAGAAGACAATGAGTAAAGTATTTGTGCAATAACTCATACAATATCACAATATAGCACCACAAAAATACATCACAGTGTTTAGAAAATATATAATATGTATCTGGATATTTGCAGGTCAAAACAATCAAAGATGCAATAAGAAAATGTAAAGATATCACTGAAAAGTGATATAAAGTGTCTTAAGTCCTTTAAAAGCAAACAAAGTCTCTTTCAAGCACAAAGTACCTGGTTTGAGTGAAAAATCTCCGCAAAGGGCCCAGAGGAGAAGAAGCGTGGAAACAAAGGGGTGTGCGTCGATTTCTTGGGCCGCACATGGTCGATGCGTCGTTTAGTTTCCACGCAGGGACGGCTGGGCGGCGATTTCCGGTGCTCGGTCCTGGATCCTCTTTGGGTTGCGGGGTTTTCAGATGCCCCGGGGTCTGTACGTGGAATCCTGGGCTTGTTGACAAGCTCTGCATTTTTCCGGTGGGCGGTTCAGGGAAATTTCTCCCTCACGACAGGCGCTGTGTCGATTTCCCCTCTGGAAGTCGTGCGGCGTCATCCCAGGTCGGCTGTGCGTCGATGTGGTGGGCCGTGCGTCGAAGTTCCGGTTGCACCGCAGGCGCCGCGTCGATCTTTTCCTTGCGAAGTCGAGCGGTGTCATCCAGGTTCGGCGTGCAGTGAATTTTTCACAGCGAAACAGGCTGTGCGTCATTTATAGCAAGCTGTGCATAGAATTTTTGCTGCACAAGGAGTCCAGTTGCAAGAGAGAAGTCTTTTTGGTCCTGAGACTTCAGGGAACAGGAGCCAATCTCTATCCAAGCCCTTGGAGAGTACTTCTTCACCACAGCCAGGGAGCAGCAAGGCAGCAGGGCAACAGCAAGGCAGCAGTCTTTCACAGAAAGCAGTCAGGTGAGTCCTATGGGAAGCCAGGCAGTTCTTCTTGGCAGGATGCAGGTTCTGGTTACAACTTTCTTCTCCAGGAAGTGTCTGAGGTGGTAGGGCAGAGGCCCTGATTTTATACCCAAATGTGCCTTTGAAGTGGGGGAGACTTCCAAGAGTGGCTTAGAAGGGCACAAGGTCCCCTTTCAGTTCAATCCTGTCGGCCAGGGTCCCAGTAGGGGGTGTGGCAGTCCTTTGTGTGAGAGCAGGCCCTCCACCCTCCCAGCTCAGGAAGACCCATTCAAAATGCAGATGTATGCAAGTGAGGCTGAGTATCCTGTGTTTGGGGTATGTCTGAGTGAATGCACAAGGAGCTGTCAACTAAACCCAGCTAGACGTGGATTGTAAGGCACAGAAAGATTTAAGTGCAGAGAAATGCTCACTTTCTAAAAGTGGCATTTCTAAAATAGTAATATTAAATCCAACTTCACCAGTCAGCAGGATTTTGTATTACCATTCTGGCCATACTAAATATGATCTTCCTACTCCTTTCAGACCAGCAGCTACCACTTCAATAATGTATGAGGGCAGCCCCAATGTTAGCCTATGAAGGGAGCAGGCCTCACAGTGGTGCAAAACCGAATTTAGGGGTTTAAAACTACCAGGACATGTAAACTACACAGGTACCTGTCCTGTCTTTTACCTACACAGCACCCTGCTCTAGGGGTTACCTAGGGAACACCTTAGGGGTGACTTATATATAGAAAAAGGGGAGTTTTAGGCTGGAAAGTACTTTTAAATGCCAAGTTGAAGTGGCAGTGAAACTGCACACACAGGCCTTGCAATGGCAGGCCGGAGACAAGGTTAAGGTGCTACGTAAGTGGGTGGCACAACCAATGCTGCAGGCCCACTAGTAGCATGTAATGTTCAGGCCCTGGGCACATACAGTGCACATTAATATGGACTTATAAGTAAATTAAATAGTCCACTTGGGTATGATCCAATGTTACCATGTTTAAAGGGAGAGAGCATATGCACTATAGCACTGGTTATCAGTGGTAAAGTGCGCAGAGTCTAAAAACCAGCAAAAACAGGGTCCAAAAAGTGGAGGGAGGCAGGCAAAAAGTTAGGGGTGAGCACCCTAAGGCTGTCAGGTCTAACACTACTGGACTAACAACCAACATGGTGTGCCATATTATAAATGCGGCACAAGAATGATGTCATTAGGTATCAGAGGGGCTCACAGAAAAAGTGGCGCATCAGCTCCGATGCACCACTTTTTCATAATATGGGCCCTTATTTGGAAAATCTCCTCTGTCTGCACCCTCTGAGAGACAAGCGTTTACGCTATTGCACAATTAAGCACAGCATTATTGGTCCTTCCCATTTTAGTGACCTATTTGTGTTGCAATTGTATGTGAAAGTTTCTTTACAAATGACCAGTACAGTGTAAAATACTAATGCATTTTTTATCACTACTGGGCATGGATCATGTTCAGCTTTGCTTCAATATTTTATTAGCTTATTTTGTGTTGTATTAGACCTGTCAGCCTCACGGTGCTCTTCCCCTGGACTTTTTGCCTCTCCTCCATTTTGCCTGGTCTATTTTTGTTGGCCTTAGAACACTGAGCACTTTACCCCTGTTAACCAGCGGTAAATTCATGCGCTCACTCCTTAAAACATGGTAATATTGACTTAGCCCCCTATTGGCATATTTAATTTACTTATAAGTCCCTAGTCCCTAGTCCCTAGTACATTGCACTACATCTGCCCAGGGTCTGTAAAATAAATGCTACTAATGGGCCTGAGGCACTGATGGTGCCATCCACCTAAGTAGCCCTTAAAACATGTCTTAGACCTGCTATTGCAGAGCCCGTGTGTGCACGTTAAACTACTATATCGACCTGGCAGAATAAACCTTTTGCCAGGCTCCACCCTTCCTTTTTAATACACATGTCACATCTGGACAACCCAAAGGGCAGGGTGTGATGTATTCAAGGGGTAGGACATGTATTTTTTATTTTTACATCTCATCTAGTGAAGAACACTTAAATTCATTTTTCACTACTGCAAAGGCCTATCTCTCCCATAAGACAACATCAGAGTTGCCCTATTATCTCTTATACGTGTAACTTCCAAAAGGGGAGAGATGACCTCTTTATGTTTGGTGTCTCTGGAATCACAATTACAAATCTTAACATATGATGAAGTCAGAATTTCAAGTGAAATTCTGACAATACCACTTTTAGAAATTCAGCATTTTCTTGCCTTAGCCATTTAGTGCCTTCAGCCTGTCTCTGGCCACTTTGCTGGGAGTAGTTGGCAGTTGGGCTTTGTGTATTCCTCCTAGACAACAACACACAATGAGAGCTTGGGTGTAACGTAATGGGTAATTCAGGGCAGGATCAGAAGGGGGAGCTGGACACAGTCTGATTTACACCTGAATAGGCTGTGTCTTGTCCACACACAAAGGTATTAATAACCCTGAATTGTCACTCCAGACAACTTAGAGTCAGGGAAAAGGAGGAAGGGCATTTCTTGCCCCTGTGGTCCCATTGGTTCCCTGCTTCTGCACGAGCCATGCATTTAAAAAAAATTAAGTGTGGTTTCCCAGTGCTCAATTGGGCATGCCACAGCTACTGCCTCAGGGGATATGGGATGGCCATGGCTCCCCAGGCCTACTGGCTCCCTTGCTTGCACCCATCACAGGTGCCAACCTTGCTCCTACCCCATATGAGCAGTTTTCTTTTGCTCCCATGGGCCGGGAGCAATTCAATATATTTCCTCTGCCTGAGAGTGCTGGCAGAGAAAAAGTTTTGATCTCCTACTTGGTGGGATCAGTTTTGTGCTCTCGCCTGGTGGGTGAACATTACTTTTCCCTGCCTTGGCGGAAATAGATAGTGCCCTGGGTGTTGGAAATCCTGGGGCACTGTCCCTAAGCCAGCCCTGGGGGATGAGATCCCCTGGGACATAATATGGTTCTGGGAGAGGGGCACATGCCCCCTCCCCATCTAGTTATTTGTGGCCCTGGGAAATGGGGTAGTCTGGGCCTTTTCAGGCTCTGAGAAAGAGGCACACATGCCGCTCCCCTCTCCTTTATTAACTTGGTGGCCCCAGGAGACGGGGTCCCTAGGGCCTCTTAGAGGAATAGGGAGCGGCCATGTGCCCTCTCCCCTTAATTGTTTATACAGCTCTGTGAGATAGGGTACCTGGGGCCTCTTAAAGGCACAGGGAGGGGAGCCACAAGTCCCCTCCCCTAAATTGTTTATTTGGCCCTGGCAGATGGGATTGCTGGGGCCTTGCTAGGCTCGGGAGGGCGAAGCAAAATCCTCCTCCCCATTAATAACATGTTGGCCCCAGGGAATGGTGTCCTTAGGGCCTTTTGGAGGCTTGGGGAGTGGATCAATGGTTACCCTCCTCCTGATTTGTCAATTCACCACCCCTGAGCCCTGTAAGACAACATCACCTGGAGCCGGTATTTTCAAAATGGGGAAGGAGCATGTGGCCACCCTTTGTGAGCCATGCTATGGCCTCAGGGATCCCAGGGCAGGCTTAGTGATGGTGTCCAAAGGGATCTGTTATGTGCTCTCAACCAACAGGAGCAAAAAGCTGTTGTTTTCCATATGAGCGCACATCAATTTTTCTCTGCCCATGCTTTCTCTGGCTGGGAAAATTAAATTCTCCCACCTAGCAGCCGAAGAAAACTAGTCCCACTGGGTGGGAGCAATCCCAACTCTTGCCCCACCTGGGATAGGTTCTGGCAGGGGAGCCAGTGAGGCCAAAGGGGCCTTGCGGTTCCCTCCACACCCCCACCATAAAAAGTGCTGTGGGGTGGCCCAGATGGGTACTGGGAAACCCTACTTAAAAAAATAAATTGTTGGCTCCTATGTTGCTCATGGGTGCTTGCAGGGAGCTGGTGGAGCAAAAGGTCCTGGGACTCCCTCCGCATCCCCAGCAAATATCATGCACTTGGGTGCTCAAGGTGGGTACAAGGGTGTTATAACATTTAAAAAAAAATAAAGATGCCAGCATCTGCACTTGAAAGGCTTGCACACAGAAAATCTTAGGCTGATCCTTCAAGTGGCAGCAGAGAAAAAAGGGGGTCCCCAAAACACGTTTTCCCCATTCATTTTTCAAGAGGAACTTTAGACATAGTCACAGCCCAAATCACTGAATTAATTTACACCACATTTAGCAGGAAGCTAGATCTTGGTCATAAAGAGTTCTTTGTGTGATTTGGTGTAAATCCATTCAGCAGTTCTTGAGTAACTAATGCTAAAATACTTGCTATATTTCATGCCACAGAGGCTCTGCAGACTGGAGAGATCGTCTGTTGAGACCTGATTGGCTGCTACCACATTTACCAGGAAGTGGTGGCATCCATCTTACGACTCGGGATTCAGTCTAGAATCCTAACAAAAATGATGGTCCAAATCCTAAAAAAAAAGAAAAAATACATAAGGTGGGAGGGTAGGGATACTCTGACCCCCTAGGCATGATTGTGGGTTCAAAAGCATTTTTTATGAAAATGTCACAAATTTGAGGAGGATTCATGAATCAGTGGTAATAAAAAAAAAAGCCTTTTAAAATAAAAGCCCAATTACGTGGTCCTGTACAATGTACAGCGTTGTCATAAATGATGTCATTTGAAATGGAATGAGTGCTGTTATGAATTCTTTAATTTAACATGCTATAAGTGATGTAATATGAAAGTGTCAAAGCAGTGAAGTCACAAGTTATAGTTGAATTAGTTAATCTATTAAGGTTACAACGCTCTGCAGGAAGGTACACAAGTTACAGTATGTTTTGGTGAGGTGGAAATTATAACTTTATGTTATAATTATAACTTTTTAATTTCTAAGGTTTGTTTAGTTTAAATTGCATTTCTATTGACATATTTAACGTTTTCCTAACTGTAACTTATATTCAACTCTGTATTTTCATAGAATGTCCATGTTTTTTGTTTGGAAACATTGGTTTCTAATCATATAAATGTGTTTGATTTCTTATTAATTATTTTAAACTCACACACACACACACATACACACACACACACACACACACTAATGATTGTGTTTCCATAGGAAATGCACTTTTTGTGTTGCTTATACCTTTGGACCTGTTTGACAAATCTACATAAATCTTTAACATACAACCACAATTATTTTACCAGTTTATGCATGGAAAGATTTGGGATGATCCATCCAACGGGGACCGAGAGAAAAGGAGGGTCCTGGAACACTTTTTCTCCCATTCATTTTTCCATAGTAATTTTAGACAGCCCTACAGATTAAACCGCTGAACAGATTTACACCAAATTTGACTGAAAGCTGGATCTTGGTCCAGAAAGAGTGCTTCTATGTTTTGGTGTAAATCAGTTCACTAGTTTGGGAGACATTTATGTTCAAAATAATTTGATGTGGGCAGGAAAACAAATCAAGATATTTCTCCCAATTGTGGGATCCTCCTCCCCCAGCCCTTAATGAGGTGCACAACGGTTCCCTCAGTAGGCACCAGGGCACCCACCTATATGAAACATAGGCTCTGATGGATAGGGTCGCCAGAATAGGCTCAGGTAGGGAGGGCAGGCAGCAACCATTGCGTAACAAAAACATGAGCCTGAAGGACAGGGGTTTCCAGGGCCTTTGTAAGGCTGGGAAGGGAAGGTTGCTTGACCCCCCCACCCCTTAAAGAAGAGACTGGGTCCTAAGAGGTTGAGCCCCTAGTACTGAAAATGACTTAAAAATATGGCCTTGGAGGATGGTGTCCCCACAGCGTCATAAGTCTTGGGGAGGAGAGAAGTGACTCAGGCATAGGAAGGGTGGCTTTGTGGCACCTATCCTCTTCAAAAGAGATATAGGGGGTCATTACAACCTCGGCGGTCTTGCAAGAAGACCGCTGAGGCTGCGGGAGACAGAATACCGCCATTACCGGCGGTATTCCTGGCTCCCTATTATGACATTTCCGCTGGGCCAGCGGACGGTAACAGTGTTACCGTCTGCTGGCCCAGCGGAAATGTCACATCAACATTGCTGCCGACTCGTAATAGAGCCGGCGGCAATGCTGATGTGCAGCGGGTGCATTAGCACCCGTCGCGCATTTCACTGCCCGAAATTTGGGCAGTGAAATGCGCGACGGGGCTATGCCTCGGGGCCCCTGCACTGCCCATGCCAAGCGCATGGGCAGTGCAGGGGCCCCCAGGGGCACCCCAAGTCCCCTTACTGCCAGCCTTTCCATGGCGGTGTTTACTGCCACGGACAGGCTGGCGGTCGGGGACTCATAATCCCCAGGGCAGCGGTGCTTACACCGCTGCCCTGGGGATTATGACCGCCAGGCGGAAACCTGGCAGTAAATTGGAGGGGCCGGCAGTATGGCCGTGGCTTTTGTGCCACGGTCATAATTGCTGGCGGAACGTCGGCAGCCTGTTGGCGGTGTTACCGCCACCTTACCGCCGGCCGCCAGGGTCGTAATGACCCCCATAGTCCTTGGGGTACTCAGAGCATAAAGAGGCTCAGGGAAGGAGGCTATGCAGCTCCCTTCCCATTAAAATACATATGGCCCTGGGGAATTGGGTCCCATGGCTTAATAAGGCTATGTGGCTACCTCCCCTTTAAAAAAAAGGACCTTGGGCTCTCCCCACAACACCCAATGAGGTGCGTTGTGGGTGCCCTAGTTAGGTACCATGCCATCCACCTACATGGAACAAAGGCTCTGAGACATGGGGTTCCAAGGCCCTTTGCGTGGCTCAGAAATAGGAGCTGGGCAGCTCCTCTCCTCTTATTCAACAGATTAAGCTTTGAGGAATGGAGTCCCCAGGGCTTAATCAGGATGGGGGAGGGGGCACATGCCCCCTTCCCTTTAAAATACATAGTACCCTGGGGGATGGGCTCCCTGGGGACTAATAAGGCTTAGGAAAGGGGATGGCATGGTCTCTTCCTCTTTTTCTATTAAATATAGTCCCAGGGGGTGGAGTTCCCTGGGCTCAAAGGCCAATTCTAAGCCATGTGGCAAAGGCTCAACCCCCATCGTGGATGCCAAAAGCTATGTGTGGCGTGGGGTTGGATAACTCTGGGGGGTTGTTAACAGAGCCGAAGGCCCTGTGCAGTGTAGAATTGGCTGCCTTTGGGTTGGTTGGGTACAGGGTCTGGTCACAGGCCAGGCCAGGCTAGGGGACAACCACACTGCTGTGCACAGCCAAAAGCCATGTGCAGCATGGGGTTCACGACGTGTGATGTTTGGCCACAGGGCCTGGTCCTGCCACATATGGCTGAAAGCCCTGTTCAGTGTGGGTTGGTTAGCCACAGGGCCTTGCAGGAGGCCCGGCCCTACGGTCAACTTTACACTGTGCAGGGCCAAAGTCAGTGCGGAGCGTGGGGTTGGCTGCATGAGGGGCATTGAATTTAAGTGTGTGTGAGAGGATGGATCTGACTATCTGGTCCGACCTGATTTTTAACTTTAGGATCACCTTGTTTTTTACCTTTTACTGTGAGGGAGCCTCATAGTTTGGGGCTCACCCATAGAAAACTTATGGTAAAATGGACTGCACATGTTTACCAACAGTTCTGCCTTAATAAGCAAAGGCTGCTGTGAGGCAGCAAGGGTAGGAGGCCCAAAGCTGGTTATATGTGACCATGTGTGCATACACTTGTGCGTCTGTGTGAGGGCTGCACAGGGAATTTTACTTACATGCGCGCCTCAAAAACATCGCTTTGGTAGCCTGGCTCAAAAGGGACCAGGCAGAGTGGGTGGTGACCTGGGGTAGGCCTTATGAGATAGGTGTACACATGTGAGGAAGAGCCGGTGTGCCTACTGTCTTAAGTGCATGAATACTCCATTATATGTGAATGGGAAAGACTGGCCTAACGTGCAATTCCAGTCCCCTGTGGTCCACAAACTCCAGAGTCGCACCAATGTCCACTATAATCTGCACGAAAAGAATAATGCAGTCGGTTACAAAAGCATATTTGTACAGCTTTTGTCTCATCCAGGAATGTCATCTTTCTTTGACTCAGCTCAGGATTGAGGCTAATTACTGCTCTGTCCAGCTGCACAAGCAGGGCCTTGCATCAATCAGCCAGCTGTCATTCCATGCCAGGAACCAGTCCTGAGAAGCCCTGGAAGGAATGTCAGGGAGGAAGGGTTGAGACTCTCAGAGCACATGTGAAAACTAACTTCTGGACAACGCCATTTTGAGCTATCCAAGAAGACTGTGCAGGAAGTTGGAACAGGGGCGGAGAAGTGATGTGGCACATCTGGATAGGCCAGAGATGCAGCCTTGCTGGTCACTTCCACCAGCACTTTAAAGATCTTGCACAGGAGGGCTCTCTCTCTTGGCTGTCCTTCTCTGCAGGACACTGGGACTGAAGACGGGTGCCATGGACAACTGGAAGGAAGAACTCCCTGACTGCCCACTGGGGCAAAGTCTTTGTCCCTGAATGAACCCAGACCCAGTGGGGCACACTGCAGGGCCATTATATGTCAATGGAAAAGGCTGGCCTAGGGCGCAAGTCTAGTCTTCTAGGTTTCTCAGACTCCAAAGTTTCACCAACGTATACTGTAACCTGTATGACAAGAATAATGCAGTAGGTTACAAAAGCATATTTGTACAGCCTATGGGCCATCTAGGAATATTATTTTTCTCTGATTCAGCTCAGGGTTCAGTCCAATTACTGCTCTGTCCAGCTGCCCGAGAATGGTCTTGCATCAATCAGCTAGCTGTCATTCTGTGCCAGGAAACTGACCTGAGAGTCCCTGGCAGGAATGTCTGGGGCGAGGGGCTGAGAGTCTCAGAGCACATGTGGCAACTAACTCCTTGACAACACCATTTTGTGCTTTCTCAGAAGATTGTACAGGAAGGTTGGGACGGGGCGGAGAGGTGATTGGCACATCTGGATAGGCCAGATGTGCAGCCCTGCTGGTCAGTTCTGCCCCCACTTTAAAGGTCTTGCACAGGGGAGGGCTCTCTTGGCGATTCTTTTCTGCAGGACACTGGGACTGAAGACGGGTGTCATGGACAACTACAAGGAAGAACCCCCTAACTGCCCACTGGCACAAGGACTTTGCCCCTGAATGACATGAGAACCAGTGGGCCACACTGCAAAGCCATGGGATTTGGCCCCCCTATACCCTTTGAGGACCAGTTGGGGTACAGACTGGGCCCGGGTGCAAAGATATCGTGCTGCCCAGAAGAAAGGAAGGCACCCAGAAGGAAGGCTGGCACAAGGAGTCAATGGGACTGGCTCTCTACCAAATTGAGGAACCTTCTAGGACAGGAGACCTGTAGAAAGTGCTCCTGGGGGCAAGGGCTCAACACAAGGAGCGAAAAGACACCAAGATCATTGAAATCAGCCCACGGGGGCTGAGATATCCCCGGGGCTAGGTATTTGACCTTAGACCCTCAGCAAGGACAGGTGGCAAAGTGCATGGGGATTAGCTGCCTTGCCAATGTTGTCCCCGGGGTGGGTCAGAGTCCGGGGTTTGCCCCGAAGGAGAGTGGAGCCGGGGATCATTGTCACTCATCTCTGATGAGAAAAATCTCATCCCTCGAAGGTGAGGGGACCCGGATCCCATCCTGGGACCACCCAAGGAAGTAAAATTGAGGGACACTGTTGCACCACCTACGAAGATGAGGAGGGGGGCCCTGAACTCAGTCCCAGGGCCTTGCAAAGAAGAGAAACCGGGGAGCGCCATTGCACTCCCCCTGAAGAAGGCCACTGGCTTTGGATGGGGCCAGCAGCCAAAGCAGATACAGGAAGCATTGTTGTGCTCCCTGTTAAGATGGTGGAACCCCATCCCAGGGCCCCACACAGAAGACAAGGTCGGGGAACAATCTTTTCATCTATTTCCCTGCCACATGACAACGGGCAGAGAAAGAGATGAAAACTCCACTCCCAGCAAGCGGGAGCAGTTTTAACGCTCTGCATGCTGGGAGCCAAAGTTATGTTTGCTTTTGTTTGGCGGGGCTGGCACAGTTCCCATCAAGCAAAAACAAACAGCTATCTCCTGAGGGTGAGCACCTCAGGAGATTGCAGGAGCTGGCCCTGGGGGGTGGCGGTCTTAAGGGCCATACGGACCCCTCCTTTATGGTGGACCGTTCTGCTCCAGGGAGATAGTTGTCCCCGGGGCCATATATGGCCCCCCTTCCATGTTTTTCTTTTAAACTTTTACCCTGGGGAGGTGGTGGCCCCCAGGGCTTCACAAAGCCCAGAGAGGGTAGTCAGTGCGGCCTTCTCCTTTCTAAAACAAACAAACCGGGGAGGTGGTTGTCCACGGGGCCCAAGGAGTCTGCATGCCCTCCCCAAATATGTTTTATAAAGTAACCCTGGTGGGCAGTGGCCCCAGGGGCTTAAGAAAGCCCTTGGAGGGGGGCCCTGTGCACCTCCCTTCATTTTCCTCTATATATAATATATGCCCGAGGATCTGGCCCACCCGGGGGCTTCATTGAAAACAAGGGTGGGAGATTATGCTGTTTTGTTTTTGTTTAATTCATACTGAAAGTTGTGAATATTTTTGATTGTCACTTGGAATTTAAATAAATGCTTTTATGCCCTGGTAGACTACCAGGGGGGCCGCTGCACGAAGGCTAGGAGGGTAGGGTATTCGTATCTTAACCTCTTTATTTTTTTTCCATTTTTTTTTTAGACTCAGCTGAAGCCGATTATCAATATTTGAGAAGTCCTCACAACTCTAGATGTACAAATTGGGAATACCTTTAATTTCACTAAAACTACTTACACCAACTAACAAAAAGCATGCTTTCTGGTCCAAAAGCAACCTTGCTGCCAAATGTGGTGTAATTTCATACACCGGTTCCTGCTGCAGTCGAATTTAAGATCTCTCTGGGAATTAAAAAGGGAAACTCACTAGTTTTGAGCCTCATTTTTCTTGGCCTCCGCTTGAAGGATTACCCCAAAACTTTCCATGTAGAACAAGACCCTTGTGCAGCCTTTTTTGGGCACTTTCATAATATAATCGAATATATCTATGAATATAATACATAATAAAATAATATAGTTAGGTAGTTATAGATAAGAACTGTTTTTCATAGAAAAAATGTTTTTTTACTTGCTTTTATCTTTGGCACTCTTTGACAATTGTTCATTAAATTTTTCAAACAAAGTGTGCCCTAGAATCTTGTTGTGCATGGACAGTTTCTGGGTGATCCATCAAACAGGGGCCAAGAAAGGGGTGGTCAAAAATAGTGTATTTCCTCTCTTAATTCCAATAGGAGATTTGACCACGACTACAGCCTGAACTGCTGGATGGAATTACACCAAATTTGGCAGAAGGGCAACTTTTACAACGCAGATTGCATCTTATGTTATTTGGTTGAAATCCATTTAGTAGTTTTTGTGATATTAAAGGGAAAAGAAATTTGTATATGTAGGGCTGCGGATCAAGGGAGATCTCCTGCTGAGATCTGATTGGCTGCCAACATTTCAAACAAGAAGTGTTGGCAGCCATTTGGGGACTTTGCTTCAGCCGAGCCCCAATAAAAAGTAAAAATTAAAGTGGGCAAGGAATATTTACCCTAACCCTCTAGCCTTGGTCCAAGGGTCCACCTAGGACCCCACCCTAAGGCCCAAAAGCATTCTTTTTAAATAAAGGAGAAAAAAATGTGTGGTTTCCCACTTTACTTCATGCTTCAGCCCCGGGTGGGTCAAGTCCCAGGGGCAATGTGGGCTCATAAAAGGAGGGGTGCACGGGCCCTCCTCCTAGGGCTTTTTAGTATCCCAAGGGAGAGCCACCACTGGACTATGATTGAAAAAATATTGGGAGGGCCGGTTGGTCCACCCGCACCCGGGGGACCACTACCTCCCAGGGTAAAGATAAAATTATAAAAATTGGGGGTCCCGTGGCCCCACCTGGACTCTGGGGGCCGCCACCTCCCTGGGGCTAACTTTGCACACCCCAGGGACCACCAACTCCCTGGGGCAAAATACTGCTACAGTATTAAGGGGTGATACTGCCGACCACCTGGCCCTCATTAACTGCACCTCCCCGGGACAAGATTGAAAGATGGAGAGAGGCATGAGGCTCACCCTGTGGAGGCATATATGGCCCCGGCAAGCATCACTCCCCAGGGCCAGCTCTTGCTACTTCCTGATGTGCTCAATCTCAGGAGATATTTCTTTGCTTTTCTTTGGTGGGGGCTGATAGGGGGATGGATTCCTATAGGTGGAGGGCAATGTGGCCCCCATTCCTTTATTAATATGTGTATTTGACCCGGGGAGGTTGTGGTCTCCGGGGGCTCCTTGTGTCCCCCCTGTAAATATTATTAGAATAGCCTCAGTGATGTGGTGATTTCTGAGGTGGTGGTCCCCAGGGCATGAGGTGGATGGGTGAGGGCCCCCATATATTTTTTCATATTGTCATGGGGAGGTGGTGGCCCTCAGGACCTGAGGGGGTCTTCGTGGTCCCCCCTTTAAATATTATTAGACTAGCCCTGGGGGGGGGGGGGTGCCCTAATGCAACTACAACTCACTCCTTTGCCAGACACAGTTTTCTTATCAATAATTTTTCTGCAAATGTTACAGTGATATTATCAGTGATGTCATAGAACAAGTCATGAATATCAGGTGTAATTAGCAGTGCATGGTGAGGATTCAAGTTATAGTTACTTTAGAGTATTAGTTCTAGTTACTTGAAATAACTCTAACTATAACAGCTGAATTTTAATGGTTTTGTCTGTGTAAAATTTTAACCAAACTATAACGTCCCTGTAATCTCTGTTTTTTAGTGAATTTGTAAGGTTTTTCCTAATTCTATTTCCTAACTATAATTTCCCTGTAACCTTTCCATGAATTTCTAGGTTTTATTTTTAGCATTAATTCAAATGCCCATTGCAGTGCACAGTGGGAGGGGAGTTGGATGCAGGGCCTGGCCTGGCATTGTGCTGCCCCACCTAAGCTTAATCTCCTGCCTCCTCCTCCTTGCCACCCATAG
This sequence comes from Pleurodeles waltl, assembly GCF_031143425.1. NCBI lineage: Eukaryota > Metazoa > Chordata > Amphibia > Caudata > Salamandridae > Pleurodeles > Pleurodeles waltl. The sequence goes on along the minus strand of NC_090442.1, from coordinate 867,506,440 downwards.
TCCAGGTTCACGCCACTGCTCCCTCGTTGCAGCCCTGTGTGGCCATTGTTGTATCATTGCCCTTCCCCCCTGAACAGTTAGCTTGCTGCCCCATCCACTTCCTCCCTACCCTCTGTTGTCCAATTCCATATATCTGCCCACTCCCTTCTGCCCTGCATGGTCTGATGTGTTGCCACTGCCCTCCATTTAGCTTAATTTTCCTGCCCACACCTACTGCCCTCAATTGCGCAATCCTATGCCCATCATTTCCCTCCTCCTTAACTTCTGTGCTCAGCTTGCTGCACCTACCCTCCTTCCTCCTGCCCTCGGATGTCTTTGTGCTTGCCCCTGCTCCCTCCTTTTTGCCCACCAGGTTTCATGGATGTGCTACAGCCCCTCCTACCTACTCTGAGTGTTCTGTTGAGCTGCCACTGCCTTTCTCAGATGCCTAGCATGGTCAGCTGCCTGTACCTTCCACCTGCACCCTGCCTGAGTTCCATGAACCCATCCCCTCCTTCTGAACTCCATGGTCTATTTTACAGCCACTCCCTTCTGCCCTGCATGCTTTAACATGTTTCACCTGCTCCTCCTGCTTACCCCATGTGGTCTGTTGTGAAGTCCCGTACCATGCCCTCTCTTGTCTGTGTCCAGCAATCTACCCATCACTTCTGTTCTCCATGGCCCTTTGTTAATGTCCCTTACCCCTCCCTCTTGCCAACCATGGCTGTTGTGCTACCATTAACCCTCCCACTTGTCTTGCGTGGCATTCTGTGCTGACACAGCCCCTCCCACCTGCCCTGTGTGATCAGCTTGCTGCTCTTGACCCCCCTCCCAGGTTCCCTCCATTGACTTTGTGTATGCCATTATAGTATCACAGTTGCCGTCCCTGGTGTGTTCTGGTTCCAGTGCCCATCACACCTGCCCTCCACAGTCACCTTGCTGCTCCAGCCCTGCCACCTTGCCCCTTTACCCCCTATCCTCTGTTTTCCATGTGCAGGCCCGTATCTCTTCCATTCTGCCTTGCCTGGTCCATTGTAGTGCCTCTGCCCCCTCCCTCTTGCCCTGCATGGTCCGTTATGCCGGAACTGTCACTCCTGTCTGCCCAGTATGGTCAGCTTGCTGCCCTTCCCTCTTTACCCACTGTTTTCTGTTGTCCATATGCATGGCCCTGTCCCCTCCCAATTGCTTATCATGGTCCGTTGTGCTGCAATGCCTTTCCGTTTGCCCTGTGTGGTGTATTGTGCTGCTGAAACCCCTGACACTGGCCCTGTAAGGTCAGTTTGGTGCCCCTGGCCATCTCCCTCCTGCCCTCTGTTATCCGATTCCATGTCCCTATCCCATTCCTCTCACCCTCAGTGATGCAATGTACCATACTTGCCAACATTTTGAACTTGGTAAGAGGGAGATTTTGAAAAAAGACATGGGGAATTGATTTTCCCGATTGACTTTCATTGAAAAAAGAGAATATTTTAGGCAAGAGACAGCTAAAATAAAGCCCTTTTGTGCATACAATCATCAAGAGTCTCCTGTCTGAATTGGGTCTGTTGGCATGAATGGTTGTACTGCCAATGCCTCTTCCTTCTGCCCTACATAATCTGTTATATTGCCACACCGTCTCTTGTCTGACCTGCATGGATGTTTTTTTCCCCCCTGTCCTCCTTTCTTCTGCCCTCTCTGCTCCCTTGTGCTGCCATTCCCCATCCAGTCTGCCCAGTGTTGTCAACTTGTTGCCTCTACATCCTACTCCCTGCTCTCAATTACCAGAGTTGTGCCTCTGACATTTGCCTTCCCACAGTATCCTAATGAACAACTAGATTTGGTAACATTGTATATTTATTACAAAAATGTGGCATGCCTGATGTCACCTTGATGCAATCAAAACTGTAATACCTAAAACATTTCCTTCAGAGGTTATAAAAGTGAGAGGGTCTTATTCCCATGGAAATTCTGGGTGGTGCTCTAGGAAAACTAAAGCGAGAACATATTTTCTGAGTTCTCAAATAGAGGTATATCACTTGTAAATAATTTGCTATATTGATGTGTTTTTCATCCAGTTGATCACTTGATTATATGCTACACTTAGGTGAGAGAAATTGGTGTTACGGCCAGAGCTGCTGACTGCAACTGGGGAACCAGGTTCAAGTTTCAGCATCAACATCCTGTGATTTTGGGCAAATTACTTAGGCCCTCATTACAACTTTGGCGTTAACTGTCGCCTATCACTATAGTGACGGCCGCCAAGATACTGTCACCATGGCTGCCAACCGCCCACCCGCATTATGACCATCGGCGGAATTCCCGGGCAGGGGAGACCCCTATCAGTGTCGGGGAAGGAATTCCCTGGCACTGATAGTGCCTACCGCCATGGTTTTCGTGGCATACGCTTGCCATGAAAACCATGGTGGTAGGAGGGGTCATAATCCTGAGGATGGGATTGTGACAGCTGCCTGGCTGGAGACCGAAGTCTCCAGCCCAGCGGCCATTACCACCCTGGTGGACGGTGTGGTACATTGGCAGTTTAGCTTGAGCCAAACCGGCAATGTCAGAATTTTGGAAAAGGTACCGCCAGCCTGTTGGCAGTACCTTTCCCCAAATTACCGCCGACCTCCAGGCTCGTAATGAGGGCCTTAATCTCCCCATGCCTAAAGAACAAAAAGAAATGTGTCCTTGTGTAATATCACTGATGCTCATGTAAAGCACTCCAATACCTTTGGGTCTCCGCTATATAAAACTGCAAAAACTAAAAAGCGTAAGTGTTTTACACACTTCTATCATTGGGCTAGACTTGTGCTGCATATTGTAGAGTAGAGTGGTTCAGAGTAGAGTTCCACAGAGCCTAGTAGTGTACAGTTCAGTAGTGTACAGCACAGTAGCATAAAGTAGAGTGGTGCAGAGTAAAGTAGAGTGGTGTACAGGGCAGAAGCATAGAGCAGAGTGGTGCAGACTTGATTACATTTGGTTATAGTGCATTGGCATAGGTTTCAGTGGGATAGAGTGGTGTGGAGTTGGGGAGAGAGAATTAGAGTTGATCTGAGTGGAGTGGCATAGAGAAGAGTGGTGTGGAGTGAAGTGAAGGGAGGAACAGTGAAGTAGGGTAGTGCAGAGTTGCATTTAGTAGCGTGGTGTGGAGTAGAATGGCATACAATAAAATGGAGTGAGGTCATGGGACTAGAGTGAAGTGGGATAGAATAGAGTGGTGTAAAGTAGAGTGGCCTACAGTAGAGTGTTGTGGAGTAGAATGGGGTAGAATGAAGTGGGGTAGAGTAGAGCGGCATAGAATGAAGTGTGTAAAGTAAAATGTACAGGCATACAGTGCAGTGTCATAGAATGCAGTGGAATAAACTACAGTGGTACATAGTATAATAGAGTTGCATAGAGTGTGATGGCATGAAGTAGAGTGGCTGAGAGTAGAGTAGAGTGGCAAAGAGTGAAGTATGGTACAAAGCAGTGGGGTAGAATGATGTGAGGTAGAGAGAAGTGGGGTGGACTTAGGTGTTGTACAGTACAATGATGTAGAGTGCAGTTGTGATAAATAGTGTAGTGTAAAGTACAGTCAGTGGCATTGAGTGAAGTGGTATAGAGTGAAGTGGGGTAAACTGAACAGGGTAGAGTAGAGTGGGATAGAATAGAGTGGCGTAGAGTAGAGTGGCATAGTGTGCAGTGGTACATAGTGGAGTGCTGTGGTGTACAGTGCATTGACATAGGTTGGAGTAAAATACAGAGGAGTATAGTAGTGTAGTATGGAGAAGAGTACAGTGGATTGGAGTAGCATACAGTAGAGTGGCATAGAGTAGCTTGGTATAGAGTAGAGTAGCATAGAGTAGTGTGACATATAGTAGACTGGTGTAGAGTAAAGTGGGTTAGAGTGAAGTGGGATAGAGTGAAGTGGGACAGAGTAGAATGTTGTAGAGTGGAGAGGCATAGAGTACAGTGCCACAGAGAGAAGTGAGTTAGACTCAAGTGGGGTGCAGTGAAGCTGGGTAGCATGAAGTGTGGAGTAGAGTAGAGTGGTGTAAAGTAAAGTGGCATATAGCGAAGCAATGTACAGTGAAATGGGGTACAATGATGTGGGGTACAGTGACGTGGGATAGAGTAGATGGGCATAGAGGAGAATGACATACAGTAGAGTGGCGCAGCGAGAAATTAGATACTGAAAAGTGGACAAGGGTAGAGTGGTGTGCAGTGGAGTGACATAGAGTATAGTGATAAAGAGTCCAAATGCATGGAGTAGAGTGGTGCAGAGTAGAGTGCCAAATGGAGTGGAATGCAGTGGCTTGGAGTGGCATACAGTAGAGTGGCATAGAGTACAGTGCTATAGAGTGCAGTGACATGGAGTACAGTGACACACAGTGGTCTGATGTAGAGTGAAGTGAGGTACAGTGAAATGGAATAGAGTGAAGTGGGGTAGAGTGGAGTTGGATAGAATAAAGTGGTGTGCAATGGAGTTGTGGACAGTGAAGTGGGGTAGAGTGAAATTGGGTAGAATCATTTAGAGTAGCATAGAGTACACCAGCTTATAGTAGAGAAACATAGAGTGAAATGGGGTAGATTAAAGTGGTGCAGAGCAGAGTGCAGCGTGTAGTGAAGAGAGGAGTAGATTGGCGTAGAGTGTAGTGGAGGTCAGTAGCTTTGAGTGGTGTACAGTAGAGTGACATGGGGTAGGGTAGAATGGCGTACAATAGAGTGGCATAGAGTATAGCAGCATAAAGTGCAGTGACATAGAGTAGAGTGGCATACAGGAGAGTGGCTTACAGTGAAGTGAGGTTGAGTGAAAGGTAGTAGAGTTAAGTGGGGTACAGTGAAGTGAGGTAGAGTAGAGTGGTGTTAGTGGAGTGGCTTTGACTGCAATGGGGCACAGGAGAGTACAGTGAGATACACTGCAGTGGCATTCATTGCAGTGGTGTAGAGAGCATTGACATACTGTGGAGTGGTGACACAGCAGTGGCATAGAGTGCAGTGGCTTACAGTACACTAGCATACAGTACACTGATGTAGAGTGCAGTTGCAAACAGTGCAGATACATACAATGCAGTGATGTAGATTCCTGTGGCATACAGTGCAGTGGCATACCGTGCAGTGGTGTACAGTGCAAGTTAATACAGTTTGTTTTGTCATTTTGTTTAATTTCCCCATGTACAGATGTACTATCTTGATAGTTTCAAGTTATTACCACTGTATCCAGTAAACTTTTTTTTTAAAACCTATAAAGCATAAAATCACTTTTGCCTAAGTCTACTGACTTGTGTTATACATTTTAAAACAATATTAGCATACATCTCCCTTTAAAACACAGGAGAAAAAATTAATATGAAGAAAATTGTATGCTTAATGTTTCATTTTTTGGTGGCTGCCAACAGCCAATTGTATTGTGTTTTGTCATCACCATGTACACTGGTATACTATGAAATTACCTTGGTATAGTGAGAACCAATGTATCACTAAGTTATGTCCTTTCAAACTTTAAAACGACTGCACCAATTTACACAAACTAACAAAAAGGATCCTTCCCACTCCTTAATCATAATTTCTGCTAAATTTTAAAAAACATCAGTGCAGTTATTTTGAAGCTATATCTGATAAAGAAGTCTACGTAAAATGCATTGGTGAAGAAAGGTGTTTTGGGACCCCCCACTTTTCATTGCTCCCTCTTAACTAATCACCACACATCATTCCATGATCAGGCAATGGAGAAAAAGCAATAGGTCCTTTAAGGATTCATGGAGAGTCTCCAGATGGTGGCCAACCTATTAGCAACCAAATTTCCAACGAATTCCTATCTTGAGGAATCCTAACTATAACTTAACTCTCTATATATTCACTGAAAAAAAAGTTTATAGGAATATTAAGGTTAGGTTCTGAATTTAGTCGTACAAAACCATAGAAATTTATCAGTGATAGTGTTATTTTAAGTAACTATAACTCGTGTCCTAAGGTAAGTATCATTGGCGCACCCACCATGCACAGTTTTCTCTTCAATAATTTGACTGCTAATGTTTCCTTGATATTTTTTTTGACCTTATAAAAGTTGTCATGAGTGCTGTAACATTTGAGTTAATTAATAGTGCATGGCAAGGGTGCCAGTTATAGTTACCTTAGGCCGCGAGTTATAGTTAGTTGAAATAACTCTAACTACAACTGTTGAACTTCTGTGGTTTTGTACGAGTAAATTCAGAACCTACCTGCAATGTCCCTGTATATTTTGTTTTTTTAAGTGAATTTCAATTTTTTTTTAATTCTATTCCCTAACAATAATGTCCCTGTAACCTTTAGTTTTTCAGTGAAATTCTATTGTTGTTTTAACATAAAGTAATTACTATACGTTAATCCAGGCACTGTGCACAGTGGAGGCTGACTGCAGAGCCTGGCCTGTGGCCAGTCTATGCGGCCAAGCCCCGAAAACCACCCAACCCTGTGCCACACAGCAAAGATTGGCTGCAGACCCTGCAGGACCTGCAGCCAACACCGATAACCACCCAACCATTCACTGCAAAAACCCTTTGGCCATGTGCAGCAGGGGTTGGCTGCAGAGCCTGGCCTGTGCCCAGGGCCTGGTGGCAAAGCCCCTATCACCACCGAGAGAGAAATTGAGAGAGGGAGAGACAGAGCCATTTCAGGAAACATCCTGAACAACTAGGTCTAAACCACTACTTGCCTGAACCACTACTACTAAACAACTAAAAAGTCTCTACAACTAAGTACTGAACAACTACTGTCTAAACAACAATTGTGCCTGAATAACAATTGCCTGAACAACTAATTTTAAGGTAAGGTTTTCTTTTTGGTTTTTATGGTTTATTAGTTGTTTAGAATATATATCAAAATTAGTTGTTCAGGCAATTGTTATTCAGGCACAATTGTTGTCTAGACAGTAGTTGTTCAGTACTTAGCTGCAGAGACTTTTTAGTTGTTTAGCAGTAGTGGTTTAGGCTGCAGTTGTTTAGGACCTAGTTGTTCTGTCACATATTCAGCTATTTCAGGCTTTAATTAATGATATATTTAGAATGAGATATGTTTAGACAAATTGAAAAGAAAAGTGCATTTTTCAGTAAATAGATTGAGATCACCTTTCGGTATGTACCTTAAATATCTGATATTGAAAAGAAATTGAAGTATGGAAATATCGCAGTCACACCTAAACGAGAACCCACAACTTTCAGAGTGACAGCCTCAGACCTTAACCACTATGTCATAGGTGACGTATTACTCTAGAGTTTTCAGACATAACTATGCCTTTCAACCCACGGTTTTTGATGGCAAAAACATGTAAATGCTCCATCACTAAAAATGTTTAACATTTAAAACACTATTAAATAAACAGACCAGGCACACAGCATGAGATGTCAGGACTTGAACCTTTAACCTACTGACTGTCTAGTAGATGTCCTAGAGGGCACCCCGGAACATAGTAGGAGCTGGCCACGTGGCACCCTACAACGTGAACTAGCCCCATGGAGGTGGTGGTACGTAGGGCTGGGGTTCCATGATGGATCACCTTCTTACTTTTAATTCAGCCCTGGAGAGGTGATGGTTCCCAGAAACGCGGGAGCCACGTGGCCCCCTTAGTTATAATTAAAGCCACAGGGAGGTAGTGGTCCCTGGGGTTGTGGGGGGGACTGCATGGTACCCCCGCATATACTTTAACAAGAGCTCCAGGGGGAGCCACCTAGCCTCATGCATTCATTGTAATTAAAACCCTGAGGAGGTGGCAGTCCCAGGGGCAGCCTGGAGAATGCACATCCCCCCTGCATTTAATGTAATAATCACCCGGGGAGGTGACGGTCCCAGGGGCTTCAGCGGCCCCGCGGGACCCCTCCATATTTCTGACATTTCCTTAGAACCTGGCCAACGGAGGGCCTTTATAAAAACAAACGTGGGATCCCACACTTTTTAAAAACATTTTGCTGCAGGTTCATGACCCGGTCACAAATTTGCAGCAAATATTTTCAAAAAATTCTTTTTTGCCCTGAATGGGGGGTTCTTTTGGGACGCCAGCACTGGAAATAAGGGTTCAGAGTGTACCTACCCTGACCCATTTTCTTAGTTTTAACCTTTTTTTCAGAGACTCAGCATAAGCCGAGTCCTAAGATAGCTGCCAACACTTACTTGCTGAAGTGTTGGTAGCCAATCAGATCTCAGCACAAGATTGGGAGGGTTTGTGGAGCCTCTGCGTCCCTATATATACAAAATTGTTTTTGCTTCACTATTTCAAAAACTACTGAAATGGTTTACCCCAAAAAGGGGACATTGTGTATAAAGAGCTACATTTATGCCAAATTTGGTGTCATTCCGTCCAGTGGTTTAGGAGCTATTCTTGTTCAAAATCCCTATGGAAATTAACATGGAGAAAACACGTTTTGAGACCAACCTTTTTCTCAGCCCCCACATGACAGATCACCCCAAAACTTTCCAGACAGCAGCTGCTGTGACAATAAATATTTGGGGAAAATACAGTAAAGATTCTTCAAATAGCCTGAAAAATATAGGCAAGTAAAAAAACGCTTTTCTATAGAAACTAGGACCTAACTATAACTACCTACTGGTGACTGCCAGTAGGATATATGTATGTTTATATATATATATATATATATATATATATATATATAGATATATGTATGTATGTATATATATATATATATATTATATATATATATATATATATATATATATATATATATATATATATATATATATATATATTATATATATATATATACATGTGTGTATATATATATATGTATATATATATATAGATATATGTATGTATGTATGTATATATATATATATATATATATATATATATATATATACACACACACATATATATATATCTTACCTAGTGTCGGTCGCCACTAGGTAGTTATAGTTGGGACCATGTTTCCATGGAAAAAGCATTTTTGACTTGCCTAGATCTTTGGCACCGTTCGACAACTCTTCATGAAATTTTCGCCAGAAAATGGCTCGGTGATTCTGGTTGCACACAGCAAGTTTTGGAGTGATCCATCATGCGGGGGGGCGAAAAAAAGGGTACTAAAAAATGTTGTGTTTTTCATGTTACCTGTCAACATGTCTAGGTATGTTTTACAAACAAATTATAAGTTTAATATTATATTGGGCCATGTTGAGTGATATTCAGGAAAATTCATGAATTCCCTTGAGTTATTCACAAAATATTTGTGATTTTGGAAAAAAATTGAAAGAAAAACCACTGACTCATTCATATACTAATTAATTCACTCATACATGAACGCAGAGGCACAGGCACCCACTCACACACTCACTCAGACACTCATGCACCCACTCAGACCCACTCACAGACTCACACACCCACTTTCAGACCTACTCAGACACTCACGCACCCATTCACAAATCCACTGACGGACACAGGCCTTGTGGCCAACATGCGCTGCACACAGCCAAAGGCCAAACATGGCACAATGTTGGGTAGTTATAAGGAATAGTATGCAAGTCTCTGGGAACAACACCCACAGCCAAAGGTGTTGGAATGACTTATAGTAATGTAAGTTACTTTACGTTAAATAAAACTTAGAAAAATTCACTGAAAAAAAACAAATGTTACAGAGTCGTTATAATTAGGTTCTTTATTTAGTTCTACAAAACCATTGAAACTTAGCAGTTATAGTTACAGTTCTTTCAAGTAGCTATTCTTGCACCCTAAGGTAGCTATAAATCACACTCTCGCCATGCACAGCTAATTCCTCCACATATTATGTGATTGATTAGATCTTGTGTGGCATCTTTGATATCACTGCAATGTGTGCAATAACATTATTGATAAGAAAATTGTGCATGGTGTAGGCACAAGTTATAGTTACCTTAGGGTGCAAGTTGCAGTTACTTGAAAGAGTCCCAAGATGGCTGCCAAAACTTGCTGGTTGAAGTGTTGGCAGCGAGTGAGAGCTCTGTAGTTAACTTCATGGGCTTGTTATTATTAGCGAACCCATCACGCCTTGAGATATCTATATTTCTTTTTCTTTTAATATCTCAAAAACTATTGAATGAATTTGAACCACATAACAAAAAGCATTCTTTCTGTAACAAGAGCTACCTTTTTGCCAAATTTTGTGTAATTCCCTCCATCGGTTCGGGCTGTAGTTGTGTCTAAAATCCCTCTGGAAATTATATTGATAAATACAGTTTTTTTACCCCCCTTTTTCTCAGCCCCCGCTTGGCGGATCACCCCAAAACTTTCCATGTACAACAAGATTCTTGGGAACACTTTTTATAAAAAAAAACATTCCTTCCATGTAGAAGACTCAGCTTATCCTAACAGACCATGTTTGTTAGCACCGCTGAGGAATCTAACAACTCCAGGGGAAGTCTGCTTCAATGAGGCCCAAGAAAGAACACAGAGGCCCGTGGAGCGGGCTTTTAGGCTCCTGATGGCCAGTGTTTAGGTGCCTGGACAAGACCGGTGGAGCCTTCCTCTACTCCGATAAGGTGTGCCAAATAATGGCTGCCTGCTGCATTTTGCACAACATTACCCTGAGACGGAACATCCCAATCATCGTAGAGGATGGAGACTGTGAAGTGGCACCTGGTAAGGATGTTGCAATGCCCAATGAAGCTGAAAGTGGAGAAGAAGAAGGCACTGACCTACATCAAGATTTTACTGACCACTTCTTCACCTGAGCGTAAGTACACCTTTTCATATTGTAATGTCAAATATTTGCACAACTTGTGACATAGTGAACATATCAGTCTGTGATGGTAATTTGGTAGGAATGGTCAGTTCAGGAAAGTCCAAGGCAATGATGTTTGCGGATCAAAGTTTCTCTATATTGACTACTGTGGGTATTGACGTAGATCAACTTTATTTGTGCTAAGTATTTGTGTCCTCCTATTTCATAATTTGCATCAAAGTGTATATGTGAAATAATTCAGTTTAACCTGTTATTCTGTTTCAAAGTCTTTTGGACAGTTCAAAGTTGTGACACTTGCAGTGAGATATTGCTGTTGGAAAGCAGAACGTAAACATGTGTTGATCTTGGGACAGACACCCATTTGGGATGGACAGATCTTTTACAGACAGAACTTGCACTGTGATTGAATGAAAGATCTTGAGCTTGTGTCAGACCTGTTTTCTGTAGGTTGTTCCTATCAAAACAATATGTGCTGCTCAACTTGCTCTAACCATATGTGTATGTCAATCCCTAGCATACTGATTCTTCCTTCACATTGGCTAAATATTCAATTTGTGTTCAGTGTAGGTAGCGTTGACGTGTCTTCTCATTGACAGAACTTTTCTTTGGCACTCCACTGAATGGCGGTTGTGACATTGCACTAAATAGTGCCACAATGCACTGTAATGATCATGCGGCCTCAAATTGTGCTACAGCCATGATGTAGACTATTGGTATTATTGATATAGGACTCCTATTGTGAGGGCATGATGTCTGGCTCCTGCTGAGGTGATGCATCCATGATAGTTTGCCTATTTAATTTGATCCCATTTAATATTCCCTTTCTTCCATGGTATGAAGGTTGTGGAGTGTCCACCTCTAAGTGGCACAGACTAATGGCGTTATGCATGGTTTGGGAAACTCAGCTCTAAATTTGTCTAAGACTTGTTACCTACATATGTATGGCAGCGATACATTGGGATTTTCATTAGTTTTGTTTGAATGAAATGGGTGATGCATTACCTCTTTCTCATTTCTAACAATCCTTTGCAATAAATTGTTCAATAGATTTGACAAAATGATGGTGAAAGACATACATGAAAAATTAAATGCTACAATAAGTGCAACAACTGTTTTGTAGTTTGTGTCTTTATCAGTTATTTGCATGACACAAAGGGACTAAAAAATGATTAAAACAATGGAAAAATGACAAGAAGGGAACGTCTATCATTGTGGATGAAAGTATAGTAGTAGAGGCAAAAAGGTTTGTAGTCCAATGTATACAATACAACTGTTCTCACAAAAGGTAAATGTGTCCCTGGAACAATCTACAGAGTGAATTTTAGACACACAGTGCAATAAAATAAGATTTGCATCTGTTGGAGGTAGTAGTGTAGGTCTTGCCATTCTCTCCTGATGGTGGGAGGAGCAGGCTCCTCATGTGGCAGGACCTCTCTGTCTGTGGCTGGTAGTAGTATACTTGGTCCAGATGTAGATGGACAACAGACAGGGGCAGATCGCATAGTTACAGCCCGGCAAATGTGGTGATAGATGTAAAAAAGCACTTCAGTCAGGGTGCTCATTTTGTCATTATGGTTGTGTATTTCCAACTTGAGCTCCCTCTGCAACTACTTGATATCCTGGAGTTCATTTACAACTTGGCCCATTTGTCTTGCGCTGCTCCCAAGACTCTGTCAATGGTGGTCTGGCTGACAAAGTCGTCAGTGGCCTCACTTTGATGGCCCAAAGATTCCTTCCTATGAACCCTAACCCAACTATCCTGTGCCCTAGAGACAGTGAGCCCCATCCCACTGGGTCCTGGAACAACTGGAGGCAGTGATGGTGTTTTCTCAATAGTAACCAGGACTGGAGGGCACAAGAGTGGTGTGAAGTTCCTCAGTACAAAGGAAATGGAGGTTTCCTGTTCCTGAATTGTGGTCGCAGCTGGGATAGGAGGTGTAGGTGTGGGCCAAATGCAACTCACTAGAGCTGTCTGGCCAGACAGACCAGATGGACCAGGCTGCTCATGATCATCCAGACTTGCAGGAGTGGAGTCCTCACTGAAGGATTCTGGCCTGGAGTGGAGGCGTCTTGAGTGGCAGACAGTGATCGACTGGCCCGGGGGGATTTGGACCTGAGAAGAATGCAGACAATATGATATTAAAATCTGGTCCTATATGTCTTTAGCTATTTAAAAAAGTAAAATCAAACTGATGGAATGATTAGGCCTTTGTGCGATTGTCATTGTTTTACACATGCAGACTGATCTACGCAGATGCAGTGATGATGCTGTAGAGATGTCCTGAAATGTAAAATTTTATTTCTGAAGTGTACATTATATGTACCAGACATTCAACTAAACACAGTGGTGAGGTGATGAGAGAACTAGACCATTCCAAGACCTAGCGGGCTAAAAACATTAGCCAAACGGTGCTTCGCCTTAATAGAAAAACTGACATTTGTCATCATATGGACAGTGCAAAGTGCAGATACTAGTTCTATTCAGCATGCCATTTCACATGGTAGGAAATCTTGGATTCAACAGATCATGAATTATGTGAGCATTTACATCAATTCAATGTAATTATGAGATGGTGTCAACATGCTCGAGGAACACAACTGACATTTTAATCCCTAGCATGACATGTTGACTGTCAAATGCATAAGTCTTTGAAATGTGTGCACATATAGAAGAAATGAAGATAGAGCAACACTACATCGCAGTATTGTTTTGCAGATGCAAAACAGGGCATCATGGTAGTTGTAGTCATCTGTTGACACCATAGACAATAGTTGTTGAAAAGTGAGTTGCACATATCTACTTCAATACCTATAGTGGAGATGAACACACATTTACAACATGCACACACATATGGGTATGATGTGAATTGGTAAAAAGTCCTCTTACAAGCAGTACACCTTCATGTGCAAATGGAAGGAATTTCGGACCTGTTTTTGGAAAGTCAATAACATACATTAGTAGAAAGCCAGGGACTAAGCAAATGCAAGGGATGATCTATAGGGAACAACACACAATCTGACTAAACATATTGCATATTGTTAAAAAGAAAAATACAATCATGAAGCTAGCAATTTGGATGATGCAAGATATTGTGAGGATTTAAATTAAGATTTCTATGTCTTGATATGGGTCTTAAAGTCTGAAAAGCTAACGTAAAGACAAAGACTCAATTTGTGATTAGTGAGACATTCCCAAGTTCAATTTACTAATCTCCACTCCATCAGTGGTTCCTGTCAAGCCTTTATGATGTAAGATCTGACAGAGTTGTAAGGGGGCTGGGAGAACCACCAGCAGTCAACTGGGCCTCTAGGTAGTACATGGTGGCCAGGGAAAGCACTCTTCCCTGATTACACATCTTCCTAATGTCCTCCTTTGTACACAGGCTGTTTGCTACATCATTCACTCTGTCAATTATTCTGCCCCACATTTGCCTTTTCTGAGATATTGTTGTATTTGATACTTGTGCTTCAAACAGTTGTGGCTCTACTCTAAGGATTTTATCCATCATGACAGACAGCTCTCCATCTGTGAAACATGGATTTCTCATCCCTGCCGTTGTGATTATTAATGAAAAAGGTTAGTGCCCAAAAATGAAAGAGAATAAAATAAATTATATTAACAAAAAACACAGAGGGAGGAAACACAGAAAAAACCTGCAATTTCTGCTGGGAAAATGGTCTGCTGCAGTGTGATGGCAAAGGGTCATGGTCTGAATGGAGTATGTTTTATAGTGTGTTTTGCAGGTGTTCTCAATTGTCCAATAAACAGGTGTGGGCTGCTAGCATCCAACCAATAGTCACAGCCATATTACTATACTGAACAGGTTCCATGACAGACTCCCACCATCATTGAACTGCTGCTGTTACACCACCAGCACAAATGTGTTATCTAAATCGGCTCTGCGGGATTGCACTGTCAAAGCAGTGACAGTGGTATAATCATCAGCATTGAAGTTTGCTGCGTCGGCTGCAGGAGGTGAAACAGAGAGTATTCTCCTTTGTTGTGGTCTCTGGCTCAGCCACAATACATCTAAATACGACAGGCGGAACACCGTTGACTGAAGGTCTTTTCTGGTCCACCACCACTGTGGATTGGCAGTAAGACCATCAAGATCCAAATGAGGCCCTTTGTGTGAGAGATCAAGTGCTCTGCCTCATTTAAAATAATGGCGTGCCTGGCCTATAGCCATTTGCCATTTGTCTCTAAGGGAGGCAAGCAGAGCTCCTGTATGATTTCCCAGAGCTCTGTAGAACCAGGTGATTGCAAGACATCCCATCCCCTTAATAAATGAAGTCTGAGCAACTGAATGTGTAGGAGGCCCATTGTCCACTACGGACCACTGAGTATGGAGGTTGTGCTGTACCTGGTGATATTTTAAACACTGGCACTTGGGAAGAGCAAAGTCATTGATAAGGTGACCGATGGGAAGAAGCTGCTAATCAAGGAGCAAGTCACCCACTGTAGTGAGGGAGCAATTGTGTGTATGATCCCTGGCGGAGCGAGAGCCTGTGAAGAGTGGAAGACCTTGTAGGTGGAAAGCTGGGGCATGAGGATGACATGGTGAGTAAGGGTCAGTGACCATTGGACACAGTAGTGAGTTATACTCACCAGAAGCGGTAGTTGCCAGCCGACGGAAGCCACCCTAAGCAGCTAAAAATTCTGGAGGTCTGTGAGGGTGAGGGAGTCTGTAACTACATGAACTTCTTGAAGGTTGCTCTGTGCAAGCCACCAAGAAACCCACTGCTGTTGAGCTGAGGGATAACAAGCCTCAAACAATGGGGCACCAAGACCGCACCCCTCAACTAGCAGCTGCAGTTTCGAGAGGGCTATATGGCGACACTTATTGTACTGACAAGCTCTACCAGCAGAGCACCTAGATCATGAAAAAAATACAGTGGGGATAACTGGAAGGTTGACAAAATGATAAAGAAAGTGAGCAGACAACGTCATTTTAATAATGCTATCTTGCTGGGTGGGGCTAGTGGGAGAGATTTCCAAAATTGGATCTGAGATTTCAGGGCCATATAGGTCCTATGAAGGTTGATTTCAAAGAGGTCCATGTGAGAGTGGTATAAGCGGACCCCTAGATATCTAATAGCATCACCCTTCCACTCCAGCCAGAGATTCACCCCATCTGAACCTCAACAAGGGACAATGAAGCTCCTAAATGAAACACACTGGATTTTGTCCAATTCACCTGCAGTCTGGACATACGGGTGAAGGAGCTTGGTATGACATGGATGGAGGGGAGGTCGGTATGGACGTCTCAGATGTGCAGTAGTAGATCGTCCGCAGAGAGAAACCATCGTGTGAGACATGCTGTGAAGAGGGATGCCCCACCCTCCTCCCTTAGAGCTGAACCGGGAGCCAAAGACTCCACTGTGAGAGCAAACAGCTGATGGGAGAGGGGACAGCCCTGCCTGGTACCCCTCACCTCGGGGAACACTGGGGAGAACTAGCGGCCCAGGCATCCCCCCAGATCGGGGAGTAATATTTTAATTCAATTCAAATCACTTTATTTCAGCCTAAGCCATAAAAGTACACAATGAACAACAAAAAAACATAGAAGTAACATCAATCCAAAATTAAGAACCCACATTTGACAACATTAATGATCATGTTTTACCGCATGTGAATTGGTCCAATTATTCTTAAAATTCCCAAAAAGAATTTCATATATAAAAAATGCAACAAAAGAGTCACATTAAAAAGTCATTTTAAATAAATGTAAAAACATTTTAGAATCTTAGAACAATTGTAACAATGACAACCCATGATCTTGCTCTTATCAGGTCCAAAATAGAATTCACAAAATGGGTTGTATACCAACCCTTCTTTTTGCCCACATTAGGCCCAAAAATTAAGCAACTGTGCAGATGTATAAAGGGGCTGAATCTGTTCTGAATATCCTTAACACTCCCCAATGACTTAGGATACCCAACTGGCTGTACAGTGGAGCAATCAAAGAAGAACTGAACTTAGTATAAGCAAGGCATACAAAAACACATGTGGAAGGGACTCAATTTGATTTTCTCACAACAGAATGGACAGTCCTCTAATGCTGCGTCCGGTCAACTTGTAGTAAACGTCCTTAGAGGAAGAAAGCCCACTCTAAACTAGTGGTATAGCTTCCTATCATGCAGGACAGTGATCAAGTCCCAATACTGCTCTAGCCCATACCAGGGCTTAAAATCTTGAAATTCCTGGTTAGCATAGGGCCCATGACTTTAAGGTCCTTCCTCTGTATGGTGTAAGCCCAATAATGTTTTTTCAGCACACCCTTTGAGGGAATTTTAGCAACCTCCAAGTGATGCCCAACATCACCCAAACCAAATCCTTTAGTAACTGCTTGATAGAGGACAATCATGAGACTTTGTATCTACATAATGGACCAACTACAGGGTAACCCAAAACCTTTGACAATAAAGGAGAGAGCATAAAGAAGCTTTGAGGGAAACCCTTTTCAGTCCCATATCCATGAATAAGGGACCCAATAGGGTACTAGTTGGAAGTGAAAACAATGCTCTCACAAGTTTATTCTCTGGTTCTACCATATCCGTGATGTCCCCAAAACCCCAAAGCTCTGTGTAATATAGGGCTGCTCCTAGAGCTTTAGCTGTATAAACGTTCAAGGGAGGTGTAACAGGTCTAGTGTGTGCAGGGCACTCTGAAATTAGCAAGGTGTTGTCAGCAAACAACAATATCAGTATCCTGTGCTTGTTTTAAGAAGGGGTATCAGCCTCAACTTTGGAAAGATGGTGCACCATATCAGGAACATAGAGTTGGAGCCAATACACAACCTTATCGAACTCCCATTAGCACTAGAATTTTATCAGTTAGTTGGCCCTGAGAGCCCCACCGTATTTGAGCAAAGTTCTTATCATGTAATCTAATTATCAGAGACAGTATGTAAAAAGACATACACATCTCTTTCAGGGCCGACCCTAACTATGGATGTGGTACCAGATCAAAAACGGATTTAAGATCAATAAAGGCGACATATAGGTCGCCCTTACTGATCAAAACCACCTTCCAGTAAATTATGGAAATTCTAAGAACGTGGTCTATAGTAGATATCTTCTCTTTAAAACCTGCTTGTAGTGGGCTTAAGTTGTCATTCTTTTCCATCAATTCCTGGATCTTTATCAATACCACTCAACAAAAAACCTTCTGCAAACAGTCTATTAGGCTAATAGGTTTGTAATTAACAGGGAGGTTTTTTACCCCCCTTCCTGTATACCAGCACCACCTCCGCTCCCTGCTATGATTCTGGAATAGGAGCACCCATTGCTATCTCATTTGCAATGAACATTATGTATTTAATTCATATATCTAAATCATGAAGATAGGCATCTACTAGAAGGTTGTCAGCACCAGCAGCACTCCCTTTAGAAAAGGTAGCCTACCAATTAGAGACATCCTCCTCGGAGAATGGTGGGATGTCAAAACTCAGCAGTCGGGCACTCAGGCGATTTTCATCTGGATTTCTGGCCTCATCATAATAAAGAGCTTAGAAATGTTTGAGCCAGTCAGAAGATGGGACATGGTTCTGGGGTTTGAACCCTGTTATGTGCTCCCCTCTAGCCATTAGCATCCAAAAGCATAAATCATCCTTGAATGCCCAGGGATCCACTAGATCACCCAATCTGCTGTCATCCCACTCTTTCCTGGCCTTAATCATGGCTAACTTGTAAGCCTTTCTAGTAGCTGATATGAGAGGCAGGTTTTTTACTTTTATGGCCATTTCTAGATTATGCCTTAAATTCCGACATTCACTATTGTACCAACTGCTACCTCCAGATGGGCACTTCTTTCTACTTCCATGAGGAATTAAAAAATAAGCACCTAATTTCTCAAAAAATGTTTTGTGCATCTCATTATTTACTTGTTTAGATTTATTCATCTCACCACAATGCAATGATTTAGGCAAGTTCTCTTGGTTCTGATGTTTACTAAGAGCTCAGGTTTCCCCCTTACTTGCTTTCATTTGAGGCAATGTTTATCAGCTCTATACTCTGTATTCCTAGTACTAGTAAGGGTTGAAAAGTCAACCAAGTGCTTTTTAAAGAGATCATCCATCAAGAGGCATAGGGGGTGATGATTGCTCTCCGCTCTTTCTAGGACATGCATATCTTTCACTAAATGCCACAGTTTTAGGTCAGCCAACAATTTTGTTAGAGAATCAATTCAGCGACCAGCAGTATGTAACAATTTTGCATAGGATTGGAGGCGCTCACCTAGTCACTATGTATATACCACCCAAAAGAGGTACTACCATTACAAAGTGTTGAATGTCTTCTCCAATCTTCCATCAAATGGAAAAGACGGCGTGCATTGTGGGATGTGATCCATCCAGGGACAAAGCCATTTTGATCAGAGGGGACCAAGTCTGGAAGGATTTGGTCATAGCGCTCTGCAAGCACCTTTCCTGGGATTTTATAGTCCGTGCTCAGTATGGCAATGGGGCAATCGGATGCAAGAAGGGTCTTCGGCAGCAACATTAGAACGGACTCACACTGGGTGGGAGGTGAACTGTTGGTGCATAGGGTCTCCTTCTATACCTCGGCTAGGCAAGGGACAAGGAGGGAGCAGAAAGTGCTATAATACTTGATTGGAAGACCATTGAGGTTGGGTGTCTTAGCCCCGGTCAACGTACGGGTAGCTTGTTTAATTTCTAAGATGGTTAAGGGCTTGTTCAGTTCCTCTCAACATATCTGGGTGACCCATGGGAGGAAACATGCAGAGAAGAACAAACCGCGGACAAGGGGAGGGAAGTCGCAGCATAGGTTGTGAAGTAATACATACAGTAGGTATCCAGGATAGCATGCTGGGTGTAGAGAATGACCCTGGTGGGCTAGGTAATCTCAAGGATGGATCGAGAGGGGGATTCTGGGTGGGCTTGCAAAGCCGGGAGCCTACCTGATGTATCTCCTGTACGTTTTAGCCTTGCATGTCTTGAAATTAAAGCAGCACAGCTTGTTCAGGACTGCAGGATTTTGAGTCCTGGTGCCTGAGAGTGCTGCCTCTCTGGAGACATGCAGTATTGCTGCTTTATCTAAATCAGAAATCAGGCATGACCACCTTGAATACGTTCCATTGAAAAGCATGCGAGGACTCCAAGCCATTGTTTGTAGCAAAATACTGAGTGATGTGTTAGGCATGCGAGGCTTGAAAGGAGGGATCCTCTAGTGACTCCCTTGGCAGGTGCCATGTAGGCACTGGGGCCAGCAGGGTGGTCCAGGAGAGGTCTAGTGTGTGCATTGTGGTTAGAAAGTATGCAGTCACAATAGTCAGCCTCATATATAGCGTCTAGGAGGGTGGCAGACAAAAAAATCAGATTGGGACACACATAGAGGTTGTGCACCATGGAAGAGAAAGAATAAAGCCACTCACTGAGATGAATCAACCACCATGCATCAAACAGGGCCCAGCGGGTAGCCCACTCCCACAAGTGCGATGCTTGGGTTTAGGGAGACGCACATGCCAATGGGGGCAAAGACATCTAAGGAGATATCAAGTGGGCAGTTGTAATCAACGGCTAAGCTGATGGTGTCCCTGTTTTGTGTGCCATGGTTTGTGATAGTGTAGCCAAGAAAATGTCTTTCTCCATGTTTGGGGCTTATATAATGCACAGGAGGACTCCAGAGCTGTCAAGGTGGCCCTTCACAAGAACAAATCCCCCTTGCCTGCCTACTATTGTGTCAACCACCTGAAAATGGAGGCTAGAGCGTACCTAAATAGGAACATCACAAGCATAAGCAAAGTATGTGGTTGCTACAATGTGTCCTTTCCAGCACCTACCCAGCCATTGCAACGCTGGCAGTGTAATGTGGGGTACCTGGTGAAAGATATCCTTGGCATTTTGAGACTTGGTATAAGAGTAAACAACCTAACACTTCTTTGCTGAGTGCATTCTGCTAACCTTCAGGGTAAGGAGCAGGGTTATTGCCTGCAGAGCCATATCATGGAAGAGTTAGAGTTCCCCCCTAAATCGCACAGTTTGGGCCACCAGTCTTGCAAAATGCCCCACCAGCACTCCATGTGTGGCAAAGGCAAGAGGCATGAATGCCCTGGTCAGACCACTACTGGCAGGGGAATGGATTAGTGTAAGGTGCAATAAATAAACAACCAGGGCATGCTGTAATGGCAGCATATCCACACAGCTGAAAACAGAATACCATATTGGAAAGTAGGGTCATGGCTTGGCAGAGGGTGAAAGATCAAAGTGAGAATAGTGAGCAGCCACCCATTGTAACAAATATGTGAGAACCGGGACAAGCCCTCAGAGAGACATTGGGGGTGGGAAAGTGAGTAAGATAGTGAGTGCGTGGGGACCTGTGTTGAAAGTGAACAGTTCAGACTATGGTGCCTGCCATCTGCGATGCAACCTGTGGTGGAGTCTGGGAGTCCAAGTGGGGGCCACCCACAGTGATCAAGTTTGCCTCAGTTGTGAAGATGTGCAGCACAGTTTTGTACTTGGAGGAGCCAGCACTTTCTCTTAATAACGCTACTGCTTTGATTGCCCACCTTTGGTCTTTGATGAGTTGTTCCAGTGGGGGCAGGTGCATGGGCCTAGGGTGCAAGGATGTCACGCTTCTTTCACAAGGTTGTTTTGGTGCCCCATCCCCAATGGTCTGGGAAACGCCCCTCACTAATCGCTGAGGTGCCAGCCTGTTGTTGGTCTATCCAAATCCCAAACATCAGTCGGATCTGTGAAGAAAAGGGACTTGCTGTCCGAAAGAACCTTGCGGCGGGCTGGGAATAGCATGGAGTATTGTAGTCCGAGCTGATGGAGTCTGTTTTTGGGGCTTAGGAAAGAGGATCACTGTTGTTGTATTGCAGTAGTGTAGTCGGAGAAGAACTTGACTGTTCAATTGTTCAGGATTAAGTCGTCTGCTTTGTGTGCAGCCTGCAGGACAGTGTTTCAATACCTGACAGTGAAGCAGTTTGGTCAACATGGGGCAGGGTAGGGTACCCGCGATCGGTGGTCTGGTTGGAACCCTGTGTGCTCTTTCCAAATAAATAAACCATGTGAGGTCTGCAGTGGGGACAAAGGAGCCAAATTATGTATCCAGTAATGTTAAAGGATCATGGTCCTCTAGGTCCATGATACGAATATTGATTCTCTGATAGCAGCCTTAAGCATTGTCTGCTTGCTAGACCAAGATTTGCACTCAGGACTGGAGGTCTAACAGGGATCGCTGTACGCTGGTCATCAAAGGTTGTATTGCTGCCATCTCCTTTTCACTTTCTGTCATGCGATCAAATAATTTCCTATGGTCATCCCTAGGGAATCCAATTTCAGTCATCAGGGTGCCTGCTGTCGACACCATGGACAGGCAAAAATGTTGATGCCTGCAGGGACCTTGTTGAGTTTGTCATCTAGTGGTGGCAAGATGTTCTGTGATTTGTCCAGATTGGGGGTTTCTAGCGCAGTGGTCTGTTGTACCATTACCAGGTATGGGGATACTAGTGTGGCTCCCATTGGTTGGCCCATCATGGTTGCCAGAAGAAATTAAAAGGGATGAGGTTCAAATTAGTGTGGCTGTGGTGGTAGGGCAACAAGTGATGGAAGGAGAGGGCCAGCCCAGGTGATCTGTCAGACCGGCCAGAGGAAGCAGCCAACAGGAAGACGGAGCTGCTCCGTGAGGTGTCAGTCACAGAATGGGCTGTCAGTGCTTTTAGCCTGGAGCACAGCAGAGAGTAGTATAGAGGAAGGCCACAAGGGGGTGCCTGGGGAGCTGTTGAGGTACTTTCCTTCCCTCACCCCTGTGGGGGCTCCTCACCTGGGTACTCACCAACTGTTTCAGAGAGAGCAGCTGTCCTCCTCCCCTGAAAAGTAAACAATCTAGCACTTCCTTGCTGAGTGCATTCCCTTAACATTCAGGTTAAGGAGCCAGGTAGTTGCCTGGGGAGCCGTATTATGGAAGAGGTAGTGTTCCCCCTGAAAACCCACAAATGGGTCCACCAGTCTTGCAAAATGGCCCATCAGCACCTCCATGTGTTGCAAAGGCAAGGGGAATGATTGCCCTTGTCAGACCACTACTGGCAGGTGTTAGAAATGGAGTCTCTGGTTGGCAGTCAGGTTACCCCCTGTCCAAGCAAGGACCCTCACTCTAGTCAGGACAAAGAAGAAACACACCTGATTAATCACCACTCAGCCCCTTGGTACCTTGGCACCAGCAGGCAGGCTTAACTCAGAAGCAATGTTTAAAGTATTTGTACCAACACACACAGTAACACATTGAAACACTACAAAATGTCCACCACAACGGGCAATATTTATCTAAATCAAACAAGACCAAAACGACAAAAAACCAACATACACAAGTCAAGATAAGAATTTTCAAAAGAATAAGAGTCTTACTCCATAGAAAACAATGGAAACAATGATTTTGCACAAAGTACCTGGTTTGCATAAAAAATAAAGCCTCACAGGCGAGCGTGCACCGGAAAGGTCAGCGATGCATCAATTCCTTTCTCACAAGGGAGGCAATGCATCGTTTCTTCTCTGGTCGGGTCGGCAATGCGTCATTTTTCTACCTTGCAATAAAGCAAAGCGATATTTCCGGACTGGGCACCTCGGATCCGCGTAGTGTTGGGATGACTTTGCTCCCAGGGACGATGCATGAAAATCTGGTCACATGGTGTTACAAAACTGCACTGCATGGGGTTTGCGTCATTATCAGCAGCCGCAAGCGGGTGTTGCAGGTCGTTTCTTCAGCCACGATGTGTCGATCTTCCAGCCGCAATGCAGGGGGAGCATCACTTTCAGCTGTGAAGCCGGCAGCGTGTCGTTTGTCAGCTGCGTTACATATGGGGTGTCGAAAACTTCCCCGAATGCCATTCTGTGTGTGGAATTTTAGCTCTTTCTTCTGCCAACTTCACCTTTCCAGGGCTCATGAACTGGATAGGGCACCACTTAGCAGGGCAGGAGACTCAGCAGAGAGTCCAGGTGCTGGCAGAGGAAGTCTTTGATGGCCCTGAAACTTCAAACAGGAAGCAAGCTCAGTTCAAACCCTTGGAGATTCTTCTCAAGCAGGAATGCACAACAAAGTCCTGTCTTTGTCTTCTTTCACAGGCAGAAACAGCAACTGGAGGATGGCCCAACAAAGCACAGTCTCAGGCAGGGGCAGCGCTTCTCCTCAGCTCTTCAGCTCGTCTCCTCGGAAGAGGTTCCTCTTGAATCCAGAAGTGATCTTGAAAAATCTAAAGTATGGGGTTTTGGGTCCACTACTTATACCCCTTTCTGCCTTTGAAGTAGGCAAACTTCAAAAGAAGATCTCTGTTGTTCTCAAGATCCTGCCTTGCCGAGGCCAGGCCCTTGACACACACCAGTGAGTTGGAGACTGCATTGTGAGAGGGAAGGCACAGCCCATTCAGGTGTAAGTGACCCCTTCTCCCTCCACTCTAGCACAGATGGGTCATCAGGATATGCAGGCTACACCTCAACACCCTTTCTCACACTGTCTAGAGGGGATTCACAAACAGCCCAACTGTCAAACTGACCCCGACAGGGAATCCACAAACAGGCAGAGTCACAGAATGTTTAAAGCAAGAAAATGCCCACTTTCTAAAAGTGGCATTTTCAAACTAACAAACTAAAAAAAAAAAATTCACCAAAAGGTGTATTTTTAAATTGTGAGTTCTGAGATACCAAACTCCACATTTCTATCTGCTCCCAAAGGGAATCCACACTTTAAGAATATTTAAAGGCAGCCCCTATGTTACCATATGAGAGAGATAGACCTTGCGCCAGTGAAATTTAGCAGTATTTCACTGTTAGGACATGCAAATCAGATCAGTACATGTCCCACCTATAACATACACAGCACCCTGGCCCTGGGGCTACCTAGGACCTACCTTAGGGGTGCCTTACATGTGTATAAAGAGAAGGCTTGGGCCTGGAAATTGGATACACTTGCCAGGTCGAATTGGTAGGTCAAGACTGCACACACAGACACTGCAATGGCAGGTCAGAGACAGGTTTACAGGGATACTCATGTGGGTGGCACAACGAGAACTGCTGGCCCACTAGTGGCATTTGATTTACAGGCCCTAGGCACCTCTAGTAAACTTTACTAGGGACTTACTAGTAAATCAAATATGGATAAACTAATCACCAATACAGTTTACCCTGAGGGCATATGCACTTTAGCACTGTTGAGCAGTGATAAAGTGCCCAGAGTCCTAAAGCCAACAAAAACAGGTCAGAAAAAATAGGAGGAAGGAGGCAAAAAGAGTGTGGATGACCCTGCAAAAAGGGCCAGGTCCAACAGCAGGGAAATTGTCAAGGGTAAGGTGCAATAAATAACCAGCAAAGACGTACTGTAATGGCAGGATATCCACACAGTTGAAAACTGAATACCATATTGGTGGGATCGTGGCATGGCTGAGGGGGAAAGGGCAAAGTGAGAATAGTGAGCAGCCACCCATTGTAACAAATATGTGAGAACCGAGACAAGGCCTCGGAGGGACATTGAGAGTGGGGACAGGAGGCAGCTAATAAATGCCTGGGGAATTGTGATGAAAGTGAACAGTTCAAGCAATGGTGTCTGCCATCTACAGTGCAACCTGTGGTGGAGTGTGGGAGTCCAAGTGGGTGCCATCCACAGTGATCACATTTTTCTCAGTTGTGAAGTTGTGCAGGCTAGTTTCGTACTCTGAGGAGCCAGCACATTTTCTTAATGACACCACTGCTTGGATTGCCCACTTTCAGTCCTCGTGAGTTGTTCTAGTAGGGGCAAGTGTGGGGCCTAGGTGGCAAGGACCTCACGCTTCTTTCACAATGTTGTTTTTAGTGTCCTATACCCAATGGTCTGGGAAACGTCCCCCCACTAGTCGTTGAGGTGCCAGCCTGTTATTGGTCTATCCAATCCCAAACATCAGTAGGATCTGTGAAGAAAAGGGACGTGCTGTCACAAAGAACCTTGAGGTGGGCTGGGAATAGCATGGAGCATTGTAGTGCGAGTTCAATGGGTCTATCTTTGGTGCTTGTTGTACTGCGGGAGTGTAGTCAGAGAAGAACATGACTGTTCAACTGTTCAGGATGTAACGGGCTCATGTGTGTGCAGCCTGCAGGACAGTGTCTCGATACCTGACAGTTAAGCAGTTTGGCCAACATGGGACAGGGTAGTATGCCCGCAATCAGTGGTCTGGTTGGGACCCTGTGTGCTCTTTCCAAAGAAATAAACAATGTGAGGTGTGTAGTGGGGACAAAGGAGCCGAACCATGTATCCAGTAATGATAAAGGATCATGGTCCTCTAGGCCCATGATATGAATATTGATTCTCTGGTAGCAGCCTTAAGCATTGTCCACCTGCTACTCTAGGATTTTCACTCAGGACTGGAGTTCTGACAGGGATCGCTGTGCGTTGGTCATCAAAGGTTGTATTGCTGCCATCTCCTTTTCACTTTCTGCCATGTGATTGGATAATTTCCTATGGTCATCCCCAAGGAATCTGGGCCCGTATTTATACTTTTTTAGCGCCGCATTTGCGCCGTTTTTTGACAGAAAAGCGGCGCAAACTTACAAAATACAATTGTATTTTGTAAGTTTGCGCCACTTTTGCGCTAAAAAGTGACGCAAACGCGGCGCAAAGAAAAGTATAAATATGGGCCCTGATTTCAGTCGTCAGGGTGCCCACCGTCGACTCCAGGTGAGAACTTTCGATGGCCGCAAGGACCTTGTTGAGTTTGTCGTCTGGTGGTGGCAAGCTGTTCTGTGATTTGACCGGATTAGGGGTTTCTAGCATAGTGGTCTGTTGCAACGTTACCATGTATTGGGGTGCAGGTGTGGCTGCCTTTTGTTGGCCCACTATGTTTGCCAGAAGGAATGAAAAGGGATGAGGTCCAAATGAATGTGGCTGTGCTGGTAGGACAACAAGTGGCGGAAGGAGAGGGCCAGCCCGGGTGATCTGTCAGACCAGCCAGAGGAAGCAGCCAATGGGAAGACAGGGTTGCTCCGTGAGGTGTCAGTCACAGGATGGGCTGGTGGTGCTTCCAGCCTGGAGCAAAGCAGTGAGTGGGAGAGAGAAGGGCCACCAGAGGGTGCCTGGGGAGCCAATTGGAGACTTCCTTTCCCTCACCACTGTGGGGGCTCCTCGCCTGGGTACTCCACTGTTTCAGTGAGGACAACTGTCCTCATCCCCAAAGAGTAAACAACCTAGCACTTCCTTGCTGAGTGCATTCCTCTAACATTCACGTTAAGGAGCTGGGTAGTTGCCCGGGAAGCCATATCATGGAAGAGCTAGAGTTGTCCCTGAAATACCACAGTTGGGGCCACCAGTCTTGAAAAGTGGCCTGCCAGCACTCCATGTGTTGCAAAGGCAAAGGGCATGATTACCCTGTTCAGACCACGACTGGCAGGGGAATGGACAAGTGTAAGGTGCAATAAACAAACAGCCAGGACGTACTTTAGTAGTAGCATATCCACACAGTTGAAAACTGAATACCATATTGGAAAGTAGGATCATGGCTTGGTAGAGGGGGAAAGGGCAAAGTAAGAATAGTGAGCAGCCAGCCATCGTAACAAGTATGTGAGAACCGGGACCAGGCATCGGAGGGACATTAGGGTTGGGAATGGGAGAAAGATAGCGAGTGCGTGGGGAGCTGTGTGAAAAGTGAACGGTTCATACTATGGTGTCTGCAGGATGAGGTGCAACCTGTGGTGGATTCTGGGAGTCCAACTGGGGGCCATCCACAGAGATTGAGTTTTCCTCAGTTGTGAAGATGTGCAGGCCAGTTTCATACTCTGAGGATCCAGAACTTTCTCTTAATAATGCTACTGCTTGGTCCTTGATGAGTTGTTCCAGTGGGGGCAGGTGCGTGGGCCTAGGGGTCACGCTTCTTTCACAATGTTGTTTTTGGGGTCCTGTCCCTAATGGTCTTGGAAATGCCCCCCCATTAGTCCAGAGGTGCCAACCCTGTTGTTGGTCTATCCAATTCCAAATATCAGTAGGATCTGTGAAGAAAAGGTACTTGGTGTCTGAAACAACCTTGTGGTGGATTGGGAATAGCATGGAGTACAGTAGTCCGAGCTCATGGAGTCCATTTTTGGTGCTTACGAAAGAGCATAACTGTTGTTGTATAGAGGGAGTGTAGTCGGAGAAGAACATTACTGTTCAATTGTTCAGGATTAAGCGGCCTGCTGGGTGCGCAGACTGCAGGATGGTGTCTCGATCTCTGACAGTGAAGCAGTTTGGCCAACATGGAACAGGATAGGTGCCTTTGATCAGTGGTCTTGTTGGGACCCTGTTTGCTTTTTCCAGAGAAATAAACAATGTGAGATCTGAAGTGGGGACAAAGGAGTCGAACCATGTATCCAATAATGTAGCTCACTCTGGGCAGGGCTTATTTAAAGCTACTGCACTCACCTCTGCAGACCTGAGATGAGCCCTGTAAAGGAGCAACCCTGATTACGGAGAAGCAACGTGGTAAAGAGCAGGAGCACCCAATTATCTGTGAACTGAGAGGATCACCGCCTCTGTGGGTGTAGAAAGGGATGGAGGTGAGTGTGTAGCGATGTACTCCCCATGCTTCCTCTTCCGGCTGGGGGTGCCCCTTGAAACAACGTTGCAGTGTCGGAGGCTGGGGAGGGGGCCGCAAGCATCAGGTGTAAGCCTGGTGTGAAGTGCACCTCGCACAGGTGGCAGCGCCACCCTCCTCTCAAACAAAATTGCTCATTCATGGGGTGGGAAAAAACCTGCAATTATTCTCTCTGCAGGAAAGCTACGCAGGGTGGGCAGGATGAGGGCTATGCATGCTCCTGAATGGTATCAATTTATCACCTACCAAGCTGTAAGTTGCCGTAGGTCCCGCAAGGTAGGAAGGCTGTTGCAAATAGTATCCCTCTGGTCGATGTGGCCAAGGTTTCAGAGGCTGGGCATCAACAGGCCCTGGCACATTCTGTGCATGGACGTGTTTGCTGCTTTCCCCTTGCTTGTGCACAGCTGCTGCTTTTGGAGTCAGCAGGTGTTCTGTGGACTCCCAAGTCCCTG
Organism: Pleurodeles waltl; assembly: GCF_031143425.1. Lineage (NCBI taxonomy): Eukaryota > Metazoa > Chordata > Amphibia > Caudata > Salamandridae > Pleurodeles > Pleurodeles waltl. The sequence goes on along the minus strand of NC_090442.1, from coordinate 867,477,800 downwards.
GAGGTCCAAAGCAATGCAGGCAACAAGAAGGCCATGCAGGCTCCGAAGTAATGTGGGGAGGTCTTCCCCCAATCAAGGGGCTGGCTCTAGGACCTGGAAATAGGGAATGCTGCCTCAGTCACTGAGGTGCAGTAGACATAACAAAATACGTGGAAATGGCTGAAATCAGCCTCAATTAATGTCCTCAAAGACCTCAGTGGAGGTTGAGCTGCAGGATGTTACACATAGACGGGTCCTAGGGAAGGATTATGCAGGATCAGAAAGGCCTTGAACAGGGAGTTCTAGGAAGGCTTGTCCGCCATGTCAGCTGGTGAAACCACGACCTCGCCACCCTGCCCTCTTATACTATCTTTTTTTAAAGATTGCATGACAGGGGACTAAGGACCATATTTATACTTTTTTTGCGCCGCATTTGCATAATTTTTTGAATATTTAATACAATTATATTTTGTACGTTTGTGCCGCTTTTGCATCCAAAAATGATGCAAATGCAGCTCAAAAAAAGTATAAATAGGGGCCTCAGTCTCTGAGTTCTGTAATAACTACTAGCAACATTTTTCTTCATGTTGCTGACAGCCAGTCAGAGTCTTGCTCCCATGGGAGCACGTTTGCTCAAGGAAAAAAGGCCTCCTGGTCCAATTAGAAGGCTCTATTTTTTAAAATAGAGATTTTAAAAAATAGAGCCTGATAGTTCCTCATACCCAACAGACCAGGTATACAAATATTTTGGATCTTAATATCTCAAATACTAGTGAACAGATTTACATAAATTCACAAAAAACACACTTTCCTTTCTAAGATCTAGCTTCCTGCTAAATTTGATGTAATTCTATTCAGCAGCTTTTGCAGTAGTGCTGCATAAAAAACTCTGTTAAATGCATGGAAATTGTTTTTGTAAGACTTTAATTCTGCATTTTAATAATTAACAAGCAAGACACGTTGATCCAGGTATCCAGCATTCATCGAAGTGAATCAGTAATGCAAGTAATACTACAAGGAGTGCATCATTACAAGCTACAACATAATTCAACATTGGACTGCAGAGACTGGAGGGAATAAGAGGAGGTCCAAAGTTGTCTAACACAACTGTTCCCCCTATACCCAAAGTGAAAAACGTAGGTCTCAAAGAGGTTGGGTATTCCAACGTGTTTGGGTTGGTATATTAGTAAGATTCAAGGCTCTTTTCTAGAGCCAAGTGTGGTGTGGTTATTTTAGTAACAGTCTTGCCCCGACTACGCAATGAAAGAACCTACGTGTGGGAGGCCTTGACTCTCCTAGACATGGTGAGATGCAAGCCCCCTCACTTACTCTGGGGGCAGATGTGAGTAAGGAAGGAACACCAAATGGTCTCAAATTTGGCCTGCTTGTCCATAAGAACTTCAATCAGCTTCTCCATGGCATATGTTCCAAACCTTGCTCCACCACAGAATAATGGTGGGAGCGTGTTGCTGTTTCCCCATTTTGGTGATACAGAGGCACGTTGCTAATAGGTGGTATTACAAAAATACTCCTCTGGAAGTGGTTGTGGGAAGAGCCCTTTCTGCTGGGATCTCCAGGAGGACCGTAAAAGGGTTGCGTGGCAGTGTCATGTTGGTGATGTTATGTATGTTCTGAAGAATTGCTTACCAAAAGGATTGTATTGAAGGGCAAACCCACCAAGTGTGCCCATTCCCCAGACCACTTCCAGCACATGACAGAATTCCCAATCATGCTATGTAAACGTACAGGAGTGAGATACTAATGGGTATCTAGTTTGTATGCATTTTCTCTATGCTTAAGACATATTGATGAGCCATGCGCTCTTTGCCATATGGAGTGGAGTACCATGTGTCTTCAGCTATTTCAGTTCTTGGTTCCCTCTCCCCCTGTATCATGCAGACGTGTTTCTTGGTGGGCTTTAGTGTGAGAATATAGCTATAGAGTAGTGAGATGCATTTCAGGGATTCAAGGTTAGATTCATCCCTGTCCATAGCCGCACAGGCCTTTGGGAGTCCAGTCCAGTGTAAGCCCCGGGCTATGCGGTATGTCGCAGAGCGGGGGAGGTCAAACTTCTCTCAAAGGGAGCCTTTCATCCTCCAAATGCCATCATCGTAAAAAGCCCGAACCTAGGGACCTCATTGTCTTTCCGGACAGAAGAAGTACGGTGAAGAGCACTGGAGAGAAGTCACGATTGGGCACCAAAGGCATGAGAGGAAAATGGCAAGAAGGGAAGGTGTGTTTAGTGAGTACTTCCTGACAATATTTTAGTAGAAGAGAGGTCATAGGGATGAGGGGGGAGAACCGGAGGGACCCTTGTAAAGGGGAGCCACAACAGGCCATCTAGAGGGACTAGGGAGTAAGACTATTCCACCTGCATCAAAGGTCTTTCATCTGGATTATGATTCCAATTGAGGGAGGGATGCAGTCGCGCAGTGAGTGTGTATGTAAATATGTCAGGAAACCTCAGGTCCCAGTATAGTTTGGTACGGCACATAGTCGCCCTAGCCACCCTTGGAGATTTGTTGCCCCAGACAAACCTAAACATTTTTCAACGTTGTTTGAGGAACAGAAAGATAAAGGGTCTGGAGGACATGCAGGAGGTGAGGCAAAAAATGAATCTTGAGGTAGTTGAGTCTGCCCATTCAGAAAATGTCTAGCTTGCCCCAACAGTAAACGTCGTTAAATAAGGTGGTTAGCAAGGGAGGAATTTGCTTTGGTATAAGTCTAAGGTGCTTGAGGTAAGTTAAATGCCTAAATAAGTAATATTTCATGTTGCAGATTGGAACCTCATCTGTCGTACACGTTGTTCTAGGTTACCTCGTGTATCCGCCACTCCCATATCCCAGGATTTCTCAAATTTGACTTTTAAGCCAGAATTTTCAGAAAAAGTGTGTAGTTCCATCATTAATGCTGGTATAGATGTTGAAGGATGGGTGAGAGAAAACAGAACATCATCAGCAAATAAAGCTAATTTGTGCTCTCTGTCCCCCACCTTGATGCCGTGGATGTCGGGGTTGTTCTGGATTCTAGCTACTAAGGATTCCATGGCGAGCCTCCTTTGTGAACGAGATAGTGAGAGAGAGGGTGCTATTGATCTTCTGTTTTGCTATAAGCCAGCAATAAGTTAGCAATTTGGGGCCTATATGGAGTTTAGCCAAAAGTTTGGGGAGATACTCCTAATCCACCCTGTTGAATGCTTTTTCTGTGTCTTGGGAGAGGAGGATCAGGGGCTGGTGGGTACATTCTGCTACTTCCATGAGGGCAACAGTCAACCATGTCTTGTCATTGGCTTGGCGATTGCATGTAAAACCTGATTATTGTGAGGTTATAATGGTGTGTAAGACATGTTGGATACTTTTTTACTAAGATAGATGTGAAGATCTTGGTGTCACAGTTAAGAAGGACAGTGGGGTGATATGATGCACAACTGGTGGGATGTTTGTTTGGTTTGAGGAGCAATGTGAGGTGGAAGTCCATCACTCTATCAGTGACCGAGCCAGTAGTCAATAAATGAAAAAAGAATCATGCTAAGGGTTCAGCTAAAATGTGGACAAATGCTTTATACAATGTAGCCAGAAACGTATCAGGCTGGGCGTCTTCTGTGTGGGCAGCACAATGATGACAGATCTACCTCTTCAGTACTGATATGGACCTCGAGTTAAAGCAAGTCCTCACTACGATCGGGGGGATTATAGCTGTCTAGATAAGCATCTTGTAAGTGTTCTGATAGGGTTTGAAGCTCGTAGAGGGCAGAATTATACTTGTGGAAGATCTGTGTTATATGTGGAGATGAGAAAAAGTAACAGTACTCTTCATCTTGGATCTCATGAATATGGCTCCCCATGGAGTGGAGTGGAGGCATATTTTGTGGACTAGCAATTTATCCACTTTGTCCCCTCACTCTTGGCTGCCTCCTTCATTAGGAGGTGTTCCAATACCTCCTGATATTGTGGATGTCCCTCAGAGTGGGAACCATGCCCTGGTGTTTGTGGCTCATTTCTGCTTCTGGTAGATTCATTTCTAATTCTTGACTGCATAAGTTGGCCATTCATTCAGCTGCGTGTGATAATATTCATCCCAGAGGATCGCCTTCTCTGCATTCCAAAGGGTCGCAAGAGACACATCTCCGATATCATTATCTGTGAAGTAATGTTTGAGCGTGTCTTTGATCCTAAAGGAAGGTTCCTGAAAAGCCACTTTGTTTACCACCCAGGGACAAGGGAATGGGGATGAGGGGGCATTGGGCTCTATAGCTAGGCACATGGGTGCATGGTAGGACAGAACAGTAGCTTCAATCTTAGAATCGAGGATCCCGGAAATCAATGTGCCAGAAAACAAAAAATAGTTAATTAATCAATTCACAAGTGTGTTTTTTGACGTTTGAATAGAACATGTAGTTGCCAGTGCCTCCAAGTGTCAATCAGGGAGAGGTTTCTGACTCAGATGAAATGTGAGAGGGTGGGTAATAGTTTGTTATAAAAAGAGGAACCATCTGTGGTGGAGCCGTGGACAGATATTAGTATGACTAGGGTTATTCCCAAGGGTCTCCTAACGCCCACCAGATGGACCTCCATATCCCTATGAGTGTTATTGAGTTTGAATGAGAGACCTCTGTGGAATAACAGGGCCACACCTCATGTTTTAGAGGTATGGGAGGAGTGATATTGTATGGGGCACCAATATGAGCCAAAACATTTGGGGGGTCATTCCAACCTCGGCGGTAAAAGGCGCTTACCGCCGTTCAGAAGACCGCCATAACACCGCCGCGGCCGCGGTAAACCGCCATGGTCATTCTGACCCACAACAGGCAAACCGCCAACATACAGACATCCACAAAAGTCCGCCACACCAAAGGGCAGCCGGAAACTGGCGATGACCAAACCTCCACCGTCACGCCAACAGAAATACGCCCACACTATCACGACACACAAATCCACGCGGTATTCCATTGGCGGTACGCACCGCCGCGCTCAAAATACACACACACTTATAAAACACAACCACATTGGACAATTCAAAATGCACACACCTGAGACACATACACACACCACTCCCACACACCCAATTAAATATAAAACACACACCCACATCACCCACAAACCTCCACTCATAGAGATTCGTGAACACGCACCGAGAAAAGACATCCGAGCACCCAGACGCCCAATTCACTGTCACCCAGCAATATTTGCACGCACTTCATACAACACAACAATACACATCACCACACTTAGCACCACACAATCCACCCCACACATCACCCACACCACCCCATGGCACCGCAAAGACACCCCAGGTTCTCTGATGATGAACTCAGGGTCATGGTGGAGGAAATTGTACGAGTAGAGCCACAGCTGTTCGGGTCACAGGTGCAGCACACCACCATTGCCAAGAAGATGGAGCTATGGAGCAGAATAGTCGACAGGGTCAACGCTGTGGAGCAGCACCCAAGAAATCGGGATGACATCAGGAAGAGGTGGAACGACCTACGGGGGAAGGTGCGTTCCATGGTATCCAGGCACAACATCGCGGTGCAGAAGACTGGCGGCGGACCCCCACCTCCTCCCCCAGAATTTACAACATGGGAGGAGCAAGTCTTGAACATCCTGCATCCTGAGGGCCTCGCAGGAGTAGGCGGAGGAATGGACTCTGGTAAGGCAAATCTTAACTACTTCTCCCCTCCACCCCACCGGCATGCCAACTCGTACCCCCACCCTCACCCTCACCGCCATCACATCCTACTCCTTGCAACTGTCTCACCATCACAACCCACCCATCCCAACACCTAGCCCTGCATGCGTCCACAAAGCATGGACACCCATCACCTAAGCATGCCCACTGCACATACACATACAAACCCCCCCCCCAACCACCGTCACAACAGCCCCCTCAAAGGAATGCCAGCACTGGGGTACACGGGCACCCACCCATTGCACGCTATGACACACACAGAAGCAATAACCATGCTTTTATACCCCTGCATGACCCGAACGCCACGTCACCGCGCAGGAGGGTCCACAAATGTCCCCTCCAACCCCAGAAGAGGCCCACAGTGAGGACAGCAGCTCTGTCTCCCTGGATCCAGATGACCAGCCCGGTCCATCGGGGACCTCGGGACAGTCGGTTCCCCTCACACAGCCACAGGCCACAGTAGACCTTCCCCCCTCTGGGAACACCAGCACAGCACCCACCCAGCGGGCCCATACCTCTGTCCCCAGGACACGTCAATCAGCGGTGTGTTCACCAATACAGGGAACCCAGGCTAACCCACCACCCCAACAACAACAGGGACCTGGGGGCAGTGGTAGTGGGCACACGGTCCAGGGGACAGAGGCCCAGGGAAACAGGGGAACTGGGAGGGCTGCTGTGCGACAGGGGGGGGACAGGCCCAGGGAAGCCACTCTCCACGAGGCCCTCTCCTCCATCATGGGAGCATACCACCGCTCCCAGGAGACGATGGTGACAGTCCTGGCTAGGTTTCAGGAGATCCAGCTTCTGCAGGAGGAACAGTATATGGGGTTCAGGGAGGAACTAAGAAACATCAGTTCCGCCATGGGTACCATCGTAGTGGCCCTGAATGAGGTAGTCACGACATTGCGGAACACTGTGGCACCTCAAAGGGCCCCTGACACTAGCATGCACCAAGAACTGCCTACCACCTCTGCCGGCGCTAGTGGACAGGAGTCCCCGACACAAGACCAACAGGCCACCAGAACCCCACCCCCTGCAGAAGGAGAACCACCCCGGAAGCGGGCCCTGAGATCCAGGAAGAAGACAGAGTAAGATGTCAAGACCCCCGCCAGCAAAGGATACCGCCCTGATTGTCAACCCACTGTCCCACATTGTCACCCTGTCTAACCTTAAACTGCCCCTGCTCCACTTCCCACAGGCATTTGGACAATGCACCTGTGAAACTGATAGTCTGGACTCTGCCATGGACAATCCTCCACCATCACCCCTCACCGATTTGCAACCACCCATCCAATTTAGAGCACTTGAATAAAAACACTTATTGCACAAAACAATCTGGAGTCTGGCTGTGACTTAGAACAAATGTATTAGACATGACCGTGCCAAAATGTTCATTCACATTGTGATGGTAACAAACCGCTGTCACACAGCTGTAGTCCATGGGGAAACAAAGCAGATGTCACGCAGTGGGGCCCACAGCTCTGAAAACGGAAGGGAAAGTCACAACACAGTTACCATACACTGGGGGAAAAAGTCAGAGAGTAGAGAGGTAGGAGTCATTAAGTAAATGTAATATGCCGGTGTCTACTCTTATCTGTGTGTCACTGAAAATACTGCTGTATTACTGTGTTCCTGTTCTCTATGTCGTCCTCTTCGGCTTCCTCCTCTTCACTCTCCACAGCTGCTACAACACCACCATCTGGACCATCCTCCTGCAGAAAAGGCACCTGGCGGAGCAAAGCCAGGTTGTGAAGCATACAGCAGGCCACGATGATCTGGCACACCTTCTTTGGTGAGTACATTAGGGATCCACCTGTCATATGGAGGCACCTGAACCTGGCCTTCTGGAGGCCAAAGGTTCGCTCGATCACCCTCCTAGTCCACCCATGGGCCTCATTGTACCGTTCCTCTGCCCTTGTCCTGGGATTCCTCACTGGGGTCAGTAGCCAGGACAGGTTGGGGTAACCAGAGTCCCCTAATAGCCACACCCGGTGCCTCTGAAGTTGACCCATCACATACGGGATGCTGCTATTCCGCAGGATGTAGGCGTCATGCACTGACCCAGGGAACTTGGCATTAACATGGGAGATGTACTGGTCAGCCAAACACACCATCTGTACATTCATGGAATGATAACTCTTCCGGTTCCTGTACACCTGTTCACTCCTGCTGGGGGGGACCAAAGCAACATGTGTCCCATCAATGGCACCTATGATGTTGGGGATATGTCCAAGGGCATAGAAATCACCATTCACTGTAGGCAAATCCCCCACCTCAGGGAAAACGATGTAGCTCCGCATGTGTTTCAGCAGGGCAGACAACACTCTGGACAACACCTTGGAAAACATAGGCTGGGACATCCCTGATGATTGAAATGACCCACTTGCTAAGAAATGGAGTAATGACAGCACCTGCACTAGAGGGCGGATCCCTGTGGGTTGGCGGATGGGTGACATCAGGTCTGGCTCCAGCTGGGCACACAGTTCCTGTATAGTGGCTCGGTCAAGCCTGTATGTCAGTATGACATGTTGTTCCTCCATTGTCGACAGGTCCACCAGCGGTCTGTACCCGGGAAGATTCCTCCATCCCCTCGCATGTCCCAGCGGACGGTGCCTATGAAGGACAACAGCGAGCACAGAGTCAAGCAACCCACAGGTACGTAACCACAGCTTGCACATAGCACGATTCCCAATGCATTGAATGGCTTGTATGAGTGTTGGTGCATGGCCTAGGTATGTGTGACACAGTTGGTAACTAGGCCATGTGGGCCCTTGAAATGGCAGCTGCCTGACCTGTGAAGTGCGACAGTGGGATGTGAGGTCAATGCGCTGGTGTGGCACACCGCGGCGGTAGGCGGTCGAAGACCGCGGCGCTAAGCCGCATTGGTTAACATAGAACCCTATGGGTTTCAGGAGCCAATGACGATGTGCGCCGGCGGTCGCGGTACGCACCACCGCGGTACACACCGCCACGGGCGTGACCGCCATTTTCTATCTGCTTAATCACTCGATACCTGATCTTCGACAGGAGAGGACCTACACTGCAAGTGCTGCTGTGACCTCGGTCTGGAAGAGACAATGGCTCATGCGACTGGGGAAAGGGCCCCTGCCTTTACTGCGGAGGAGTTGGAGAAACTTGTGGATGGGGTCCTCCCCCAGTATGCGCTACTCTACGGTCCTCCAGACCAACAGGTAAGTACACTGGGACCATGCTTAGTGGGCAATGCCTGGGTTGAGTCGGGTGGATGAAAGATGGTGGGGAGGCGAGCGATTGAGGCATGCAGCAAACGACAGATGTGAGCATGTGCCACATGGCAAGGGTGGGGATGGGGGGCCACTCACATCGAGCATGCAGAAGGTGATGACAATTTTTCTCTCCCTGTACATGTCACATAGGTCAGCGCCCACCAGAAAGTCGTGATTTGGCGTGCCATCGCTAAGGACGTCTGGACCCTGGGCGTCCACAACAGACGGGGCACCCACTGCCGAAAGAGGTGGGAGGACATCCGACGCGGGAGCAGGAAGACGGCGGAGGCTCTGCTGGGGATGGCCTCCCAACGTAGGAGGGGTGCCAGTCGTCAATTGACCCCCCTGATGTCCTGGATCCTGGTGGTGGCCTACCCCGATTTGGATGGGCGCGTGAGGACATCACAGCAGACACAAGGGGGTGAGTACAAATACATTCTGCTGACTTTGCGCGCAGTGGAGGTGTCTGGGTGGGGGAGGAGGGCTGTGGGTATCCCTAAGCCAGGGCGATTTCTGTAGGCTAGGCCCCTCCGTAAGGCATGGCCCTGTGCCCCCGCCCCCCACCTCTGTAGGGTGCCAAGTACAGGTATCCATGGCCCTGTGTCATCTATGTGTGCAGTTGTCATCCATAGGCTTGTAGGCCATGTCCCACGGATTGCGTAGTGGACCCCAAGTGCACGGCTTAGTGCAGGGGGCTTCTGTGTCTGTCTTGTCCGCCAACGGTAGCGGTAATCCATGCACACAACATGTCTTTATTTCTCCTCCCCCCCTTTTTTGTGGTCTTACTGTTCATGTATGCATTAGCATCATCAGGCGGAGGAGAAGTGGCATCGGAGCACGAGCGAGCTGCATCTCACATGGCCATGGCGGGACATGCAACTGACTCGGATTTCACCAGTGAGACGGAGGGCGAGGGGAGCTCCACAGTGGGGACTACTGCTGATGTCAGTGACAGCGACTCGTCCTCTGAAGGGAACTCCCTTGTGGTGGCGGCAACATCCGTGCCCCCGCAACAACAGGTACAGCCGCCACCCAGCGCACCATCACCACCCTCCCAGCAGCCCCTCAGCGTTTGCCCCGTGCCCGCTCACCCAGGAATGTGGGCATCTCCTTCGCCCCAGGCACCTCAGGCCCTGCCCCTGTCACCCCTGCTGCCCTCAGTGAAGAGGTCATTGACCTCCTAGGGACCATCATTGTTGGGCAGTCTACCCTTTTGAATGCCATCCAGGGTGTACAAAGAGAGGTGCACCAGAGTAATGCATACCTGGAGGGCATTCATTCGGGTCAGGCTGCCCATCAGCGATCGTTCAACGCTCTGGCCTCAGCACTGACGGCAGCAATTGTCCCTGTCTCTAGACTCCCCCCTCCAACTTCTTCCACCCAGACCCAATCCCCTGTACCTCTGCCTATCCCAGACACACCTACAGACCAGCCTGAACACACCTCAACACCCAAGGGAAGCTCATCCAGACATAAGCACCACACATCACACAAGCATTCACACAAACAACATCCACATGCAGACATACCAACACCCACTGCCTCCACTGTGTCCCCCTCCTCCTCGTCTCCCTCCTCCCTCCCTGTGACATCTCCACTCACACATGCATGCACAACATCTTCAGCCACTACGTCCATCACCAGCACACCCACCAGAACACTCCGCACACGTGCAGTCACCACCCCCACTACCATTTACACGTCCCCTGTGTCCTCTCCAAGTGTGTCTGTCACCCCCTCCTCCAAACTACACAAACGCAGGCAGCCACCCACCCAACAGCCATCCACCTCACGACAGCCTCCAGCCCAAGCACCTGCACCCAAAGACACCAGACTTCACACTCCTACAACCACATCCTCTTCCTCCACTCCCATACCCACCACACCTACCCGTCCCTCTCTTTCCAAATTGCTTTTCCTTTCCAAACTTGACCTCTTTCCTACAACTCCCCTTTCCCCGTCCATCTCATAAGACTCCAATCAGCACCTCAGCCACCACAAAACCGGGACCAGTGAAGACTGTTGTCCATGGACTGTGGAGTCCCCCACCCTCAAGGGCATCCAGTTCAGCTAGGAGCCAAGGCACGGCCAGCCCACCACTGGAAAAGCATCCTAAGATTGCCAGTGCCCGGCGCGAGCGACCAAAGACCCCAGGGACCAAAATCCCTACATTGGCTCCGTCAGGAAGTGAGGTGCCACCTGGCACACCGCCAAAGGTGGGAAAGGGCCACAAGCGTGCAGGGAAGGGTGGGAAGGGCAGCACGCCCGAAAAGTCCGGCAGCAGGCCAGCTGGCCAGGAGGGCCCCACCAGCCCCATCCCAGGTGTGCAGGAGGACACACACAGGCCCGGTACTGCAGCCTAGGAGGGCCCCGCCAGCCACAGCCCAGCTGCCTAGGAGGGCCCCGCCAGCCACAGCCCAGCTGCCCAGGAGGGCCCCGCCAGCCACAGCCCAGCTGCCCAGGAGGGCCCGCCAGCCACAGCCCAGCTGGGCAATGAAGGACCGCCAGCCACAGCCCAGCTGGGCAGTGAAGAACCGCCAACTCAAGCACCGCTGAACATGGCAAGGACTGCCAAGGCAAGCACCGCTGAACAGGGCAAGGACCGCCAAGGCAAGCACCGCTGAACAGGGCAAGCACCGCTGAACAGGGCAAGGACCGCTGAACAGGGCAAGGACCGCCAAGGCAAGCACTGCTGAACAGGGCATGGACCGCCAAGGCAAGCACCGCTGAACAGGGCAAGGACCGCTGAACAGGGCAAGGACCGCCAAGGCAAGCACCGCTGAACAGGGCAAGGACCGCTGAACAGGGCAAGGACCGCCAAGGCAAGCATCGCTGAACAGGGCAAGGACCGCTGAACAGGGCAAGGACCGCCAAGGCAAGCACCGCTGAACAGGGCAAGGACCGCCAAGGCAAGCACCGCTGAACAGGGCAAGGACCTCCAAGGCAAGCACCGCTGAACAGGGCAAGGACCGCTGAACAGGGCAAGGACCGCCAAGGCAAGCACCGCTGAACAGGACAAGCACCGCTGCACTGGGCCCTTCATCTCAAGGACCGCTCCGCTGGGCACCGCCGTCTCAAGAACCGCTGCACTGGGCCCTTCATCTCAAGCACCGCTGAACTGGGCCCTTCATCTCAAGCACCGCTCCGCTGGGCACCGCCGTCTCAAGCACCGCTGAACTGGGCCCTTCATCTCAAGCACCACTCCGCTGGGCACCGCTGTCTCAAGCACCGCTGAACTGGGCCCTTCATCTCAAGCACCGCTGAACTGGGCCCTTCATCTCAAGCACCGCTGAACTGGGCCTTTCATCTCTAGAACCGCTGCACTGGGCCCTTCATCTCAAGCACCGCTCCGCTGGGCACCGCCGTCTCAAGAACCGCTGAACTGGGCCCTTCAACTCAAGCACCGCTCCGCTGGGCACCGACGTCTCAAGCACCGCTGAACTGGGCCCTTCACCTCAAGCACCGCTCCGCTGGGCACCGCCGTCTCAAGCACCGCTGAACTGGGCACTTCATCTCAAGCACCGCTGAACTGGGCCCTTCATCTCTAGAACCGCTGAACTGGGCCCTTCATCTCAAGCACCACTCCGCTGGGCACCGCCGTCTCAAGAACCGCTGAACTGGGCCCTTCATCTCAAGCACCACTCCGCTGGGCACCGCCGTCTCAAGCACCGCTGAACTGGGCCCTTCATCTCAAGCACCACTCCACTGGGCACCGCCGTCTCAAGCACCGCTCCGCTGGGCACCGCCGTCTCAAGAACCGCTGAACTGGGCCCTTCATCTCAAGCACCGCTCCGCTGGGCACCGCCGTCTCATGCACCGCTGAACTGGGCACTTCATCTCAAGCACCGCTGAACTGGGCCCTTCATCTCAAGCACCGCTGAACTGGGCCCTTCATCTCTAGAACCGCTGCACTGGGCCCTTCATCTCAAGCACCGCTCCGCTGGGCACCGCCGTCTCAAGAACCGCTGAACTGGGCCCTTCATCTCAAGCACCGCTCCGCTGGGCACCGACGTCTCAAGCACCGCTGAACTGGGCCTTTCATCTCAAGCACCGCTCCGCTGGGCACCGCCGTCTCAAGCACCGCTGAACTAGGCCCTTCATCTCAAGCACCGCTGAACTGGGCCCTTCATCTCAAGCACCGCTCCGCTGGGCACCGCCGGGCACCGCCGTCTCAAGAACCGCTGAACTGGGCCCTTCATCTCAAGCACCACTCCGCTGGGCACCGCCGTCTCAAGCACCGCTCCGCTGGGCACCGCCGTCTCAAGAACCGCTGAACTGGGCCCTTCATCTCAAGCACCGCTCCGCTGGGCACCGCCGTCTCAAGCACCGCTGAACTGGGCACTTCATCTCAAGCACCGCTGAACTGGGCCCTTCATCTCTGGAACCGTTGCACTGGGCCCTTCATCTCAAGCACCGCTCCGCTGGGCACTACCGTCTCAAGAACCGCTGAACTGGGCCCTTCATCTCAAGCACCGCTCCGCTGGGCACCGACGTCTCAAGCACCGCTGAACTGGGCCCTTCATCTCAAGCACCACTCCGCTGGGCACCGCCGTCTCAAGCACCGCTGAACTGGGCCCTTCATCTCAAGCACCGCTGAACTGGGCCCTTCATCTCAAGCACCGCTCCGCTGGGCACCGCCGTCTCAAGAACCGCTGAACTGGGCCCTTCATCTCAAGCACCACTCCGCTGGGCACCGCCGTCTCAAGCACCGCTCCGCTGGGCACCGCCGTCTCAAGAACCGCTGAACTGGGCCCTTCATCTCAAGCACCGCTCCCCTGGGCACCGCCGTCTCAAGCACCGCTGAACTGGGCACTTCATCTCAAGCACCGCTGAACTGGGCCCTTCATCTCTAGAACCGCTGCACTGGGCCCTTCATCTCAAGCACCGCCCCGCTGGGCACCGCCGTCTCGAGAACCGCTGAACTGGGCCCTTCATCTCAAGCACCGCTCCGCTGGGCACCGACGTCTCAAGCACCACTGAACTGGGCCCTTCATCTCAAGCACCGCTCTGCTGGGCACCGCCGTCTCAAGCACCGCTCCGCTGGGCACCGCCGTCTCAAGCACCGCTGAACTGGGCCCTTCATCTCAAGCACCGCTGAACTGGGCCCTTCATCTCAAGCACCGCTCCGCTGGGCACTGCCGTCTCAAGAACCGCTGAACTGGGCCCTTCATCTCAAGCACCACTCCGCTGGGCACCGCCTTCTCAAGCACCGCGCCGCTGGGCACCGCCGTCTCAAGAACCGCTGAACTGGGCCCTTCATCTCAAGCACCACTCCACTGGGCACCGCCGTCTTAAGCACCGCTCCGCTGGGCACCGCCGTCTCAAGAACCGCTGAACTGGGCCCTTCATCTCAAGCACCGCTCCGCTGGGAACCGCCGTCTCAAGCACCGCTGAACTGGGCACTTCATCTCAAGCACCGCTGAACTGGGCCCTTCATCTCTAGAACCGCTGCACTGGGCCCTTCATCTCAAGCACCGCTCCGCTGGGCACTGCCGTCTCAAGCACCGCTGAACTGGGCCCTTCATCTCAAGCACCGCTCCGCTGGGCCCTTCATCTCAAGCACCGCTCCGCTGGGCACCGTTGTCTCAAGAACCGCTGCACTGGGCCCTTCATCTCAAGCACGGCTCTGCTGGGCACCGTCGTCTCAAGAACGGCTGCACTGGGCCCTTCATCTCAAGCACCGCTGAACTGGGCCCTTCATCTCAAGCACCGCTCCGCTGGGCCCTTCATCTCAAGCACCGCTCCGCTGGGCACCGTCGTCTCAAGAACCGCTGCACTGGGCCCTTCATCTCAAGCACCGCTGAACTGGGCCCTTCATCTCAAGCACCGCTCCGCTGGGCACCGCCGTCTCAAGAACCGCTGAACTGAGCCCTTCATCTCAAGCACCGCTCCGCTGGGCACCGCCGTCTCAAGCACCGCTGAACTGGGCCCTTCATCTCAAGCACCGCTGAACTGGGCCCTTCATCTCAAGCACCGCTGGCCCATTGGCGGAAGGGGCAGGCCCGCATCTGTGTCGGGCAGGTCTGCACGAAGCACTCTGGGCACTAGTCCCCCTCCAGTACCAGTGGAAACTGTTATCCACTTGGAAGACTGTGGCTTTGCACTCCCCTGGATTGAACAGTGGGCAAACCACCCACTGTAGAGACTTGAGAGACTGTGGCTTTGCACTCCCCAGGATATGGCAGTGGGCAAGCCACCCACTGTAGAGACTTGAGAGACTGTGGCTTTGCACTCCCCAGGATGGCACAGTGGGCAACCCACCCACTGTAGAGACTTGTGAGACTGTGGCTTTGCACTCCCCAGGATGGCACAGTGGCCATGGAGGCCCCTCGTGGATCTGGCGTCGTGGACTCATCTGGCTGAGGTGCCCCCCCTTCCCTTCCCCCTGAGGTGCCTGTAGTTTTCCTATCTGATGCCCCTGCAGTGTTCTCTCCGTTGGAGGCAGGTATCCTGTGTGGGCTTTGCCCATGTGTTTTGGCCCAGTGGCCCACGAACAATGGATGATGGACATAACGGACTGGACAATTTATGTATATTAAGTTATAGATGTGTGATATATTTTATACTCAGTCTTACAATATAATTCTATATTTATAATCATTTCCTTTTGCCTTTGCATTCTTCCGGGGGGTTTGGGGGTGTAACTGTGATGTGTTGCTATGCATTGATGTGTGTGTTGTAGTGGTTGAGGGTGAGGGTGGGTGTGTCGCATATGTGTGTCCCCGTAATTTTTTGCCTCCCCCTCCCCTGTGTCGTAGGTGCAGTACTCACTGTTGTCTTCTGCGCCGGCGTTCGTGCTCCTGGTAGAGGAGCAGGAAGACAATGGCTGGTAGGATGTGTAGTTCGGGTTCCATGCTGTCCAGATTCCTCGTGGGGTGTATGGAGGTGAGCGTTTTCCGTTTGAAATGTCTGTTTCTGCCGTGTTTTTATCGGCGGGGCTACCGCTCCGGAAAAGGTGGCGGATTGGTGAGTTGTGATAGGGTGGGCGGTACATTGTCTCCCGTCTGTCTGTTGGCGGTGACCGCCGCGCTGTTTGTTTGTCCCGCTGTGGCGGGCGGTGTGTTAAAGTGGCGGTCTCTGTTGGCGGTTTCCGCCAGGGTCGGAATTGCATTTTTTTTACTGCCAGCCTGTTGGCGGTTTGACCGCCGCTTTAACACCGACCGCCAGGGTTGGAATGACCCCCTTGGTGTCTTCTCTGAGGAGGTGTGTCTCCTGTAAGAATGTGACATTGATCTCTTGCTGACACAGCCAATTAGTCAGCGCCCTGCATTTTATGGGGGAATTTAGATACTGTACATTTAGGGTAACGAATTTAGGTGTCACATATATGGCTAATAGAAAACGCTACATGCTGCTGAAGGGGCGCCTAAGGCACCCACTGTCCTATAGTGGCTAAAGTGGCATAGTTGTGTCAATGTGTCAAACAAGTAAAAACAAATACATAAAAACTCAATTACCAACCAAACAAAGATGTGAAATGCTCCAATTTTAAGGGCCCATAATCACCCCCCCTACAGGTGGGAGGCTGTGTGGGCCAACACAAGAATGGATAAGAGAGTAGCATTGGTCAGAAAGAAGTCTTCAAGCAAAGAGGAGAATAAGGGAATTGGGAGGCGAGCCCCAGAAATAGGGATATGTAGCACAGTCAATGTAGGAAGAGTTCCAGGTATTCGTGTAGGCATCGTAAGTGATCCACATCTATTTGAAATAGTCAGTCTTGGGCCCCTCAATAAGCCCTGCGATCAAGCAGGAGTTTCGTCATTCGATGAAGAGCAGAGGTGGACCTGTGCGTCAGTCTTTTGGTGATTACAGGCTTTTTTCTTTGCAATTTTGTTGTTTGGGTATCTCCATCCTCCACCAAGGAGTGTGTCAATGCCTCCAGAGAAATCTCTATGTCACCTGAAGGCGGTAGGCTGGGGGGCTTTGCCAGCCTCTTCAGGGGTGCTTACCGCCACACATTTGGTTTGGTAGGTGAAGTAGAGGCATAGAGGGAAGTCCCATTGGAATGGAATCTTTTGTTCACGCAAGTGGAAGGAGAGAGCTCGAAACTCCTTGTGAAATGTCAATGTGTTGGCAGACACATCCTGGTAGACAGAAAAATTGTCACCCCTAAAGACTATTGGTTCATGACATCTGGCCGCTTGCATTATCTTTTCTTTGAAATGGAATTAGTGGACCCTGGTGAGAAC
The DNA here is from genome assembly GCF_031143425.1 of Pleurodeles waltl. Classification (NCBI taxonomy): domain Eukaryota; kingdom Metazoa; phylum Chordata; class Amphibia; order Caudata; family Salamandridae; genus Pleurodeles; species Pleurodeles waltl. The sequence continues at coordinate 867,460,699 of NC_090442.1, read as the reverse complement.
ATCCAGTGGGAGGCTTTTCTGTTGCTGATAAGTTGAGAATGCCCTATGTGTTTGATCCAAAAGTACTGGTTGGTCATAGTCTGGGCCCAAGAAATGGGCAAAGTGGACCTGGATGGGGGTCTCAAGATCCGATGTGGTGACACCTGCACTAATTCCTCTGTCACACATATTGTTACGCCTAGATTGATTCTCTAGATCATCTAGCTTGTCTTGGAGTAGGTCCTAGCTCTTTTCAAGATTCTCAATACATGTTGTCCGATCAACATTTTCCAGGACTTGATCAGTGGCGGTTGGCTCGACTGTAGTTAGTCAAGAGTCCAATTGCCAGATAGATTAGTCAAGGTCTGAAATAGTGTGTGTAAACTCTTGGGGGAGCGCATTGATAATTGTTTGAAATTCAATCAACAAGAGGTGTATGTCCCCTTTGGTAGCCAGAGCTTGAGTGTCCGTTGGTGTCTCTGACAGCAGGCCAGATGGGATGCAACCAAGTAGGGAGGTCAGACTTATGGAGCATGTCTCTTATTGGTGAGTTCTGGGATTTTTTTGCATGCTTGGTTGCCATTTTCAAGAAAAGGCCCGAATGATTTGTAGGTATCTGCCACTGCATATCAGGACGACTCTGTCACCAAACAGGGATTGCAAGAGCAATGGTGGAGTACAAAACTCACAGAGTGAACTCTCCCATAGCACCACAGAAGAGGGTCAATGCCAGCTATATCTCTCTATGTTCATGGAAACTGTACTCAACCAATGGTCCTGAATCTGAGCAATCATGTGGTAAAATAAGTCATGTTCAGTTTGTAGATTAAGAATATGAATAGGCTGAGTCACTGTCGCTGGATGCCTGGGAGTGCCTATGAAAAGCCCAGGCCACATGGGCTAGTTAAGGTGCAGTTATTGTCCTTAGGATTGCACAGTGTCCAGGCACCAAAAGTTGGAAGCCGGCAGCCCCAGGAGGGTTGCTAGATGTTAGGCACATCACCCCAGGTCAGGAATAAATCCACTACTCCACCACCGTGGCAATATAAACGCTGGCTCATTTGTTGGCAGACTGCTGGAACATCCATGATGGTATAGGTGAGTAATATACCATGGAGGAAGGGTGAGTAGGGCCTTTAAGACGGACCACAGGCAGGCCTTAGTGGTGGATTGCAGGGAGGAGCTGAGATGCAGGGCACAGTGCTCTACTCTGTTGCAGGAGAGGTAGCCATACCTTTGGTTCAGTGGATCCCAAAGTGGCCATGCTGCAGGTCACCAATGGGCTGAATCAGGCACACAGATTTGCTCTCAGGGTCCGAGGCTGCACTGCCATCATCTTCGGCTGTGCCGCCGGACCACAACACATCCACAAGTGGCTTTGGCAGCAGGCGATCATGACAAGGAGGAGTAGAGAGCAGCCCAGGCACTGATTTTTCCATGCAGGGGAATCCCTGTCCAAGGGCCCAGCCCCCACCAGCCGAGTATGGTTGGCCTTCCCTTGTGGGGCTGGCCTGAGGCACACAAGATGGCCACTGTACCTCAGGCCCCAACTGCTGAATGGAGCGAAGCAGTACTGCTGGCCGTCACGGAGTCCTTTTGCCTCTTCGAGGTGCCTCCTATGGTGCAGGCATATTTTCAGGGCATTCAGGTTTATGGGCTCTCATCCTGTTTTTAGGATTCTGGAGTGAAAAGGGGTAGCGGAGTGGGAGCTCAGGGGAGACGCGTCTTGCTGGGTCTCCACCTTGGCCACGCCCCAATGCATGGGGATTTTGTGTTTTGGAGCGACCTTTTTTGTAGGCCCTGCTACCCACCTCTCAGCACTACATTTGCTTTTATCTCCCTTTACCCCTTCCTATCCCTAAATACTACCCTTACCTCCCTTTATCTCGGCCTAACAATTAATCTGTAAATTTCCCCTACATCCCTTTATCTATACCTAGTCCTAAAAATGAGTCATACTTCTCTTTACCTCTACCCACCCAAACCCTAAAATTACCCTTACCACCCTTCACCTTTATGTATTTCTAAAACCTTAAAATTACCCCTACCTCCCTTTACCACTACTCACCCCTAAACCATTAAATTACCCATACATCCCTTTACCTCTGCCAGCCCTAAAACCTATAAAATGACCCTTATTTCCTTTGACCAATACCCTCTTTTCAACCCTAATACTACATGGAGCTCCTTTTATCACTTCACATTCCCAAACCTTAAACACAGCCTTACCTTCCTTTAACTCTACCCACAACTTTAACCCTTTAAAAAAAAACTTTTTTTATTAATTACATCTTGCTTGGTACAGTATCACATGGTAAAGGAAATGTAGTAAAACCCTGTCTACTGTACTTACCAGTGTGATACTTACATGTATGGTAAAAGCTGCATGAAAAAAGCAATGCATGGTAAAGTCAGCATTGTAAAGGCTGTATACTGTTCTGATGGTGGTCACAATAAGGATGGACATCTTTATCCTTGACATGATGCTCACAAGCCATGTGTGTCGTTTTTAAGATTTGTGGAATGTCTAGCAATTGTAGTAAGATGAATTTTCTCTTTCATGGTAATCATTTTGCCCTGAAGGAGAAAGTACACATCCATACATATCCATTCAATGTGACTGGGGGCTGACCTACTAACTGTACATTTTTGCAACTGTAATTGGTGCTGTTACAGACATGAATTTACCGACCCATTTGTGCTCTGTTTGTGAAATGATCTGTATCTAGGGTGTCTAAGAGAAATACACCCTATAGCTTTGAAATCAGCATCCTCCAAATGAACCTTATGGGGAAGTAGGCTGTGGAAAATAGTGTTGGTTAAGAATCCATTGATATTATGCTCTGCAATCCTAACTACAATTATCCCAGACCTGTGGAAACTTGGGCTGGCTGGCCCACAAGCACATACAATACTGCCCATGATTTATTTGAGCAGTACCACATTCCTCCCCAATTCCTGTTTCGTGGCCACACCGATATAATGCAGGCACATTTCCCAATAAGATTGCCTTCACCCAAACCTAGGGTCATATTTATGACCAAGTTTGTATCGCTTTTGCACCATGGAACTTGGTACATGAGCTACACAAACCTCAAGTTCGATTTATGAACCCATGCAAAGCCACTTTGCGTGGCCCTGAGTGGCTTCATAAATCTGGAGTATTGAAACGCAGTGCAAATCACTTCCTTGCCTTACTCTCCACTAGAGAGGCATTCCATGGGCAGTGCATGGCTGTTCCCATTGAACTCCCATCGTTTTTTAAGAATTCTCAGATTTACCAGAACTAGCATTATTAGGGATGCACCAAAAACATACGCATCCCCAGGACAGGCATAATAAGGAGAAATATTTTTACTTCTCCTCATTTTTTAATTCTACAGCACCCATAAAAAGAGGAAAAAACCTTAGGGGATTGTTTTGTGCAGGGAGTTGCCTATTCCTGCACAGAAACAATCTTGCTTGCAATGAAGGAACCCTTGCACAATGGTGCCTGCATTTGTGCTAGACAGCCAAAACAGCAGCAGCACAGGGGAAAGGGCAGAAATGTGTTGTATTCTTTTAAATACTGCACATTTCTGCCCTTTCCCTGTCATGCAGTACAGCACAGTAAGTTCACTGCATGTCAATCCCTATAAATATGCCCTTTTGTGCTATTCACGATCATTCCCCTACATCTTCTGACCTTGACCACACTTCTCTTTCACTCATAGCTGTAGTTTTACAAACATAATTACAATTATAACTGTGCCAAATAGTCAGGATCCTGTGACTGGTAGGATTTGTGATTACTGTCATATGGTGTTTATCACAGTCACTGTGCAAACAACATTCACAGTATACTAATCAGAAACTTTGTTTTATTGACTAATCTCCTGTCATCGATTCCTATAATTGACACAAAGTAGTGTTATGCAGTACTTTTCACTGTTTTGCATCAAGGGGGCATATCATGAGTGGTTCTAGGGCAGTCCCAAGCCGCCACCTTGGTGTTTCAACGGCCAGATTACAAGGATGGCTGTTGGACCACCACCACAACCACCAGGATCCCGAGTGGCGGTAGGTAAAAATTTGATCAATTGCGGCGATGCCAATGTCGGCACCACCGTGCTGATCACAACCTGCCTTTCCACTGAGCTTTTCATGGTGGGGACCCTGCCATAAAAAGCTCTGCAGAAAGGCATGGAAGGGGCCCCAAACAGAGCCCCAGTGCACTTTTGCCCATAGAGCAGTGTGGCTGGAGGCAAATTCTGTGCTCTCCCTGCCTGCATTGTCAGTGCACACTGTTTGCCATGCACACATTGGGCTGTCGGCTTGGTGGCATCTTCCTGACAGCCGCATTGGTGGTATGACTGCCAAACTCGAAATTGGGGCCTTAATTCATGCACCAATACAAATTAGCAATCCATTTGGACTGCAACCCATACACAACATACTGAGCAATATTATACATGAAGGGCCGTATTTATACTTTTTGACGCAAAACTGCGCTAACGCAGTTTTGCGTCAAAAAAATAAGCGCCGGCTAACGCCATTTCGAAGCGCCGTGCGGGCATCAAATTTATACTTTGACGCACGGCGGCGCAACCAACAGGTGGGAGTCATTATTTCGTGACGCATACAGCGGCGTCACGTCGTAAAGGAAACCAACGTTAACGCAACGCAAATCACTGTGGGTCGATTTACGACAGCGCAACCCGGAAAGCGTTTTTTTTTGGGATGCAATTGCGTCAAATTGACCCGCGAAAACTGCCCTTTCAGCAGAGGAGAGCCAAAATGGATCCCAGATGCCACTACAGACCCCAGGAGGATGACAGTAGACCAGGAACCAGCCAGGAGGACCCATACCGGAACCAGGACATTTTCAGAAAAAAAAGAAAGTGTCGCTTCAGTGTAGAGGAGCAGGAAATCCTGGTGAAAGAGGTGACGGAACACCAGCACCAATTGTTCATCACCTCTAAATTGCCACTCAGTAGGAGAGAGGCCATATGGAAACAAATTGTGGACAAGATCAACAGTGTGGCTGAAGAACGCCGGACAGTCACTGAGTGTAAGAAACGCTGGCATGACTGCAAACGTAGGACAAAAGAAAAAATGGCCAGGAACAGGAAGGCAGCACTGCAGACTGGAGGGGGGAGTACAGCACACCAGGAGGCCCTGGACCACATGGAGGAGATGGTCGCAGCCGTCATCCCTGAGGAGATCGTCACAGGGATTCAAGGACAGGACAGCGCAGACTACCACGACACAATGCACATGCAGGGTAAGTCGCATGGGGAATTAAATTGCAATAATGGGGACTGTAACCGGGGGGGGGATACCTACTACACAATGCAGGTAAGTCAGCACATATATGAAGTGGCATGGGTAAAGGGGCACGGCAGGGGGGCATGCCCAGCACAGACTGAATCTGGGGCACGACAAAATACAGCACCAACAACAGTCCCATGGGGCCATCCTGTAAGTACAACAATAGAGCCAAGGGAAAGCAGCGACAGGTGGGAAGGCCACTACGTCAAACTCACATCCAGGCACTTGTCTTGCAAAATCTATCCTACATCAACTAGGTCCCTATCAGTAATGCAGTAGCCAAAACAACAACTGCAATGTAACTGCCACAACAGTTGACAATAACACCTCTCATCTCTGTGCAACTATAGTACCAAATGGCAGGAACCTCCCCATGGAACATACATACCTAAATTAGGGGGTGAGGATGACATCTGCAACTATTCATAGAAATAAGACAAAGGCACCAGTACACTCAAATGCCGAATGCCCATACTTGACACATACATAAGCCAAAGTAAACAGCAATAGGAGCCACACAGCACTAAGGACACACACATGCTGCATACGTCAGGGTCTCTCACGTGCCTGGCTAACAAGGCAACATCACTAATGTCATACTGCTCAGACAACAACATTGAGGAGGGGACACAGGCAACTGGTCACTGAAACACACCTGCACAGTCTGACAACCAAATAGAACCTTCATACGATAAACAGGCCAATCCAATTAAACACACATGACCCCACATCATCTTCAAACATCAACAATGTTTACATCCATACCACATCCTAACATTGACATGCATAGGATATGCCACGTCACATGTACATTTCGGGCAATGTGAATAAAAAGTGTTTGGGGCAGGTCCTGAGAGGCAAGTGTGCTGCCAGGGCATTCACAACACCCACAGTCAGTCAAAGTGTAGTGTCGTAAGTGTAACGTATACTTTGCGCATTAGCTTCAGGCTTTAGGCCTTTGTGCACCTTGCCCTGAATGTACTTAAATGCATTTGCTCACATCTAAGAGCCTCAGAGCACTTTTCACTAAATTCTTTTTATTAGCCTTCCTATCAGTTAATTTAGCAAATAGCCAGTCCTACGGTGTTGTTTATTCGTCAAATCACACTGTTTTGCCTACTTCAGCACTGGAGTTTGCCAGAACATATTCACTCTGTGCCCCAGTCAAGGATACAGTCTGGTACATTGCCAATAGACGTGGTAGGGGTTAAGATTTGGCATTCCTGCGTAGGGACACTTTGTCATCACGATGACATATTACTTATAAAATCACTTCCTTGTCCCAAGACACGCAAGAGGGAGTTTCCAAACAGAGAACCACAACTAGACGCTGGCTGCCTTGCTGCAGATGCAGAACCAGATCACAGGCCATTGCTCTTATATGAGGGATGATGTCTCCCCAGTGATTCAGACAGGCAAGCTCGAAGCTTAACATGCTGTGCTATAAATAGAACAAGCAGAGGGATAGTAGAAACAGTTAGGCACCATGATAGCTTTGTACTAATGTTTCACTCTCCTGCTGACTATTTCAATTCTAACAGTTTGTATTGTTTGGGTTATTGTGGCTCACACCTAAATATCTACAAGTCAGTTGTACAATGAAATCAACATATAAAACAAATACTGTCTTTGTCATTTGTGTATGAGAACATACTGGAAAAGAGAGAATTGTGTAGGATCTGAGTGACCACGACTTCCCTGAGAAGTTTCAAAGATGTCATGCGCTCGGATGTCTAATCATTCCTTTGCTGTGGGAGACCAGAGGAACTGCTAGTTAGCCAGAGCAAAAAGAAAGAATCAGGGTGACAGAGTTAATTACAAGTGTGTCAGACTTAGTCCCCCACACCATTAGCTATCCTGCTGCCTAGAAAACCAGTAATCTCATGTAGGATAATGAGAGCCCACCCAACAAAATGTCCCTCCATAAGAATAGTTAAACACGGAGGGAGGAGTAGGACAAAAACATGCCTATGCCTAATTTTTGACAAAGCAACACCTAGAGGCGAATAGGCAGACAAGTCTGATAGCTCTATATCATACATGTGATACACAGGTGGGCCATAGGCCTACAACAATGCCCATATGAAGGACAGCAGATACCAAGACAAAAACAGAGCACAAAGTTAAGGCATCCAAAGGCTTGTATCTTAGTGCAAAATTGTCACAACACAGACACACTAATTGTACCCTGTTTCATTGCAGAGGAACATGGATCTCCTGCCGATATGCCTGTCCCTGATTTCCCTGATGACATGGATGATGAGCCCATTAACATTCCACAGGAGACCATCCAAATGGTCCTTGAAAGCCTCCAAACCCCACCTTCAGTCACAAGGAGGAGCACAGAAGAAGCAGCCACCACAGTAGAACCACCCGCCACCCCAATTGTAAGACCTCCCAGCTCCAACACAGCTGAGGACTCTGACGACACTGGCACCAGCTTCGAAAGAACCGTCGTTGGGGTACAGTGGGAGCTGGCCAAGGAGGTGCGGGTGGGGATGCAAACTATGGCAGCCAGCCTTGAGGGGGTGCGTTTGTGCATGATGTCTTCTGCTGATCAGGCAGCTGCTATGCAAGCCCGAACATCTATCTTACAGGAACTTGCCAAAACACAGAAGGAAATCTGCACAGCTGTCATCCAGTTGACACAACACCTACAACTGCAATCCAGTCAACGTGTGCACAAATGCAACATAGAACCCCTCAGGGCCGACCTGGCTGCCTACCATCGTGATGTGGCTGCCATTCTCAAAAACCAGCAGGCCCTCCTTGCTGCAGTACTGCCCTTCATAACTCCACAGGGAGCAGCCCCCGGGATGTCTGCTTCCATGTCTTCTAACACTGAGGTGTGTGTTGCCCCTTCACAGCCAACAACAACAAGGACAAACCAGGCAACACACACATCAGAAGTAGAAGACATGGAACAGATAACATTCTCACGGAAGAGTACCCGGAAGCACTAGTCCCTGCACCATGGCCTACTTTGACCAATGTCCTACGTTTTGTCAAATGCCAGTCTCACTACAACTACACTCAATGACTGTTCTGCAATCCACTGTATGACTTGTCCCCATTGCCAGTGAATGTCTCTCTCCTACTATTTGCCAATTCCTGTCCCTCTGCACTGTCTGTGACATCACCCCAGCATGTCAGGAGCATCATCCACACCCCTTCTGTAGGATCACCATGTAAGAATGCACCAGAACGGACCCAGCAAACATGGTGAATGGACATTTTGCACTACAGCACCTATAAATAAATAGCACTTGCACACCTATTATGTCTCTGTGTTATTTCACACTTCAACTGTGCAGTACATAACTCCAAAGTGCCTGTGTGGCAACCATGTAGATTGTCAATACTACTGTCCTGATATCATGTATTCTGAAACATCTGTGCAGTGGCCAGGATTGCATCATAGCCATATCATACTGAGGAAAATAAGTGATGAAGGGACTAAGCACACACAATCATGCTGTGTTGGACAGAATGTTGCACCATCTATAGCTATTCTAAACAACTAATGGTGGCTGAGAAATGTAGGCACCATGCAATACTAAAATAAGAAATTATGCTGCAAAATGTAATGAAACATTAACAAATTACACTGCATCAATCACCCTTTCGGAGTATACTTCCATGAAGGAAAGTCATGCAGAATTAGTATACACATGATGTAGGTCAGCAATGAAAGCAACAAGACAAGAGTGTGAACAACTCCTCATCTACAAAGATCTCCCTGAACTTCACACTGCAGTCCGACCTATCAATTTACCCACAATCACAAATCTGGAAGCACTCTTTGTGAAGTAGGATACATACCAACACAGAAACTTGGGGATCAATGCAAACTACCAATGGTGGTTTTCTCAAATGGTGGATACTTACCAAGTTAGCACACGGGTAGCTGGCATGTGAAACCTCAATTTCCTGGGGATGGAGAGCATAGGACACAAATGTCATACTAAAACATTCAGCTACACTGATGTCAAGGACATGATAAAGTAGCACCTAACACATCATGTAAAGGGTTAACTATATATTTATTTCTATTGAGTAACACAAGAGGCAACTAAGGGAAAGGTAAACCTACACTAATCTAACCTGACTACTACTAACCCACAACTGTCCCTAACTAACCTAAGCTAAACTTACTCTACACATGTAACGAAACAATCTAAACATCAACCCCCCACCCACCATTATGAGACAGGACACATGCAGGACAACACTTACTAACCTACACACATACTATACTATCCTAAACAAACATATATTTTTTTGTAATTTTTGGTCTATTTCTTTTTGTTTTTTTTTTTTAAACAGGAATCCCAACATTGCCCCCCACCCACCCACACAAAAAAAAGATAGAAAGAATAAGGACCCCCCACCCTCTTCCCTAACACTAACTAAGCTAATTACCTATACTTACCTAATACTAATCCCCATAACCAAACTAACAGTAGAAAATAGGAAAGAGGAGAGAGGGGAGGGGTAAAAGTACAACTGGGCAAAAGTCCTACAGGTTCGCCCTCCGTAGGGTCCGCCTGATGGAGCTGACCCTTTTTTTAATATAGGCCACATCCTGGCTCAGGTTGTCCACCTTATTGACAAGCTTATCCAATTTCCTACTTAATGCCAGGAAGGCGGCTGGGTCCACAGGAGGGGCTGAAGTTGTTTGTGTGCCGGCCGAGGTTGAGGTTGTGCCAGGAGTTGGTTGCCCACTGGACTGTCCTGGTATGACAACACGGCTGGGTCCAGGTCTGGAGGAAGAGCCAGGGTCTATTGTTCCTGACGTTGCTGGGGCCACTTGGTGAGACCTGGTGGATGTGGTGTTGGTGGCTGTTGTTGGCAATGTAGGCGGAGCCTGTGGTGTGGCCCACCACGCCCCGGAGGCCCGATCCGAATGATATTTGCGGGCCATCCTCCGGTACCCACACTGCACCTGCAGGATGTGCCTGTATCTCATGGCACGCCTCTCAAAATGGTGTCGATCTGCGGCACTCATGTTTGCAGCTGTGAAGAGAAAAGGCAAATATTTACCTTTGGAATTGCATTGGGTGGAATAGCACAATGGGTTATTTGTACATTACTAGAAATGTATTGGTTGCAGCAATTGTCACAACATAGTTCACTGAAAGGCTCAGAGGAAGTACATGTGAAGCCTGCATACATAAGGGCATATCACACCTAGCATATCCATGTCTCTACATGATGGATGACATCACCCTAAACTACTCATCTAAATTATACCTAAGGCATCTGACATTATGGCTGCACCTCTTCCGCATACTGACTTCACTACATATGTCACTCTATGTGATAACTATCACAATCCTTACTCAATGCCATTTGTAATTTGTTGTGTGCTAATATTGAACCCATGGGCCACAACCGAATGTGTACACTAGGGGCCAGATGTAGGAAGATTGAAAATTGCGACTTGCAATTTGCTATGCAGAACGGTGTCTCCGACACCGTCTGCGAGTCGCTATGGGGTCGCTAAGACCGACCTCATTAACATCAATGAGGTGGGTCCCAAGTTGCGCCCCCTTAGCGACTATGGGCACTCACAGGGATGGAGGCCTGCTGGGAACAGCAGACCTCCATGGCCGTGACTGCTTATAAATAAAGCTGGTTATGTTTTCCCAAGTGTAGGCCGTTTACCTGAAAGGAAAACGAGCTGCACTTAGAAAAAAAAAAAAAAAGTCTTCAATCTTGTATTATTTAAGGGCAGGTAGTGCCTTGGACCACTGGCTGTTTTGTAAAAATTTTTTAGGTCCACTCACAAAGGGGAAGGGTTCCTATGGGGACCCCTTCCAGTTAGCAAGTGGGTTACCATCCACTTCAAGTGGATGGTAACTGCGACTCCCTTTGCGACCACGTACTCGGTTGCAAATGGAATTGCATACCACTGCGAGTCGCAAATAGGACGGGAAAACCCCTTCCTATTTGCGAGTTGGAAATGCATTTTGCAAGTATGTTCAGAATCACAAAATACATTTCTGCATAGCAAACAGACGTTTGCAACTCACAAAGAGCAATTTATGCCATTTGCAACTTGTAAACAGTTTGCTACATCTGGCCCTAGGTTCTAAATCAAGTCGCAAAAGGTCACAAGTACGTGTAACATACTGGTTGCTACAGTCCTAGGTACCCTGTTTCACATTAACATGGCAGTCTTTGAGGGTGGTGTGGGAAGAACAACCAACAATCCCATGTTCAATGCACACCCAGGAGTGTATCGAAAGTTCAACAAGTATGTGCCTTCACACACAACACCTATGAAGGGCTAGCAACACGTTAGAGTCAGCCAAACATTGTCACATCCAAGGTCCACACATGTCAAAATGCTATGACTTTGGCCAACATCACATACTATCAGTGAGGCATGTTTTACAACACACACAGAGGAGCAAGAACACCCATCATCATGGGTCGACAGAACACCTAGGCCATTGCACTCAAGTCACACACACTTCTAGTTCACCTTGTGGAAGTACATGCCCCCGGAAGATCCAAACTACAGTGTACACAGTCCATCCTCAACTAGGAAGATGCACATTTCATCAAAGCCATTTGCCAAAGCTATATGGGAGAATGTCAGTCTGATATGCAGACTCAGTTCATGCCAAGTCCTCGAGCAAGTCTTACATTAACCAGTGTATTCCAAATGACTCATCCCATTCCCCATTGCGGCCCAACTGGAATGACCTACAGCCCCTAAATCTGAGAGATGGCTAAGTATTGGTTTACAGAAACAGAAGTGCTATTTAATATCCCACTAAAGCAACAATGCCAATGAACGGCCAGCGCATCAAATCATGAATTCTGTTGAACACACAGTAGTCCATCATGCATCACTAGCAAGCAATTAAAATAGCACTCAGGCCACACTCACTGTAGGTATCGGGGTCCTCAAAATGTGCCACCTCTCCCACGGTGTACGGTGCTGGTCCACCTGTAAAGCATGAAAGGAAGAATATACTCAGACTCGGTGCACTGACAAATAATTGCAATTACTATGACACTGTGTGAATATGACATGGTAATGATACACTTTCCCACATGCTCATACTGCATGGATGAACTTTTATCCAACATTAACATTGGATGAGTCTCCTGCTACAGTTACACACCCTACTACACACATGCAGTGGCCAGGACAGTCAGGTGTTGTCAAAGATAACCCTCCATTAGTATGCCCAAACAATAATGTCTTCCATACATCTCAGCATGTGCATCCCAGAGATACATCCAAAAGCTGGTTACTTGAGGACTGCATGACCCCTCACAATCAAACAGGCTACGTGGACATGTTCAACACACAGCAACCAGACACACATGTGACATATGTGTGGACAAGATATCTAACTTCATGTGACGTGAAGGCAACACACATTTGTAGCATCATCATGGCTTTCAAATTTTCTGTCTAGCTATGGCGTCAACATATGTAGGTATGTTGTTTCTACATGACTTACTCACTGGCCAATATGACCTGTAGAGTTCAAATAGAGGCATTAACGTGTCGCTTGTCTGACACAAATGCAACACTACATTACATACAGCTACAGGCATCTGGTATGTGTTGAAAACATGAGCCATCTGACTGCTAGCATTGGTCTTCCTACACATTGTGCAACAAATACAAATTAGGGCACAAATTTATACTTTTGTAGCGCCGCATTTGCATCATTTTTGGACGCAGAGACGGCGCAAACTAGCAAAATACAATTCTATTTTGTAAGTAGGCGCCGTTTTTGCGTGAAAATGTGGTGCAAAATCGGGGATAGAAATGTATAAATATGGGCCTAGGTTTCCCTAGCATTACACACAGTCAGCTACTTATCTAGCAGATTGGGTAACAATCATCACATGTCCCCACACAGCTTTCAATTATTCACATGTAATTGATTTGTACTCACCAACATGGCCACCAATCCTGATTCCCAGGTGGGCCAGCAGGTCCTGTTCCCTGGATATCAGATCTGCCCAGCGGTGCTTTAATTGATGGTCATTCCGCATGCTCCCATACACCCGGACCAGGTGATGGCGCACCTTCCCCCACCGGACTTTCCGTGCCTCTGTGTGATACCCCTGTATCACACGGCCCCCAGCCTCCAGCATGAGTGGGAGGAAATGGCAAACTAGCCAAATGAATCCCCCCAATTCATCCTCACCCATCCTGGAAAGGCGAGTCCTACCTGACATATTAATAGAATAAACTGAGCAAAATTAAATAAACAAGTAAAAGTGGGAAATGGGGAAAGGTAGAGTAGTGAAGGAAAAAGAAAAATAAGAAAAATAGCCCAACTAACCCCAAAGTTATACTACCCAGAACAGACTCCCACAGACAATACAAACAAAAACAAGATTGGACAAAACTAGACTAAACAGACTGAGACAATATTAGGCAACAAGACTAGGATCACAAAAAGACAAAATACAAGGTACACAGGACACAAAAGCAGTTAAACACAGGACAACACCTTTCACACAACCACACAGTCTAGATAAATCTGAGACTGCAAAGTGAAAGTGAACGTTAACTCCCAGTACAGATTTAGTAAACAGGATATCCTATTACATCACTTCCTGCATAAAATGGCCGCCGTTTTTATTTTCCCGTTATGCGTCATATTTTCACGCATACACAATGTGCGTCATTTTTTTTTGCGCATAGCATTGCACAGAATGCAGAGTCAAAAAATATGTTATGAATATTAATAACAATAAGGTACATGACATGTCCAACATATTGTCCATGTTGCGTCAAAATTACCATGCATACAGCATGGGCGTCATATTTTTCCCACGTACAGGAGTGCACAGAATGCAGAGTCAAAAAATATGATATGAATATTAATAAATTAATAAGGTACATGACATGTCCAACATATTGTCCATGTTGCATCAAAATTACCACGCATACAGCATGGGCGTCATATTTTTTCCACGTACAGGAGTGCACAGAATGCAGAGTCAAAAAATATGATATGAATATTAATAAATTAATAAGGTACATGACATGTCCAACATATTGTCCATGTTGCGTCAAAATTACCACGCATACAGCATGGGCGTCATATTTTTTCCACGTACAGGAGTGCACAGAATGCAGAGTCAAAAAATATGATATGAATATTAATAAATTTTTAAGGTACATGACATGTCCAACATATTGTCCATGTTGCGTCAAAATTACCACGCATACAGCATGGGCGTCATATTTTTGCCACGTACAGGAGTGCACAGAATGCAGAGTCAAAAAATATGATATGAATATTAATAAATTAATAAGGTACATGACATGTCCAACATATTGTCCATGTTGCGTCAAAATTACCACGCATACAGCATGGGCGTCATATTTTTGCCACGTACAGGAGTGCACAGAATGCAGAGTCAAAAAATGTGAAATGTAAATTATAATTTCATGGCTAAATATGAGAAACATTTATGAAAATTTATATTTGACTCTGCATTCTGTGCACTCCTGTACGTGAAAAAATTAGGACGCCCATTCTGTATGCGTGGAAATTTGAGAAATTTTTAAATTATGTCTTCATTTATTAAACTTGGGGAAGGAGATTTGTCATGGCCAAACGGTGCTATGTGATACACATTTGTGGTTAGCTATGACACATGTCCATTATTGTATGTATAGAAGGCATTCACACTGTAATATTTATGATACGCTAAATAATGTATTAACCATATTTGTACACATATTTTGGGTAATTGCTGATGGCTATTTTGAAATGATGGATGGGATACCATGATGTATTCATTCTCAAAAATGTGTCCAGAATTATGATGGTGATGCTTTTATCTATAGTCCGAACAGGGAGTGCAATAGTCACTTACAGTTTTTATGGGGCTAACCATGTCCTATTATGAATTGGAGTTTCTGATTTTTGTTTTACTTTTGACATGTAGCCCACACATGTGCCTTATGCATGTGTTTAGTTCACAAGTACAAGATTCTTGTATATTTGGGGGGCGGTAGAGGTGGACTTCGGCCCCCAGCACCCTAGGGTTTGCCCATCCAGATTTGCTAATTTATCCATGGCTTTTATTTATTCTGTTATGCAAAACCTGCAGCAGCAGGCTAATGTAAGCCCATTTGGTATGAATCACTGTTAACCATTCATTCATCTCATTGGCCCATTTGACGTTTGCACTATTGATGATTTGGAGCAATCTGGCATACCATTTTCCAATGACTATGTTTGCAAAATCTCAGCGTTCCTCATGTGCTGATGACAAATATTTTGTTGATGTCTGTGGCCCTTTCTGCATTACCTGGTTTAGTGGCATGTTACATTCTTCATGCTAGGTTCAAAATGGGACACTACTGTGATGGGCTGCTTTCAAATATTTGGTTGATTGGATGACATATGTGTATATGTGTGTGGGAATGTGGATCCACTATCACCTGTCTGGGTGTATGTTGTCACTGTAACTTCTAGGTCTCCTCATGAGTTAGTGGCAGCTAATGTTGTTCCAATTGGGTATTGCTCATATCAAACACTTGAGAGAAGCCATTGAGGGCATGGTCACGTACACATGGATGGTCCCACCCTGTCTCTGAACACGTGTGATGAGACTTTCAAATGATCTACATTTTTGGGCTGGGTGAGAGACTGTCTCAGGTGTCTGGATCAGGCATGTGTCATTGCCACATTTGTACTCCTGTTGGCCTCTGTGGATGGTAATGTATCATGTAACATCCTACCCTCTGTGCATACATTTGTGATGGTTTTTTTTGGTGTGATGAATGCTATAGCATTCTTGCTCAATGAGACGACATTCTTCTTCAGCAATTTCAAATTAAAGGTGGTCAGAAATGCATAGGCCAAAGCATGATGTGGTGTTTTTTATCTGTGTTTATTTACAATTGTGCAATCAGTGTTGTAATAAGAAATTATGAAAAAAAAATATTGACAAGCTGTTGGCGCCTACGCACTCCTGCTGCCGTGTTAGGTTGTTCCCCCTCCTGTTGCAGGCCAGCATCCTCCTCTTTGTCATCCTCAGGCATGTCTGGGTAGGGTTCAAGGAGGGGAATGTTCCTTTTTACACAAATATTGTGCAATATGGCACAAGTGAGTATGATCTTACAGACCATCTCTGGGGAATAGAGTAGGCTACCGCCAGTTATGTCAAGGCAGCGGAACCTTGACTTTAGGATCCCAAAGGTCCGCTCAACAATGCAGCGTGTCCTCTTGTGGGCGTCATTGTATGCCCGCTCTGCAGCAGTATTTGGGTTCCCAAATGGTGTCATCATCCAAGGCTGGATGCCATACCCCTGATCAGCTGAAAGAAAAACACAGAATGGGATCAATTAGATGTAGGAAGCACTGTTGTACAGATCTTTGATGGCAGTAGTTGTCTTGTGTTGTCTGTGACTCTTTTGTGTACTAATGTGACAACCTATAGTTGTTGGTGTAAACTTTTGCATGGAGTTTTTTTCCTTGGCTGAGCAAGTGTTTGTTGGCTAACCGTTTGTCAGCAGTATGTATTTGTTTTTTGAGTACAGTGTGCCCTCCCTAGCATTGTGACTTGTCATACAGGTGTCCGTGTGTCTTCACTGGGGGTGAGATGATAGTTCCATGCAGAGTTGAAACATGAAAGTGTAGTTAACACGTTCATGTGAAAGTACCCAGGACATCCCATACCTTAAAACTTATGCAATGTATTAGTGTACAGGTTATTGTGACACTTCCAATTTGCAAGGTGACATTTAGGCTACCACACTCATTAAGGTCTTCACATTAAGCTGAAGAGTAAATTCCAATGTGTGACAGGTTCAATGGTGACTTCTGAAACATGGCTAGTGATGTGAGTACCTCAGTGTGTTCCTGGCTAGGTGTTGCTATTGTGGTGTATGTGTTGTTTGTCCTAGAGGGTTGCTGTGCAGTGTGTATATAAGTAGGATTTTTGTACTTACCAACAAGTAGTCCATTGCCATACAGTCCATCCTGGAAGTGTTGGTTGATGGTAGAGTGACGGAAGATGAATGCGTCATGTACACTCCCAGGATATTTAGCCACAATGTAGCTGATCAATCATTGGTGATCGACTATGGCCTGCACGTTGATTGAATGTGTGTGCTTCCTGTTGCGGTAGAGGTGTTCACTCGCAGCAGGTGGCACAAGGCATATGTGTGTGCAGTCGATTGCACCAAGGACGTGCGGGAAGCCACTGATGGCGTAGAACCCCTGTTTAGTTTCCTGCTGCTTCTGCAGTGTGTTAGGGAAGCAGATGTGGCGGGGTGTCAGGCGAATGATGGCATCCAGTACTTTTGGCAGGAATGCAGAGAATGATGGTTGGGATATTCCACCAACCAGGGCACCAGTTGTCTGAAACAAGCCACTTGCCAGCAGGTGAAGTACGGCAAGCAGCTTTGTTTCTGTTGGGATAGT
This sequence comes from Pleurodeles waltl, assembly GCF_031143425.1. NCBI lineage: Eukaryota > Metazoa > Chordata > Amphibia > Caudata > Salamandridae > Pleurodeles > Pleurodeles waltl. Next base: position 867,442,982 of record NC_090442.1, on the reverse strand, counting down.
GCGGGGTGTCACTAAAGTGGGGGCCAACTGCTGTTCAATATTTCTCAGCAGCTGCTGGATGGCCTGCCAGTTCAACCGGTACCTCTGGATGATGTCCCGTTCCCTGAGGCCATGCAGGGTTGTTCTGGGGCGGAATATCCTCTCCTGCCTTCTGCGCTGCCTTTGGGGTCCCTGCTGTTGTTGTTGTAGCTGCTGTTGTTGCTGCAGGGCTCTGCGTCTACGTGCACGCTGAATGAAAATCACCTCCATGTCTCTCTGTTGCTGCTCTGCTGCTCTGTTGTTTGTTCTGTGTGTTCTGATTTAATACAGGTGTGTTTGCCCCATTTTAACGCCTGCCCTGACCCAGGCGTTAAATTTTGACGCTATTCGTGCTTTGTGCCATTTTTTTGCGCCGCCTCCCGGCCGGGAGTCATTATTGCCCGGAAGCATAAATACGACGCCAGGCTGTGTGCGTAGTTTTTTGGACGGGAACGCCTACCCTGCATGTCATTAACGCAGGGCGGGTTGCCGCATCCAGAAACTGACGCACATAGCGGAATTTGCCCTTGCGCCGGCTCGGGCGTCAGTGTTTAAATATGGGGCAACGTTTGCGCTGATTGTGCGTCAAAATGTTTGACGCACATTCGGCGCAAACGGAGTATAAATATGCCCCGAAATGTTTTCTGGTAACAACTAGTCCCACAAGATAACTTAAGGACTTACTACGGAACTCCAACCCCCCTTTTGTAAGTGAATAATAAACTCACAATAGCACTAAAACATTTATTTTAAAGTCCTCACCTAGTGCATAAAATATGAATGGTGTCCACACAATGCAAAAAAAAATGCAACTAACCATGTCATGGTCAGCAAAAATAGCAAGAACGTTTCTGACATGGTTATTGAGTTCTTATAAATCCTGCCCCCTCGCTCTATTTCTAAGTACTAAGCTGACATCAGCTAAAGTGGTGACTAGCAAGCCTGCATCTGAGTTTCTCAA